>NC_080417.1:19751567-20366567 GCF_029873635.1 Malania oleifera | reverse complement strand
AAGAAAATCGTACGCATTTGTTATAGTTGATGATTATTCAAGATATACATGGGTTCTATTTTTAGGTCACAAAGATGAAATGTGTGAACAATTCATAAATTTGTGTAAGAAAATTCAAAATGAAAAGGGTTATACTGTCACTAAAATCTGAAATGATAGGGGTAGAGAATTTAAAAATCAAAGCATGGAAGACTACTGCAATTCGTTAAGAATAGCTCATAAATTTTCGACTCCTAGAATACCTCAGCAGAATGGTATAGTTGAAAGGAAGAATAGGTCTATACAAGAAATGGTCAGAACTATGCTTAACTAACATAAATTACCTGAGTACTTTTGGGCTGAGACAGTAAATATTGCCTACTATGTTCTAAATAGAGTTTTGATTAGACCCTCTATTAATAAGACTTCGTATGAATTATGGAATGGTCATAGACCAAACATATCATATTTTCATGTTTTTGGCTGTAAATGTTTTGTGCTTAGAGACAATAAATATTTTGAAAAGTTTGATGTGAAATCAAATGAAGGTATCTTCCTAGAATATGCCTTAGATAGTAAAGCCTACAGAGTATATAACAAACAAACATTAATCGTTATAGAATCCATTCATGCAGTGTTCGATGAGTCAAATCCCTTCTCTAAAAGGACTGATGAAGATGAAATTGAGATAAATAAGGAATTTGAAAAACTGTCTATTAGAGATGATTCAGGAAAGAAAAATGAAATTAAGGAACCATCCGCTGAAACTAATCAAATTGAAAATGAGGTTAATGAACTACCTAGAGAATGAAAGTACATAAAAAATCATCTCATTGATCAAATAATAGGTGAACCATTACGTGGAGTAGCCACTCGATCCTCACTTAGGAATATGATTAGTCATTTTGTCTTTCTATCTCAAGAAGAACCTAGGAATGTGAGTGAAGCAATTGAGGATGAATCGTGGGTGATGTCCATGCAAAAAGAGTTAAACCAGTTTGAGAGAAATAAAGTATAGACATTAGTTCCTAGACCTAAGAATAAGTCAGTTATTGGAACAAAATTGATATATAAGAACAAGAAAGAAGAACATGGAATAGTGATTAGAAATAAGGCAAGACTAGTAGCTCAGGGATATAACTAGGAAGAAGGAATAGACTTTGAAGAAACCTTTACACCTGTAGCTAGAATGGAAGCCATTCGAATGCTTTTAGCCTATGCTGCTTTTAAGGATTTCAAGTTATACCAAATGGATGTCAAAAGTGTGTTTTTAAGTGGCTACATAAGTGAAGAGGTATATGTAGAACAACCCTCAGGCTTTGAAAACCATAAGAATCCAAATCACGTTTATAGACTAACAAAAGTCTTGTACAGTTTAAAGAAAGCTCCTAGAGCTTGGTATGAGAGATTAAACGACTTTCTATTGGACAATGGATTTATCAGAGGAAGGATAGATACAACACTTTTCATAAAGTCTAAGAAAGATAACATGCTCTTAGCTCAAGTATACGTAGATGATATCATATTTAGAGCTACAAATAAAGACATGTGCAATGAGTTTGCTAACACTATGCAAAATGAATTTAAGATGAGCATGATGGGTGAACTAAATTCTTCCTAGGACTTGAGGTCAAACAAGCGAAACATGGAATTTTTATAAATCAATCAAAGTATATTAGAGATCTGCTCAAAATGTTTAATATGGAAGATGGAAAAATACTAGGAATACCTATGAGCACTTCTTTGAAATTAGATAACGATGAACAAGGTATACTAGTAGATGTCAAACTCTATCATGGAATGATCGATAGCTTATTTTATCTGACTGCCAGCAGACCTGACATAATGTTTAGCGTATGTTTGTGGGCAAGATTTCAGGCTACACCAAAAGAGTCCCATTTGTTAGTTGTCCATCGAATACTTAGATGCCTAATAGGATCTGTGGACATTGGATTATGGTATCCTAAGTATACATCTTTTGAGATTATCAGCTATTCAGATGCTAATTTGCTGGTAACAAAGTGGATAGGAAGAGCACGAGTGGTACATGTCATTTCTTAGGATATTTGTTAGTCTCTTTGTTTTCCAAGAAGCAAAATTCAGTAACTCTTTCCACAGCTAAGGCAGAATACGTAGCGACATGAAGTTGTTGTGCTTAAACACTATACATGAAGCAACAACTGACGGATTTTGGATTAAGTTATGACACAATACCTATAAGATACGACAATACGAGTGCAATAAAAATCTCAAAGAATCCTATACTACATTCACGAACTAAACATATAGAAATAAGAAATGATTTTCTTCATGCTCATGTGCAAAAAGGAGATGTGACACTTAAGTTTGTATGCACAGATGAACAATGGGCAGACATATTCACGAAACCACTTGCGGAGGATAGGTTTATTCAAGTTAGGCATGAATTAGGCTTGATGCATAGTCGAGAGGTTGCCTAGAATTATATTAGATGATATAATTCAGGGGGAGCACCGTCACTTAATATTAGCAATTGGTTAACAATTTCAAATTCGGCTTATTTGTTTTCATTTGGTATCACATTTGTTTACATTTGGAATTAAACTCATATCATGATAAGAGCATATTAACTTATACATGTTAATCTTCACATAATTATTGAACTTTAGTGATTGTGTTTATTTAGCCATGTCTATGAAAATTGTCATACTGTGTGTATTCACGTTGCAATTTACATTCAACAACATAGCTTTCTGCATTAGCAAATGGAAGAAGTAAATTAAATTAACACAGGGAGACACATTTCACAGTACAATTTTTAAAATCTGATGGTTGAATGAGTTTAAAACTTTAAAATTTAAAAGGGGAGAAGAATATAAGATTATGTCCACACATGTATTATTATACACCTTTTTGTTGATGTCAAAAGGGGGAGAAGAATCAGGCTATAGAAAAAATGGGCAAAAATGGCTTGGCTATATTTGTGTATGAGCATGAACATATTTCATTTGGCATGAGCATATTTCACTTGCTATATTTGTGCATGATTTGAGGGGGAGCCTTGTTAGGCGTAACCCATTCTATATTTTTGCTCGTGTATTTGTCATCATCAAAAAGGGCGAGATTGTTGACTTTATGAGTCCAATCTTGCTTTGATAATGACAAATCACTTGGTATTTGATCTATGCATTGAAATTGTAAAGAGGAAAAATATTTAGCATGCAAGGAAGGATAGAAATTCATGGAAGCCATGAAGACTGACGTATATATATATCTAGGTAAAATCCATGGAACTAAAAGAGTTGAAGAATGAAGATGTAAGTGGCAAGTTCTATATCGTCATGGGAATGGGTATTTAGAACTGAATGTATTTATAAAGTTCATATGATCTAATTTGAGGCTCAACAAATACCCTAAACTGACCTTAGGACTTATGCATCTCACAAACATCTTTAGGGGATATTTATGAACTTAGAGTTTTTTAAAACCCCGAAAAATATTTTATAAAAGAGCAAAGAAATGGAACAACAACAGATTTTTGAAAATAAAAAGAAAAATCTAGAAAATGTTCTGTTCAAAAGATTGAACTCCCGGATCAGAAGATTGAAGTGTCAACTTCAGAAGACCGAAGTATACTCTCAGTCTTCTAAAAATTCAACTCCAGAAGACCGAAGTTAAGCTTAATTGTCTGAAGAATTTCTTCAGAAGACCGAAGATTAAGTTCAATAGTCTGAAGAATTATTGGAGAAACACAGAAACAGGTAGAAGCACCCCAGAAGACTGAACCCTGACTTCAGTCGTCTAAACCTGCAACTTCAAAAGTTTGAACCCAAACTTTACACATCTGACCCTGCGTCTAGGTTCTATTTTTTGAAACTCTAAGAAACTTTAGTCGTCTAAGCTCTTACCCTCAGTCGTCTAAACTTACGGGAAGATTAAAAATTAGATTTTTTTTTCAATAAGAGAACACTCATGTTATTTCTTCATCAAGTTGATCCAACAGTTAGAAATCATCCAAAGGGCAAGGTTACCTATATAATCAACATCTAAACCCTAGTGCCCCCAAGAGAATCAACCTTTGGCATACGATTGAGCATATTGTACGTTTAGCACAATTTGGGAGAACTTTAAACACACTGCTGAAGTTTTGTCTTGGGATTTCAAAGTTTATCTGAGCTAAGGCTATCTGGATCTTCAAAAGGCAATCTAGCAATCGTTATGCTTTCATTTTGGTATTGAGGTTTGGTAAATCAATCTGCTTGTTAATTTTTATTCTCATAGAGTTTTTCATCTAAATTATTTGCTTATTGATATTTATTTTCAAAGAGCTTTTCATCTCAAAATCCATTTTTGAATATTTGTTGAGACGTTGATCTTGAGTATTTTTATATTAAATCGTTTTGACTAGATCACTACTTGAGAAAAGTTTTAGCCATTGGTTAAATATTTTTTATTCAAGTTAGTATTCGTTAAAGACTTGATACTTTCGATATTACAAATCCACTTGATTAAATATCCATAGAGCTTATAGCTACATTTATTTTTTAGGGATATTTTCTGAAAAATATTTTATTAGGTTTCTGATTTTCGGAAAACATATCATTTTCATATATATATATTTGAATATTACAAAGATCATATTGTGTTTGGATATTTGGAAGAAAACTTATTGATCTAGATATTTGCTATATTCAAGACAAATCTTATAATAAGATCGTATTTGGTATTCGTGCAACAAATAAGTTGAACTAGAATCCGAATTTCTCCAAAGTTTTACTTATATCATTATTTTGGGAGATTTGATAAAAGGGAAATTGTGTGAAGTATATCATTTATATAACGATTATATCGTTACATACATACTGAGCTTCAAGTTTCATTATATGGATATATATTAGGATTTCAATTGTACTCACTAACTTTGTTAGAAGCAAATCTTGGGTTGTTTTACAGATTTAAAATTCTATATTGTAATCACGGTTCGGGTTAAGAATCAGGTGAGGAAAAAGTTGTGCCTCTTGTAAGCAGCAGATATAAGGAATGTTTCGTCCCAGTTAAAGGAGTAGAGATTTAGTGGAATTCATGAGTGGGTTACTCAAGGTGAGGACGTAGACCGGGTTGGCTGAATCTCGTAAAAACTGCGTTTGCCCTTTCTTGTCCTTTACTCTTTTATTTTTCGCACCGCATTTCATTACTCATATTGCATGTGTGTATGTTTGAATAACCCCACACGCACTTGATAATTAATTAAAAAAATCATTGATATAATTATTTGAATCAGTTTCAAACCCTTGCAATTAATTTGTTAAATATAGAAATAGGAATTAAGTGGTAAATAATATTAAAGGTTTTTAAAAATACTCAATTCACCCCCTTTTGGGATTACACCTAAATTAACACACATGAGTGGTTGTTTAAGCATACCCATATGAAAATGTCTTGGATTCAGCATCAAATGTTGCAGAAGAAATAACACACTCAGCACACACACACAGCACACTGCACACACATTGCACCACTGCACACACACAGCACACTGCACACAGCACACACACGACACACTGCACATACACAGTACACACACGGTACCATGCACGTGCACAGTACACACACAGCACAGTACACACAGCACACACACTGCACACTACACACACACAGTAATCACACAGCACCATGCACACACACAACACACAACACACACACAGCACACTGCACATAGACAGCCCCATGCATACACACAGAACACTGGACACACACAGCATGCACATTAAAGCACGCACCTCATGCACACACTAAAAAACACACATTGTTTATACTCACTCACACACACCTGCACACACTAAAAAACACATACTGTTTACACTCATGCACACACTGAAAAACGCACACTGTTTACACTCACTCACACACACGCGCACACACTAAAAAACATACACTAATTATACTCACTCACACACACCTGCACACACTAAAAAAACACACTGTTTATACTCACTCACACACCTGCACACACACTAAAAAACACACACTGTTTACACTCACTCACACACACCTACACACACTAAAAATGCACACTGTTTATACTCACTCACACACCTGTACACACTAATAAACACACACTGTTTACACTCACTCACACACACCTCATGCACACACTAACTCACGCACTGTTCACACACACTACCATACACTAAACACACACTAACTCACGCACCTCATGCACACACCTTAACACACTCTACACACATTAACTCACATTGGTTAGCACACACTATTGCGCACATTGTTAACACACATTACACACAGTATTAACAAGCAACCGCGAATACTTTCACGGTTGACCCACTGATCTTATTTCAAACCAATTTTATTATTTTCTTTATTTAATTTGTATTTTATTATTTATTTGTTTAAAAATTTAAGAAAATTATGAAAAAATCACAAAAAAAAAATCATAAAATTAGAGAAAAATCCGAAAAATGTTTTTGACGTCCAAAAAATTATTTTGTAAACTTTTCATCCTAAATAATTTTAAAAACCTCCTAGAAGAATTTGGAACATACTATTTGATATTTTGAAAACTTCTATAGAGTTTGTGAAGCAATTTTGGGAGATATTTTTGTACAATATTTTCTCAATTTTGTTTCCCTATGATTTCAAGGAAAGGGTATAAGCTTTTTCAAACTTCGTGTGTCCTAAATCGGAGGGAATATGTATATATTGTATATTATGTGTATATTTGTGTGGCTCATTTATATGCATTTTGTAAATTTACAAAGGGAGTAAAATAAAAGGCTTTTTGAATTAAATTTGGGATGATTTTCAAGTTATTAGGTATCAATCATAAAACAGGCGTGTAGGGGGTGCTAATACCTTCCTCTCATATAACCGAACTCTCGATCTCCACTATGGTAACGCAGATCGATTCTACCCTTAATGGGGTAGTAATCAAGTGTTTTAACCACACTCTAAAAGGTTAGTGGCAACTCCATCACATCAAGTTTTTTTTTTCACAAGAATATTTTTAAAACCAACTTTCGTCCCAGTTCGTGCCAGGAACGTTGCGATAGCTTGGCGACTCCGCTGGGGACTTTGAAAGTTGGAGTCAATAATTAATTGAGAATTGTCCCAATTTCAAATATAACAAGCCTTTTGATTACTCCACCATATTTTGTACATAGTGTTAATATTTGATTACATTAATTGTTTCCATAGTTGTTGCATGATTAATTGTGAATACTTTGCCTCCATATGGTCCACTATGAATATTTTTTGTCTCCATATTAAGCATGTGATTAATTGATTCCACTTTGTTGACCCTATGGGTCATTCTCGGTTTTGTTAATAATAAATACTCTTTGTATTTGATGGCTTTCAAGTTTGTGTGCAGGTTCTTATAGACAAGTTTTTATTTGATGGCATATGAAAGCTTTAAGCCTGAAGACCCTGAAGATTAGTTGATGTTATAATTTATATTACCTTCAATTCGAGTCAGTAATAGTAAATTGGAAAAAGGTCTGTAATATTTAATGCATATCATGCATGTAAGAATTACAAGCTCAAGACCTTAGAAAGACCTTAGGGAGGTCGACCGATGCCGGATTTTTGGGACTATCTCAAAACGGCCTTAGAAAAGACCCTAGGTCATGCACAATCACTTAAGTAAGTCCCCAACATTACTTTTCATATCAGGGGAATCAAATCAAGGCTAAAATGAACTTTAAATTGAAATGTTGAGGGGGCTCGAGCGACCGAACCCAAGCCGTGTAAAATGGCTTGGGCGACCGAACAAGTCAATATGTTGACTTTGTGTTCGAGCACCCGAACCTGATTTGAGTATATCTCCCTTGGGCACTCGAACCTGCGTCAGAACACTTTTCAACTACTCGGGCACCCGAACGATCACGTTCAAAAAGGGCTCGAGCGATCGAATTTCTTGATTCGGTTAACCGAATGTAACTTAGGGCACCCGAACCTCGGACATTTGGCTACTGACTTTGGTTCAGCCAACTGGTCCTCAATTCGAGCACCCGAACAATTAAAAATCGGATTTTTGATTGAGTCTGTTCGGGCACTCTAACCTCAAGCCGGGCACCCAAATCTCGTGGGTTAAAATATTTTTACTGATTTTTTAAAAGGGGTAAAATGAGTTAATTTTCCTAAACTGTTTTAAAACAATTTTAAGAATCCTCATTTAGTCTCCAACGGTTAAAAAATCTTCCTTACCTATAAATACCTGTTCATTTGTCATAATTAACAAGGATTAGAAAAATTGATTAGGGTCAAACTCTCTCAAATTCAAAAATCCTTCTTTAGCCTATAATTCTCCCATACACTTCAAAACTTCATTTTCCTTGATCATTCAAGTGTTGTGAATATATTTAGTGTGCTTGTGCATCATTCTAACTTGCTCGTACTTTCATATGCCATATTGATTGTTTGATTTTTGTTGAGAGTAAAGCTTTAAGTTCTCCCATCAATTTTATTTGATAAATCTTATGTAGGAAGACTTAGTGGCTTGTGGTTCTTGCATTGTCATTGCAAGTTATCTTAGCCTATGATTTTTTGTGTGCAAAAATATCTTATAAACTCATATTTGAATATCTTATTGTGCATTGTCATTGAGAAAATTATTTTAGAAATATTCTAGATTTCTATTAGTTTGAATCTTTGAGACCCTAAACTAAGATTGAGAGTTTATCATTGCCTAGTTCCAAAGATTAGCTTGTATAAACACTTATGTGCTTGACTTGAGATAATCACTATACTAAGTGTTGATTGCACACGTAGGACACCGAGCTTATAGTTCTTAGATCATTGAGGTGCATTGATTATATTATGTGTAGTGGTACATATTCGCTTGTGTAAAAAGCATTTCCGTGTACACAAAACTTTAGACACATTTGTTGTATTCTAGGCGTGGGCCTGAAAAGGGAGACTAGTCCTGTTGAATAGTCCTGAACTGGCTTAGACCTGATTAAGAAAGTTAGGTGTGCCATCTTGGTAAGGCATGTTGGTTGAGGTCATCCCTTGAATTGACTTGGTTGTAATTGGTATCGCTCCACCCGTTGAGTGAGCAGTAGTGGAATCCTTGTGCTGGTGTGGTCAAGGCGGGGACGTAGGCACTATTGGTCGAACCCCGATAATAGATCATGTGTATTGTTTACTTTTTCGCACTTTACTTTTACTGTACGTGTATGTATATCTATTGATTGCATAGATTGACTAAGGGAATACTTATATATTATTTTATTTCACTCATATTCTATCAATAAGTATACATACTCTGTATTTGTCATTATCATAGGATTTTTTTTTTATTATTTTCATGTGTGGTCAGCATTTACGCCAATATTAATTGTTTAAAAATGTTTTTAATAAATTGAATTATGAAAAGAACAGAAAATGTGATAGTACAACCAAAACAGGTACATAATATTTTATATATTTTAATACTTATATATTATTTTATTTCGTGCATTTCTTTAAACTTTTTGAAAGAGAGTAATTTTAAAGGTTTATTAAATTTATTTTAAAATAATTTTCAATAAATTCGGTACTATTCGTAATAACGGGCTCGTAGAGGGTGCTAATGTCTTCCCCTCACATAACTGAACTCCCGAACTCAACTCTAGTAACGCAGACCGATTCTACCCTTTATTGGATAAAAATCAAGTGGTTTAATCACACTCTAAAAGATTAGTAACAATTCCATCACATAATGTTTTCCATGAAAATATATTTTCAAAATCATATCTTATCCAAGTTCACGTCCGGAATGTCATGACATTATGAAAGCAGATTCTGTGGTTCTTCTTCTATTTAAAGATGGCAAGAAAAAGGAATCCTTAGAGACATGGTTGTCACGCGTGCTATGCTCATTATTGACAATTAATAAAATAAATTTTCTTTTTCTTTTTATCACAATAATAATCATCATCATCATTTTGTCTAGTGTGATATTATGTGCGGCCAGTTCTCAACTCCCCACAGCCACGTACAGGTAGTCGTATTACATTACAAATTATTAGAACGTGGCAAACACAAACTAAACATAATGAGGAGCTAACTTGATTCAGCACTCTTAAAATTTATACTTAGGTCATGTTGATAGATAGAGATTTTAGATTTAAAATAATATTAGATTTGAATAAGACGATATATAAAATTGTGTTGAAATTTGCTTTAATTCACTAAAATTAAATTTAAGTTTCAAAATTTATACTCTTAAATACTATCTTTATATACAAAATTTCACCGGTTAGAGCTGATTGATTTCTCCCTTCTTGCCAACTTAGGATAAGAGAGTTAAAAGTACAATATTCGAAAATGTGAAAAAGAAATAATTATCCAATTCTAGTTAATTACTATTCATCTAGTTTGGGATGAGATACTTTTCCTTGTGTAGCTCAAATCTAACATCAACCTTCAATTGACTCCCTTAAAAAAGACAAATTGGCAAAGCAACTTGTCAAGCAAAACCATGGCATGAGCATAGTTGTGCATGGAGATGCAATTATAAACAATGTTTTTAAAGTAAACTAGTCATGGGCATGCACTATGTGTGTGCTCCACGGCTTTCTATTTTTTAAAATTTTTAAAAATTATAAAAAAATATAATAAAAATTTACATAATATAATGATATTTTACGATAGTTGTAGATAATTATAGGGATATTTTATAATAATTATGAATAGTTTGAAGGATAAATTTGACATAATTATAAGAGTATTTTGGAATAGTTATAGGTCGTCAAAGGAGTATTGTAAAATAATCATTGGTAATTATAGGGATAAATTTGACATTTTTAAAAATGACACCAAAGAGAAATTCGCTTTATAGTGTTATAGAAGATGCTAAAATTTCTTGATATTTGACAAAAAGAGAAGAACATTTTTTGAGATTTCAAAAAAAAAAAAAAAAAGAGTCGCACAAAACTTCTTTGAGGTCCCAAAAGGATGCAAATCTCCACTAAGGTTTCAAAAATCACATGAACTTTCTTTGATGTTTGATTTTTTTTTTTTTTTTAGAACAGTTATATATCTTTTTAGACTATCTTCTTTTTTAAATATTAGGAAAGATTTATATCTTTTTTTCTGGGAAAATAACAAGACAACTAGCACAGCGGATAAATTTTTCCTAAAAATTAAATCTGTGATGAGCAAAAATAACCAACTAACAATAATAAATCATACACCACAAAATGAATACCATGAACTTTAATGTGGAAAACCCCTCCAATGTGAAGGGTAAATATCACGGGGCCTATAAGACCCAATAAAAATTCCACTATAGTAGAGACAAAAAATCACAGCAGTACAATCACCAAAAATGCTCACAAACTTAGAGCAAAAGGATTCCCAAATGAATCGTGATAAAATAAAAATGAGCGGGAAGAAATCACCCACACGCAGTTACTGTCAGTACTGTAAAATCAGGCCCTCCAAAAGAAGTGCACATCATTTAGTATTTGGGTTTAACCAAATTATTTGAATTAATCGGTTGATTAATATAGAGGTTCATTTTGATTCGGTTACATAACCGAATTCCCTTAGGGCCCTATAACTCATTAATTGCCTTGATTCTCTTTTAGCAACTCGAAAAACCTTAATTCGCACATTAATTAATGATGTTCCTCTAATCAATTATTAAATTGATTTTATAACATCAATTATTAAATTGATTTTATAACATCAATTATTAAATTGATTTTGTAACACAAAAATAGAGTCACTTTTGGTGTGAGTGCAGTCATTTACGTGTTTGACTCGAGCTATTTATAGGATTTCTGAGAATTTAATGTTTAAATGTCCTTGTTAACGTAGAATAACACACCAAGCATCTTAGATTTTTGTTTTTAAAATGTTAAATATAGGATTCAATTCCCGCTCTCCGTAATTCATTGTAACATTCAAATGAGAAATTGGTATATATGCATCGTATCCCCACTTTTGTTTTGGTGTTGAAATTTGACAAGTTCGCATTGTTACATTTCCTAAAAATAATTCAATCTCGCAATGCATTAATGCTATATTTGGTTTGAAAGAATAATTATTCTTTGGAATAAAATAGAATATAATATAAATTTTGAAAATTAACGAAATAGTTATTCTTTGTATATTCCTAATTATTCCACTCAATATGTATTAAGAAACAAAAAAAATAGACTCTCATTATAAAATTTAGAAATAGTTATTTCTTATCTATTTCTTATTATGAACTCATAAAATATTTCATATTATTATTTATTTTATAGTAATAACATAATTTCTTATATAACTAATTCTAACTAGCCTACTAAAAATTATCTATTCATAAGAATAGACATTTCACAAATCAAATGTAACATAAAATCTCATTTTAATGCTCTCTCATGATTAAGGGGGCTTTTACTTCATGACATAAAAAATAGTCTCTAAAATGACATTCTCAAGACTCTCATACTTGGGAATAAGATTGGTACCTCATAAAAATATTTTTATTTGGTTTGCATTATAAGATTCTTAAAAATATATACAGGATTCTCATGTCAAATTTGGTTTAACATAGGAATTTAAAAAAATAAAAATAAAAAAGTTGTCTAATGCACAAAATTCCTGCCTATGTAGAGTCCAATCCGAGGAAGGGACAAATTACAATGGACCTATAATATGCAACCTTGCCTTATATTTTTTGTAAGAGACTATATTCACGTCTTGTACTTTTGACCTTAAATAGTTCACATGATGACAATTTTACACCTAGTCGCTCTGTGAACACTAAAATTTTGAAAAGAAAAAACAATGGAAAAAAAGAAAGAATATATATACACACACTTTGTAGGAATACAAGAGACAAAAATACATATGTATAAAAAAACGCCCTCTAGGCGTACAAAAAATACAAAGATACAAAATTCAAGGAAAATCATTCTTGGCGCTGGATCTGCAACTTTCGTCAAAAGCACCGCCGCCAAAGTTGAGAAAGTCATCACCAAAATTCAAAATTTGTCAGATCTGCGACTACGGTGAGATCAAATCTCGCCTATAAATACTTGAGCCTCCCGCCAAGCCAAGGCATAACAACACACAACGAGCAAAAAAAAAGAAAAAAGATCAAGCATTAAAAAAAAAATAAGATCAAGCATTTAAAAAAAAAAACAGAGAGAGAGAGAGAGCAACCAAACTAATTTGCTTCTACTTGGGCTCTTTCAGTGATGGTTACACAGAAGAGGTGGTGTTGAAGCCTGAACCATAAGCCTTTTTTACAAGAAAATGCTACGAGATCTCGTCAGGTAAGAGACTTGGAATTTGTCTTGTTTGGAAAGTAGCCATTTAACCTTAATGTTGTGGGTGAAGAGTCCCAGGCAGCCTTTTTCCTTAAACTAACATTTGCCTTGTGGAATATAGTTAGAATTCAAGGCTTGCTTTTGTCTTCAAAAAAAAAATATATCACCCCGTATGATTAAAGTTGGAGTTTCTTTAGCACAATATCCAAATAAAGGACAATAGTGTTAAGTCAAAAGCACCCCACTCGAAAAAAAAATAAAAAAGAGTCCAACTTCATGATCAAAGCTTCGCCTACTAGATCGTCTTTGGCGCCGAAGTAAAGACTCAAACAAAATTCGCTTCGCCAGAGATCAAGCTACTATAGCCCTCGACGAAAACTCAAAGGAAAAACCAAACGTTACACCTGCAAAATTTTAATTTACATTCTACTGTGAAATTTTGTAGTTTGTATTTTCTTTAATTTCTTCTTACATTTTTCATCACCCTTCAAAGTCCAAAGGGTGCAAGATTTGTAGCGAACAAATTCTTGGCACTCCCGGTGGGACAACTTTGCCTCTCATCTCTTCTTTTTAAAAAAAAAAGAGCCTAAAAAAAGGCCAAAAAAAGAGGAAAGAAAAGAAAAGGCCTTGAAAAAAGAAAACAAACAAACAAACAAAATTGCAGTTGGTGAACACTTGGCACTAAGGAAGAATGCCACCACTGGCGCCAACAAAGGAAAGGTCAACACTTCATTGCTAGCCACAACAACCTTGCCTAGTTACATTGGTTTGGAGACCCGCAGGTGAACCCAAGTTCTTGCCTCTACAGCGCCTATGAATCCAGAAGGCAGACTATTCCCTCAAAATCCAAAACTATCGATCGACTCTCTCAAAGCATGGAGAAGTCAATCGTCTACACCGACTGACATTGAGCCTGGGGGTAACTACTTGCCTCTAATCTCCCCTCGATAGCAAAGTCTAAACGACTCCACTAGGTCAAGCAAGGATGGCGCAACAGAACCATCTACTCCAATCTTCCACGAAGGATTATTTGTTGACGCCAACGTCACAGTAATGACTACAAACATGACAAACACCAATGAAAGGATTGCTGAGCTAGAAAACAAGCTAGCAATACTAGCTAAAACCCTCAAAGAAAAGGATCGACAGATTATTTTCTTAAAATGGAAAACCCCAATCGATCCTGAATCTGGTGAAGAGCAATTGTATCCTCCCGATTTCGCTCCACACGCCACACCAACTAACACTTCTACAATAGGAAGACCTCAAGTTAAACTAGTGTATATTGCACCATCCACCTCTGTCGCCTTGTTATCAGTCCAACAACTATAGGATATGATAGCTAACACCATTAGACTACAACAAGGTGGGCTCAACCAAGGTGTTCAAACCTATATGAAGCCTTATTCGCAAAGGATCGAGCAAATGAGGATGCCATTGGGCTATGAACTGCCCAAATTCCAACAATTCGACGGAAGAGGTAATCTAAAATAGCACAAAGCCCATTTCGTCTAAACCTATAACAATGCAAGGACATATAACAATCAATTAGTGAAACAGTTCGTTCAATCTCTAAAGGACAATGCATTCAAATGGTTCGTTAATCTCAAAACAAAATCCATTAACAGTTGGGAACAACTTGAGAGAGAATTCCTCAACAGATTCTTCAGCATCCGACGCACTGTGAGCATGATGGAGCTCACCAACACCAAGCGAAGAAAAGGCGAGCCAGTTGTCGAGTACATCAATAGATGGTGCGCGCTGAGCTTAGATTGCAAAGACCACCTAATAGAGACTTTCACTGTGGAGATGTGCATACAAGGGATGCACTGGGAGTTGCTCTACATTCTCCAAGGTATCAAGTCTTGCACCTTTGAGGAACTTGCAACCCATGCTCATGACATGGAGATAAGCATCGCCACCTCTAGGGGCAAAGACCCAGTGCTCCACGTGGACCAACTTTGACAAAAAAAAAGGAGGTCAAAAGGACCAAAAAGCCCACCAAGGGCAAGGAAAAAATGAACATCGACACCACACTAGTCAAGGTCGGGGCAAAGACAAAGGCAAATACTCCAATCTTGCCTGATCCCCCGAAACAGCAAGAGAAGCCAAGGACGACGTTGCGAGAATTAGAGTAGAAAAAATATCCGTTCCTAGACTCCAACGTACCAAATATTTTGGACCAACTCTTAAAGGCCAAACTCATAGAGCTGCTAAAGCCCAAGTGTCTCGATGAAAAGCATAGGGTCAAAGACCCAAAATTTTGTAACTATTATCGCATAGTCAGCCATCCAATAGAGAAATGTTTCATGTTGAAGGAGATTATCATGAGATTGAAAAATCAAAACAAGATTATCCTAGACAAGGATGATGTTGCCGAGGCAAATCATGCCACAATCACCACCGAGGCCTCTAAGTCTGCGTAGCAAACTACTACGTTAAAGGAGAATCCATGGTTCATCCAATTTGGAACCTTGGAACCTATAAACATCTCATACCTACGGAATGCCGCCAAAGTACACTGCCATGTAGCAAATAAAAGGTGATGGACCCTAACAGTGAAAGGGGAGCCACGGGAAACACCACCTCCCCAAGACAAGCAGCCCTTCGAGACAAAAGAGGAAGGGCCCAAGTTACCTGAAGAGGCGTTACGTGTCCAGTTCATAGTAGACCAAGATGTCAAAGAGGTCTACATTTATCCAGATATGCCATGAGATGGTAACCCAAATATCCCGAATCTGTATGAACTCATGACCGATGATCTCGAGGTATAGGAATCTTCATCAAAATTGGAGGATGAAATCGGCGATGGATGGTCCACATTCGTCACCAAATCAAGGAAAAGTAAAAAGGGTAGGAAAAGTCAAGCCTTGTTGCACCCTGGTGAAGTCCACCCTTCAAAGCCCAATACCAATGTCAGGCTTAGCAAACAAGACTTGCCAAAAGACTCATCCTTCCACAAGGAACCCAAAGAGGGATCGACCATGATGAAGGCTAGAAAACTAACCCAAGCAAAGAGGATATCAACAACGCCGTCACCATGAAGAAGGAAGCGGCACAAAGGAAGGTCTCACCCACCTCGACCGAAAAAGAAGTCTCACAAGACGATAGTCATGTGAAACATCAGCATTAATAATGAGGAAGAAATGGTACAAAGAAGGCCCTCTCCCATCACCCTTATGGATTTCTTTCCTTAGGAGTTCTTCGCACAGACCCAAAGCGTCATAGTCCATAGGATGTCCATAAACGTCGCCAAGAATGAGTCTAAGTGTCGAAAGCATAACAAAGGTCACCCAGTAGAAGATAAGGTATCAAAACCTCTCCAAGATCTCCTTACCAAGTCCCAATTGCATTCCTTAATGTAATCCTCTGAAAGCAGTGCGAAATCAAGCTATCTTGACTCTTCACGAGTTGGTAAGGCTTTTGACCCAGAATGGTACGATGATACACAACAATCACGTACAAAAACTCTGTACTCAATGATCGCATTTTCAAACGAAGATTTTTTATTAGGGTCAAAGCCCCACAACTAGTGCTTGTATGTCTCAAGGTATACCAAAGAACCACATCCTCATTTATGATGAATCTGCAATCAATATCATCCTAAAACCACCAAGAAATAGCTTGGCATCAATATCAATGAACTGTCCAAAAGTTGATTGATGATTCAAGGCTTCAAGTAAGGGGGCCAACGGGCGATTGGCATGGTCCGCCTAGACCTTACCATCAGCGAACTCACATCCAGCACCTTATTCCATGTGATCGATGCTCGAAAGACATACAAGATGTTGTTAAGACACCCCTAGATCCATGGAAATGGGATCATTCAGTAAAGTCTACATCATTGTTTCAAGTACTACAAGAATGGCGTCCAAAAAGTCAACGCTGACTTGAAACCATTCGCCAAAGTTGAGGCCTGCCTATCCGATGCAGTATTTTACAAAGACATGAGCAATTGCAAGGTCATCGCATCAGAAGTTCCGACAGGCGGTAGTAGCTCAAAGAAAGATGAGCCATGCAACAAGGAGGAATCCTTTTGTCACTATATTGATCCCCGACCAAAGGAAAGATGTGGCAGTATAAACCCCCAAATACATTCGCATTCTGAGCAATGCACTATCCCTACCACTGCCAAAGATAGATCCAGTGGTGTCAACAAAACCATTAAAGGGATTCATCCGGCCAACAAAGTAAGCAAACAAACATGGTGCACTCCCGAATAAGAGAACTAATGAAGGATTTAATCCTAATGCCTACAAACTTTTAGCCAAGGCTGGACATGATTTCAAGAATCCGAAACTAGTAAGCCCAATGGCAGCAAAGTGCATCGAAGATGTTGTCACTCAACCTCTCAAGACTCGGACGGGTTTAGGTTATCAACAAAAGCCTCCCATTCACATCACATTGAGGATTAATAGGCAATCAGCGGACACATGCGTCATCACGATTAGGGTGACCAACGAAGAGGAAAACTCCCCTTTGGCAACATTTCACGGTTCGGTGTTTGATCGCATTAAAGATCTCAATCTCACACAAAATCAAGCAATTAATAGGAAAAAAGGGCCCTAATCACCAAAACCTCAAGGAACTGTGTTTGGACGCATCAGAGGACCAAATCTCATACCTCAGAAATCTATGTTCAAGCGACTTTTAGGCACAAGGCGAACATCGCTCTTCCAAAGGCTAGGCAAACCACCACTATCAAACCAACATGCCAATGAAGTTGACAAAGTTCCATCTTGGAAAAGGAACTGGATGATCATAGAGGTCAACATTGAACGAACGCTAACAAGAGAAGGTCAAGTCGACACCTAAGCTTAGAGACATGGTCACAACAGTGAGGAAAAAGAGGAAGAGTCCTCATACACTTCATACCACATCACAATCAATGAGAAAACTGAGGTTGATTTGTCAGAAGGAGAAATCAAGGATGCTTTTCCAGATCTAAAGGATGACAACCAAGCCACTGTTGACGAGTTCAAAGAAGTCAACCTTGGCACTTCAGAGGATCCTCGACCTGCCTTCGTAAGTGCCTTACTCACACAAGAAGAAGAAGAAGAGTACATCCAAGTACTAAGTCAATACAAGGATGTATTTGCATGGAGTTACAAGGAGATGCCTGGCCTTGACCCTAGAATTGTGGTACATCATTTGGCTACAAAGAAAGGCTCATGACCAGTAAAGCAGCCCTAATGCTGATTTTGCCTATAACTTATCCCAAAAATTAAAGAAGAAGTAAACAAGTTAATCAATGCTGGTTTCATCTGGGAAGTCACATATTCGACATGGATTGCAAACTTAGTTCCCATCCGAAAGAAGAATGGACAACTCTGAGTCTGTGTTAACTTCAGGGATCTCAATCAAGCATATTGTTGGAATTGGTGTATTCCCAAGGGGGGGTGAATTCAAAATCTAAAACCTTTTGCCTAGGTTTAACCAAATATCAGTAATACACAACCTAGGTCTTTCTAATAATATACCAATTGGGCAAATAATGAAATGCGGAAATTAAATCATGTGTAGCATTCATAATATATTAAATATAACATACATGTGCAAGAATATAAAGTTCTGAAAATTAAAGTAGACACACAATATGTTATCGGGTTTGGCCAATACTACCTACATCCCCGCCTCAGCTTGCAAGCTCGAGGATTCCATTAATGCTCACTTAACGGGTGGAGCAGCACCGTATACAACCAGGTCAAATTCCTAGGGCTGACCTCAACCTTTATAGGTTCTCCTTGCGGGGTGGAGAAATCCCTAGGTCAAATTCACAAAGCTGACCCCAACCTTTACATACAATCTTTCCAAACTGGATTAATGCCCCCTCAAGCCACGCCTAGAATACAACAATGAATGTAAAATGTGTGTACAATTCAAATGCTTCTAAACAAGAAGATATGCACCAATACGCACAAGCAATATCTAATACACTTCCAAATGATAGACCTATAAGCTCAGTGAAGATGTGTGAACCTACTCTCAAGATATTGTCAATATGCAATCAAAGTGTGAGAGTGTGCTACAACAATATCTTTGAAAGAATGTATATCAATATATCAATCACAAATAAACCTTCAAATATTTTCAAGAGAAATATCAAATATCTCAAAATGAATTTCAACAACTTTAAGAACAAGAGATATTTTATAAACCAAGCTTGTCAAAAATATTTGCTTCACAACACAAGACAAGCTTAAGAGTCTTGTAATCAAAATGCAAAGACTCTCAAGCTAGCAAGATTTTCCCCACACTATAAATTTATGAACTAAATCTATAGGAAATTTTTTTGGCTTAACTCTCTTTTAGAAAATCAACAATCAACACAACAATGAGAGTTTAAGCAGTGTAGGATGATTTAAAATACTCTCTTAAATAGGTTTTGCAAAAGAATGATCAAAGAATGAGAATTTGGCCAAACCTGTAGACAATCTATTTTTGCCCTAGCCAAATGGAACAAGGGGTCCTTTCTCATTGTATTATTATTATTATTATTACATTATTTTTATTATCACTATTATTATTATCATTATTATTATTATTATTACTAAGATTTCTATTGTTGTTATTCACACTATTTTTATTTTTATTTTTCACAATTATTATTGTTAACTATTTTTCTATATTGATATAAGTAATTTATTATTATTACTATTATTTTATTATTATTATTTTCCTATATTGATATAAGTAATTTATTATTATTACTATATTATTATTATTTTCCTATATTGTTATAAGTGACTTATTATTATCACTATTATTTATTTATTATTTATTATTATTATTATAATTTTTATTTTTATTTTTATTTGTTATTTTTACCACTATATTTACCATTATTATTATTATTATTACTAAGATTTCTATTTTTGTTATTTACACTATTTTTATTTTTATTTTTCACTATTATTATTGTTAACTATTTTTCTATATTGATATAAGTAATTTATTATTATTACTATTATTTTATTATTATTATTTTCCTATATTGATATAAGTAATTTATTTTTATTACTATATTATTATTATTTTCCTATATTGTTATAAGTGACTTATTATTATCACTATTATTTATTTATTATTTATTATTATTATTATTATTTTTATTTTTATTTGTTATTTTTACCACTATATTTACCATTATTATTATTATTATTATTATTATTATTATTATTATTATTATTATTATATCCTTATTACCATAATAGTAATTATACTCATATATATTGTTTCCAAAAGAAAAAATATAATAAAAATACAATAAACCAAAAAGGAAAAGAGAGAGTTAGGGTTTCTAAATTTTTTTATATAATGACCCTTTTGGCTTCTCTCCAAGAAGAGCCCGGGGCACAGGAAAAACAGAAAGAAAATCCTTGCTGCGCACCCTAATTCTCTTTCCTCGGCTCCATCTCTTCCTCCTTGATTCTCCCCCTCTGCTCTCCGTCTCTCACGCTGCCCCCTCCGTTCCCACAGATCTGCAGCATCAGCAGACTCCCACACCACCATAGGACCACCCAACGCCTCCAGCAATCCTCACTGCCCTCCGCACGGCAACAGGCCAACAGCACCCGAAGCCAGCCTCTGGCTATCCCTGCAACAGGCCAGTACACCCGACAGTCCAGGCATCGTCGTTGCCGTCACTCTATCTCCTCCGTCTCCATACCAGCCCTGCCATCGCCATCGAGCACTCACGGATTAGTATCTCACCCTTACAGCAGTCATCGTTCATACCATATCTGCACCCACCGCTGCACACTCCAGACGAACCAGCGAGCATCCGCTCAGCCTCCACCCTCAGCATCTCGTTCTCTCCGGCCACCACGAACGAGAGCTCCAGCCACCATCCTCTCCACTATGAGAACTGCCATACCAATTGGAGGTTCCCGCAGCCGTGATTTCGTCCCGCTCTAGATCCTCCCTACTGCACCGACCAACACCGGTGGCCTCCCCAGCAATCACCGCTGCCGCTGCAAGTCGCCGCCGAACAACAGCAACCCGAAGCTCTCCTCCACACCGGCAGGCCACACAGCCACCCGAGGACCCGAGCACTGCTGCAACACTCCGGCCACCGGCCAGTCCTCCTCGTCACCATCGCTGTCACCACCCCGGCATCTCCAGATTTCTGACCACCCTCCAATAGCAACCCCCCTGTGAGTCTCCCTGCCCTCTGCATGCCGGCCACAACACACACACACCCAAGTCCCCTACCCAGATTCCTGCACACATAAATTATTTATTTATTTACTATTATTATAGTAAGTTTTTTTTTTTATGTTGTAATGTTATTTATGTGTTTTAATGTTGCAATACTTTTAGTAATAGGTCTGTATTTATTTATGTTTTATTGTTAATATTTGAAATGCAATTATTGTCTTGAATATTTGTTTATGGTTTTTGTTGTGTTGATATTATAATATTTTATGTGCCATGTATTTAGTTGGTTTGTATATTTATTCATGATTTCTTTATTGATTTTGTAACATTTAATATGTAATAGTCATTCTATTTGCTTGTATTATATTTAGGGTTTTTATCATTATTGTTGATTTTAATATGTAATATGTTAGTGTTTTAGGGTTTGTTTTGTTGTCATTATAATATTCAATGTGTAATATATTCATCTTATTGGCTTATATGTTTATTTACAGTTCTTTGTTTTTATTGTAATATTTAATGAGTAATATGTTCACCTTACTTGCTTGTATAATTATTTCAGGTTTTTTTATTTATTGATATTGTGACATTTAATGGGTAATATATTTATCTCATTTGATTGTGTAATTATTTAGGGTTTTTTTTATTATTATTACTGTATTATTTAATGTGTAATGTGATTATTTCATTTACTTGCATAATTATTTAGGGTGTATATTAATTTTGGCAACAATGTCATATTGGTATATATTATTTTCAACAATACCTTGTTTCCATAATTTCATTATTTCTTTACCTTTGCATTAGTTTCCATGTTTTAATTTTAAATTTGGTTTATTTATTTTATTAATTATTTCCATATGGGTGTAAAGGTAGTTATAGGATATTAGGGGTGTGTACCATTAGGAAGATTATTATTATTACCTTTTGTTTAGAGTGTATTATTATTATTATCATGTGTGAAATTATTACGTTACCATTATGATATTCAGAATATGTATTTATTGTTAATATGTGCATATTGTTACTATTAATATTATTTATTATTATCATTATGGGATTACTACTATTAATATTAATATTATTATTATTATTATTATTATTACTATTATTAGTACCATTATTATTATTTTTACTATTGTTATTTATTATTATTATTATTGTTATTATTATGTTCATTATTATAATGATTATTATTATTTTATTTTATTTTATTTTATTTTTGTTATTAAATATTTTGGATTTTTTTTACCTATGATTTTAATGTGGGGGTATGAGCTTTCGGGCTTCACGTACCTTAAGCTCTGAGGGAATATATGTATATATTTATTATTTATTTATTTATTTATTTTTCATAGGTATTTATAAATTCACAAAAAGGAGTAATTTAAAGACTTATTAGATTAACTTAGGGATAATTTCAAATTAATTAGGTACCGTTCGTAAGAACGGGCGCGTAGGGGGTGCTCGTACCTTCCCCTCACGTAACCGAACTCCCGAGCCTAACTTTGGTAATGTAGACCTATTTTACCCCTACGGGGTAGTCATCACGTGTTCTAACCACACTAAAGGTTAGTGGCGACTCCGATATTCCCATTTTTCCTGAAAACATTAAAATTGATTTTGATTTCGCCACCCGGGGCACACGCGCTCCCGGCACATCGCGACAAAACCGATTTTGAACTAAGAGTTCAGTCACCCTAAGCCCTTTCACTAGGTCCTGATTTTATTTATATCTCACCTCTGTTCACTATAGGGGATTTTTCATGAAGTGCTTGGCGACCTATGGTCAATTTACGACTACGACTTTTAAATTAAGCCTAAAAAGTCTGGCGTCAGTCAACCGAAGTCTTGTCTAAGGTCTTTGAACTTATAGTTCCTACCATGCATGTCATGCATTAAGTATTATAGACCTTGGATTATTATTATTATAGACTTGAATGATAAATATAAAAATATGAATTAAAATAAACAAAAACTTCATGCTTTGCTCCTCTGCAATTTCATGGAATGCGTTGAAAGATGTGCTCCTTTAATTGCTTCTCGGCTTCCATTTCTCATCTCTCATCCATGCTTAGAAAAGTAAACATGTTCATACACTTAGCACACAGATGAAATATATGGTTTGTCATAATCAAAATAGGAGACAGACTCAAAAAGTCAACACATGCCAAAAGATGATTTTCCCCTGCCCATAACAGAAATCACGGTGGATGCGACTACTAGTCACAAGGCATTATCTTTCATGGATGGGTCTTTTAGTTACAATCAAATAAGGATAGCCCCGAAGGACAAAGAACTCACGGCCTTCCACATGCTGAAAGGGATTTACTATTACAAAGTGATGCTCTTTGGGCTAAAGAACGCTGGAGCCACTTACAAGTGTGTCATGCAAAAGATCTTTGATGACCTACTCCATAGGAAGGTGGAATGTTACGTCAATGACCTCATTGTGAAGACAAAGAAGCGTAACGAGCACCTCCAAGACCTCAAATTAGTGTTCAATGGGCTTTGAAAGTATCAACTAAAGATGAATCTACTTAAATGCGCATTCGGCATCACGTCTGGCAAGTTTCTCGGCTTTATTGTACGCCATCGTGGCATTGAAGTTGACCAATCAAAGAACAATGCCATCCAAAAAATGCTAGAGCCCAAGAATTTGAGAGAGCTGCAAAGTCTTCAAGGAAGTTTGGAATACATATGATGCTTCATCTCTAATCTAGTAGGACGATGTCAACCCTTCAACCAATTGATGAAAAAGGGAGTCGACTTTGAGTGGAACGAGGCATGCACCAAAGCCTTCCAAAGCATAAAAGACTACGTACCTTTCAAATCCACCAGTCTTAGGTGTGCCTATCCAAGGGAAGCCATTGATATTTTATATTGCTGTGTAGGAAAGATCCTTAGGAGCTTTAGTCACCCAAGAAAATGAGCAAGGAAAGGAGGTAGCATTCTACTACCTAAGAAGGACGATGGCTAGCCCAGAGCTAAATTACTCACCCATTGAAAAGACGTGTCTGACACTCTTCTTCAATGTTGATAAGTTGAAGCATTATGTGCAATTAATCCCATATGATCCACCTTATTGCAAGAGCTGACCCAGTAAAATATGTATTATTCAGATCGGTTATGTTCAGACGACTTGCTAAGTGGGCAGTCATACTGCAAATTTATGACATCGTCTATATGCCTCAAAAGGCAATTAAGGGGCACGCTCTTGCCGACTTTCTAGAAGATCATCCAGCTCCGTTTGATTGGGAATTCATAGATGACCTCTCAAATGAGGAAGTATTCCAAATAGACATCTTGCCGCCACAGGCAATGTACTTCGATGGAGCCACATGACGTGATAATGTTGGTGCTAGTGTAGTATTTGTTACTCCTCAATGCCAAGTGTTTCGTATGCATTCATCCTCGGTGAACTATGCTCAAACAACGTCACCCAATATCAAACATTGATCATTGGCCTCCAAATGGCCACTGACATGAAAATTCCTGTACTTAAAGTATACGTTGACTCACAACTTGTCATCAACCAGCTCTCTGGACGATACTACGTCAAAAAGGAGGATCTTGCGCCATACCACAAGTATGCCCAATGTTTGCTAGAAGGGTTTGAGAGGATTGTCTTGGAGCATATCCCAAGGAAGGAGAATTTTCAAGCAGATATGCTAGCCAACTTGGCCACATCACTAGCCAAATCAGATAGCCAGACAGCAATCATTACTATATACCAGAATGGGTCATGCCACCAATCAAAATGAAGAAAAAGAATCAAATGTTTTAATTGTTCACATCATCAAACCCGAGGATTGGCGGCAACCCATTATTGACTATCTGCAGCATGGAAGGCTTCATGAAGATCGTTGTCACAGGACAAAGTTGCGCCGACGCACCGCCCGATACATATACTACAAAGATACATTGTATCAAAGATCCTTCAATGGAATTTTTTTACAATGCTTGAGTGGAGATGAGGCAAGGTGGGCTTTAGAAGAAGCTCACTCTAGCGTGTGTGGTGCACATCAATCTGGACTAAAACTTCACCATAAAATCATAAAGATGGGGTACAATTAGCCCACGATGGTACATGATTCCATGGAATACACTAAGACTTGTCAAATGTGTCAATTCCATGCAAACTATATACATCAACCACCAGAGCCTCTACACCCCACCATAGCATCCTGGCCTTTTGAAGCATGGGGCCTTGACTTGGTCGAACCATTGCCAAAGTCCTCCCTTGGACACCTGTACATACTGGCAGCTACAGATTACTTTTCTAAATGGGCTGAAGCAATCCCTCTTAGAGAAGTGAAGAAGGAACACGTTGTGAACTTTATCAGGACCCACCTGATCTATCGTTACGGTATTCCCCAGTTCATCGTTATCGACAATGGGAAACAGTTTTACAACAGCTTGATGGATAGACTCTGTGAGAAGTTCAACTTCAAACAATACAAGTCTTCTCTATACAACACTCCTGCCAATGGGTTGGCCAAAGCATTCAACAAAACCCTTTGCAACTTACAACGCAAAGTGGTCTGTAAGACAAAACGAGATTGGCACGACAAGGTTCCCAAAGTGTTATGGGCATACCGCACGACTTATTGAACACCTACCCAGTCAACGCCCTATGCCCTTGTTTACAGCATTGAAGCTGTGCTCCCACTTGAGAAACAAATACCATCGCTCTGCATGGCAATCCAAGAAGGCCTCACTGAAGAAGAAAATGCATGCCTACGACTGGAAGAGCTAGAGGCTCTAGATGAAAAAAGGCTCCAAGCACAACAACAACTAGAATGCTACCAGGCTCAACTCACCAAGGCCTTCGACCACAAGGTCAGCCCACAATCATACCAAGTTGGAGACTTAGTCCTCACGATACGACGGCCTATCAATCTAAAACACCGGCCTGGTGATAAGCTCACTTCCAAATGGGATGGTCCATACTTGATAAAAGAGGCCTACACAAACAATGCTTACATGCTACTCGACCATGAAGGCATTGGCATTGGCCCAATAAACAGCAAGTTCTTAAAGCGCTACTACACACGAGGTTCCAATTTATGTCCAAAGCACTCCTAGCCCGCAAGAGTATAAATTGTGAACGGCCAAAAAAAAAAGTGGCAAGTAAGGTAAGGAGGAATAATCTAGATCAGTCAGCTATTGCTTTTTCAATATTTGCGACACCAGCAACTACTCCTTTTCAACCTTGTCTGTGCCGACTATCCACAAAGTCAAAGTTAAGTAGCCTACCAACTTCAATTTTTGGTCGGTCTTGCTATAAAAGAAGCGGATGTGGCAAAAGAAGCAAGCTACTCAGACTCATTCTTCCTAGCCATCCTACCTGATCATCTCCTTCTTTCTTCCATTATTCAAGGTGACTTTCACTACAAAAATGAGGCCAAATCACCCAATGGTGCACACTATAGGGGGTAGCGCAAGTTCATCAGCCCCTAGATGGGCACCCAAAAGGGAACAACTGGAAATCCTAGAGGCGAAATTTCACTACAAGGGGGAACTTCCTTCCTCGGAGCTAGTCTACTTGCTCACAATAGAGCTCCGATGATATGGCTCAGTTGAACCAAAAGATATACTCCTCTAGTTCAAAGATTGACTGAATCACAAGAAGGGGTTGGTCGAGGAAACCGCTAACCAAACCCTACTGACCATTGATCTCACTACTCCTACTAGTACTCCACTAACCCTTGATCTCACCACTTCCATTGTCACCACATCGAATAGTGCTCACACCACTACCTCGACCGCTGCTCCTCCTACCGCCGCTCTCATCATCAATGCTCCGGAAGTGGAGCTTACCACCTTCATTGCTTTAATAGGTTCTAGTGTATATACTGCTCGCGCCACAGTCCCCACGACGAGGGTTTCTAGCGATCCTAGCCTGCACAACCATTTTTAGCAGGTTCGTTTTGCACTAGGTCAAACGTACTGGCATCCAAGGGGTAACTCGTTACTAGGAGGGATGGCCTCCAGTCATTTTGAACATCCTAACCTCTGGCCGCCGAGAAGAGAATGACACTCTTCTTCTCATGCCACAGAAGGAGGTATTCTTCAGATTTTCTCGGCTTATGTCGATGACATCACCAGAGGCTATCGTCATCAGACAAGATCTAGAGCAAGTACCAATGACGCTACAAACACTCCAACCGATGCTGGCATTGACCTAAGCCTCAAACTTGGGCCCCCACATATACGTTAGAAAAAGATATGAAGGATTTGATTTGTCTCAATTTATCTAAAATTATGTAAAAATAAATAAATAAATAAATAAATGAAAGAAAAAAAAGAGAAAAAAAAATTACTCTAGCAATTAAAAAAATTGCAGCCTCGTAGGTGGATACTCATCGGTTGTGCCTCACTTACCCCCGAAGTAAATCCAGGGCTAAGACCACTTAGGCGAAGCGGGGGGGAGCCAAAAACTCGAACCTATGATCTCTTAGAGGCACGCCAAGCTCCCTGCTGCTAAGTCAACAACCCAAGTGGTGACCAAAGAAGAAGATTAATCACATTTAAAGCACAAGTGATGGAGAGACAGACAAGGGCCTTGAGTTCTTTTTAACAGCGCATGATCCTAGCATCCCGAACACCAACCTCTCTCAAAGACTCATGGGCAGAGAAATTCGCTACGAGTTTTACCTTCGGCCAATCAAGATTGTCAACAGAGATTAACAAATTTTCAGAACTTCAAGACTCAATTTGAATCGCGTCACAAGTTACGCGCCACACCAAGACTTGAAGTGGGGGTATTTGTACACACTAAAATTTTGAAAAGAAAAAAAAATGAAGAAAAGAAAGAATAAATAAATATATACACTTTGTAGGAATACAAGTGACAAAAATACATATGTATAAAAATATGCCCTCTAGGCATACCAAAAATGCAAAGATACAAAATTCAAGGAAAATCACACTCGGTGTCGGATCTGCAACTTTCGTCAAAAGCATCGCCGCCGAAGTTGAGAAAGTCGTCGCCAAAATTGAAAATTCATTGGATCTGTGACTACAGCGAGATCATCTCGCCTATAAATACTTGGGCCTCTCGCCAAGCCAAAGCATCACACCACACAACGAGCAAAGAGAGAGAGAGAGAGAGAGAGAGAGAGAGAGAGAGAGAGAGCAACCAAACAAATTTGCTTCTACTTGGGCTTTTTCAATAACGGTTACACAGAAGAGGTGATGTTGAAGCCTGAACTCGAAGCCTTTTTTACAAGAAAATACTATGAGATCTCGTCAGGTAAGAGACTTGGAATTTGCCTTGTTTGAAAAGTAGTCATTTAACCTCAATGTTGTGGGTGAAGGGTCCCAGGAAGCCATGTTCCTTAAAGTAACATTTGCCTTGTGGAATATAGTTAGAATTCAATGCTTGTTTTTGTCTTCACAAAAAAAAAAAATCACCCCATATGATTAAAGTTGGAGTTGCTTTAGCACAATGTCCAAATAAAGGACAATGGTGTTAATTCAAAAGCGCCCCACTCATAAAAATAAAAATAAAAATAAAATTAAATGGTCTAACTACACGATCAAAGCTTCGCTTGCTAGATCATCTTTGGCGCCGAAGTAAAGACTCGAACAAGATTCGCTCCACTAGTGATCAAGCTACTACAAATCTTGATGGAAACTCAAAAGAGGATTAATCAGAGGAAAAATCAAAGGTCGTACCTAAAAAATTTTAATTTACATTCTACTCTATAATTTTGTAATTTGTATTTTCTTTTATTTCTTCTTGGATTTTTCGTCACCCTACAAAGTTCAAAGGGTGCGAGATTTGTAGCGAACACTCCCCTTCGGATTCAACATAGGAATCCAAATAGTTATTTTAAGAAGAGAACTATTATACTCTTGATATGTCTAGAATGGATTTATGAAGAGAAATTGTATTTTTTGACACAAAAACCTACTAAAAATAAGCGCATAATTAAGTTTATATCCTAATTTTTTTAATAATTATAAATTTAAAATATTTAACACTTATATTATGTTTGGGAATATGAATTTCAGACCTTAGATTTGGATTTGAGTAGATTTGGACAAATTTCAATAAAATTATATATTAAATTTTATCAAAATTAAATACAACTCCAAACCCAAGGCTTCTCCAAACATAGGGTTTCTGTTTCAATATTAATTATTATACTAAATCTGAAAAAATAATAACATTAATTTTGTTTAATAAATTGCAATTTTCAATTAAAATATGAATTAATATAAATATGAACATTGTTAATAGACATTTTACATATTGTCTAACTAAAAAATTAATTAAAATTTTCTTGTTAATATATGTAGTTAACATTTTTAATCTTTATGATTGAAAAATTGACTAATATTTATGTTGATTAATATTTTTAATTTCCATTTTCATTTTTTATAATTAAATTTTAATTATTTTCTAAATAAAAATCATTAAATTTTCAATTAAAATTTTATAATTAAAATATTTAATTAATATTAGATATATTTTATAATTAAAGTAATTAATATTTATGTTAATATAAAACTCATACTTTTATTTTATTAATAATTTATTTTTTAAAATATAATAATAGCGTGTGATTATATTATATTTTCGAGTTATTATTATCTAAAAACTGAAATAGTATGACAATTTGACTGAAAAGTAGGATTTCCATGAAACTTACCCATAGAAGCATGTGATAATAGGATGCCCCCTATATTAGATTCCTATACTCAAATAAACGTAAGAATGAGATGTCCTAGGGCATAAAGTTTCAGAAATTTTTAAGGATGTCGTGAACCAAACACCCCCCCTGAGTTTTATGAAAATTCTATTTCCAAAGTAATCTTTTATATTTTTTAGACTAAATTACCCCAATATTTTGACTAATTGATTTTTTTTTTCATCAAATAGTATTGTTGCACAATAATTGTTATATTTATAACTATAAAATAATTATATAATAAAAGATTAATAAAAAGTATTGTTATTATTATCTGTAAGAGAGAGAGAGAGAGAGAGAGAGAGAGAGAGAGAGAGAGAGAGAGAGAGAGAGAGAGAGAGAGAGGGATCATGATGTCCCTTTAGCCATAAATCATAATTAAGGTTTTGCATGTTCATTTTATTCTAATTTTGTCCTCCTTATGCATCTCAATGTATATAATAATTTTTTCCTCTTAATTAGATTTTGCACCCTTTTTAAGCTCTTAGGTTCATTCTAATTGGATAAGAAGTATGATAATAACATTAATCTTCATAAATGTTTTAATTAATAGTCCTTCTAATTAATTTGAAATATTACAACACTGTTCTAGTAATATTAGGCTTTCATTATGATGAGTAAGACTAAAATTTTCATGGTAAATCAAATTAGAATTGAATTTATAAGAGAGCATATTCCACTAAGTTACCATGTGATAGCTCCCTCCATAAGCAATTGTCTTTAATTAAATTAATAAGGTATAAAATTAATATCAAACCCTTAATTCATTTGTATGTCTAAATGGTGTGAGTATGAGCCCTTAAAAGAAAACTCTATTTATCAATCACAAAAAATAAATAAATAAATAAATAATAAATGATGGAATACAACCTCATTTACAAGTTTTTCTTTGTGATGAATAGCAAAAGTCCACTTTAAATGAGATCAAATATTCCTTTCTAATATTTATTTTAACTTGGTCAAGAGGTTTTTTGAGTAATATCTTAATCATAGCTAGCATAATGTATTCTTTCACTTTACAAAGAGTTCTAAATCACATGCTTTACTCTCATTTATCTCTATTAATCACTAAAACCAATCCACTTGTTTAGATTTCTTGGTAAGACCATAAATTCATTGCATTGGCAAAGTTAAAAGTTTAAATGCAAGACAACTATGAAGACTTTGGTCTAAGAGTTGTTCACACAATTGTAATTGAAAATATCCCAGTGATGAGCAAAAAAACCCCACATGCATATCCTTAATAAGTATGGCCACACAAAATGTATTTGTTATCTAATAGGCACCTCTATTCATCATAGTATCTTTAATTTTTGCAAGAAAAACATAACACAGAAGAATCTTTCTAGATTGCCAATGCCTAATTCAATCTTATAACTATAAGCATTTCAAATTTAAGTACTCATTTTAATCTCATTAAGAAGAAGGTGAAGTTTTTATAGAAGCTAGCTATGACCTAGAGAGAGAGAGAGAGAGAGAGAGAGAGAGAGAGAGAGAGAGAGAGAGAGAGAGAGAGAGAGAGAGAGAGAGAGAGAGATTCTTAAAAAAAAAAAAAAGGAAGGAGAACAAGCACTCAAAAAATAACCTTTAAAAGGATTGCGGGGTGGGGGAAGGAGAACAAGCACTCAAAAAATAACCTACAAAAAGGTTTTGGGGTGGAGGGGACAGGTAGGTGAAGAACAAGTGATAGGTGAAAAATAGTTTCATTTTACTATATTGGAGCAAAAAACAAGATGGACTTACTATAAATTGAAATTACAAAGGAAAAATTAAATCATAGAAATTTGATAGGAGTTGTAGGTGAAAACATAATTTCAGAAACTACAAACCAACAATTGTTTACAAGTGGAAGAGATCAGTGATCTGACCTCCAGCCATAACTGCTCAAGTCTTCAAGAAAGGGATCTGAAATAAGAAAGAGAACTATGAGAAATAGAGAAAGAGATTTGGGAATTTTCTTTTCTCTCACTGTGTTTCAGAAAAGTAGAAGGAGTAGGATTTTTGGCTTGTTCTATATCACCGTAAGCCAATGTGTGAATGATTAATCACATGCCCTATTTATAGACTGGTCAAGACCCCATCCACTGAGAGATTTCCTCTCTCATTTCCTACCATCAAGGGATTGTGAGTTTTCAAAACCTCTCTTATGAATTTTAAATTAGATTCAAAATCTTCCATTTGAATTTCAAATTAGATTCAAATCTTCCATTTGAATTTCAAACCAATGACTTAGTCTTAGGAGACTTAGTCTTAGTATATCAGGTACTTACTATAAAATAACATCTCCCATATTTGATTTTTTGAATAAAATAATAATTATAATAATTTAGATAATAGTATTTTCAAATAAAACAAGATGTGTTAAGTGTGCCACCAAAAAAGGAAACATGCGCGCTAACATTCTCCCACTTGGCTCACATGATACATCTTGAAAACTTTATGGGATGAGAAGTTCAAAACTGAATATGGCCACAAAACTACTTTAACTTTTATAGAAAGATAATACATGAATCATGGCGGTTTTTTTTTTCTTTATGTAGTAAACAATTCCTTCCATGTATCACAATGTAAGACCTTTCTTAATAAAACTTTATGTGGTAACTCTTTATGCATGACTTCCTATAAGTCATTGTGGGTCTAATGTCCCAATGGACAATTTTAGGAACAGATACTATACGTGCACAAATAAATTGATTTTATCAATAATTAAATAAGAGATCAAGAACAAAGTGTACTAACAAATCCCATGTTTTCCACATGTTTTGTAAACACTTTGATTGAGAGCCCTTTAGTCAAAGGGTCTGCCACCATTAAATCAGTACTTATATGTTCAATGATCACTTCTTGTTCTTTAATTCTTTCTCTAACAGTAAGGTACTTTATGTCGATGTGTTTACTTCTGCTCCCACTCTTGTTGTTCTTTGAAAAGAACACTGTTGTCGAGTTATCACAATAAATCCTTAATGGCTTTGATACTGAATCCACGTAACCATTTGGCCTATGAAGTTGCTTCAAAGCATGCTATAAACTCTACCTCTATAGTAGACGATGCAACTATTTTCTGTTTGGTGCTCTTCCAAGATATAGCAGCACCTGCTAGCATAAAGACATATCCTGAAGTGGATTTCTTTGAATCTTGACATCCAGAAAAATCCAAATCTGTATATCCAACTACTTCTAGGTTGTCTACATGCTTATAAGTAAGCAAGTAATCCTTGGTTCCTAGTAAATATCTCATAACCTTTTCGGCAGCTTTCTAATGATCCATTCCAAGATTACTTTGATATCTGTGAAGCATTCCTACTGCAAATGCTATGCCTGGTCTTATACAGACCTGTACATACATTAAACTGCCAACTGCAGACGCATAAGGAATGTTTTCCATTTCTTCCTTTTCCAATATATTTTTCAGACACTGACTTAAGCTGAAATTGTCACCCTTCAAAATGGGTGCTGCATTCAGCTTATATTCATTCATCCTAAATTTATCAAGAACCTTTTCAATGTAGGCCTTATGAAATAGTCCTAATGTCCTTTGAGACATATCTCTATGAATTTCTATGCCAATGACATAAGAGGCTTCACCCAAATCCTTCATTTCAAAATTCTTAGAGAGAAATTGTTTCGTGTAATATAGCAATCTCAAATCATTGGTTGCAAGTAGGATGTCATCTGCATATAGGACTAAGAAAATAATTTTACTCCCACTGATCTTAAGGTATATGCAATTATCCACAATATTCTCTGTAAAACCAAATGAAGTAATAACATCATGAAACTTTAGATACCATCGTCGGGAGGCTTGCTTTAGTCCATATATTGACTTCTTTATTTGCAAACGAAATTATTGCCTTGATCAGAACAAAATCATTGAGGTTCTTTCATGTATACATCTTCTTCAAGATCCCCATTTAAAAATGTTGTTTTCACATCCATCTGATATAACTCTAAATCAAAATGACCTTCAAGAGCCATGATTATTCTAAATGAGTCTTTCTTAGAAACTGGAGAAAAAGTGTTATAATAATCAATGCCTTCTACTTGAGTGAATCCCTTGGCTACTAGTCTGGCCTTATATCTCTCAATGTTACCATTTGAGTCTCTTTTAGTGTAGACCCATTTACAACTTACAACTTTGACTCCCTTAGGTAACTTAACGATATTCCAGACTTGGTTTTTAGCCATAGAATCCATTTCTTCCTTTATGGCATCACACCAAACACTTGAATTTTCCCCACTCATGACTTGTGAAAATGAGATGGGATCATCTTTAAGTCCAACATCAAAGTCAGACTCTATCAAGTATACATTATAGTCGCTAGGAATAGCAAATCTTCTTACCCTTGAAGACCTCCTTAAAACTTGAGTTTGAGTGTCACCCATTTCAAGTGGGTGTTGTACTTCAACCTCTATATTGACTTGTTCCTCTTGAGGTGGAGGTGGTATTTCTTGATTTGATTGTACTTCCAAAACATCATATTGATTTTCTTGAAAGATAATCATTTTACCCTTATTCACAGATTCATTCTCTTTATTCTGTGTTTCCTCCCACTCAATCTTTCGAGAAACAGTGCTCCCACTAATGTCAATATCCTCAAGAAATTTTGCATTCCTAGCTTCAACAATTCTAGGTGCATGTGAGTGACAGTAAAATTTATAACCCTTAGAATTTTCTGCATAACCAATGAAATATCCACTGACTGTTCTAAGGTCTAATTTTTTTAATCGTGGATCATAGATTCTGACCTCAACTGGACAACCTCATATGTGTAAGTGTCTTAAACATGGTTTCCATCCTTTCCATAATTCAAATGGCGTTTTGGGAACCGCCTTAGATGGAACTCTGTTTAAGATATACACTACAGTTTTTAAGGCCTCACTCCACAAATATAAGGGAAGATCATTGTTGTTTAACATACTCTGAACCATATCCATAAGGGTACGATTCCGCCTTTCTGCAACACCATTTTGGTAAGGTGATCCCAGCATAGTATATTGTGCAACAATACCCTCATCCTTAAGAAATTCTACAAATGGGGCCCAGTCTTTGTCCTTATTCTATGTATCTTCCATAATATTCACCACCCCTATCTGATCTTACGATCTTAATACTTTTGTCTAATTGTTTCTCTACTTCTTTCTTAAATGTCCTGAATGCATCGAGTGCTTCAACTTTATTAAATAGAAGGTAGAGATACATATACCAAGTATGGTCATCAATAAATAAGATAAAGTATCTCTAACCATTTAGACAAGGGGTACTGAATGGACCACAAATATCAGTGTGTATGATCCCATGTATTTCATTACTCCTCTTGGCACCTTTACTTGTCTTATTGGTTTGCTTACCCTTTATGCAACCCACACAAGTGTTGAAATCAGAAAAATCTAGAGTTTTGAGGATTCCATCATTAACTAATCTCTTTATTCTTTCAGTGGAGATATGACCTAATCTCTGGTACCATGATGTAGAGGAGGACTCATCAATAATGGTACATTTAGTACCAACATTATCATGCATTGTTAGGAGACTTTGCTTATAGATAGGATCTAAATTTAATTTGTTCAAACCATTTATTAAACTTCCAGTGCCTATGGCAACTAAATTTTTAGATAAATAAACTGTAAAGTTTACAAAATGAAATTGAAACTTCAAATGTGCTAGTCTAGAAATTGAAATTAAATTTCTGGAAAAAGAAGGTACATAAAAGTGTTTTCAAGATCTAGTTGAAATTTATTTTATAAAACAAGCCTAAAATTCCCCACTGCCTCAACATGCGAACACATCCCATTTCCAGAATAGATGCCTTGTTCACTTCTCGTTGGTTTCCTTAGGCTGAGAAAGCACTGCATGACATTAACAATGTGAATTGTAGTACCAGAATCAATCCACCATGTATTATGATGAGTATCCATGAAATTAGATTCATAACACACAAGAACATTGAGATTACCTTTTTTCACGAGCCATTGCTTGCATTTCAAGCAATCTTTCTTTTGGTGCGCCTTTTTCTTATAGAAGAAGCATGCATCCCTATGGTCATTTCATTTTAATGACCCTTCTTTCTTCTTCTTAAAAGGTTTACCATCAGCACCTTTACCTTTCTTTCCTTATCTCCTTTTTTGAGTGACAAAATTGGCACTCTCCAGATTTTCAAGTTTCAACCTCTCCTCTTCTTGCACACACATTAATAGACCATTTTTCCTTATGTGTGTTGTATGATATTTTAAATGGTCCATCTGCTGCAGGTAGAGATTTGAGTATGAAATGGACAAGAAAGGATTCTGTAATCTCAATTTCCAAGCACTTGAGGCGGGCTACAATGTCCCTCATTTCCATGATGTGCTCATGCACACTCTTAGATTTGTTATGTTTCATCACTGACAGCTTGTTCATTAGGGTGCTAGCAAGTGCCTAGTCAGAATGAACAAATTGCTCTTCAATAGCCTTTATGTAGTCCTTGACATAGTCACACTCAGGAATTGACCCTCTAATGCTCTTGCTAACATGTGACTTGATGAACATTAGACACAAACGGTTGGATTTCCCCCACCGTTCATAGGCCAATTGATATGTAGTAGGACTTGATTTCGTAGGTACTGTCGGTTTGTCAATATGGAGTGCTAGATCAATATCCATGCACCCTAATGTCAAGAGGATTTTGTCCTTCCAATCCGAAAAATTTTCACCGTTCAGAATTGGAATATGAGAATCATTACTTAGAATAGAAGTAACAGTAACTGCAATAACCAAGAAATTTAATTAATACTTTGAAACAAAACTGTAGTTTGAACCAACCAATGTTAGATTCAAAAGCAAAGATCTAAACCTTTCCTATGAGTATAGGTTGCATAATGCATTAGATATGCTTATACCTTTATAATAAGACTAGTAGAATAAGGCAACCTATACCTGTGGGTATTTAGTATTCCCTTTCTTTTATTACTATCTTATTCCAATCATGTCAAAGAAAATAATTACCTCCCTATAGGGTAATGTAATCATCAACTATGACTTAACTACAATGTGGATTTAAAGCCAATTTATAAAAAAATATTTGCGTGTCATAAAATTATTGTGGCTAATTTTTAATACCCAATGATAATCTTTTTTCTTGATATAGCTCAATCCATTATTTAGAAACTTTAATATTCTAGGCCTATTTTACTATAGATACGAATAGCACTACCAAATAAGTTCCCAGGAAAGATTTTTCTTTCTTAGACAGAACTTCAAGATTCCCTAGGAAAGATGGAGGGGTCACAATGGTCCCGCTTAAAATCCAATCTCCTAGACAGAATCTCCTTAGATGTACACATCCATACCCCACAGCAAACAGTCCATTAATTTAATTAAGGCTTATATAATCATGTATTTTAATACTGATGTACATGAAATAAAATACAATTTTAACAACAATCGGCCTAATTAATAAAGACATATATTAGCATTTACATAAAAATTTAGTAAATGCACAAATAATAATCACAATTATAGGCCAAAAAAAAGAAAAATTAATAAATGCATATATGACTTGCATTAAATATTTATGCACTTTTTTTTTTTTTTACCAAACAGATGATAGAGGAAAAGAGGGAGATGGGAGCAAGAAAAGGCTGGTTTATTTCCTGTTTTGGGTAAATTGTAATGTTGTTCCTCGAAGATTAGTCCAATTGTACTTTAATCCCTAATATTTCAATGACATTTCAACTCCTTTGCTTGCAATCAAATTGCAACTTGATCCTTGACCAATGACAACCATCAATCTACTAACATACATAACAGATGCAAGAAACAGGCAGAACCTTGTACACGACCTTTTCTCCACTTCTATTAAGGCCTAAAAAATGAGTCTTTTAAATCACCTTTTTTTTTTTAAACTAAACTCAAATGAGCAAAAAAGTAATTTAAAGGACTCAGAAGTTCCTTCTGAAAGCTAAAGCCAATTTAACGGTCAAGAATCACACAATTTTTTAATTGCAAATCTAAAGAATTAAAATCAAAACACGAGGTTAAAGTGTCTGCTGCAACTTGAAGGATCAATTATGTAATTTTCCTTTTTCACTTTTTACCCCAAAAAACGTCATTAAAAGAAAAAATTGACTTTGGAAGGATTCATTACAACCCATTACCAACAAGAAAAATAGGATAATTTTCCCACTTAGCTTTTCCTTCCACCCCCTTTTCCTATTCATGCCGACAGTGAATGATTCATCATAGAAATTAATACTGTAATATCAAAATCAATTTCTTGAAAAATAATTTCATGCGATTTTAGAATAATAGAAACTAAGCAACATGACATGGAGTTGGCTCTGATACCACTAACGAAAGCATAATTTCAAAAACTACAAACCAACAATTGTTTACAAGCGGAAGAGAACAGTGATCTGACCTCCAGCCATAACTGCTTAAGTCCTCAAGAAAGGGATCTGAAATAAGGAAGAGAACTATGAGAAATAGAGAAAGAGATTTGGGAATTATCTTTACTCGCACTGTGTTTTAGAAGAGTAGGAGTAGCAGGATTTTTGGCCAGCTCTATATCACCGTAAGCCAATGAGTGACTTAATGGTTAATCATAGGCCCTATTTATAGATTGGTCAAGACCCCATCCACCGAGAAATTTCCTCTCACATTTTCTATCATCAAGGGATTGTGAGTTTTCAAAATCTCTCATTTGAATTTCAAATCAAATTCAAAATCTTCCATTTGAATTTCAAAGCGGATTCAAATTTTCCATTTGAATTTCAAACCGATGACTTAGTGTTAGCATATCAAGTAGTTACTGTAAAATCTCATCTCCCATATTTGATTTTTTGAATAAAATAATAATTATAATAGTTTAGATAATATTATTTTCAAATAAAGCAAGATGTGTTGTGAGTATCACCAAAAAAGGAAACATGCGTGTTAACAGTAGGCTAAAACACAAATTTTTGATGTCCTAAATTGATTTTGCTGCGTCCATGGTGAAGCAGGTTCTCGATGTCCAATCCAATTCAACAACTTATATTACCCAGTAAGCTCCACATACAATGAACTGATGGTGTATGAAGCGTACCCAACCACAACTTAAGTTGAAAAAATTAACAAAGAATGCAAAGGAGAACATTATAAGTGAGGAAGTGAGCATAGACTAGTGTATCAAAAGTGCTGCAAAGAACCCCTTTTATAAGTGTTGCAATAGGGTTTTAGGATAAATAAAAATAAAACAAAATATATGAAATGTAATTTCAATAATAGTATGAGGAACATTAGAGACAAAGTTAAACTTCATGATTTAGAAATAATTAATACTTATGGATTTCGATACCTTGGATCTATTATGCAAGCTGAATGAGAAATTGAAGAAGATGTAATGTATAGAGTTAATGCAAGTTTGGAGAAATAGAGAAGTGCTTCACGTGTCCTTTGTGATCTTAGAATACCCTTAAAATTAAAATTAAAATTTTATAGGATGACTATAAGACCAACTGTACAATATGGATCAAAATGTTTGGCTACTAAAAAACAACATATCCAAAAAATGAAAGTTGCCAAAATAAGAATGTTAAAATTAATTAATTGTATAAATTGAAAAATAAATTTTAAAATGATCATATTCGTAGTTTTATAGGATGACTATAAGACCAACTGTACAATATGGATCAAAATGTTTGGCTACTAAGAAATAACATATCCAAAAAATGAAAGCTGTCAAAATAAAAATGTTAAAATAAATTAATTGTATAACATTGAAAAATAAATTTTAAAATAATCATATTCATAGTCAATTAAGCATATCTCCAATAGAAGACAAGATAAAGGAGAGACTATTCAAATGGTTTGGACACTTACAACGTAAGTCATATAATGCGCTAGTAAGGAAAAGTGACTTAGTTATTAAGAGGGATAGTAGAAGAGGTTGAGGTGGATATAAAATTACTTGAATGAGATAGTAAAGATTTAATATATCTGAAATTATCAAAAAAAAAAAGTTCAGCATAAATTAATAAAAAAAAAATTTATGTAGTCGTCCACACCTAGTGGGGCTTTAGGCTTGATTTTGTTGTTTTTATTGTACCATAATTAAAGATTGAATACACTAAATCAAAAAATTAGACCTAAAAAATTGTCACAAGTAGTCCAAAATTTGAATCGTCAAAAATCAATTTCATGAACCCAAAGGAACTACTAATTATTACAGGATGTAGACACTCCATTTTGTCCTAGAGGCAAATAAAATAAAATAAAAAACCACTTGTATTATTATTATTATTACACTATTTATAGTAGAGAGTAATGCAAATACAGAAGAGAAAAATACAAAAAAAAAAAAAAAAAAAAAAAAGGAGAATATATATAAAAAAAATACAAAAAATGGAGTACAATATAGCAAAACAAAAAAAAATAAATCCAAAAAAAAAAAAAAAAAAAAAAAAGGAAGAGACAAGAGTCTTGGAGCTCTGCCTACACTACTTGCGCGCTTGCACACCTACATAAGAAAAATTGAGCAACAGTTAAGAGAATTGGTTGGGAGCATAAAATTAAATATCTTCCGGAGCCTATAAATTAAGGTTCAAGGATAGCAAATAGCAGGGGGAGAAAATTCACAGTGAAGGAAATATGAAGTAAGAGAGATAAGGAGACAGCAAAAAAGAAAATCAGGTAAGCAACTAAAAAATCAAAGAGTAATCGAGGGCAATAGTCAGAGGAATTCTATAGCGCGCAAAGAAGTAGTACAAAATAATTTCAAAAAGAGAGTAATTCATAGCAAAGTAATTTACCAGCAATAGCACCATTTAATCCAAAAAGGGGACACCGACATTCTATAAGGAGTACAAGACCCCAGGTAGGTATTTCTCATCTTTAGTTTTTCTTTGTTATTTTATTCAATATTCATTTAAAAAAAATATTTAAAAAAACTCTAAAATCAGTTGATCTGACCCATTGACCAACTAGTTGACCTGACCTCGTGAGTTGACTTGACTTGTTGCCCCAGACTCTAAGTGGACCTGGGTCCATTTATTTATTAATTCATTGACCCATTGCCCATTTTTTAAAAAACAAACTCAAGGCCCATGTTGATCTGATTGGTCACACCTAGTTTTGATCATGACAAATACTCTTGGTATTAATGGTTGTACTAAGGCTTACATCTAGGTTCATTGTGCACGTGTATTCAGACTGAAAGACATACCATGATGGCCTGCGGTGTTCGTACCAAAGAACGAAAAATTTTGTGTTGTATTTGTATTTATTATTTCATTTCTTCATTCTGGGATGTAATATTTTTTATGAATTGTACACCTTACGGCTTGTAATAATTTGCATCATGCATGGTAGGTAGGTATGCTAAAAAATGTCATAGATTGACCTTAGGGACCGAATGAGCTTAGGGTAACGCCAGGTTTTTCGGCGTACTTGAAAAGACCTTAGGTTCCAAGACATATGCACTAATAAGTCCCCATATCACTTATTATATCAAGGGAATCAATTCAGGAAAAAATGAACTTAGATTGAAAATCTTGAGAGGGTTCGGGCGACCAAATCTAAGTCGTATAAAACAACTCGGGCGACCGAATAAGTCAACATGTTGACTTCATATTCGGGCACCCGAACCTAATTTGAGTGTATCGCCCTTGGGCACCCGAATGTGTATTAAAGCACTTTTCAACTATTCAGGCGACCGAACGATCACGTTCAAATTAGGCTTGAGCGACCGAATTGGTTGGTTCGGTTAACCGAACTTGGAATCGGGCACTCGAACCTTGGACAGAATGCTATCGACTTTTGTTTAGCCAACCAATCGTTTCTTTGGGCACCTGAACCATTAAAAATCGATTTTCAAAGTGAGTCAGTTTGGGCATTCGAACCTCAGATCGGGCGACCGAACCTTGCAAGTTAAAATATTTTTTTACCAATATTTTTAATGGGGTAAACTGGAATAATTTTTTTAATGGCTTTTGAAACAAATTTAAGTATACCCATTGTGTCCCCAACGGTCAAAAAATCGTCATTGCCTATAAATACTCATTCATTTGTCATAATTAGTAAGGATTAACACTTTAATTAAGGCAAATATTTCTTGATCTTTCAAGTGTTGTGAGTATTTCTAAACCTATTGTGCTTAGTCTTACTAGCTAGAATTCTCATTTGTATTATTGCTTGATTGATTTTCTTTGATAGTTTAGTATTAAAGTTCTTCCACTGATTTAACTTGATAAATCTTGTGTGGGAAGATCTTAAGGGTTGCGGTTCTTGCATTGTCATTGTAAGACACCTAAACCTATATTTTTGTATGCAAAAATCATTTTCAAAAGTTAAATTTTCAAACAACTCCATTGTACTTTGTATATTAAAATATCTTGTTGAGATTGTTTAAATCAACTTGCTTGAGCATATTTGAAACCCTGATATGATTTTGTACCATTTACGTGTTGTGTTTCAAATCTTACTTTGATATACACTCTAGATCCAAACTGATTATCATACTTGATTAAGTGTTTAGCATACAGTAGAGTACTCAGCATACTGACATATCATTTGTGCTTGCAATATTGATTGAGTTGTACTGGTGCACATATCTACTTGTATAGAAGCGAATTTTCGTATACAAATTTTATACACATTGATTGTATTTCAGGCATGGGCATAAAGAGGGAGACTAGCCCTGTTGAATAGTTTCGGACTAACTTAGACCCGGTTAGAAAAGTTATGTGTGTCATCCTGGTAAGGCGTGTTGGTTGAGGTCAGCCCCTTGAATTGACCTGTTTGTAACTAGTACTGCTCTATCCGTTGAGTGAGTTTTAGTATAATACTTGTGTTGGTGTAGTCAAGGCAGGGACGTAGGCAATTTGGCTAAATCTCGATAACATATTGCGTATATTATTTACTTTTCGCACTTTATCTTTACTACACGTGTATGTTTATTTGTTGATTGTGTAGACTGACCCTAAGTTGTGTTATACTATTGATAAACTAGCAGACCTAGACGACACATTTTAAATTCTCAATTCATCCCTCCCTCTTGAGGTTGCATCAAAACTAATAGCCCATTTTTTGAGAAAAAAAATAGTCCAGATTCCTTTTAAAACAAACAAGGCTCAAGGCCCAAATTTTTAAATCCCTTGGGCCATATTTTTGAAAACCCACGTTCTTCTTCAAAATACAGGGTCAAGGCCCATTTTCAAATGCCTAAACCATCTTTTTAAAACAAACGGGCGAGAGCCCATTTTCAAATACCCAAGGCCCATTTTTAAAACAATGGCCCTAGGCCCAAATTTTTTTTAAAAAGCCCATGTTTTTTTTTTTAATGTCGGGTTGTGGCCCCATTTTTTTAAAAACTAAACCCTTTCTTTTAACAAAAAAAAATCAGGACCCAATTCGTGACTCCAAACCAGAACCCACATGCCCAAACAAACTCACTGGCTCAGTGAGTCGATTCACCCAAAAGTTTGACTCAATGAAACACCCTAAAACACATATCAAACCAAATCAAAAGACAGATGAGAGTGATTTGTTTAATCCAAGCATGCATTAAGTAAATTTAATTTTATTATTAACACATTGACTTTTCAGAGCAACAAAGGTATCTAACTCCCTTCATCTAACCCCTCTATCATCATCTTTCTCTCCTCTACGAAATTGTCTCCATCAATTATGATTTTTTATTAAATTATTTTAATATTATACCACGCCCCACCTTTTTTTTTTTTTTTATACCTCCATCATCACGGTCATTTATTAATCCTTCACCATATTTTATATATATATATATATATATATATATATATATTTAGAGAGAGACTATATATAAAAGTGTGTAGTATATATTGGTGTGCATGTATTTTTATGATTTAAAAAATGACAATAAAGTATTTTAAACCTCACCTAATTAGCTATGAGCAGAGTTTGTTTAATAAGATTCTATCATTTGAAAATTTTATTGGACATTCCTAAGTAGAACCGAGATTTTTAATCTTCTTTTAATTTTGTTTATTCATTTATTTGTTAATTAAAGATTATTAAATTCAATTTGGGAATAATTTATAATTAATTTAGTACCGTTCTTCGTATTGGTATATAGGGGGTGTGAATACATTTTCCTAGTATAATTGAACTCTCGATTTCAATTATGATAAAAACATACCGAAACTATTCGTTTCTTGGCCTAAGTTTAGTCTAGTGACTAATAAAATGAATAGTAATTAGGTATTTTAACCACACCTAGGCATATAATAGATTAGTGTCTACTCCAAATTAAAATTTTTAAAATTATATTTTATTCTCTCGCGAGCGTCGCTCACAGGAGATGGTCCAAAGATCCATTCTCTAGCCTACCTCATAGAGATATGATTGTCCTTCAGCATCATATATAAGTTACATATGGGGAAGAACTCGTCTAACGACCACCACAGGACGTGTTTTTTATTCTTTCTTTTTTTTTTTTTTTTTTACTTTCATTTTTTTTTTTCTTTTTTCAATTTGAAGTTTAGGATCTAAATCTTGGAATGGGAGTGGAAAGTGGAATGGATGGGAGATGAGCCATTTAGTGAGGCCCAAACCTTCAATATGAAAAAAAAAAATTAAACTACTTTTATAAGAGCATGTACAAATTTTTTTATAGTATTCGAAGAGACAAAAATATGTAATGAAAATCTTCTTTTACCTCATGTTTGGAGAGATCTTGGATTTGGAATTGAATTGGATTTGAATAAGATGATATATAAAATTACGTTGAACTTTTTTAAAATCCATCCAAATTCAAATTCAAGATTCGAAATTCATGCTCTCAAACACTATCTTATGTTAAATAGAAATATCACATATGTCTTGGAACTCATATTTTAACATCTATTGAAACACTTCCTTTCTTGCTACTTGTTGGGCTTCTGACTCTTTAAATTTCAATTTAACCATCTTTCATGGAAGTCCACGCATTCCTAGGTAGCTTTTAATTTTATTTTACCTATAACTGGCAGTCCATGTAATTTAAGAATGTATTCTCAAGTTGTGAAGAGATATCAATATTTCTTTTTTTTTTATATATGGAAGAAAGGAGTTAGGTAAGTTTAGATGTGTATTCAATATTCAATTTTCACTTTCATACTTAATTTAAATTTAAATTTCACGTGTGTGTAATTTAAAGAAACTTCTAGCAGTGGTCATGTTTTAATTTTCTTTATATGCACGCCTAATTTTCTTCAATTATGTTTGTCATAAAATATTTGACTATATATATATATATATATATATATATTTGATTTGAAATGACCAAGTAAATTAATCAATAAATGGGTCATTGTCGAATGCAATGATAAAAAATTTTTAAAAAAAATAAAAAATATAGAACCATGTTGACAAACACTAATGTGTAGATCTACGTCTAATTTTTGTCACTTCCAGTAGCATAACATGACGATGGAAAATATCTCAAACCTATAGATAGTTCGCGCACTTATTTATTCTTGTAAACATTATTTTCAATAATTATTTTTTTGAAAATTAGAATAGTATTTCTCATATTTGATTCTTCTTAACAAAAAATTATAAAAATTTTATTAAATTAAATTTATATATTATAATTTATAACATGTAAATTTTGTTCTATGTGCAATGAAAGTATCCATGACTAGCTAGAGAGGCCAAAAAAAAAAGGAAGACAGAGAGAGATTGAAATGATTTGAGGAGAATTAGTCTTGCTGCCTTGGTGTACTTCCTCTGGCACTTCAGAAATAGAGTTAGATTTGAGGGACACTACATTTCCTCTCCTGAAATGATTAATGTAATATAAAAATTCACATACATGGGAGTCTTTGAAAAATTCAATTTGTATTCCGTTGATTGATTTTTCACAGGTTATCTAAATCATTGGAGTATTGATAGTTAACTGATTGGCTATTTATAGCCTCTGGGTATGCCCAGGTTCTGATATATTTCTTTTGATTATATTTGGATGAGGAACAAGATTCCAAACAACCTGAGGATGCCCAGAATACTTGTAAATATGCATTTCATTATGCATTTTGATCAATATACATTTACCTTTTGATTAAAAAAAAAAAAAAGATGCCACAAGCCCCAAAAAGTCCATAATACAAAGGGAAAAGCGGCATGGCATGCAAAGAAGTCGCACATACTCCAATCAACACCAATTTTGAAATTTGGGAAACATGCTTGGAAAACAATTGGCCTCTTGTTGGATAGGTTAGTGTATGGAGTCTATAATAAAAAACAATAAAATCAAATCTCAAGTATATATCATTTTTCATCAATTTATGTAATTATGAATCATTTCTTTTAAAAAATTTAAGGATGTTAATTTTTTATTTACAATCTCATTTCAAGTTATTTTAAGTCTACTCCTACACCTTCTACTACCCTGTCGCGATGTCCCAAGCGCGAGGATGCCCCGAGGTGACGAAATAAAAATGTAAGTTTAATTTTTGGGAAAAATTGGAATTTGAGTCACCACTAACCTTTTAGTGTGATTATAACACTTGATTACAACCCAATTAAGGATAGAATCTGTTTGCGTTACCAGAGTCGGTTTTGGGAGTTCGATTACGCGAGAGGAAGGTATTAGCACCTCATACGCGCCCGTTCTACGAACGGTATCAAATTAATTAAAAATTATCCACAAATTAAATTTAATAAGCTTTCGAAATTACTCCCTTTCAAAAAAATTGTGAAGAAATGCATTATATAAGTATTTCCTCAAAACTAGGGCAATACAATACTCACAAGAGCCCATGCCCCCTTTTTTTTTTTGCAATTATAGGGATATACATATGAAAGACATAATAATATAATACAAAAATACTTAAAAAAAATACATGCAACAATTCATAATATAAAGTATGAACATAGAGTACAATTAAATACTAAAAGTACCAAACAATACCTTAATGAGTTATACTATGCTAAAATATTTAAAATATGTAATAGTAATAAATATCTTAATATATGTACATAATAATAACATATACCGTGATAATAATAGTAATGACACACAACTTACTATATAATAAGACATACATTTTATAATAATAGTACTTACATTGATACACACACACACACACACACACACACACACACACACACATATATATATATATATATGTAGTAATAACTCTTACTATAATAATAATAATAATTCCCATTTCATAGTAAGACACTATAATTAAAATAATAATATACTTCTATACTAATATAGCACATACATTAATAATACTTTACAATAATAATAGTAAGAATGCCCGCCCCGAGCATATGGCGTAGTGGCAAGAGCGGTCTTAGTGTTGGTATCTCGGGATGTGAGGGCACGGGTTCAAAACCTACCACTGCGCTGCACATCCACGTTTACATTCAGGAATGTGATGGGCTAGCTGTTCCTGGCGTGGGATTAATCGAGCATATGCCCAGACACCCGGCGTTATCTAAAAAAAAATGACAATACTATACATGCATAATAATAATACCCTATCATATCATAATATAATAGTAAAGACATGAAAATAGTCAAACACTAAAGTTAACGTACAATATAGATAAAAACAATTAATCCATAAAAATAATATTATAAAAACAATTCAAACCCTAAGTAAATATACTCTATGTACAAATAATAACCATGTAAATAACTAAAGCCTTGCCATTAATAGCAATATTATGAGAAACCAATCAAACCCTAAATAAATCATGTGATAATCAAAGCCCTAAATATACAATAAAAACCCTAAACATGCATTAAAACCCTAAAATAACATATATGTCGACACCCCAATTTTGATCAGGCTACCCCAAGAAGACCCGGTACAATAAAAGTTGACTTCGTGCCTAAAAAATTAGAGGACCCTTTCTGAGAAACCCGATTGAGTCCTAGTGTCTTAAATTGAGTCCCGGTATCTTAAGTTGAGTCCTGGTGTCTTAAGTTGAGTCCCGGTATGTTTTAATCAAGTTTCGGGCATTTTAGAAAAATGGAGTCTGGGTCCTTCTATTTTTGGAAAATTAAGTTTTAATTTTCGGCCGAATCTCTCTTTTTGGGATGATAGGATTGGACGATGAAAACAACAAATAATAAAAAATAAGAAAGGAAGAAAAAAAAAAAAAAAAGGGGGCTATAAGTATTAGCTTATCATCATCATCATCATCATTATCATCATCATCATCATTATTATTATTATTATTAGGTTTTGTTATTATTACTTTATTATTATTATTATTATTATTATTATTATTATTATTATTTTAACAAAAACACAAAAAAAAAAAAAGCAAAAAAATAATATATAAAAAAAACTATAGGGGTGTATGTTTTCTAAAATAAAAAAATTTGTGCAACTTCCCCCCAATGGGTCACCCCATTTTCCCCGGGGGTACATGCAAAAACAAGAAAAAACAAAAAAGCCAAAAAGCCTAAAAAGGCTGCTACTCGCAGGCAAGGAAGGCACGTGCGATAGGGGGGGTCCAACACTGCTCATTTCCCAAACCTGCCATCTCAAAGTCCATGGCCTCTCTCTCTCTCTCGCAAGGCTGTGAGGACCTAGCAGCCGCCTCCTTCTCGACGTGACCACTACTCCCTAAGCTTCGGCTACCTTTGCTCGACGCCGCTGCTACTCCCTATGTCACGCCCCAAACCATGAAATGGGACCCAAGGGTGAAAATGTAACCTAACCTATCCTTGTATCACACAAATCATCCACTAATACAATACAAAGGATGAGGGTCCGACCCCATGGGGTTCCTAGGCACTCTAAACACATCCAAACACAATCATATACGTAGCGAAAAAAGGTCATTCTATATATACATATGCAGTACCATACCAGAGTCTATACAAGAGCAGACACAAGGCTCTATCAAACGTACAAATGGGTGCCCAAATACATCTCAAAATGGCAACCCGCCAAAATATAGTCCTAGCATTTACCCAAGCGCTAACCGCAGTACACAGGCTACTACGCTCCCTACACCAGGACGTTAGTTTCGATTACTCGAAAGACTTGTAAAAATGTACATACAACAGGGGTGAGACACCTCTCAGTAAGGAAGAACACAGATTATATCCGTGTGTGGCATTTGAGTGTTATCATGATGCAACATACATGCAATTAAATGCAGTCCAGTACTAGTTTCCACAGTGCATACACGCACACATACACATACACATGATCAACAATCCTGATATCGTCACACCCTTTGGCCCGAAGCCGGCCCACAACATATGGTGTTGGCCCATAGCCAACCCGTGAACACGGCGCCACCGGCACATCGCTAGTCCCTAACTCCTATGGCATCGTACCGACGCTAACTGGTAGATCCACACCCTTTTTCCTGATCTGCAGGTATAGGCTCACGCCCTCGGATATAGAGCCGAACACTCTTGCCCACGTGGCAGGCGAAAAACACACACCCTCGGACATAGAGCCGGACACTCTCAGTACTTGGAACAATTCGAAACCCCGTTCCTACAAGCATTTCAACAGTCACACACACATGCATGCTTATATAACCAAACAAACCACACCCATTTGGTTATCTAAATCATGGTTTTCCAAAAAAATACAGTTTAAACAAAGTCAAGGCATGATCATCCCAATAACACAATATAAATCAACATATACCCTCGGTTTTCAACAAAACCAGGGATGCAACCCGTCGCCCCCTTTTTCCCAAAACTGTAATAATGAAAAACTCATAGTTTTTCCTATTAGATCCCCCCAAATGAGTAGTCAAAACACATACAGGACCGTAAACCACAATTTCACCGAGTCCAATTTCAAAAATAACCAATATAAACACAGTTCCCCTTACCTTTTCCCTAAATAGAAAATCTCGAACTCTAAGGCCCCTAAACAGCCGAGTTCCAAAACCTACAATTCACAGTACATAATATACTCACAAGACTGTTTCCCACAAAACTACCGGATCAAAATTGAAAACCGAGCCTTACCTCAATTTTATGCTGAAACCCAAAAATCTCTGAAACGGGATTCCGATCCGTAGAACTTGTAGAGAATCCTTCCATGATCTTCATGGTAACTTCAGATTAACGATTCTAGCGACGAACAACGAAGAAATCTAGAGAGATAGAGAGTAGGGAGAGTTCTAGAAAGAGAGAGAGAAGATATTTGAGTTTCTTAATGGTTAAGCAATGAAATTTTTATTTATAGCACCTTTGACTTGGGCAAATTCGTTGACGAGATGGTGTCCTCGTCGACGAGGCTCTGTAGTCCTCTCATCGACAAGACTTACATGTACTTCGTCGACGAACTCTGGCTTCGTCGACGAAATATGCCAAATTCCTAATTTGTCCCTCTCTTATTTATTTGAACCCAGTTATCATGGTTCGGGTTCTTACAACCTCCCCTCCTTACAAAATTTCTTCCTCGAAATTTGCCATCTCTCGTTCGCAAACTCATTCGTACAATCGAATACATATACAGAACTCTAGAGAAAATTGGCAACTACTACAGCATAGCCCCATTATACACATACACATACATACCTTCACTTATGGCGAAGGAATATCATGGTTACATATACAACTGTCTCAGGAGTTCACAATACACACACTCCTGATGACTAACCACCTATCCCAACCCATAGTAGGATTATGTAAAAGTGCTCAAAACAATTGTGGGTACTTTCAACATATTTCTGTTTCCAGCTCCCAAGAAGCTTCCTCAACCTCGTGGTTTCACCACAATACCTTCACTAACGGTATCTCTTTGGTATGAAGCTTTTGAACTTTACGGTCTAGAACCTGAATAGGTATCTCCTCATACTCTAAAGTATCCCCAATTTCCAACTCATCATAACTAATAACATGTGAAGGATCCAACACATACCTTCTTAACATGGATACGTGAAACACATCGTGGACCCTCGAAAGTGCTGGAGGTAATGCAATCTTGTAGGCTACCGGACCCACTCGCTCAAGTACCTCGAATGGTCCGATATACCTTGGGCTTAGCTTGCCTCCCAAATCTCATCACCCCTTTCATCATAGCAATACGCAAAAATACCTTACCTCCCACTTCGAATTCTAACTCCCAGCAGCGAACATCTGCGTAACTCTTCTTTCGACTCTGAGTTGATCTTATCCTCTCCCAGATCAGACCCACCTTCTCGAACGCCTGCTGCATGAGTTCAGGTCCTAACACCTGATGTTCACCAACCTCATCCCAACACAAGGCGATCGACACCTTTGACCATACAAAGCCTTGAACGGTGCCATCCCTATACTAGACTGGAAGTTGTTATTATAAGCGAACTCTACAAGTGGCATAAACTGTATCCAACTACCACCGAAGTCTAACACACAAGCTCACAACATATCTTCCAAAATCTGTATCGTCCTCTATGACTGTCCATCAATCTAGGGGTGGAACGCTGTACTGAAAGTAAGCTTCATCCCCAATGCCTCCTGCAAGCTTCGTCCAGAATCGAGAAGTAAACCTCGGATCTCGATCTGATACAATGGACATTGGTACTCTGTACATTCTCATAATCTCATGCACTTGCATATTAGCTAGCCTACTCAAAGGATAGCAAACCTTCATCGGTATAAAATGAGCAGATTTCGTTAATCTGTCCACAATCACCCAAATAGCATTCTGCCTGTAAAGCGCTGGTGGCAAACCGGTCAAAATATCCATGGGAATATACTCCCATTTCCACACTAGAATAGGCAAAGGCTGCAACGGCCCTGCCGGCCTCTAATGTTCATTTTTCACTTGCTAACACGTCAGACACTACTCCATGAACTGAGCAATTTGCCTCTTCATACCAGACCACCAGAAGGTTTCGCGCAAGTCCCGATACATCTTCATACTACAAGGATGTACCATGTACAAAGAACGATACGCCTATTCTAGAATCGTCCTTCTAATCTCATCATCGTTTGGAACACATATCCTGGTCCCAAACCTCAACCACCTCCATCAGAGATGTTAAACTCCGTAGCCAGTCCTTGCTGTACCTTTTCCCTAACCTCTGTCAACTCTGCATCACTAGCCTGCGTGGCCTTTATATGCTCAATTAAAGTCGATTGGACCACCAAGCTAGCAAGATAAGCCTGATGATCACCAACCACCAACTCTATACCCGAGCTCTCCAAATCCCGTCTAATTTGACACTGAGTTAAAATTGCAGATACGGTCATAGGTCCCGACTTCCAACTCAACGCATTAGCTACCACATTAGCCTTACCCGGGTGATAACTGATCATGTAATACCCCGACCTCGAGGGGTCTGGGATATTAACTTTTTACTACTAATTTACAGCGGAAGCAAAATAAACTCAACTTTTATTAAACTAGAGCGCTAATCATCCATATTACAATCATTTATTTCAAAAGAAGAAAAATTACACAAACATAAATATCTGAAACCATACTAATATTTCTAATCAATCTTTATTTTTCTAATCCCCACCCGCATGCTTGCTAAGCCTGATTTCCGACATGTCCTTCAGAATTATCTTAAATAAAATATGATTGGGGTGAGACAACGCTCAGTAAGTAAATAAGATTATTATTAGTGTGTGGCCAAAATGAGCTTTTAAAGAATTTCGTAAAACAATATTTAATACTATAACTTCAAGACTGCTTTTAGAATAAAAATAAGTTTAAAAATTTCTGCATAAAACTTTTGTCATCAATTTCAACAGTAAATTTTTACAATCATATACTATAACTGCTAAATTAAACTTTTAACTTTAAAACTGTAAAAATATTTAATGATAAACATACATATACTTTTCCTTATACGTTTTCCTTAGATCGTCATTTAAGCACCAAAATGATCCTTTTCACGTAAACTTACACTTTTCCTTCAAATCATCAGTAACTTTGTACACATAATTAAATATGTATAAACATATATTATAAAAAAAATCACCCTTAGGCCTATTTGCCGTAAGTCATGTTTACCCCCATGACTGGGTTGTGCGATCCGAAGACTGGACTTAGCTAGCTGGCCGACCAAACTAAATCAACATACGTAAACTTTAAGTGAGATTTTCCTTATTAAGTCCTGGTCCGGAACCAGGTGGGCACTCAGGAGAAATCCACTAACATAAATAACCACTCTGTAAACAGTGTGGGTGCACTCTGATCCATATAAACTTTAAACTGTGGTACCGAGCATCTGTAACTTTGAACTTTCGTTGCCATAAGGGGTTTTAAAATCATCTTATTATAATTTATGCAATTTAAAATAATATCGTAAAAATTTCATCTTTACTCATATTTTCATAAAAAATGCAACGTAGAAATAAACTCATGCCACACAATTTTTGTGTTAAAAATATATATAATTTTATTTTTGAAATGAAAGAAATGCTGAAAATTTACCCGAGGGGATTAGAACATTTCTTAACCCAAAAATAGATGCAAGTATATTAAAAATAGAACTGGTATAATTAAATATGTGTAAAAATAAACTCATGGAAATTTTGTGGAACTAATTAACATTATTAAAATTTACGTATAAAATAAACTTGGGTATGAATTTAAAATAAAAAGAAACTAACATAATCAAAATTTACTTACCTTCCTCTTTTACCGTGTGCTACGAACACAAGAATTATCTTTAAGAAATGAGATCGGAAAAAGTGGGTGATTGAGAATTTATTCAAAAATTCTCTCTCCACCACAAATTCTTTCACTCACTAATCCTTCTCTTCCTTGGAAAATTGTTGTGAAAAATGAAGGTTGAGAGCTCCCTATTTATAGGAATTTTGGGGAAGAAATAGAATTTATAAAAGTATGGGGAGATGGGTGAAATTATAATTTTTTAAAAATTAAAGAATGGGCAAGGGATGGGCAAGGTATGGGTTGAGTATGGGATGAGGATGGAAGCCATGTGGGAGTGCTTGCCACCATTCCCATTAAATAAATTCTTAATTAACTACTTACCTAATTAATTAATCAATTAGTTAATTAATTATTTTATTATTTTATTATTTTATTATTTTTCTTAATCATTATTATTATCATTGTTATTACTTTTAAACTATTTTTAGTATTTATTTATTTTATTATTTATTTTTAAACAAGAATCAAATTTGAATTTTGAAAACTCATGTGGGCCCCACACGGTCTTGTGGGCCCCACACAACTTCGAGACCCGAATGGATCCTACATAACTCCAATAATTCTTATACGATTTTATGCATCCTAAATAGCTTTGAGACTCGTGTAAACCTCCATACGGCTTCGGGACTCATGTGGGCCCCACACAGTCTTGTGGGCCCCACATATGATACTTACATTATTATTATTTTATCATATATTTTTACAAATTATGTCAGTCAAAACATTATTTTATGTATTTATTTACGTATATAAACAGTATCTACCCTGTTTATCCTATAAAATTCCATTTTGACCAGACCGACCTCCAGGAAGCGACTGAGCCGCAATGGTCTCTGAGCACTGGCTTAGACAAGGTCTTTCTTAGGCATCAAACATGGAATCAAGGATCCTAACAGAGAAACAATTTCTTTTTTAATACTAACTATTATTATTATTATTCATTTTTTTTTCTTGGGTTATTACAGATCGTGCGGTCGTAGTCCTTGATTAACTCTAGCCATCGTCTCTGCCTCATATTCAACTCCTTCTGCATGAAGAAATACCTAAGGCTCTTATGGTCAGTGAAGATCTCATACTGCACCCCATACAAATAGTGTCACCAGATCTTCAGTGCATACACAACAGCAGCAAACTCCAAATCGTGCGTAGGGTAGTTCTTTTCATATTCCTTCAGTTGCTGAGAGGCATAAACTACTACCTTACCCTGCTGCATAAGCACACATTCCAAGCCTTTCAAAGACGCGTCGCTATAAATCACAAACCCACCATCCCTCGAAGGAATGGTAAACACTAGAGCAGTTACCAGCCGGTGCTTTAACTCCTGAAAGCACTGCTAGCAATCACTGGTCCTCAAATTGTACTCCTTTCTTGGTCAATCGTGTTAGAGGTCCAGACAATTTAGAGAAACCCTCTACGAACCGACGATAGTAACCTTCCAATCCCCGAAAACTCCAAACCTCCTGCACATTCTTCGGCCTCACCTAGTCGACCACAACTTCAATCTTGCTAGGATCAACTGATATACCATCACCAGTTACCACATGGCCTAAGAACGCAATCTGACTCAACCAGAATTCACACTTCTTCAGTTTAGCATACAACTTCTTCTCACGCAGAATCTGTAATACTAACCTAAAATGATCCACGTGCTCTTCCGTACTCCTCGAGTATACCAGAATGTCGTCAATGAATACCACTACGAATTGATCAAGGTACTCATGGAAAACCATATTCATTAGATCCATAAACACCGCCGGATCATTCGTCAACCCAAATGGCATGACCAAGAACTCATAGTGGCTGTATCTGGTTCGAAAAGCTGTTTTCGTTACATCCTCTAATTTGACCCTCACCTGATGATATCCTGACCGCAAATCGATTTTCAAAAAGACCCGCGTCCCCTGCAACTGGTCAAAGAGATCATCTATACGAGGTAAAGGATAACGATTCTTCACAGTTACCTTGTTAATCTCACAGAAATCAATGCACATCCGCATCGACCCGTCCTTCTTCTTCACAAACAATACTGAAGCTCCCCAGGGCAAAACACTAGGTCGAATGAATCCCCTGTCCAAAAATTCCTGCAACTGCTCCTTCAACTCCCGAAATTCTATTGGAGCCATCTCGTACGGAGCTTTAAAGATCAGTGTCTTACTAGACAACAACTCTATCGCAAACTCCACCTCATGTTCCGGAGGTAAACCGAGTAATTCATTTGGAAACACATTCGGGAACTCGCTGACTACCCGAATGTCATTGAGCCTCAACTCATCCTGCGACGGTTCCTTCACACAAGGTAGATACCCCTGACATCCATCCAAGAGTAGCGTCCTTGCCTGCAATGTCGATAGTATCTATGGCATCGAACGCACATACGATCCCACGAATTCATACTCCTACTCCCCAAGAGATCTAAACATTACTACCTTCCTACGACAATCGATCACAGCATAACTGGAGAATAACCAATCCATCCCTAAAATGATGTCGAACCCCGACATGTCCTATACTACAAGATTCACCGGTAGTAGCTTCCCCTGAATTTCCACTGGGCAGTCTACCAACATCTTCCTACAGAGTGATACACTCCCAGCTGGCGTAGTAACAGATAATACCTCATCCATGTCTCGGGTCTCAAACCCACACCGTCCCACAAAATTTACAGATACAAAAGAATGGGTTCCACCTGAATCAAACAAAACAGAAGCCTTAGCCGAGAGCAATAATAAGGTACTTTTCACCACGTTATCTGCATGCTGAGCATCCGCTGGAGTAAGAGAGTATACTTTGGTCAGAGCTGTATTCGTCTGAATGGTTCCTTGAGGTATCTGATTGCTTCCTTGGTACCCACTGAATGCAGGCACGTCTCACTTTGGTGCACAACAATCACAAGCCATGTGATCAGGCCGACCACAGCTATAGCAGTTACCTTTAAAAGACCGACACTCACCCTCGTGTCATCTAAAGCACCTGGTACAACGACTACTAGTCTCGTTCCCTTAAGAATCCTGGGCCTTGGTATTCTTGCGATAGCTCGAGCCCTTGTTCCTCTTCTTCCACGATCGCTGATGAGATCCTGTATGAGAACTAGAAGGTACTGTCCTCTTCCTTGATTCCTGATCCACCTCGTCCTCTTGGATACCGGTCTCAATCACCGTGGCCTTATCCACCAACACTGAGAACTCGCGGATCTGAAGCATACCCACTAGTCTGCGAATATCCTTCCTCAAACCTTTCTCGAACCTCCGAGTCTTCTCGTACTCACTCGAGATCAAATAGGGTGCAAACCGGGACAGCTCTACATACCGAGCCGCATATCCCTACACCATCATACTCCCTTGAGTCAGAGCAGAAAACTCATCTGCTTTTGCATCATGTACAAAAGCCAAAAAGTATCTATCAAAGAACACCTCCTTAAATCGGCTCCACGACATCTCCTCAGGATCGGCTCTCTGCTTCTCCAGCACACTCTCCGTAGTCCACCATCGACCTGCCTCCCTAGACAGCTGGAAAGTAGCATAGAGAACTTGCTGCCTATCCGTGCAATGTAGGACTCTCAGAATCCTCTCAGTCTTCTCCATCCAGTCCTCTGTTATCGTTGGGTCAGGTCCTCTAGAGAACGTCGGAGGATGCATGCATGTGAACCTCTAAATGGTGCACTCGTAGCATCAGGAGAGCGCTCGCGTCTCCTCACACTCTGCCCGACCTCCCGTAATACCTCCCTCGTCAAACCTTGAGGCACAGAAGGAGACTCATCACTCGCAGTCTCCTCGGAGCCACTTCCTAGGTCATTATCCTTAGGCTTCATTCTGCAGCACAATAGGAATCTATTAGTATCCCCATAACACATATAGTTAACACAATAATCTACACCAATCGTGTTAACTACTCCCTGCCAAGTCTAGGTCTTTCCTATCGCACTAACATGAAAGTCGTCAATGATCTGCCCTACTTTTATTGGAATCGTCATCCCAGAAAAAACACAGAATACCGTCGACAAATCTCAGTCTAGAAACTGAACAACCCTCAACCAACTCTACCTATATCCACATCCTATACTCTGGTATGTACTCACAACTAAGCCTAACCAAGTCTACAAGATCTAGTAACCTAGTTAGCTCTGATACCAAGCTGTCACGCCCCGAACCCTGAAATGGTACTCAGGGGTGAAAATGTAACCTAACTTGTCCCTGTATCACACAAATCATCCACCAATACAGTACAAAGGATGAGGGTCCGACCCCGTGGGGTTCCCAGGCACCCTAAACACATCCAAACACGATATACGCAGCGGAAAAAGGTCATTATATATATATATATATATGCAGTACCATACCAGATTCTATACAAGAGCTGACACAAGGCTCCATCAAACGTACAAACAGATGCCCAAACACATCTCAAAATGGAAACCTGCCAAAATACAGTCCTAGCACTTATCCAAGCGCTAACCGTAGTACACCGGCCACTACTCACCCTACACTAGGACGTTAGTTTCGGTTACTCGAAGGACCTGTAAAAATGTACGTACAGCAGGGGTGAGACACCTCTCAGTAAGGAAGAACACAGGTTATATCAGTGGGTGGCATTTGAGTGTTATCATGATGCAACATACATGCAGTTAGATGCAGTCCAATACTAGTTTCCACAGTGCTTTACACACACACATACACATACACATGATCAGAAATCCTGGTGTTGTCAAGCCCTTTAGCCTAAAGCCGGCTCGCGACATACGGCATTGGCCTATAGCCAACTCGCGAACACGGCACCATCGACACATGGCTAGTCCCTAACTCCCATGGCATCGTACCAGCGCTAATTGGTGGATCCACACCCTTCGGCTTGATTTGCCTGTATAGGCTCACGCCCTCGGATATAAAGCTGGACACTCTTGCCTATGTGGTAGGCAATAAACACAAGCCTTTGGATATAGAGCCGGACACTCTCAGTACCTGGAACAATTCGGAACCCCGTTCCTACAAGCATTTCAACAGTCCCACACACATGCATGCTCATATAACCAAACAAACCACACCCATTTGGTAATCTAAATCGTGGTTTTCTAAACAAATACTGTTTAAACAAAGTCAAGGCACAGCCATCCTAATAACATAGTATAAATCAACATATACCCTCGGTTTTCAACAAAACCAGGGATGTAGCTCGTCGCCCCCTTTTTCCAAAAACTGTAATAATAAAAAACCCATAGTTTTCCCCGTTAGATCCCCCCAAATGAGTAGCCAAAACACAAATAGGACCGTGAACCACAGTTTCACCAAGTCCAATTTAAAAAATAACCAATATAAACACAGTTCCTTTTACCTTTTCCCCGAATAGCAAATCCCGAACTCCAAGGTCCCTAAACAGCGAACCGAGTTCCAAAACCTACAATTCACAGTAGAGAATATACTCACAAGACTTTTTCCTACAAAAACTATAGGATCTGAATTGAAAATCGAGGCTTACTTTAATTTTATGATGAAACCCGAAAATCTCTTAAATGAGATTCTGATCCGTAGAACTTGTAGAGAATCCTTCCACGATCTTCATGGTAACTTCAGATTCACGTTTCTAGCGATGAACAGTGAAGAAATCTAGAGAGATAGAGAGTAAGGAGAGTTCTAGAAAGAGAGAGAGAAGATATTTGAGTTTCTTAATGGTTAAGCAATGAAATTTTTATTTAAAGCACCTTTGACTTGGGCAAATTCATTGACGAGATGGTGTCCTCATCGACGAGGCTCTGTAGTCCTCTCGTTGACGAGACGGAGGATTCGTTGATGAACCCTGATACCCCCAATTTTCCAAAATTCCTCGGCTTCTCCTTGTCGACGAGTCTCTGAACTTCGTCGACGAGACTTACTTGTACCTCGTCGACGAATACTAGCTTCGTCAATGAAATATGCCAAATTCCCAATTTGCCCCTCTCTTATTTATTTAAACCTAGTTATCACGGTTCGGGTTCTTACACTCTAAGCCACGGCCATCCTCATGTCCTCACCATTCCGTAGCTCCCGTAACCTCCATCTCCTCGATCCAGAGCCACCATCATCATACGCGTATAACTAATGACCATACCCACGAGTTCACCACTCTATTTGGCACTCTTCCAGCCATCCTCCTCTAGGTCCACACCGCCAACAAGCTCACCTAGCCACTCCCCAACCACAGCCGTGAACACTGTTCATGACCAGCCCCTCTTTCGAACACCTCCATGCAAACCTGGTAGCAAGTTCACATCACCACCACCATTCTCGCCTTTCTTTCTCTCATCTCTCTCTCTTTAACCACCTCTCCTCCCCGTTACTGTTTCATGCCCCACTCCCACAATATGAAATAACCAAAACCCTAAATAAGCAAGTAATGAATATACAAATCATTCTAAATGAATAAATGACCAATATATCACAATAATCAGCATGAATTTACATTCAATGAATAAACAACCAGTGTATAATGAAATAATACAAAATATTAACATAAAAAAAGATTAAAACTTTGTTGGAATTGGTGTACTTCCAAGAGGGGGTGAATTGGAGTTTTAAACTTTCCTATGTCAATTTATACAAACAACAATATTTTACAACCTAAGGTTTGTCTATACAATCCCAAATGCATAGATTAAAATAATGTGCAGAATTAAATCATGCGCAACATTCACAGTCTATTGAAAATAACATATATGTGCAGTCAATAAATTGCGAAAATATAAAGTGCACACATAGTATGTTATTGGGGTTAGACCAATACTGCTTACGTCCTCGCCTAAGCTCGCAAGCCCAAAGATTCCACTAATGGTCACTTAATGGGTGGAGCGGCACTGGATACAAAACTAGGTCAAATTACCAGAGTTGACCTCAACCTTTACAACCTCTCCTTAACAGGGCAGAGAAGACCCACCTCAGGCCATGCCTGAATTACAACAATGAATGTAAAATTCCATATAATTCAAATGCTTCTACACAAGCAGATACGTACTACAATTCAGCACAGTAAACAATGCACTCACGTATGATAGATAATTAATGCTCAAGTGAGATTTTTTCTAAACAGTGTATCTACTCACAACAAGATATGTATCAAAGTATATGTGTGAGTGAGTAAAGTCTTTGATTCTAGAATATGTATTCACAATGTAAGCAATCACAGAATCTAAATAACATTAAGAAAATACCTCAATAATATTTTTCAACAAAAAAATTAGGAGATAGTCAAAATTAGCTTCTAAAAAATATTTTGCCATAAGCACAAAATCTAGCCTTTGAATCTTACAACAAAGATGCAAAGATCCGCATGCTGAAAAGAGTTATCCCAAGATAATATTTATCAATGAAATAATCTAGGATCAACTCAAGCTAACTCTCTAAAAATAATTTCAACAATAATGAATGAGAGAGTATACTAGCTTTAAGATAATGTATGAAGCACACAGTAAGTTAAAAACAAACTCCCTCTAACTTGCAATTAGTTTGTAAGAAAGGAGTAAGTAAATAATACTCTTTGGTTTTGAAAAGATTTTTTGAGCAAGGATATATGAGAGTATGAAATATAGGCTTGAAAATATGAAGTATATGCAATGAGACTTCAAGAAAAATCAAAGAGAATTTTTACTAATCTATTTGCTAATCTTATGCTAATCTAGACAAATGAGGAGTATATATAGAATCCCCATAATTTTAGACCGTTGGGGACATGGAGAGAATTTTTGAAAAGTTTAATTAATAATTAACCTCTATTTAAAGCCAATTACCGTGATTAAAAATATGAAAACCAGAGAGATTCAGTCGCCCGGCCCTTAGGGTCGGTCGCCCAAACAGACACAGTTAGAAAAATTTACTTTCTAACTTTGGGTGCCCGAGTGAAGGTTTGGGTGCCTGGCCCAAGGCGATTTTCCAAGCGCTCGAGGTTTGGTCACCCAGTTCATACACTACAAAAAAACTTATTTTTAGTGACGAAACTATTATTGACAGATACAATTTCGTCACTAAAAGTAGGTATTAGTGACGGTTTTATCAACCGTCACTAATACGACACTATTAGTGATGGATTTGAAACCATCACTAATATTTTCGTCATTAAAACTAGGAAAAAAATCATAGGAAAAAATTTTTAAAACAAAAATTATCCCGAAAAAATATTAGCGACAATTTCTACGGTATTAATTCGTCACTAAAAGACTCTTATTAGTGACGATTAAATAACCATCAATACTATTATTTAAAAATTATTTTAGATTATTAGTGACGAATTTGAAGATCCGTCACTATTAGACCCTTATTAGTGAACGATTTGAGAATCGTCACTAATACCTCCTCTATTTAAAAAAAAAAATGAAAATATTTTATTTTAGAGTATTAGTGACGAATTTGAAGATTTGTCACTATGAGGCCCTCATTAGTGATAGATTTGGAAACTGTCACTAATACCTCTTTTATTTAAAAATAAATAAAAAATTTTATTTCAGAGTATTAGTGACGATTTTGAGGATCCATCACTATTAGCCCCTTATTAGTGATGGTTTTAGGAACCGTCACTACTACCTCCTTTATTAAATTTTTTTTTTTTTTCATAGTATTAGTGACGAATTTGAAGATTCGTCACTATTAGTCCCTTATTAATGATAGATTTGGGAACTATCGCTAACACCTTTTTTATTTTAAAAAAATTTATTTCTGAGTATTAGTGACGAATTTAAAGATCAATCAATATTAGCCCCTTATTAGTGACGAATTTAGGAACCATCACGAATACCTCTTTTTATTTAAAAAAAAAAAAATTATTTCAGAGTATTACTGATGAATTTGAAGATTCGTCACTGTTAGTCGCTTGTTAGTGATGGATTTGGGAACTGTCACTAATACCTCTTTTATTTAAAACAAAGAAAAAGAAAAAGAAAAAAAAAATTTATTTCAGAGTATTAGTGATGAATTTGAAGATCTGTCACTATTAGCCCTTATTAGTGATGGATTTGGGAACCATCACTAATACCTCTTTTATTTTCCTAGTTTCTCCTAATCTCTCCCTCATTTCCCTAATCTTTTTCCCTCCTCCCCTCCTCTCGCCCGTCACTGTTCACTCTTCCTGCCGCCGCCGCTGGCTCCTCCCAGGTTTTCATCTTCTTCTTGATCTTATTTTGCAAACCTCTGTGTGTGTGTGTGTGTGTGTGTGTGTGTGTGTGTGTGTTGTGTGCATTTGTGCATGTGTCATTCGCTTGTCGCCATTCGCTCCTCCCACCGCTGCCGCCGCCACTGTCATGAAGCGAACGAGCAAGTTTTCTTCTTCTTCTTCTTCTTCTGCAAACCAATGTACGAGTGTGACTGTGTGCATGTGTGTGGATATGTGCGCGCATGTGACTGTGTGCATGTGTGTTACATTCACATATTTTTGTATTGATTGTGGATCAGAACTTTATGGAAAGTGCCTTGTATCTTTAGCAATAAAAATAATAGAATACTCATAGATAAATCCATTACAAATTTGGAGGTTGCAAATATGTACAAACCTTCTACTTTTATCGTCAGTGTTGCATATCCTTGAGGGACTGCATTGGGATTAATCATAGTACTTTTATCTTAGATACTAATTGCAAAAATCTAACTGTATATATGATGCGTACAATGTGTTAATTAATCGATTATGCGTACTCCTAATAAGCTAGAATTTCCAACATATGCCAAACAACCTCGGTTTTCCAATTAATATCTTCTTGGTGGATTGTGGAATCATAAGTTTTTTGTTTCGTTGATTGATTTGGGAAATAGATTTGATTGAGAATGGTCAAATATTTAAAAAGGTTCATCTCAGGTTGCTCTTAACATTAGGTGAATTGAGTTGTAATTAGTAGCATTCTCTTAGTAGTTTTGTTTAATTTATTTAGGCATTATCTGGTACAGGATAAAATTGATTGGGATAATTATTAAGAATGTAATTTTTATGAAAAATAACTTTTTTATTAGTAGTATATTAGCATTATTTCATCATGGAAGGAAATGTAGAAAAGTAAAACAATCCAAGGGATGCAGTTATTGATGTGATTATTTTGATTGTGGCAATTGCTTTTTGATTTCACCTGTCAAAATTCATAATCGAAAGCTTCATTTTTTTCCCCAATAGATTAGGTTGATATGTGCAGTGTGTTTGTTAACTATTAATGCCCTATATATTAAAATGCCAAGGATAAGTAAAATTAAAATGTTATTAATTGTGTGTTTTAGTATATATTTTTTACTGAAGGATATACATTCACACATGCTTTCAATATCCATTAAAACTTCAAGCTATCAAAGCTTAAATATTGTTTACTCTTGTTATACTATAACAATTAAAAATTTTTAAATTTATAAATTTTATTATTTCTAGTTATTATTTTTATCATACTTAAAGCTAATAGGTGATTACTAATCTATGAGCACATATTTATGCTACTTTCTTTGATTATAAAAATAAATAAAAAAATATCAAGAGAATCCAATCTTAAGTATGCCCCTCTGAAAAAAAAAAAAATTGAACTTAAATAGTAGGGTTTCTTCTTTACTGGCCAATGCTTCCGCGAAGGAATCCTCGGGCAGCCTCAAAGCAGCAGAGGGTTCAGGACTTGCCAAGGGGAGAGTCTTTTTCCAGGGGTCAAGCTGTACTGAGTGAGCACGAAAGGATTTTGGATGAGATGAGAGCACCAAGGGTGACTCTTGAGGATGTGCAGTTGCCCCTGGCACGTTCTGATGTGCCTCCCATTAAAGAGCAGCCCTCCAATGTTACCCCAAGGCTAACAGAGGACATGCCGGTTCATCTGGTACTGTTTCGTATGATTAGGTCGACCATGCCGTATGATTACGATAATCCACCTCCAACGGACATTCCTGACCATTTTCTACCTTGGGCCCTCAACCCACGCCCATACAGGGAACCACTACCCTCCCCTCTTACCCCTAAATTGTGTCGTCTTCTGGAGGAAATGGCACGCGATCGAGACGCCGCTAGAGTAGTAGCCTCATCTTGTTGCTTGTGTAGTTCCGATTCTGATTCTGACTCTGATTAGGATAGATTAGATGCTTGGGATTTTTTATGCGCTTTCTCTTTTGCTTATGTACTGTGGTTATGCACCCTTTGCTTTTATTTTATTTCTTTTTTTATTTATTTATTTTTTATTGTATTCTATTTTACCATGCTTTTGAATGGTTGTACGCGTGCTTCAATGTGTCTATCTACATTATAAGGCCTCTGAAATTAGTGAAAATACATTGAGCTTTTGGTTTCTACCCGTATTTTGTGTTTCACAATATCATTATGTTTTTGTAGCCCTTTTTTGAATTTATGTGGATGTTTCTTACACAGATAAGGTAGGCAGATAAGTGCTCATTTTTTTTATCTTTATTGTGCATTCATTTGAGCTAGAACATGGTTAGAAAATCTTTGGAACAACAATGTATAAAATATAGTGAAAGGCCAAGAACTAAATGCCATATGAAGTAAACTGCCAAATTAATTATTGTCATTTTTTATATTCATTGAAACTTAGACCCGTTCAATAATGGTTACTATACATTCATGTCTCATCGTACATGTGAGACAAAGTAATTATTGAAATTAAATTGATTATTAGTCATACTATTTTGACTAATAATCAATTGAACATGTTAATTATTTGTTTCACATACGATTAGTAATGTTTGTATTTCAACCATTCTTGGATTGTCCATCGTGGACAGTTTAGGAAGTTATATTTATGTTGTTGTCATCGTTCATGCTTTTTCAATTGTCATTATATATTTCGAGTGCATCTCTACTTGTGTTCTTTGGATGCATAGTGGGGTGTCGTGACAATTTGTTAGTGATGGAAAACTAGCAACATGTTCACTTCCTCCATCTCGTGTACTTGGAGAGCCATGGGAAGATGCTACCGAAATTTATAGTGACTACGACAAAGGAATTTGAGCGATTGATCGCAACGTAAATGCAACATTCCTAAATGGGATAGGATCCATACGCTCAGGGTAGGTTTTTTCCAGAATACGTGAAAGGGATACATGATTTCATAGAGTTCACGCGTCGTCATGCAGACAAAGCTAGTAGAATAAGGTCTCCTTGCAAGAAATGTCAAAACATAACATTCAAACACATTGATCTGGTCCATTCACATTTATTAGACTTTGGAATGGAGAAAAGGTATACAAGATGGGTGTTCCACGGTGAAGATAACGCAATTTAGAGCGATGATGATGATGATGAAGATGAGGTGGCAAATATAGTAGGTGGTGATGCACGTTTGGAAGGGTTAATCGAAATGTTAGGTGACTTGCAAAGGGGGATTGCAGTGGACACGAACAATCTCAAAGTGTCGTGTACTGGTGATGAATCTACTTCAGCAGGTACCATACCTTGCTATCCTAGTATGTTGAATCGACTCGGTAAACCATTTGCTAATCTCGTGAGGGATGCACAGGTTCCCTATATCCAAACTATAAAAAATTCTCAAAATTAGAGTTTCTGATAAAATTGCTTCATGCAAGTACAATGCATGGCTTATTTCAGAGTGCATTGAACATGCATTTAAGCCTTATTAAGGTGGTACTACCCAATGGTGAAACAATTCCGAAATCTTTTTATAAAGTGAAGACATATATGTGTGAATTGGGTCTCAGTTACACTCCAATACATGCGTGTAGGTATGATTGTGCACTCTTTTATAGTGAATATGAAAATGCGAACGAGTGCCTAGAATGTGGTGAACCGAGTATACAACTAATCAGAAGAAAGGTAAAAAGATTCCTTAAAAAGTGTTGCGATATTGTCCATTAATCCCACGACTGCAACGATTGTATATGTGTAGAAAGACTACTGCCGATATGAGATGGCATCAAGAGAAATGTCTTTAAGATGGAAACACCCTTAGCCATCCAACGGACTCTGAAGCTTAGGCCGATTTTGAAAAAATGCATCCGTGGTTTGCTAGTGATCCTCGCAACATCAAACTTGACCTTACTTCAGATGGATTCAATCCTTTTAGTAACATGAACAACCCGTATGACATGTGGCCAGTTATGATGATGTCATACAATATGCTGCCATTGCGATGTATGAAAGAATCCTTCATTTATATGTTGCTGCTTATTTCCAGACCGAGGGCACTTGGTAATGATATTGATGTGTACCTGCGTTTGTTAATTGACAAGTTGATAGAAATATGGGAAAAAGGAGTGGAGACATTCAATGTAAAAAGCAAGACGACCTTTTGGATGCATGCTACAGTGTTGTGGACAATTAATGATTTTCCCGCTTACGACAACCTGTCGGATTAGAGCACAAAAGGTTACTTAGCATGCCTAGTATGTAATAAGGATGCTGGGTCATTATCCTTGAAGCATGGATGCAAGTTATGCTCTATGTGTCATCATCATTTTCTATGACCTGGATATCCTTGGAGGACTCGTGGCGTCAAAAACTTTAATGGAAAACCTGAACGAAGGTTGTAGGCAAAACGATTAAGTGGGGAAGAGATATTAAACCAGCTCGGGTTGATCGGAGATGTGAAATTTGGGAAACCACCAACCAGTAGAAAAAGAAAACGTACTGAGTGGGAGTTGAATTGGACAAAGAGAAGCATCTTCTTCGAGTTGCCATACTAGAAAGATCTTCCACTACGCCACAACTTGAATGTCATGCACATCGAAAATAACATTTGTGAGAATATCATTTGTACATTGTTGGATATAAATGGGAAGACAAAGGACACCGCAAATGCTCACCAGGATATGGAAGATATGGGAATACGGCTTGAGTTGCACCTGTTTCGTGATGGGGACAAACTTCTTATGCCATAATCTTGTTACACATTTTCGAAGGATGAGAAGAATAAATTATTCAAATGGTTGAAATCAGTGAAGTTCCCTGATGGATATGCATCGAACATAGCTTGATGCATAAACACGAAGGAATGGAAAATGTTAGGAATGAAAAGTCATGACTGTCACGTCCTTCTACAACAAGTTCTACCCGTTTTCCTTCATAGGCACTTGATCGAAGATGTTCACTCGGTGCTAATTAACCTGGGGATCTTTTTTCGACAATTGTGTTCTAAAAAATTGAGCGTAAACGTACTTGAACGGTTATAGGATGACATTGTGATCATACTATGCAAGCTGGAGAAAATATTTTTTCCAGCATTCTTTGATGTGATGGTCCACCTAGCCGTCCATTTACCAAGGGAGGCCATAGTTGGAGGACTAGTCCAATATCGTTGGATGTATCCTATTGAGAGGTAAATTCTAAATTTCTTCTGTAATGGTCACGTGATTTCCTCTTCTTTTTTTTTTCCCTTTTTATATCTACAAGTCAATAATGCTACGTAAAATGCACAGGTTCTTATCCACTTTGAAGGGGTATACGCGCAATAAGGCACGACCGAAAGGTTCAATCATTGAGGCATACATTGATAGTGAATGTCTTGTATTTTGCTCAATGTATCTACATGACATTAACACAAGGTTCACTCGCGAGGAGTGAAATGCAGACATTCATGCTATTAATGCCGAAGATGAAGAACTGATGAGCTCTATATTTCAAGAAAATGTTCAACTGTTCGGTGCACAGGTTTACGATTTCATGGATATGTCTGACTTACAAAAGGCTTATTTTCACATCCTCAATAATTATGATGGAACTGTTCCATATATCGAGTACGTGATTCGATACTTCTTACTTTGCAATGTATTTACATATGCATATTTATATACTTACTTGACATTAACATGTACTATTGATGCATGTAGCGAACATAAAGCTGAATTTAAGGCCCAACATGAACGGAATGTCGACGACAGACATAGGAAGGAATTTGTCAATTGGTTTGGGAGCCGTGTAAGTAACAAATACAGTCATGCCCCAAACCCGCAGGTGGGTCCTAGGTGTGAATTTAAGTAACCTAACCTGTCTCTGTATCAATTTAAACATACATGATACAATACATAAAGGAGTCCAACCCCGTGGGGTAAATGGATACCCACATACATACGCACAATCATCCATACTCATCCATAATATGCAGCGGAATACATTCTTTTATACAATAACAATATCATACCAGAGTCTACACAATTAGGATATACATTCCCATAATTACAACACATACTCCAAGTGTCCACAAAACTATACTAACAACCTGGATACCAAAATTCGTACCTAAAAGGTACTAGCAGTAGCTACAACACCCCTTGCTTTTGGACGCTAGGATGCTACTTACCGCTACCTGAAGGTCCTGAAAATATTGTACGTACAATTGGGGATGAGACACTTCTTAGTAAGGAAGAAAAAAATTTATATCATTGTGTGGCATACTAGTGTCATTTTACATACTTCATAACACTATACATACGATACAGTTTGAAAAAATTCGTACAGTTTCATACAATTTCATAAAGTTCTAGTATTTTCAGAAAACCATTCTAGTTCATACAATACCCAACATACATACATACAGTCAGTGTCATCACACTAGTTCGCAACTACACCAGGTCACCTCGTCTCACAACGATTACATTGCTACATACGCAACTACGCTACAATGATCAAGGCCCAATGGTGAATCCATTGCCTCATACGCAACTACACTAGGTCACCTAATCTCACAGCGATTACATTACTACACATGTAACTACGAAGATCTACGACTTAGGCCCAATAGTGAATCCATTGCTACATACGCAACTACACAAGGTCACCTAGTCTCACCCCGATTACATTGTCACATTTACAACTACGCTACGACAACCTAGGCCTACTATGAATCCATTACTACATACGGTGTAGAACACACCCTTCGGTGACCAGCCGAAACATACCGGTGATATTTCACACCTCAGATATAGAGCCGGCCACTCTCGCCCACGATAGTTAACCGATACATGGTTGTTTTTACAAACTCTTGGAATCATTTTGGAACTCACATTCCTATACATTTCAGCGTACGATAATTAGCCGCCACATAACTGTTTCACAAATATCTAGATCAAAATACACACATACAATCATACAACACTTATTTGGTTTACGGAAAATCATATCGTTTACAAATTCAAGTATACAGTTTATGCAAATATGGATTACGGTCACCTTAATAATACAGTTTTAATGCAACCAACAGTTTTCCAAACAAAGCAGAGATGATACCTGAAATCCCCAATCTTCCCGAAAACTGTAACCCGAAAATCCCGTGTTTTTATCCGATAGATTTTCCCAAATAAGTAGTCAAAACATACATACGATTGTAGCCTACAGGCTTACCAATCCCGATTTCAAAAAAGAACTAATATAAACAGAATCCCCTTACCTTAACCCGAAAACCAACTACAAACTCTACAGCCCTTAAAACTATGAACCGAGAACCTGAAACCTACAACCATAGTACAAAGCATACTTACAATCTGTACTACTATACATATACCGAATCAGAAATGAAACCAAGGCTTACCTCGATTTTAGCCCGAAACCCAAAAACGCTCGAAACGAGATTCTGATCCGTAGAAGTTGTAGAGAATCCTTCTACGATCCTTATGGTAACTTCCGTTTCCCGATTCTAGCAATGATCAGTGAAGGAATCTAGATAGAAGGAGTAGGGAGAGTTTTAAAGATATATATATATATATATATATATATATATATATATATATATAGAGCTTTTGGGAAAACTTAGCCCCAAAGCAACCCCCAAATATCTTTTTTAGCCTTTGATCTAAGGGACTTCGTCGACGAAAAGGTGTCCTTGTTGATAAGGTCTTTAGGGATTTCGTCGACGAGGCAGCGATTTAGTTGACAAAAATCCTTCTACCTTCATCGACGAATTATGGCCTCATCGACAAAGTCTGCAGAATTCCCTTTTCCATCCCTCTTTTACATATAAACCCACCTCACATGGTTCAGGTTCTTACAATCCCCCCTCCTTACAAAAATTTCGTCCTCGAAATTTGCAATCTCTTTTTACATCCACATTCATACTACCACCTACATACTAGCTAGCTGTCACGATACATACATACCTACTCTAGAGAATACGACGGCCATTTATACGCAGCCCTATTACGATACATACATACATACTCTAGAGAATACGACGGCCATTTATATGCATCCTCGTTATGATACATACATACATGCTCTAGAGAATGCGGCGGCCATTTATATGCAGCCTCATTACGATACATACATACATGCTCTAGAGAATAAGGCGGCCATTTATACGCAACCCCATTACGATACATATGTACATGCTCTAGAGAATACGACGGCCATTTATACGCAGCCCTATTACGATACATACATACATTCCCTCACTTATGGCGGAGGAATACCGTGGTTACATATATACACGGTCTCAGGAGCTTACAATACCACAAGACTCTCCTAGAGATTAACCACTAAATACAATATGATAACAGAGGTTTACATACATACATACATACTCATACCACCCTGCTATCCAAGTACTACTCAAAACAACTGTGGATAATTCTGATGTATTTCCGTTTCCAGTTCCCAAGAAGCTTCCTCAACCTTATGGTTTCACCATAATACCTTCACCAATGGTATTTCTTTGGTACAAAGCTTCTGAACTTTATGGTCCAAAACCTGAACAGGTATCTCCTCATATGCTAAAGTATCCTCAAGTCCCAAAGACTCGTAACTGATAACAAGTGACAGATCCAACATGTACCTCCTCAACATGGATACGTGAAATTCATCATGGACCCTCAAGAGTGCTGCGAGTAGTGCAACTCTGTAGGCTACCAGACCCACTCGCTCAAGTACCTCGAATGGTTCGATATACCTCGAGCTCAACTTGCCCTTCCTTCTAAATCTCATCACTCCTTTCATCGAAGCGATTCTAAGGAATACCTTACCCACCACCTCGAACTCCAACTCACGGCGACGAACATCCGCATAACTCTTTTGCCGACTCTAAGCCGATCTAATCCTCTCTCGGATCTAACCTACTATCTCAGATGCCTGCTGCACAAGTTCAGGTCCTAAAACCTGACATTCACCAACCTCATCCCTATACAACGGAGACCAACACCTCTGACCATACAAAGCCTCAAACGGTGCCATCCCTATAATAGCCTGGAAGTTATTGTTATAGGCAAACTCCACTAGTGGCAGAAACCAAATCCAACTACCACCGAAGTCCACTACACAAGCCCGTAACATATCCTCCAAGATCTGTATTGTTCTCTCCAACTGTCCATCAGTCTGGGGGTGGAACATTGTACTGAAAGTAAGCTTCATCCCCAATGCTTCCTGCAAGCTTTTCCAAAATCGAGAAATAAACCTTGGATCTTGATCAGAAACAATGGACACCGGTACTCCGTTCATTCGCACAATCTCATGCACGTTCATATCAGCTAGCCTACTCAAAGGATAGCTAACCTTCATCAGTATAAAGTGAGCAGATTTTGTCAACCTGTCCACAATTACCCAATAGCATTCTTCTCGTGAAGCTCTATCGGTAATCCAGTAACAAAGTCCATGGAAATGTGTTCCCATTTCCACACCGGAATAGGCAAAGGCTACAACGGCCCTACCGGCCTCTGATGTTCAACTTTCACCTACTGACACGTCAAACACTGCTCCACAAAACGAGCAATATCTCTCTCTATACCACTCCACCAGAATGACTCGCGCAAATCCTGATACATCTTCGTACCACCCGGATGTACCGTATACGGAGAACGGTACGCTTCCTCCAAGATCGTCTTTCTAATCTCCTCGTCCTTTGGAACACAAAGTCTGGTCCCAAACCTCAACACAACTCTGTCAGAGATGTTAAAATCTGCAATCAAACCCTGCTGCACCTTCTCTACAATCTCAGCTAACTCATCATCACTAGCCTGCGCAGCTTTAATATGCTCAAACAAGGTCGGTCGGATCACCAAACTAGCAATGAAAGCTTGATGATCACCAGATACCAACCCCACGCCAAGGCTTTCCAGATCCCGTATGATATGATGCTGAGCTACAACTGCAGATACTGCTGCATGTTCTGACTTCCAACTCAACGCATCTGCTACCACATTAGCCTTTCCCGGGTGATAATTGATCATGTAATCGTATTCCTTAATCAACTCTAGCCACCGCCTCTGCCTTATATTCAGCTATTTCTGCGTGAAAAAGTACCTGAGGCTCTTGTGGTCAATGAAAATCTCACACTGAACACCATACAGGTAGTGTCTCCAGATCTTTTAAGCATATACTATAGCAGCCAATTCCAGATCATGCGTAGGGCAATTCTTCTCATACTCCTTAAGTTGCCGAGAAGTATAAGCTACCACCTTACCCTATTGCATAAGCACACATCCCAAACCCTTCAGGGATGCGTCGCTGTAAATCACAAAATCCCCATCCCCCGAAGGAATGGTCAATACTGGAGCAGTAATCATGTGGTGCTTCAACCCAAGAAAACACTGCTCGCAATGACTAGTCCAGTCAAATTTCACTCCCTTCTTAGTCAATCGTGTCAAAGGTCTAGATAATTTAGAGAATCCCTCTACGAACCGACGATAGTAACCTGCCAGTCCTAGAAAACTCCGACCCTCCTGCACACTCTTCAGTCTAGTCCAGTCAACCACAACTTCAATCTTGCTAGGATCAACAGAGATACCGCCCTCAGACATCACATGGCCTAAGAACGCGACCTGATTTAACCAAAACTCACACTTCTTCAGCTTAGCATACAACTTCTTCTCCTACAGAATTTGTAACACTAACCTCAAATGTTCCACATGTTCTTCTGTACTCCTCGAGTATACCAGAATGTCATCAATGAATACCACTACAAATCGATCTAAGTACTCATGGAAAACCTTGTTCATCAAATCCATGAACACTGCCAGCGCATTGGTCAGCCCAAATGGCATAACCAAGAATTTATATTGGCCGTATATGGTTCGGAAAGGAGTCTTCGCTACACCCTCAGATCTAACCTTCACCTGATGATACCCTAACCATAGATTGATCTTTGAAAAGACCTACGTTCCCTGCAGTTGGTTTAAAAGATCATTTATACGAGGCAAAGGGTAATGGTTCTTCACCGTCACTTTGTTGATCTCATGGTAGTCAATACGCATACGCATCGACCCGTCCTTCTTCTGCACAAATAATACTAGAGCTCCCTAGGGTGAAACATTTAGTCAAATAAAACCCTGGTCCAGTAATTCCTGCAACTGCTCCTTCAACTCTCGAAGTTTTGCTAGAGCCATCCGGTATGGAGCTTTAGAGATCAGTGCCTTACTAGACAGCAATTCTATCTCAAACTTCACCTCACGATCAGGAGGTAAACCAGGTAGTTCTTCAGGAAACACATCTGGAAACTCATCGACCACCCGAATATCCTCGAGTCTCAACTCATCCCGCGACGGTTCCTTCATACAAGCTAGGTACCCCTGACAACCACCCAAGAGTAACCTCCTCGCCTGTAGTGCCGATAAAATCTGTGGTGTCGAACGCACACACGTTCCCACAAACTCAAACTCTTGCTTCCTAGGAGGTCTGAACACTACTACCTTCCTACGACAATCATTACCGCATAACTGGAGAACAACCAATCCATTCCCAATATGATGTCGAAGCCCGACATGTCGTATACTACAAGATTTGCCAGTAGCAATCTCTCATGAATTACAACTGGGCAGTTTCTTAACATCTTACTACACGTCGTTACACTCCTAGTCGGCGTAATCACAGACAACATCTCATTCATCACACAAGTTTCCACCCCACATAATTTCACATAACTAGCAGATATGAACAATGGGTTGCCCCCGAATCAAACAAAACAATAGCTCTATTCGAAAGCAATAACTTGGTACCTGTCACCACATTTCCAGCGTGTTCTGCATCTTTTGGAGTAAGTGAGTATACTCTCGCCGGAGCCGTGGTGGCCTGGTAGTTCCATTGAGGCATCTGATTACTCCCACGACTCTGGCTTTGTGCAGGCATATCCTTCCTCAGTTCTTGGCAGCTCTTCACCATGTGGCCCGCCTTGTCATAGTTGTAGCAAACACCCCAGAATGGCAGACACTCACCATTTTGCCATTTATGGCACTTGGTGCACGGTGCGGAGGATGGATCCCCCTAAGAACTATGCCACTCGGTGTTCTGCCAATAACCAAAGCTGTAATTCTTCTTTTTCTTCCACTAACTTTGTCGAGGTCCACTATGACGACCAGAAGATACTGGCCTCTTCCTATGAGCCTGCACTACCTCAGCTTCCCAAAGGTCGATCTCAACTATGGTGGCTTTATCCACTAGGACAGAGAACTCATGGATCTGCAGCATCCCTACAAGAAGGCAGATGTCTTTCTTTAGACCCCTTTCGAACCTCCAAGCCTTCTCGTGCTTATTCGGAACTAAGTATGGTGCAAATCGAGATAACTCGGTATATCTGGAAGCATATTTCTGCATCGTCAAAGTACCCTGTATCAGGCCCGAAAACTCATCGGCTTCGCATCTCGAGTGGAGACCGAAAAGTATCTCTCGAAAAATACTTCCTTGAAATGGCCCTACATCATATCAGATGGACCAGCTCTCTGCCTCTCAAGCAGGCTCACTGCCGTCCACCATCGTCCTACCTCCCTAGTCAACTGGAAGGTAGCGTACAAGACCTTCTACTTCTCAGTGCAATGGAGGACTCCCAAAATCCTCTCGATCTTCTCAATCTAGTCCTCCGCCACTATCGGATCAGGTCCTCCTATAAACGTCAGAGGGTGCATGCGTGTGAACCTCCTAATGGTACACCCCGCATCAGTAGGAGAGCTCTCACGTCTCCTAACACTCCGCCCAATCTCTCGAATCACCTATCTCGACAAACCACGAGACACAGAAGGAGACTCATCGCTTGCCATCTCCTCAGAGCCACTTTCCAAGTTATTATCCTTGGGCTCCATTCTGAAAACAGAATAGGAATCAGTTAGAATTCTTATATCATACACAGTTAACACAATCATACACCTAATCATGTCAACTATTACTCTCATAGGTCTAAGCCTGTCCCGTCACACCGACACGAAAGTCGTCAATGGTTTGGCCTGCCTTTACTGAAATCGTCATCCCAGGAAAAACACGGAATACCACCAACAAATCCCAATCTAGCAACAGAACAACCCTCGACCAACACAACCCATTTCCTACATCCTATACTCTTGTATGTACACATCATTACTCCTAACCAAGTCTGCAAGACCTAACAACCTAGTTAACTCTAATACCAAGCTGTCACGCTCCGAACCCACAGGTGGGTCCCAGGTGTGAATTTAAGTAACCTAACTTGCCTCTGTATCAATTTAAACATACATGATACAATACATCAAAGGGTTCAACCCCATGGGGTAAACAGATGCCCACATACATACGCACAATCATCCATACTCATCCATAATACACAATAGAATACGGTCTTTTATGCAATAACAGTATCATACCAGAGTCTACACAACTAGGATATACATTCCCATAATTACAACACATACCCCAAGTGTCCACAAAACTATACTGATAACCTGGATACCAAAACTCGTACCTAAAAGGTACTAGCAGTAGCTACAACACCCCTTGCTTTCGGACGCTAAGATGCTACTTACCGCTACCTGAAGGCCCTGAAAATATTGTACGTACAATTAGGGGTGAGACACTTCTCAGTAAGGAAGAAAACAGTTTATATTAGTGTGTGGCATACCAGTGTCATTTTACATACTTCATAACACTATACATATGATACAGTTTGAAACAATTCGTATAGTTTTATACAATTCCATATAGTTCCCTTATTTTCAGAAAACCATTCCAGTTCATACAATACCCAACATACATACATACATACGGTCAGTGTCGTCCCACTAGTTCGCAACTACACCAGGTCACCTTGTCTCACAGTGATTACATTGCTACATACGCAACTACACTGCGACGATCAAGGCCCAATGGTGAATCCATTGCCTCATACACAACTACACTAGGTCACCTAGTCTCACAGCGATTACATTACTACACATGCAACTACGAAGATCTATGAGGGCCCAATAGTGAATCCATTGCTACATACGCAACTACACAAGGTCACCTAGTCTCACCTTAATTACATTGCCACATGTACAACTACACTACGACGACCTAGGCCTACTGTGAGTCCATTGCTACATACGGTATAGAACACACCCTTCGATGACCAGCCGAAACATATTGGTGATATTTCACACCTTGGATATAAAGCTGGCCACTCTCGCCCACTATAGTTAACCAATACATGCCTGTTTTTACAAACTCCTGGAATCATTTTGGAACTCACGTACCTATACATTTTAGCGTACGGTAATTAGCCACCACATAACTGTTTCATAAATATCTAGAACAAAATACACATACAATCATACCACACTTATTTGGTTTACGGCAAATCATATAGTTTACAAATTCAAGTATACAGTTTATGCAAATATGGATTATGGTCACCTTAATAATACAGTTTTAATGCAACCAACAGTTTTCCAAACAAAGTAGAGATGATACTCGAAATCCTCAATTTTTTTCAAAAACTGTAACCCGAAATCCCGTGTTTTTATCCAATAGATTTTCCCAAATAAGTAGTCAAAACATACATACGATCGTAGACTATAAGCTTTCCGATCCCGATTTAAAAAATGAACTGATATAAACAGAATTCCCTTACCTTAACCCGAAAACCAACTACGAACTCTACGGCCCTCAAAACTATGAACCGAGAACCCAAAACCTACAAACCATAATACAAAACATACTTACAATTTGTACTACTATACATATACCGAATCATAAATGAAAATTGAGACTTACCTCGATTTTAGCCTGAAACCTGAAAACGCTCGAAACGAGATTCTGATCCGTAGAAGTTGTAGAGAATCCTTCTGTGATCCTTGTGGTAACTTCCGTTTCTCGATTCTAGCAATGATCGGTGAAGGAATCTAGAGAGAAGGAGTAGGGAGAGTTTTAGAGAGAGAGAGAGAGAGAGAGAGAGAGAGAGAGAGAGAGAGAGAGAGAGAGAGAGAGAGAAAGAGAGCTTTTGGGAAAATTTAGCCCCAAAGAAACCCCCAAAGATCTTTTATAAGCCTTTGACCCGAGGGACTTTGTCGAAGAAAAGGTGTCCTCGTCGATGAGGTCTTCAGGGATTTCGTCGATGAACCTTGATATTTAAATTTTCCTGTACCCCTCGACTTTTTTTCGTCGACGAACCTCTGAATTTCGTCGACAAAAATTCTTCTACCTTCGTCAACGAATTATGGCCTCATTGACGAAGTCTGTAGAATTCCATTTTCCATCCCTCTTTTACATATAAACCCACCTCACACGGTTCAGGTTCTTACAAATACTGCCTAAGTATGAAGCAATGTACATTTTCAATGTTGATGGTTTACTCATCTAAACTCCTGTTTATTTAATAGATGAAAGTCATGTATTACAATAAAGAACCAGCGGCAAGTAAAGATTTGTACGTGTTGGCATGTGGCCCCGATCAACGAGTTAACTGCTACAGCGGTTGCATTGTCAACAAGTTACGATTTCATACAAAGTCCCTCGAAACTGAATAGAAGAACTCAAAATTCTGAGGTTTCGGTGCTAGGCATGGAAGGAGATAAATAAATTGACTACTTTGGTGTCTTAGATGATATTATAGAGCTTAGCTATGGAGCCAACAAATTCGTCCACCTGTTCAAGTGTACCTGGTGGGACATTGACAATAAAAAAACTGGGATAAACATACCAGTGTCAATTTTAGTAAGACCTAGTACCAAAATGACCCTTTTGTGCTAGCGATGCAGGTAGAACAAGTGTTTTTACTTAAAGACACCAAATTGAAGGGTAAATGGAAAGTGGCCCAAAAGATTCCTCCTCAAAGTTTGTATACTATTACAAAAGTTGTAGATGGGGAGAATAGTGCCAATAAGGCTACATTCCAAGAATATGAGCCATCTATCAATGCAGTAGTGTAATCTGCTTTCAATGTTGTCGACGAAGGAGCCGATCCTATACCATTGAATAGGGATGGTGCCACGGCAGAACACGTAGCTGACATTACAATTGAACCTTCTATAGACATTCACTTCATTGACAATGAGGAAACTAATGGGCAAGATGAAACAAAGGTCGAGTACTATAGTGAAGAGGAAGACACTTTAGAAAGTGAGGATGATACCAATATGGAGGACCTAGAGGGGGGTAAGCATTTTATGTTTGTCACTATGTATCTGACATGTGTAAATAACTAAAAATATATGTATTATGCATCCATCTAATATTCGTACTTCTTATATTTACTTGTCTAATATTTTGCAGACATGGCACCAGGAGGTCAACTTGGCCGACTTCCTTCCAGGCACTCCACTACATCGAATGAGGATGATCCGACATCCTCAAAACCGGCGGAGCCCATCGGTCCTGATGAGCAGCACCATTGTCTGAGCCATCGGCACCTCGACCAGATGTGGATACCTCAGCTCGGGATGACACGCAGGGTGAGTTGCCCGCCATGATCAGCAGTGTTGGTAAGGTTTTCTTTTATTTATTTCGATATAAACTATTGATTTTTATTCACATGTATGATTAAAATATTGTTCGTAATTTGACTCTTATTTTAGCTTTGACATCCACAGCTAGGTCAAGCCGTGGTGTCACGAAGAACATGGTGTTGAAGAAGCACCTACAAAGGACGGGGTAACGCATTAGGATCGACATTCCTCCAAGCTTCACCGCCCCGTGTGACGATTGGTGTCCAGCGTGGACGCGAGAGCTCAACATTATATGCCAATAGTATGCTCCAGTCACCACCTTCAGCTGGCCGCAGGTGACTGAAGCGCAGCGCATGGTTCTTTACATGCATATCTTGGTAAGTAATCCCAAACGTTCTTTTTTCTTTTATAACTTTTAATATACTAACCAAACACTGTCTTACATTCTAAATGTATTACCTATGTAGGAGGAGTTCAATATGGACGTTCTCCACGTGGACCATGTGAAGAGGGCCGTGGACGTAGAACTTTGAAATAAATTTAAGTCCTATCATGCGAATATGCATGAACATTTTCGAGCGATGGGAGATGAAGCAAAGACCCACCTATACGATAAGATATCCCAAGAGGATTGGGAGGTGGTGCGTCGCCATTTCCGTGACCCACACTATTAGGTGATGTGTTTGTATTATAATATCTACTTTAAGCTTTACTATGGCTAATAAGAAGTCTTGACATCTTTTTTTGTAGGTTGTATGTGAAAAAAATGCTACGAACTGTAGCAAACTCCCGACGACGCATTATGGTGGGTTGAGGTTATTCATCAATCATCAATGGGTAATTGCTATATATAACACTATCTGATGAATACGTATGCCATTAATATTAATGATGTTTTATATGATAATGTAGCGTGATCTTGCGATTGGCACCGAGGAGCCGCTGCCAGATCTTTATCAGAGAACGCACCAACAGCGATTGGGGGAGCGGTGCGACGATGCGCAGAGCAAACATGTAAGTCAAATTAAATATGTAATTTATAATTTGATTTAAAACATCGAAGTTGTATTCTCATTTCTTTTCTTTTTTTATCATTTTCATGACTGAAAATAAGTGAAAATGGTTGAGCTGAGAGATGCACTTGTTGAAAAGGAGAGATAGTAAATGACGGATTACCAGATAACCGCTCAGGTGCTTAGGGAACGAGCGGGGGGCTAGGTGAAAGGGCTTGGAAGTGGATACATTGTCCCCACGACATCATTTTCAATGGATGCGGTGGCTCGTGTTAACCTAGAACGAGCACATTGACAGGCCAAAGCTCAGGCAGACGAGATGGATCAGCAGGTGCAAACAGTGGAGCTGGAGAACTAGGAGCTGAGACACTTGGTGTCTAATGTCACATTGGAGAACCAGAGTTTGAAAGAAAATGTTTCCACCTTTGAAGCCACGCTTGTAACTATGATGAACAAGCAAACGCAGTTCAAAGAAATGATGCGCCAATCTCGATCAGATGATGCAGGTGGCTCCTCTCATTAGAAGGTATGTCATTGTTCTATTCATGTGCATTGAAAATTCAACATCTACACCTCATAAAGTAGGAATTTTTAGATAATACTCTAATACATGGATGTTTGAACTAATAGGTAAATCTGTCCAGAAGCATGTTTGAACTGATAGGTAAAAAAAGTTTATTTCATGATATATAGCATATTCTTGCTGCATATTAATTTCAAAAATTAACTTAATTTTGTATGCATGTTGCTGTATATTCTCTTGCACATTAATTAGGATCTCACTATACATAAATATATTCATCATCACATAAAGATTTGGAATCACAGTACACATAATTTATTTGTATAGTGTATGTGTGCATATATATATATATATATACTTGTAGAAACGACCTTGAACTTTTAACTATTTTACGACAAGGAGCTTCAAACTTATACATGAAATACATGGGTATGCTTGTATGTGTGTCCTTGAAAAGTGATATTAGAAAAAAAAAAAAAAAAAACTCCATTTCAAATATGTTGTGTGTGCTTAAAAAAATGAATAAATTTTGTTAAATGGTGATATTTATATCCTTTATTAGATTCTTAGTATGCATCGACATCATTAGATGCATTTTTTCATTAGATGTGCAAGTCTTACGAGCAATAATAAATTATGTTTTAACGCTTTCCTCGTTATATTTTGTTGATGGATGGTATTATGTTATTTGAATTGTATATTGAAATACTAGAATACATGCTAGTATTGAACGCCAACTGCATGACTGACAGTACATTGTGAATTGCATGCTGGTAGTGAATTTAGGTTCTCACATACTCAAACTTTTTATTTTGTGAAAACAATCATGTTTCAGGTACAAGTTTTATAGGAAAATGTACAATTTACAGACGGTATACTACCAAAATTTCATTAAAATTTTTCAAAAAAAAAAAAAAAAAAACCACATACAAAGATAATTATGATAAAATAAATGTTAAAATATTTTTGAAATGATGAGTGAAAGTTAAACGAAAAGTCATTTCATTAAGTCTTAAATTTGCATCTATTAGCATACATGACATATTTAACTATAAATAAGCATTATCATTTGTCCACTGTGAGGGATACTCTATTTTGAGAACGAGTTAAAGTTTTTACATGCATGGTTTGATGCATGCAACTGTATATATTCATACGTATGTTATTCACATTCATTTTAGTTATTCGTTTAGGGTTGAAAATTATTCTATGTCGTACTCTCTATATTTTTCTTCCTGATTATACTGAGCGCCAGCTCTCCATTCTATTCTCCCTTTGTATACTAATTTTTTTTTTTGTGATTCTTAATTTGTGGGTTCGGAGAGAGGAAACCGTGGAGGGCTGCCGGGAACCAACTGCAGCGGCGAGGGTGAGGGGCAACAGTGATAGCAAGGATGATGACGGAGCTACTGGGTTGCATGCTACTGCTGCAGCAGTTGGTGAGGGAGGATGCTGGCCGTGCTTGAGGTGTGGATGTCGTAATAATGATGCCGGACGGAAGGTCGCCAGAGCTATTGTTGTTGCTGGGCGAGTCGTGAGGGTGATCTTTGGTGTGGTGTGGCTTGGTTGGGGTGAAACAGAGTGCGTAGATGGATGATGGAGAGGTCCGAGAGCTTCTGGGAGGGGCTAGCCATGAGGAGGTAGGCTGCTGCTCGTGCTTGTCTGCAGGTGATGTCAGAGGGCGATGACGACGGCAAGTGGAGTGGGGTGACGGCGACGAAGACCAATGGCGTGGGCGACGGCGACGAAGACGAACGGCGTGGGCGACGGCGACGGTGAGGGGCGAGGATGATGGCGACAGAGATGGGTTGCTGGGGTTGTAGAGGTTTGAGAAGACGGTGATGGCGAGGCTTGGCTATTGTGGGTGCATCGTGCCGGTATTGCGACGATGACTGAAATTGAGGCAGGCTGGTTCTCTTCTTTGTTGCGACTAATGCTATTGCCGACTGTCGCTATTGCTGGCTATTGTGGTTGTGTGAAGGGGCTAAACTGTGAGTTGTATAGGTGAGTCGAGAAGGAGAGTGATGGAGAGATAGAGAGCTCCGTGAGAGGGTGAGCTGTGTGGGAGAGAGAGTTGTCGGCTCTATGTGCAGGAGGGGAAAGGGAAGAAGATGATGGTGTGAGGGCTTTTGTTGTGGCTTCCCCCAATGGCGGTAGATGGTGAGTGGAGAGTGAGAGAATGGAGAGAGTGAGAGAGAGCCGTGTGCGTGAGTTTGCCCCCCTCAACAGTCGTGCCTTTTTTTTTTTCTTATTTATAAAAAAAAAAAATTCCTAAATATCTAAAACCCTAAGCTCCCCCTCTTTTTTCTTTTTTATTATTTTTCTTTATTTTCTTTTTATTTTCTCGCACACATAAAGCCCAAAAATAAAAATAAAAACAAAGACTCGATCTAAAAATCCCGGGACTCAATAAAAATTTTGAAAGCCTCTAAAAATAAAAGATTCAAAATTTTTTTTTCATTTTTTTCCTTTTTTTTTTAAAAAAAATACTGGGACTCGATTTAAAATACTAGGGCTCGGTCAGGTCCTCTAATTCCCAGGATAAAAAGTCAACTTTTAAGTATGCCAAGTTTTCTAAAAAAGGATTGGTTAAAATTAGGGTGTCTATAGCTATCCCTCTTTATTGGCTTTGTTATTTTGAAGTAGCAGTAGGATCTCTCCTACGTTATCCATTGCAACAAGCTTATAAAGATAAAAGACATCTATTTTAACTAAGCCAAACAATTGCCTAAGGCCTTCAGGTTAATCAAGCATTGTTTGCCTCTGCCAACCAGGGATGATTTGCACTGAATGTAAGAATCCAAGCAAAAGTACATAGGGTTGACCTGCACTGAATATAAGAATCAAGACTGAGGTACACAGGGATGACTTACACTGAATGTAAGAATCCAGGAGGAAGTATGCAGGGTTGACTTGCACTGAATATAAGAATCCTGACGGAGGTACACAAGGATGATTTGTACTGAATGTAAGAATCTAGGCAGAAGTACGTAGGATTGACTTGCACTGAATGTACGAATCTAGGCCGATGTACACAAGGATGACTTGCACTGAATGTAAGAATCTAGGCGAAAGTACGTAGTGTAAAGACCCAAAATATTATAGAAATTAAGTAAATAAAAGAAATGAGAGAAAATGATTTTTCAAAAGGGATTCAGCTGGGTCTCGTCGATGAACGTAGAGCGCTCGTCGACAAGCCGCCTTCTTGGGTTCATCGATGTGAACTTGTATCTCGTTGATGAGAACTTACCGAGAGGGGTTTAGTGGAGCCTGAATTTCGTTAACGAGGGTAGTAATTCATCGACAAACTCCCTTCATAAACCCGTCGACGAGGTGACATGTCTCGTCTATGAATCCACATTTCATAAATATCCTAAACTCAGGGTTTCAGCGAGAATTTTTGCATCAAGTCTCTCTCTCTCTCTCTCTCTCTCTCTCTAGGTTTCATCTTCCCCTCCTTCTTTCTAGATTTTCGGCTTCATCCTTCGCCGGTTTGACAATCGGAAGCTACCACGTTACTTCTAGGAAGATTCTCTTCAAGTCTGCTAGAGTAATTCGTTAGTTAGGCAACCTTGGACGCCATCCCAAAATCTGGGTAAATTGGTTATTTTAAATTTTATAAGGTGTTTAGTATTTCTATACTGAGGAAAGTATAGTAGATGGAATAATACTGAAGTTTTGTTGGGAAAAATATAAATTTCAAGGTGTTGAGCTGGGAACACCATGGGTGTATGTTTGGAGTAATTTGTGGGCTTCTTAGTAAGTCAGGTAAGGATAAATTAAGTTAGTATTTTTCATGAAATTATTTATTGTTATACAACATTTATTTTCCGAAAAATATGTATGTTATAGAACTATATTTGGGAATGTTGTTATGAACATGGAAATGATTTTAACATATTTTATAAGAAGATGTAATTTCAGAACAAATTATGAGTTTAGAAGGTTACTTTCATTTGTGTGGCATGAGAATAATTTTCATAAAAATTATGTTAAATTAAAATATTATGATTTTCCCAAGATAAACATGTTATAATAGTTTTCAGAAAAAATTATTAAAACAGTATAGGAACTATGGTTTTAGAATATTATGTTAAGCAGTGCAAGAATTTAATAATTGTTACATCATGAATTATGCCGGCGTAAACGCTGTGATTGTGTATGATATGTAAGAAATCACTAAATATGATTATGTCAAATATTACTCTAAAATACGAAACAACTATATTAGTGCGGCAGCCGTCGTCAAATTTTGCTGTCATCGTCAAGTTTACTCTTCAACATAAAATTGGGGTGTCTACATACCCCTTACAGTAACTAACTCGTTCTTACTCACTAACACACTATGTGACTTACGTTGTAAGTGACCAAATCATCTGAGTCGTGTCTCCCTTATCTTATTTTCCATATGAGTTACACCTAACTTATAATGAATATGTTCATTCTTTAATTTATTTTTCAATATTATACCAGTCATCCATCTAAGCATTTTCATCTTGACAACTTTTATATTTTGGATATTTTATTTTTTCGTCGTCCAAAATTCTTATCCATATAGCATACTTGGTCTTATAGTCGTCATATAAAACTTCCTTTTTAATTTTAAAAGTATTATACGATCACAAATCATACCTGAAACACTTCCCTATTTTACCCAACCTACTTTTAACTTTATGTATCACATCATTTTCAATTTCTTCTTAAGCTTGCATGATAAATTCAAGGTATCGAAATCTACAAGTGTTATTTATTTTTTCATTATCAAGTTTAACTTTATTTCCGATATTTCTCCAATCATTACTGAAATTATATTACATATAATATTTCTTATTTCTACTTATCTATAAGTTAATTTTATTATGTATAAAAAATTTATTTAATCTAATTAAAATAAATACACACGCAATTTTCGAGACTTATCTAATAATTTTCAATTTGTATGCATAAATTGTGACCATCCATGCTTGGTCTATAAAATATAGTGGGTGTTAAAAAATAAATAAAATAAAAATTTAAAACGGAGACATGATAAAATTAAGTGAAATATTTAATTTAATTCTTTGTGATTCTATTTTGTAGGATAGATGGAATAGAATTAATCTTTATAATTTTATTGATTGGCCATATATTTTTTTCATTTAAATATTGTACAAAAATCTTCCAATAACGAACCTAAAACTAGCAGAAGTAACAATAATAAATCTTAAGTTTCATTAGATGAGATCGGTTATATGAATCATTTTTTATCAATTTATTCGATCAAGAGTGTCACAACGTCCCAGGAAAAAGGTTTGGAATGGCAAGAAATAATAACATTGAAAGTTCAAAAGAGTCGCTACTAACCTGTTATTTATTTAGGCACGGTTAGTTCACCTAATTAATATTCTTTGATTTATCTTTAGACTAATCCTAGACCAAAGAACCAGTAGTCTTAGTCTACAATAACTAGAATTGGAATCAAGAGTTCAGTTATACGAAGGGAAGGTGCACTAACACCCCCTACACACTCGTGCTATGAATGATGCCTAATTAATTATGAATTATCCATAAACTATATCCAATAGTCATTAATTAACTCCTTAAAATAAATAAATAAATAAATAAATAAAAATCTAAAGGAAAAATGAAAAATAAAGTGCGATTTGGAAATATCTAATAAGATCTCAAAAGGAGGAGATTTTTTTAGATAAACTCCCATCATAACTAATATAGGCGAGGTTAAATACCTCTTCAGCCTTTGTTAGATCATTGAAACGCATACACACAAAAATAAAATATACACAGAAAATAATCAAATAAAATCATCAAATTTGAGTAAAAAGAGTCTTTAAAATATTCCCAAATTTTTCTAAAAAATGTATAGAATTTTTAAAAAAAAAAAGTTTTCAACATTTTTTGAAAATTTTTTGAGATTTTTAAAGACTTTTCCTCATAATTTTTTAGCTTATTTATTTATTTTTATTTAAGTTAAAATTAGTCAAATAAATTTAATTTACATTTACTTAATTTTCAAATATTTTTTTTATAATTTTTCCTAATTTTTAAACTATTTTTCCAAATTTTTAAAAATTAAAAATTATTTTTGAAATAAAATAAATGAATCGATGATTCAAGAATAAGACCGATTAAACTGGCCTTGAACCGAGTTTGACCTGGTTAAGATGAGTGGGCCATGTGTGAGCCAAACATGACGACACGTGGTACTGCTTTATTTATTGTTTGTTTTAATATATATATATATATATATATATATATATTTACCGTAGTATGTGACGTCACCTACTATGTGGCAATTCCTAATTGGCTCTCAGTGTTTGCCACCGTCTCGGCAATCCAAAAAAAAACACAAACTAGATGGCCAAGATTGCGCCATGTCGCCTTTCGAAGGCGCAGTCCTAGTTGTGCTACTTGTCACCACACACTCATATATAAATTTTGTTTTCTCTCTCTCTTCTTTTCTTTTTTCTCTATCTCTTTCTTCTTCTCTAGCACACTAGTACTCTTCTTTCTTTCTCTCTCTGATTTCCTTTTGTTCTTTACTCTATTTCTCTCTCCTTTCTCTTCTCTCCTATTTCTCTTCTCTTTCTTCTTCTTTTTTGTTTTCTCTTTCTTTCCTGCTTCTATCTTTCTCATAGATCCTTTTCTCTCTCTTTCTTCTTTGTTAACCTTATGGGTCATATCTCGTTTTGATTATGACAAATACTTTGGTATTTAATGTTTGTCGAGTTTGTGTGCAAGATCATATTGGCAAAGTTTTATGAAAGCAAGTGGTGACTTGAAGAAAATGAAGACCCAACATATTTATTTGTTGTAATTTATATTTCATTCAATTTGGGTCTGTAATATTAATCATAGTCTATAATAATTAATACATTGCATGCATAATAGGATAGATAAGCTCAATGACCATAGTTTGACCATAGGGAACCATAGGACCGTTGGGATCACTTTTGGTCGACTGACGTCGGATTTCTTGAACTTAATGCTCAAGGCCATAAATTTACTTTATGTCCCTAAACATTACATAAAAATTCCTTCATAACTTAAAAGTTATACTCATATGAATAGGGGTGATTTCTAATAAAAATCAGGACCTTAAATGAACATTGACAGTGCCTCGATAGACCGAACCTTTGTAGTGTAACTAATTTGGTTGACCGAACAGTACGAAAGTCAACAATTTGACTCTGCACAGTCGACCTAACAATTTTTTAATAGGCCATCAATGGTTGATTGAACTACCACGTGCTTAACACCCCAACTATTCGGTCAACCAAATTTTCAGTTCTATTTGGACACGATCGACCGAATTGTATGAATAGCCGACTGAACTCTTTGTTGGTCGACCAAACCACGAACGGTTCAAAATTTGCTGAATACGGTCGACCATATTCTCTATTGAAAAGCTCCACGATCGACCGAAGCTCATAAAGTGGTCGACTGAACCCTTAGTACGATCAACCGAAAGTCTCGGGTTGCTCAATTTTTATCGAGGTTAAACCGTGGTTATTTTTTATTAACCTTACCTAAACTTTCTCAAAAATACCGAATGAGTCCTAAACGATTTTATTTTTTGGAGTGTCTATATATACTCCTTCATTTGGTTTGATTAGCAACTAATTAGCAAACATCACTAGCAATATATTCTTTGAATTTTCAAATACCCATTTTTCACATACAAGCTCACTACTTCCATTCTTACTCATCCTCCTTGCTGAAAATCATTTAGTAAGAGTGTTTTAGAGATCATGCTATAAGCTTACACTCTCATTGCTTAAATTTGATTGAGATTGATTTTATTGAGAGTAAGCTTTGAGTTTTCCTTTGTGATTTCGTTCATAAGTCATCTTTAGGAAAACTCTCTAGAGCTTGTGAGTCTTGCATTATTGTTGCAAAACTCAAGAGCTTGTATTGTGTTTGTTTGTGAAATATTTTTACAAACTGATTTTAAATATCTCTTGTGCTTGATTTTTGAGAAAAACATTTTTGAGATATTTGTTTGTGTGCTTAAGATCTTTAATACTGCATCTTATGATTGATATTGTTATCTTGATTCAAAGATCCTAACACATACACTCTCACATTTTGATCTCTATACTTGCATTTTGTTGAGAGTCGTTATTTAATCTACATTGAGCTTATCATATCCTGTCATCTTGTAGTGTATTGGTTATACTGGTACAAATCTGCTTATTGGAGAAGCACATATTTTTGTACACGAAATTTGTATTGATTACTTGCAATATTTTAGGTGTCGCCTGAAGGGGTGTTAATCCAACCCGAAATGATTGATTGTAAAGGTTGAGGTCAGCCTTGCTTTAACTTGAGGTCAGCCAAATTTGGAATGCATGGACCCAAAATGTTAACCCAAATCTAGGAAACCATGGCTGATTACCTAAATTCATATCTAGGTCAACTCAACCAAAATGGACTTAGTCCAACGGATTATTGCGTTCATGATCGTTCCTTAGTTTATCTTATATTACTCATTCACCTCAACATTCGTATTTTGACAACTTTTACTTTCGTACATATTGTTTCATTGTTCAACATTTTGAATCATAAAGTATAGTTGACCTTATAGTTATCTTATAAAACTTTTCTTAGTTTAAGGTATTCTATGATTACATAACACGTTTGATGCACTCCTCCATTTTATCTAATCTATTTTAATTCTATGTATTACATTTCAATTTACTCTTCCACTTGCATAATATATCCAAGATTTTTAATATATAGTCCCATTGTAACGCTCTGAACCTGAAACTAGGGTCCGGAGTGTTATTTGAAATAAATCTTTGATACCTCCTTGTGACGCCCCGAACCCACCAAGCGGGGCCTGGGTGCCACGTGTTCAATTACCTATACCTGACTCTATATCAGTTATGAATTGGAAATTATAACAACTCCTCAATAAAATATACCAGAGTTTCTACATCTTTTTAGATCTCAAAAACATAACCTAATATCCAGTATTAACAAACATCCATAAACATCTATGAAAACATAAACAGACCCAAAATAGAATATACATATGCAATAGTCCATACCCTCCCTCCCTCTCTCTCTCTCTCTCTCTCTCTCTCTCTCTCTCTCTCTCTCTCTCTCTCTCTCTCTCTCTCTCTCTCTCTCTCTCAAAATGCTACAACAACCCGAGCTCTCTAAGCTCTATTCCACAAAGGTCCTAAAAATATGAAATTCAACTATCGGGTGAGACACATCTCTGTAAGGATGGAATACATTAAATCAGCGTGCGACAAACATGAGGTTTAAGTACAACATATGTGTATATTCATTATTTTCAAATGAAACCATAACTAAGAAATCATTCTCTGTTCCTACTAAAACACATGTAAGGTATTTTACCAACAAGAGTTTCCAAGGATAAGAGTGATTACCCACCCATACAAGTAGCACCCCTCAACTTTGATACCTTAAACAACCTAGGGTCACAACTAAAGCATATCAGGGCACTTACCTTACTCAGTAAGCCCTCAGGTGGTTAGTTTATATCGTACTTACATGTTTACACAAAGGTTTACTGGTAGAAGCTCTCGAGAATAGGGAAGATTATCCGCACACACAAGTAGCTTCCCTCTGCCTTAACAAGTTAGGTAGCCCATGGCTACATCTGATACCTATCAGGGCACTCACCTTTCTCAACAAACCCTCGGGTGAAGAGTATACCCTGCCCTAAATACAAGTAATGTAATGACCTAAATAATTATGATATGTAAATAATATAAGAAGGAGAGAAAAGAAATTGTAAATGAAATTCAACAGGGGCCTAGTCGATGAACGCGTGGCTTATTGGGCTCATCAACGAGGGTGTGTTTCGTCGACGAGAAGATACCAAGAGGTTATTGCTCAGCTCTGAATTTTGTTAACGAAGAATAAGCATCGTCAACAAACTTCCTTCGTGACCTCGTTGACGATGTGACGTGTCTCATTGACGAAGGCCAGTGTATAAGTATGTTAAAATCGGATTTTTCAGTAGAAATCATGTGAGGAAATTCTCTCTCTCTCTCTCTCTCTCTCTCTCCTTTCATCCCTTTCCCCTTCTCTCTAACATTTTGAGTCGATTCTTCGCTGGATCGACGATCCGAGGCCACCACAACACTCCGAAGGAAGTTCTCTTCAAGTTTGCTGGAGTGGATCGTTGGTGGGGTTAACTTGAATTTCATTCCAAATTTAGGGTAAGACTTTTAATTCAGTATTTGGCTTACTTACAGTTATAGAAGATGTAGTAGTCAAAGGAATAATGAAGTTTTTTTCTAGGAAATGTTGTTTTTAAGGTGTTGAACGGGGAACCCTACGGGTGTAAGACTAGACATCGTCGGGGCTTTTCAGAAATTAGGTAAGGAAAATATGCTATCCCGGTTAAAATAGAGATTTTTACCAATAAAATATAGTATATGTTTATGGGTTTTCCGAGTAGGAAAATTATACAGCTTTTTACATAATTACAATTGTACAGTTTCTATAGAATCATGTTTTACAGTATATATATGTTTTTACATTATTTTCAGGACCATGATCTACAGTATATACAGATAGGAAGATGTTTTTACAGTTTAATAGTACCATGATTATATAGTTTTATAGAATCATGACATACAAAAATACAATTGATACAGAAATACAGTTGATACAGGAATATAGTTTAATATAGCGTCATGGTTAATACAGTTGATATATAATCATGGTAAAACAGATAGATTCTATATAGAAATGTTTTATATAGTATCAGACCCTGATGGATCATTACAGTTCAGTTTATAGAGTACGGTACCGTAGCTATTTACAGTTTAGAGTGCAACCACATAACTCATATAGTATGTGGATTTACAGCAGTCGATCGTGCCTATATAGTGGACAGGTTCACCGTCAGTTAGGGTTGATGAGGCCGATCCGACTTTTGAAGCATAGTGACTTATCCTAGTAGGCCAGCCAGTGATAGGTCCCGCCTACGAGCTGCACAACTCAGTCATAAGGGGTTAAATCATGACATACAGTTATCTATCCAGGGAGATTTTTCCAGTTATTATATGTATAATTAGATTTCCTGTATCAGTAGACGTATCTATGAATATTAGAAGTATTGTGAATAGAAAATGCATAAGATAGTTATGTTAAGTAACATAGGTATAAGATATAGTATACGACATTTATACATACTTTCGCAAATTCAGTTATTTGTGGTATTTTTCTAAATCATATTACACAATATATAACTCATTTGCCACACACTAGCAACAGCATATTTCGTCTTACTGAGCGTTGTCTTATTCTAGTGATTTAAAATTTTTCAGGTGATCCAAGTAGGCGAGCAGGTTAGGCTCGCAGATAGAGGGGGGCTACAGTACTGCCCTGCCTGTAGGATGAGTATTTTTGGGAGATTATTTTTGGATAGCCCTAGTTTCAGTTGAGGGTATTTTTGGGAATAGTTGTCTATGTATATTTTAAGGAATATTCTGACACTCTGATATTGTATATATATATATATATATGGTTATGGTTTTATGAATTTAGCTTCTCGCTACTTAGGTTGTTTATTGTGCCTTCGATTCCATGGGTCCTATCTGGACGATAATGAGGCTTTGATTTATATTAAAAGGTATCAGAGCAGTGAAATTTCACAGTATATATATATATATATATATATATATGTGTGTGTGTGTGTGTGTGTGTGTGTGTGTGTGTGTGTGTGCTTATAGGAAAAAAAATAGAAAGGAAAAAGCAGGTCATTATAGTTTGGTATCAGAGCCTAGGTTGCTAGGTTTTGTAGACTTTATAATGCAGTGAAAGCAATATCAAAGTATAGGAAAGGATTGAGGTTTTTTTCTGTGATATAGGTATAGGATTTCCATGGTGGTTTCTATGTCTTTCCTGAATTTCCTGGGTTGACGATTTCAGGAAAGTCATATTAAACTATCATCGGGTCATGTGTCCAAATTGTAGAATTGGATTTTGAATTAAGATTAGGAAAGGTAGTTAAGCGTGGAGATAGGATTTCAGTTGAATAAAATAGAATGGGTTCTGCACAAGAGATAGGGTCTTTAAAGTGTGTTCTTTCTTTTCTTTTCAGGATGGACCCAAGAAGCAGTGGTACGAACACTGGGAGAGATAGACTAGGACCATCCAGCATTGGTGGTGGAGATACTAATGCAGTATTGCAGTGTCACCCAGAAGGTAATGGTTGAGATGACCAGGAGCTCAGGGGAGCATAACAGCACGATCGAGCAGTTTACGCAGATGAAGCCCTCATATTTTGTTAGAGGAGTTGACTTGATTATTGCTCAAAATTGGGTCCAGGACATTCAGGATAAGTTGACAGTTCTTCCATGTACGAATGAACAGAAGGTGGTATTTGCGTCGTTTAAGTTGACAGGAGAGGCAAAGTGCTGGTGGAGATCAGTGCGACTGATTGAGGAGCAGAGGCCAAATCTAGTGCCGGTGACATCAAGTCGATTTAAGGAGCTAGTTTTCGAGCGATATTTCCCTGCTATCATTCGGAGTGCAAAGGCAGCTGAGTTTGTGCACTTCGTATAGGGGCAAATGACAGTATTACAATACGCAACTCGATTTATTGAGTTGTCTCGGTTCACCCCGCTTTTGGCACCAGATGAAGAGAAAAAGGCAAGGAATTTCGAAGAAGGTTTGAAGCAGAACTTGTTTAAGCAAATTATTGGTTTTCGGGCTCAGACATTTACGGAGGTCGTGGATAGGGCATGCCTAGGATAGCCGATCCAGGTCCTAGCTCCTAAACCCTATCAAGAAAGTTATCAGGCGCCACGTGGAGGCTAGCAGAGGAATGTAGCCTTAGCAAGGGTTTATGCTTTGATGTCGGGTGATGCTGATACTGCTGTAGATGTGGTGACAGGTACTTTTACTATTCTACCATGTCAAGTTATTGTTTTATTTGATTGAGATGTTACTCATTCCTTTGTCTCTACAACCTATGTTAAATTTTCTGGAAATGAGAACCTGTTATTAGATGTAGAATTGTCAGTAGCTACACCATCAGGGTCAGTGGCGAGGTGTCGAAGAGTGCTCAGAGGTTACCCAATAGAAATTCAGGGGAGAGTGTTACCAGCTAAACTGATCGTATTAGATATGTATGAGTTTGATGTAATATTGGGTATTGATTAGTTGGTAGTTAATCATACCAATATTGATTGTCATTAGAAAGAAATAATTTTTAGACCCCCGGGTGAGCAAGAATTCAGATTTGCAGGTTCACGTGTACATGCTTCATCGCAATTAGTGTCAGCCGTGCAGGCGAGCAGATTACTCCTAGATGGAATTTAGGGGTTCATGGCTTTTGTAAAGTAGATGTCAGAAAATGAATTGAAGCTTGACAGTACACCAGTGGTAAGAGAATTTCCAGATGTATTTCCAGAAGAGCTACCTGGGTTGCCTTCTGATCGCGAGGTAGATTTTGTTATAGATTTACCTCCAGGGACAGCGCCGATCTCTAAGGTTCCTTACCATATGACTCCAGCTAAATTGGGAGAATTAAAGGATCAATTGCAAGACTTGCTGGATAAGGGATTTATATGACCCAATGTATCACCGTGGGGAGCTCCAGTGTTGTTCGTAAAGAAGAAAGACGGGTCTATGAGGATGTGTATTGATTACAGGGAGATAAACCAGGTAACTATTAAGAACATATATCCTCTACCCCATGTAGATGATTTGTTTGATCAGCTCCAAGGTACACGAGTGTATTCCAAGATTAACCTCAGATCAGACTATCATCAGGTAAAGGTAAAGGCAGAGGATGTTTCGAAGACAACCTTCAGGACCAGGTATGGGCATTAAGAATTTCTCGTTTTGCAATTTGGTCTGACGAATGCTCTAGTTGTGTTCATGGACTTGATGAATAGAGTCTTTCACCAGTATTTAGACCAGTTTTTTGTGGTTTTTATTGATGATATACTGGTATATTCAAGGAATTTTGAGGACCATGAGACGCACTTGAGACAGGTACTACATACGCTTAGGCAGAAGAAGTTGTATGAAAAATTTAGTAAATGTGAATTTTGGCTAGAGAAAGTGTCGTTTTTAGGTCACGTGATCTCAAAGGATGGTATTTCTGTAGATCCTAGTAAAATTGATGCAGTGGTGAATTGGGTCAGGCCGAAGAACGTTTAGGAAATCAGAAGTTTCTTGGGATTGACAGGTTATTACTATTGATTTGTTGAGGGATTTTCAGCCTTATGAGGGCCTCTCACGCGTTTGACCAAGAAAATTTCCATATTTGCATGGGATGATGAATGCGAGCAGAGTTTTCAGGAATTAAAGCAGCGACTCGTCACTGCACTAGTACTAACGATTTCATTTGGAGGTGATGGCTATGTAATTTCCAGTGATGCGTCTTTGAAAGGGCTTAGTTGTGTGTTGATGCAGCATGGTAGGGTTGTAGCTTATGCTTCCTATAAGTTAAAAGAGTATGGAAAGGACTACCCTACTCATGATCTAGAATTGGCTGCAGTGGTACATGCACTAAAGATTTGGAAGCATTACTTGTATGGTGAGAGATGTGAAATATTTTCTAACCATAAAAGTTTTGAAATTGGGAATAGCTTCCCAAGAGGGGGGGTGAATTGGATTCTAAAAACTTCTTTTGATTCCTTTTAAAATACCTTAAACTTCTTTTATTTCTTTTAACCAATTCTTGACTTTTTTTTTTAATTTCTTAATCAATCAAGAACTTAGTTCTTTTATCCAATCAATTAAACATAATCTTCAAACCAAACAATCAATTTATTTGCCAAGTACAAGTTAAACAACAAACAACCAAACCAAGATATAAAGTATTCAGCACTTTGGTAATATAAGATCTTGAAATAGTTTGTTTGTTATATATAAGCCCTGTGATTATGAATTATAATTTATGCTTACTGAAGTAAAGCCTTGTATAAATAAATCCAATTACTCTTTCCAAATATTTAGAATTCAAATAAACTCTTGATAAATTTATCTTTGGGGTGTTAACCAAGTAACGTACTCCCGTATGGTTTCCGCAAGATATGGTGTAACCAATGTACTCCTTTTCGGTTTCCGCAACCTAAATCAAAATTAGATTTTAAGTTTACTTGATTTCCAAATATGCATAGTATGTATGATTTAGATATTTAAATCATCCACGCAGTAGTATATGAATTGAAAATAAAGAATAGGGAAAGAGAGAGTGAGACGGAGATTTTTACGAGGTTCGGCTTATACCTAGCCTATGTCCTCGCCTTTGGCAAATCACCAAAGGATTCACTAAACCTGTTCCATTGATAGGTGGAACAAAACCAATTACAATATTCCTTGGTTAAGGCTAGAGCCTGGCTTCTCCAAACGATATTCCCTTATTCGGTCACTCCTTACATAGGCTAGAGTCCGCCTCTCTAAGCAATATCCCCTTGCTTAGCCAATGATCCAAACACCTTGGAACGTCAATGAACTACAAGAAACATAAGATAAAATCTGCGTACAAGTATACTCTCTCAAAGAGCAAGTTAGTACAATTTCAGCACTATATACTTCAATGTAAAATATCAATAGGAAATAGAATGAAGCTCAAGTGTAGAATTCATCAATATCCTTCTTAGAATAGGATTAGAAGTAGGAATTAAAAGGAATAAGGATCAGCACTTCAAAGTTTTCAGTAAAATAATTTTTCAATGAGTGAGCAAGAGAACTTAGGAAGAACAAGAGTACTTTCAGCTTCTCAAAATAGATTTTTCAATTCTTGGGTATATTTTGATTTGCAACACCATGTATTTATAGGTTTTCAAACGTGAAATATTTTCTTAAAGAGTTTCCCTATTTATTAGAATATTTAAGGTTCAAACGGCTATAATTTAAAACATTAGAATTTTAAAAATTTGCCCGTTGAACAGTGTTTAAATGTTTGACAACAATGACCCTATTTCAGTATTTTGGCCATAAATTTTTCTGTATAACTCCAAATTAGATGTTCTTGGTGTCAAAAGAAAGCTAAGAGAAAATAATACAACTTCCATGTTGACCACTCTTTAAAATAATAAGTTTTTGATAGAGAAAAATTCACCTTAATGTGACTGTATAAAAACTAACAGCATTTGGGAAAAACCCTTTTTGGTGCTTTTTATTCCAAAAATGATTCTAAACTTTTTTAAATAATTTTTGACCTTATAAAAATATTTTTTCAGGTATTTTAAAAAGTATCTAGGTCTAAGAAGTTAACCTAAGAGTTTCAAAATATTTTAAACGATATTTTAAACATTAAAGCACTTACATGAGACTTCTAAAATATTAACATTTTAAGTTCTTGAGTCTTCATGCTTTGTCCTTGGATTGAATCCATATTTTCTTCAAACTTCCATATTCTTTGAGCTTTCTTACTTTGCCTTTCTTTGGCTCTTTTGAATTTAATATGCCTTGGCTTTCAACAACTCATTCATGTCCTCATATTCTTCAACAAGTAATTCATGCCTTGGCTCATTTAAGCTTCATTTGATTCTTGTGAGCACTTTGACCTTGCTTCCATCATATATGATCCTTGTGGGCACTTTGACCTTACTTTCACATATATGAACCCTAAAATATCATTACTCATACAAATACATTAAATTTCACTTGTTTGTTAGCATCAAAACAAGATAACAAGATTTTAAGCCTTCTAAGGCCAACAAGTTTAAAGTACTTTTTCATGCAAAAAGAGTTGAATATGCGGCAAGGGAGATGACTAGAACTTATCAAGGATTACGATTGCACCGTCAGCTACCACCCATATAAAGCAAATGTGGTGGTTGATGCATTGAGCCATAAATCAAAGGGTACAACACAGTTAGCAGCAGTAATTCATCAGCCATTTTTGATGGACTTGGAAAGCATTAGCGTGGAGTTAGTGGAGGATTATCCTCAAGCATTTATAGCTAGACTTTTTGTGCAACTTACGCTATATGAAAAGATTAAGGCCGCTCAGGAAAATGACCTAGAATTAGTAGAGGTGATAGCCAAAGTACAGGATGGTCAGGGAGAGGAGTTCAGCATTTCTGATGATGGGGCATTAAGGTTCCCTTCCAGATTGTGTGTGCCTGCAGATGCCAATATTAGGAGAACGATTTTAAAGGAGGCTCATAGATCTCTATACACGATTCATCCTAGCAGTACTAAAATGTATACGGATCTACGAGAGTATTTCTGGTGGAGTGGCCTGAAGAGGGAGATTGCCGAATTTGTGCAGCAATGCTTAACATGCCAGCGCCGCATAGTCAGAATTTCATCTGGATAGTTGTTGATCGATTGAGGAAAACAACCCACTTTTTACCTATTAAAGTTAGCTACCCTATGAACAGATTGGCAGAGATTTACATTCAAGAGATTGTTCGACCCCATGGAATACCGGTATCTATAGTCTCAGACCGTGATCCATGCTTTACATCACGGTTCTGGAAGAGTTTGCAGGAGGCTTTGGGGTTTCAGTTAGCATTCAGCACCGCTTTTCATCCTCAGATAGATGGTTAGACAGAGAGAACGATCCAAGTACTTGAGGATATGCTGCGAGCGTGTGTATTGGATTTTGGGGGAAACTGGACCCAATATTTGCCGCTAGTTGAGTTTACTTACAACAATAGCTATTAGGCCTGCATAGGAATGACACCTTATGAAGCGTTTTATGGTAGGAGGTTTCGTTCTCCTCTATACTGGGATGAGCTAGGTGAGAGGTGAGTTTTTGAGCCAGAAATAGTGTAGCAAGCGGACGATAAAGTCCGAATTATTCAAGATAGATTCAGTGCAACACAGAGTAAGCAGAAAAGCTATACAAATACTTGCCGCCGGAAATTGAAATTTGAAGTGAGTGACCATGTGTTTTTGAAAATAGCATCATTGAAAGGAGTCATGAAATTTGGGAAGAGAGGTAAGTTGAGCCCTAGGTTTATTGGCCCATTTGAAATACTTGAGAAGATTGGATCAGTTGCCTATCAGATAGCTTTACCACCAACTCTATATAGAATACATGACGTATTTCATGTTTTTATGTTAAGGAAATACCTTCCAGATCCTTCCCAAATTATCAGTTACGCAGAATTAGAATTCAATGATGCTTTAGCATATAAGGAAGCTCTAATACAAATTTTAGACAGGAAGGAACAAAAATTGCGCAATAAGAAGATACCACTAGTAAAAGTCTTATGGAGGAATCACGCGGTAGAAGAAGCTTCTTCGGAGCTTGAGGAGGAAATCAAAAAAAAATACCCACACCTATTTAGTGGGATACAATAGTAATTTGTAAATTAAAGTAATGATAATTTTATTTTGTTTAGTATAGTGCAATAAAGGTGTAATTGTAGAATTAGAATTCAATGATGCTCTAGCATATGAGGAAGCTCCAATACAAATTTTAGACAGGAAGGAACAGGAATTGCGTAGTAAGAAGATACCACTAGTAAAAGTCCTGTAGAGGAATCACGCGATAGAAAAAGCTTCTTCAGAGCTTGAGGAGGAAATAAAAAAAAAATACCCACACCTATTTAGTGGGATACAACAGTAATTTGTAAATTAAAGTAATGATAATTTATTTTGTTTAGTATAGTGCAATAAAGGTGTAATTGTAATGTAGAGTATAGGATAAGTAGAGTTTTTAGTTTTGGGAAAATTTTCTTTTATGGGTATATTTGTAATCTCCCAGAACTCAAAATGTAACCATGGTATTCTTCGCCACAAGTGAGGGTTAGTAATAAAATAAGTAGGCCATGTTTCTTTAAGGGATGGTGAATCATATGGATAGTAAATTTCAAGGAACTAAAGCAGCGGCTCGTCACTGCACCAGTACTGACCATTCCATCAGGAAGTGATGGGTATGTGATTTACAGTGACGTGTCTTTGAAAGGGTTTTGTTGTGTACCAATGCAGCATGGTAGGGTCGTGGCGTATGTGTCCAAGCAATTGAAAGAGTATGAAAAGAACTACCTTACTCATGATCTGGAATTAGCTGCGGTTGTACATGCACTGAAGATCTGGAGACATTACTTATATGGTGAGAAATGTGAAATATTCTCTGAACATAAGAGCCTAAAGTATTTCTTCACACAAAAAGAGTTGAACATGCAACCGAGGAGGTTGTTGGAACTTATCAAGAATTACGACTGTACCATCAGTTACCACCCAAATAAAGCAAATGTGGTGGCTGATGCTTTGAATCATAAGTCAAAGGATACAGCGCAGTTAGCGGTAGCAATTCAACACCTGATTCAAATGGACTTGGAAAGGCTCGGTGTGGAATTAGTGAAAAATGATCCTCAGGTGCTTATTTCCAATTTAGTGATACATTCTACACTGTATGAAAGAATTAAAGCTACTCAGAGAGATGATCCAGAGTTAGTGGAGGTGCTTGCCAGAATACAAGATGGTCTGGGAAAGGAATTCAGTAGTGTCGATGATAGGGCCCTTAAATTTCGCACCAGATTGTGTGTGCCTGCAGATGTCAGTATCAGAAGAAGGATTCTAGAAGAGGCACACAGATCTCTATACACTATTCATCCTGGTAGTACGAAAATGTATAGGGATCTACGGGATTATTTCTGGTGGAATGGCATGAAGAGGGAAATAGCAGAATTTGTGCAGCAGTGTTTGACATGCCAGCAGGTTAAGGCTGAGCATTAGAGACCGGCTGGTTAGTTGCAGTCACTTTTCATTCCTGAGTGGAAGTGAGACCACGTATCCATGGATTACTGGGCTGTCACCAACGCCGCATGGTTGGAATGCTATTTGGGTGGTGGTTGATAGGTTGATGAAGACAATGCACTTTCTGCCTATTAAAGTCAGCTACTCTATGAACAGGTTGGCAGAGACTTATATACCAGAGATTGTTCGACCCTATGGAGTGCCGGTATCCATAGTCTTAGACCGTGACCCTCATTTTACATCACGATTTTGAAAGAGTCTGCAGGAGGCTTTGGGGATTCGGTAAGCATTCAGCATTGCTTTCCACCCTCAAACCAATGGTCAAACTAAGAGAACCATCCAAGTATTAGAAGATATACTTCATGCCTTTGTGCTAGACCTTGGAGGTAGCTGGATTTAGTTTTTTCCGCTTGTTGAATTTGCTTATAATAACAATTATCAGACTAGCATCGGCATGGCACCCTACGAGGCATTATATAGTAGGAGATGCCGATCTCTTTTTTTCTAAGATGAAGTAGGTGAAAGGTGAGTTTTGGGTCCAGAGATAATTCAGCAAGCATGTGATAAAGTCTGACTTATTTGAGACAGGATCAATGCAGCGCAGAGTCGGTAGAAAAGCTACGTGGATACTTGCCGGCAAAAATTAGAATTTGAAGTGGGTGATCATGTATTTCTGAGAATAACTCCACTGAAGGGGATCTTGAGATTTGGGAAGAAGGGTAAGTTGAGTCCTAGGTTTATTGGCCAATTTGAGATACTTGATAAGATTGGGTCAGTAGCTTATCATCTACTTTTATTGCCATCTCTATTTCGAGTTCATGACATATTTCATGTTTCTATGCTAAGGAAATACGTCCTAGATCCTTCCCATATCATCAGCCATGCAAAACTGGAAGTCAGTGAGGCTTTAGCATATGAAGAAGCTCCAGTACAGATTTTAGATAAAAAAGAACAAGAACTGCGCAACAAGAAGATACCACTAGTAAAAGTTCCATGGAGAATCCACGCGATTGAGGAAGCAACATGGGAGCTTAAAGATGAAATCATACAGAAATATCCCCACTTGTTCGATGAATTATAGTATCGATGTATATTCTAGGATGGTAATTTTATTTTTTTGAGTTCAGTGTAATTGTAATGTAGAGTATAGGTTAGGTAGTATTTTGATTTTGGGGGAAATTTTCTTTTATGGTTGTAATCTCCCAGGACTACCCATGTAACCACGGTATTCCTCCGCCATAAGTGAGGGCAGGTAATAAAATAAGTAGACCATTTACCTTTGAAAAGGAAGGATCATGTGAATAAGTAAATTTCGAGGACGAAATTTTATAAGGAGAGGAGAATGTAATGACTTGAAGAATAATGTTATTTAAATAATAAAGAGGGAGAGAAATGGAAATAGTAACAGAAGGAAGTCAACGACATTGCACTTTGGGGGTAATAATGAAAAAATTTTCCTTGGTCCTCATCAATGAATACAGGGGATTTGTCAACTAGGGTATAACAGGACCTCATCGACGAGGGCAAGTTTCGTCGATTAGAAAATACCGAGACGATGTTTGGGCGACTCTAAATTTTGTCGACGAAGGTTAGGGTTTGTCGACGAATTGTCTCTTGACCTCGTCAACGAGATGACATGGATTGTCGACAAAGGCCGCAATATAAATAGCCTAAACTTGGTTTTTTCGCGTTATTTTCAACGTCAATCTCTCCTCTCTCTCTCTCTCTCTCTCTCTCTCTCTCTCTCTCTCTCTCTCTCTCTCTCTCTCTCTCTCTCTCTCTCTCTTTTGGACGGTTCTTCCTCCACCTCTCTTCGATTTCAACCCTGTCAGTTACCGGATCGATGATCTGAGGCCACCACGACGCTCCTGGTGGAGTTCTCTTTAAATCTGCCAGGGCAGATTGTCGGTGGGATTAAGTCAAATTTCTCCCCAGAATCAGGGTAAGGTTTTTTATTCAGTTTTTGGCCTTCTGACAGTCGTAGGAAATGATGTAGGCCAAGAAATATTGATATTCTGTTCTGACAAATGTGGTTTTCAAGGTGTAGAATAGGATGCCCTGCAGGTGTAGGACCAGTATACGATAGGTGCTTTTCAACAGTTAGGTAAGGGAAACATGCTATGCTAGGAAAACCTAATATGATTTTAGTATGAAGTTTATGTTTTTACTAGATTATTATTCAGAGTAGAAATTTCTACAAATTATTATTGAGATTAAAGTGTTTTAAAATATTGTGTGGCATGAGAGTATAAATATCGTATGGAAACATGTTTATACAGTATTTTTTAGGAATATGTTTTACAGAATATATAGGTAATAAAATGCATTTACACCATTTTTCAAAATACCATGATTTTACAGTTTTACAACGCTATAATAGGTAGATTCACAGTTATTTCAGAAAAATACAGTTGATATAATTACAGATTATTACAGCATCATGGTTTATACAGTTATTATAGAATCATGATAAAACAGTTTGTTGTATATAGAAACATATTATATAGTATCTGACCCTGATGGATCAGACAATAGAGCACGGTATCGTAGCTACAGATATACAGGTATTCAATTCAGAGTGCAACCACTTAACTCAGATAGTAAGTGGTATGAGGTTGATCGTGCCTAGTTGTAGACAGGCTCCCCATCAGATATGGGTTGAGGAGGGCCGATCTGACCGAGGAGTAGAGTGGTTTACCCTAGTCGGCTAGCCAGGATAGATCTAGCTTTCGGGCCGCACAACCCTGTCATGAGGAGTTAAATCATGACATACAACCATCTAGGAAAATTTTCTCAGATATTATAGTATTATCAAACTTTCTAAAATAGTAGTATTTTTATGAAAAGTAACTTCATGTAGTTTGACATGTTAAATTATGTTGTTAAAGGGTTATAATATGTTATGTAGTATCAGCATTTTCAGTTTTAGTTATTTGTACTATTCTTAACTCGGATTAATTTTTATAGACCTACATCTCAGTAGCCACACACTAGTGATAGTATGTTTCGCCTTACTGAACTTTGGCTCATCTAAGTGTTGAATTATTTTTCAAGTGAACCAGCTGGGCGAGCGGAGCAGGCTCGCCAATAGAGGAGCTGTTAGTCTGCCCTTTTTGAGGGTGAGTGTTTTGGGGTTCAATTTTGTTAGCCCTGGTATTAGTAAGAGTAGTTCTTAAGAGTACAGTCAAATATGTAATATTTGTGGAATATCTAGACACTCTGGTATTGTGTATATATATATATATATATATATATATATATATATGAGATTGTGTTTCATGTTATTTGCTTTCTGCTATGTAGGAAATTGTTTTAATTTAAAATAGTAGACAATTTATTTTATAAGGAGGTCGTTACAAAATCAACCACATTCTACAGTATATAGGTATGATTGGTTGTTTCCACACTAGTCTAGACTCCAGAGGAACACTGCCCTTCCCCAGCACAATCGACCATCCCGTCTGCACACTCTATCTAAGACGTGTGGGTGCACTAGCTATACCATACATATCCGCAACAGTATTGTTCCCTTTTCTAGTCCACCGGAGTTCTCAAACCATACATTGTAATTTAACATTATCAAACACATGCAAAATATATTTCATATCCCCTTTCAATTCTCAATACATTTCTAGTATTTCCTGCATCTCATACATATATCATAGTTTAATATAGAAACTTCATTTACTCATGCCACACAATTTAACAACATATGTTCATACGTTTACTATAAAATAGCCAACCTACATTCATCGTTCATATACTAAAAATATACATTTAATTTCTTACAAAATTAACTAAAAAATCTATCGTTTTAACTCTCCATTTTCACAAATAATATCTAATAGCACAACCATATGCTTAGAAATTTACAATTCAAACGGTTGGCATTTCAGAATCCACATGAAAATCATGTATTTATATACATAATATTTCCATTTTTCACCGGTTATTTCCTTAAAAATCTTGATTTAATATATTCATTTTACCTGATTTCTAGAACTATAGCAACAGGAACCCCGAAATGATGCCTATGGCGCTCACCCGAATCCTGAATCAAAAACCCTAGTTTAATAAAAAAAACCCCAAATAACCTACTATTTCAACATTTTCTCAACCTATAAATCTCGAATAAACATTTAAAACTCCTAAAATTAGGAATCCAAACCCTTACCTCAACTTTAGAGCATTTCCTGAAAAGCTTAGTTTAGAAATCTTCTATACTAGATTTGTAGAGAATCTCCCCTAAAACACCCCATCTGTTTCCGTTTGTTGATTCAGGTAGAATCCAGGCTAGAATCTTCGAGAGAAGGCAAAGAGAATGTTTTTAAGAGAGAGAAAATGAAGAAGAATTGAATTTCTTCGCAAAGAAGCTTCCTCCAATCCTTTTATACACGATGTTGCCACGTGGCTTCTTCGATGAGAAGATAGGATTCATCGACGAACCACAGAAGGGAATTCGTCGAAGAGAAGACACATTCGTCGACAAAACTTAAAATCTGAAATTCACTCACTCGGGATCTCTTCATCAACGAGGGACTGAACTTCGTCGACGATCCCTAAAAGAACACTCGTTGACGAAGATAAGAGATTCGTCGACGAGGCCTACTGTTCTTTCTATCAAAATTTTCCCTTTTTCCCTTATTATTTATTTATCTACTCTATTAATTATCTTTCCTAATTACTTTAATAGTTATAATTTTCTGGGTCTCTACAATCAACCTATTCATATATCCATTAATGCATTTGATATGTTTTTTTTTTAATTTTAGGTAAAGTCCAGCAACACCCTATGAGTTTTCTCAAAATGACACTCCACCCCCTATGTTTTTAGAAACTACAAAAAAAATCCCCTAAGGTTTAATTTTATTTACAAAATGAACATTCAGTTAGTTGACTGTCAATCAACCATTATGTACAATAAAAAAAATATATATTTATCATTAATAAAATAGTAATTTTACCCTTCCACTTAATTTTCATAAGATAAAATAAGAACATAACATTAACTTAATCAATTAAGTTGGACAAATTGATCGGTTAATTACAATATATTTTGAAAATTAAGATTACAAGTGATTTGAACATTTGTGGATTAAGCTAAACCAATTAGTTGATATAAGCATGACAATTACATTATTAATTTTAAAAAAATTTAAAAATTTTGAAAAGTAAATAATACTAATAATTCAAACGAAAATACTTAAATAACTATAGTGTTACAAAATATTTGCTATACACATTTCATGAAAATAAAATGACTAAATATATCCTTACCAAATAAAATATAGTTCAAAAAATTGATTTTATTTAGATGATTGATCAAGTTGTGACTTTTTTTTTTTTTTTTTTTTGGATTTGACTAAGTATCATATTTAATAATTTATAAACTTGAATAAAATCAAGAAAAGTAAGGTGAATTATCCCAAACATTGGTTAACCAATTAATATAAATTTAATTTTTTAATCCATTTCGCATTCATGTTTTACACATAAAAGAATTAACATTTTGTTTTATAGTTTTAATTTATAAAGAATGAATTTTGAAATTTTATTTTATCTTTTTTAGCATTATGTTTGATAACTAACTTGGATTTAAAAATTTTGAACAACGTTATATTTGTTTTATGATGTGTTTAGTCATTAATTTTTATAGAAATTATATCTAATACAAATTTTTGTAGTATTAAAATTACTAGGTATTTTATGATTTATTAATAATTTTATTTTTTATCATATCTCTTTTTTTAAAATTAAAATAATAAATTTTTTTCATTATGATGATATCAATTGGTTGATCAAAAGCAATTAGATTGGATAGACTAGTTAATTTCAGAATCAACTAGGTATTCAAGTTGCTTAGCTAGGGGTTCTTTGATATCAGTGCAAAAAATTAGAGAAATGAAAATCGAACACGAAAACAAAAAATCAGAACAAAAACTAAAAACTAAAAACTAGCAACCTCTTTGGTTAACATTTATAAAACTAATAAAAATTAAAAACTTAATTAAAAAAATAATAAAAGTATTTTATAATTGATTTTATTATTATTTTTAGATTTATGTATATTTAAACTATATTTAAATTCATATGATTATTTAAATTTGATTTTAATTTAAAAGTATAAAAAATGAATAATTTAATTCAAAAAAACTGTTTCTAGACATTAAAATTTAGCAAAACAACTTAAAATCATGAAATCTGATCTGAATTTTTTAGCAAACTGCTGAAAACTGGCAACAGAAATTTGAAACTAACAACAAAAATAAATGTGTCTTTATAATTTTTTTTCACTCTAAAGAAATCAAAATAGAAAATAGAAAACAACAACAATACCAAACAAATCCTTAGTTTTCAAGACATTATGCTGATAATTTTTTTTAAAATAAGTTTCATTTTTAAAATATCATTTTATTATGGTTGATATAATTTTTTTTGTCAATTAACTGAAAGTTCACTATCTCAATAAAATTAAACCTCATAAATTGTTTGGTAGTTTTAAAAAATAATGATAGTGAAGTGTCATTTTAAGAAAACTTTGGAATATTGCTGATACAAGATCTTGAAAACCACTTGCCTCTCTGATACAAGATCTTCACAACATTATTTTTTCTTAATTTTTATTTTTATTTTTTAATTTGGTGCTGTTAACAACAGGTTGGATTCATCCTATAATACATGACAACAAATTGCACTTGCAGCATAAGTAAGCCCAAAAAATAATAATAAAAAATTGGCTGGATTATCTGAGGAAGCTTACTTACTGACATCAGGGAGATGGGAAGACGTCATCAAGAGATTATAAAAATGCACGACGCATCTTCATTTCTATTAAAGTCCTAAACAAATTAAGGTGCGACGAAATGAACATAAATAATAAATGCTGCAGTCAACCCTTCGTCACCAAAATATATATATAGGAGCTGTCACTTGCCAGCTCCTCGTGGGGAACATGCCTGGTACCACGACTCAGCACAACCTTGCACTGCCCCCTCACGCATTTATTGGCAAATGGAATGATCAAACACAAATGGTTTTCTTCCAATTCGTGAATTAAAGCCTATACCTACATCAGTCTATAAAACTCTTTTCAACTCAAGCTAGGTAGCTTGCTAACTGGCTGCTATATGACCTCTGCATCTTTTCTTTCTGACCTCCGCTTGAACATTAGTGTCGCTCCCTATGGGTAAGAGAACTACATCACCCCTCCAAATAAAGTCCCCCATTCACGGCAATCTCGTTACGATTCTGAGTATTGATGGAGGGGGAATAAGAGGAATCATCCCCGGGATTATCCTCGCTTTCCTCGAATCCGAACTTCAGGTAATTAACCTGAAATTTTTGTGTCGATCTATACATGTGCTAACTTTGAGATAACATTAACATAAGCACACATGTACAGCATAAGCTGAACCAGTCTTGCCTATTTCAGGAACTAGATGGTGAAGATGCAAGGCTTGCAGATTACTTTGACGTGATTGCGGGCACGAGCACAGGGGGACTCATTGCTGCCATGTTAGCTGCAGAAAACAAAGACAAGCGCCCGCTGTTTGCTGCCAAAGACATCAAGCCTTTCTACCTTGAGAATTCTCCCAGAATCTTTCCACAGAAGAGGTGCGTGCTTAGTTGATTGAAAATAGATATTTGTATGTGGAATTAATATATTTAGTTAACTTGGGAGTCTCGTTAATATTGTTCTTTAAACCATGATGAGCTGCAGGGGAATAGTTGGCGAGGTTGTGAATCTAGTAAAAGCTGCAGTGGGAGCAAAATATGACGGGAAATATCTTCACGGGCTGTTAAGGCATATACTAGGGGATGCAAGGCTGCATCAGACCTTAACAAATCTGGTCATCCCAACCTTTGACATCAAGCACCTACAGCCTATAATCTTTAGCACTTACGAGGCAATTGTTTTAGACCTTCGCACTATATCCTTTTGCTTTTTCAATTTTTGTTTTGCTTTGTTTTATTTATTTTTTTCTTGTTTGGCATAAATGCGGAATGAAATTCGCACAACAAAGGAATCGAGAGAGGAATGAAATTACTTTTGAATGAATGCAATTACAGCGTTTGATTAGTAACATGGAATGACTGTACTAATTCAGTTTCAATTTCTTTCCAATATTTGGTATTTTTCAATAACTTCTATAATTAAAAGAAAAATAAGTTATTTTTTATTAAAAAAACCCTAATACATAATTATTCAATTTTTTATTAATTTTGTTTATTTTATAATAGTGATTTTAATTTGTTTGGATATTATTTTTTATTGTTGTTCTTGTTATTTTTATTTTATTACTAATTATTATCCTTAAAATAATAGTTATTATTTTTCCTTATTATTATTGTTTTATAGCAATAATTATTATTAATTGTTAATTTATTATTTTATTATTTTTTAAATAATTATTGTCCTTAAAATACTAATAATTATTATTTTTGCACTCTTTATCATTATCTTCCTCGTTGTTATTACTATTTTATAGTAATAAATATTATTATTAGTTTTTATAATTTCATTATTATTAATTATTATTGTTTTTATAACAATAATAACACTTTGTATTATTATTGTTGTTGTTTTTTGTTTTATTATTATTGTTTGTGCACCAGGGTGCCCCTTTTTTATTATTATTTTTTATTATTTTTATAATAATTATTTTACTTAAAATAATAATAAATATTTTTTCATTTTTTATTGTTATTGTTCTAGTTGTTATTATTTTGCGATGATGGATATTATTCTTATCATGGTTATTATTAGTTATTATTTATTATTATTTTTAAAAAAATTATTATCCTTAAAATAATAATTCTTATTATTTTGGCGTCTTTTATTATTTATAATGTTATTGACTTCTTGTTGTTAATATTATTTTAATTGTAATAAATTTATTATTAGTTAATATTATTGTTATTATAATTATAATTAGTTGTTATTGTTTTTATAACAATAACAATTAGTATTATTATTTATTGTTGTTTTTATTTAATTATTATTTTATTATTTTCATGATAGTGATTATTATTAGTGTAATTACTATTTTAATTGTTTTTATAATAGTAATTATCCTTAAAATAATTATTATTATTTTGCCTTTTTATTATTATTGCTCTTGTTGTTATCTTTATTTTACAGTAATAAATATTATTTTTATTGTAGTATTATTATTTGTTATTATTTTTTTTATTATTTTTATAATAATTATTATAATTAAAATAATTACTATTTTGACTTTTTTAGTATTAAATTTTTTTCTTGTTGTTATTATTACTTTATAATAAAAAAATTATTTGTTGTTATTGCAATTACCAATAGTTGTTATCATTTTTATAATAACAGTAATAATAATTAGTATTATTAGCATTTATTGTTGTTTTAAGATTTTTTTTATTATTATAAAGTGAGTCTGATTCCATGAAATGAAGATCGATTCTGACCTATATGAACAAGAATTATGATTCCCCCATTCGCAAGAATTGCATTCCGGTCAGAATATGATGTCATTCTTAATTCTACAAACCAAACGCAAAATTGCGATTTCATTCCTAAAATTTGATTTCATTCCAAACCTGATTCCATAAAGCAAACTAGGGATTAGGGTACATTTGTTTCAAGGCAAGGGTTTGCAGGAATTGTTTGGACTAATTATAGTACTAGATTTATTGTTTATGATATTTATCCTGATCTATGTATAGATTGTCATTTATAAATGATAGTATAATTTTTTAATTGACCAAAATAACCTAATTAATGGAAAGAACAACATGACAAAGAAAAAAAAAAAAAGGCAAGGAGAGTCCAATACTTTTGGTTACTAAGATTGCTTAGCCATTGTTGGCCTCAAGGGAGACAGGCTAGTCCTATACCATGTAAATGTCTTACGATCCTCACCATTGGCAAGTCAATTCTATCTCGTGCTTGTATGTGTTGCACCAAACATAGGCCAAGTGCGCATAATCTAACCTAATTTAACTACACCACCAAAACAAATGAACTCTTAGAAGGTTCTCTTACTAGATAGTTTTTTACATCAAGCCCAATACCTTTTATCTTAAAGACTCAATACCCTTGGAGCATAGGTCCAATTTCTCTTTAGTCACTGTCTTTGTCAATATTTCTGTCGAGCTTTTGCTGTCAAGGATCTTTTTAATTGCTAACACCCCTTTATCTAAAAGAGTTTTGATGAAGTGATCGCGGAGTCCGATGTGCTTGGTCTTTGAGTGGAATGCTGAATTCTTCGCCAAGTGTATGGCGCTCTAATTGTCACTATGAAAAACATTCTTCATTTACTTGAAAACCAACTTTGTCAACAAATCCTGTAGCCAAATCATCTCTTTTCTGGCTTTTGTCATGCCTACATACTCTGCCTTTGTAGTGGATAAAGCAATGATCTTCTGTATTTGTGATACCCAACTAACGACAATAAAACCTACTGTGAGGACATATTGAGTAGTGCTTCTTCGGTGATCTATTTTGCTGGCAAAGTCTGCATCTACATATCCATGCAATGTCAGATCACTTTTTCCAAAGCATAAGTATTTTTTAATTGCACCTCGAAGATATCTTAATATCCATTTAACCGCTTCCCAATGAATTTTTCCTGGATTTGACATGAATCTATTGACGGTTCGCACTGTATAATCGAGATCTGATCACATGTAAACCATGGCGTACATCAAACTTCCTATAGCTGAAGCATATGAGATATTGTCCATTTCTTTCTTCTCTTCCTATGACTCTAAAGACAGAGTCTTCGATAATTTGAAATGGTTGGCTAATGGTATGCTAACTGCCTTAGAATCACTTATATATATTGAATCTTCTGAGAACCCACCTAATGTACTCGGTCTGGGAAAATTGTAGGATTCCCTCCTTTTTGTCTCTACTTATTCTCATCCTAAGCATCTCCTTTGTTGACCCAAGTATTTCATCTCAAATTCAGTGGACAACTACTTTTTTAATTTTTCGATCTTATCCATATCTGGTCCTACGACTAGTATGTAATCAACATAAAGTAAAAGAATTATTTAACCTGATTTATACCTCTTGAAGTAGCAACAATGCTCAGCATTGCACTTGCGGTAGTCTTTCTTTTGCATGAAGTCATCAAATTTCTTATACCACTGCCTTGGAGCCTATTTCAAACTATACATACTCTTATTCAACCTGTAAACAAGTTTTTCTTTGTCTTTCTCTGCAAAGCCTTCAAATTGATGTATGTATATCTCCTCCTCTAGATCACCATGGAGGAAAGCAGTTTTTACACCTAATTGCTCTAGGTGTAGATTCTTTGCTACAACAATGCTCAAAATTGATCAAATGTTGTGTGTTTAAAAACGAGTGAGAATACTTCTAAGTAGTTAATGCCTTTTATCTGTTGGAAGCCTTTGACCACAAGTCTTGCTGTAGAGACCTAGAAAATTTAAATAATAATAAAAGCAAAGAAAAGATGGAAGATGGTTTGGTGTAGAGCAAACCGTCGATGATTTGGTGGGAGGTCAGAAAATTGTCTACAGTTTTGAGTTACGCAACTAGGTAAGGGTAAAATGGTGAAAATAGGTTTGGTTAGAAACCAAACCATCGACGATTTTAGGAAAATCGTCGATGGTTTTGCTACAGGTCAGTGGGCTATATAAGGAATTCAAGTCACATTTTTGGGAGAAAATCATATTTCTCTACTTCTCTCTCTAGGGCTGTGACCCTCCCTCCCTCTCTCTTCGATTTCCCTCTTGAATCAAGCCCGAATTAGTTAGAAAATATCATTTTGAGATTTTAGTGGCGATTCTCCGTCATTTGATCGAAGTAGTTTTGTGTTTTGGGGTTTCCAAGCACCACTCCAAAGTTGAGGTAAGGATGATAACTGTGTTATTTGCTTAGAATTTAACTGATTAAATGTAATGTATGGACCTAGGGATGTTTAAATGATTATATTTATGGGGTTGAGTTGATTGAACTTGGGAAAAATAATTTCAGGATTTTGAGCTCCGAACACCGCAAACGTGGGTTTAGAGATCTTAGCAGGCACCCTCTCAACAAGCAGGTAAAGGAAATAAATTATAACATATATTTTAGGGAAATTAACTGGTTGACTTAAAGTATGTGAAAATGAGAACATGGTATATGGTTTTGGAAAAACTATGATATGGGTATTTTCCCTATGATTATTATATTATGATTATCAGTCAAAAATTATGTGGCATGAGGAATATAGAATAACAGCTTTATATTGGGGATGTGATTTATACTGAAATATATGAGTTACTCTGAGAAATGATGATATGAGATATATATATATATATATATATATATACATGATGAAATATGAATACAAAAATGTTGAAACGAGAACCTTGATGGATCAGTGATATACAGAGAGCACGGTATCGTTGCAAGCATATGTGTTAGTGTAACCACACGTCTTAGATAGAACGTGGCAGAGATAGTCGATTGGGCATGTGAAGAGTAGAGTTATCCCCTGGGGTCCGAATCAGGATTGAGTAGGCCAATCGTACTATAGATGCATACAATTTTGATCTAACCTGGTAGGCCAACCACAGTTAGGTCCTACCTTTGAGTCGCACAACCCGGTCATGTGGGGTGAATACATGATGATGTGACATGAATGTCCTCATGATGGTTCCTCATTACAAACACGATAATTAAGTTACATGTATGATAAACATCCATGATCTACAGATGCATCATGTTATATACTAGTGGATGCTCATGAGGTAGAACATGTTTATGAAAAGTGAAATGAAAAATGAACAACTATGAGTTACAGACACATAGTGTTATATACTGGTGGATACTCATGAGTTAGAATATGGATATGAGAAATGAAATGAAAAATGAATAGCCATGAGTTACAGAAGCGTTGTGTTATGTACTGGTGGATACTCATAAGCTAGAACCTGAATGTTAGAAATGAAAGCTTATGAAACTATGTTTACATATATATATATATATATATATATATATGTGTGTGTGTGTGTGTGTGTGTGTGTGTGTGTGTGTGCACATATCTTTATGTTTTTATCAATTGATATAATTATTTAAATGACTGTGTTATGATATATCAAAACTCATGTTACCACACACTGTCAATAATTTATTCCATTTTACTGAGAGGTGTCTCAGCTAGAATTTAAACATTACAGGAATTCAAGTCAACTAAGCGAAGCAAGCTTCGAGGTAGAGGAGATTTAGTACTTTAGTATTCAGGGAAAGTGATTTCGAGTTAGGGATATGTTCTGTATAACCCCTAGAGTATTTTATGGATTTTTGAGGATGTATATATATATGTGTGGAGGTTCTAGAACTCTAGTATTGTATATGGGACTCAGACACTTTATGTATTTTGTTGCATAGATAGTGTGTATTTACGAGCAGATATATCCCTGGTATTCCACTATGGACCGGGTTGACATTGTTATCATGGTATCATATATATTTGATAGATAATTGATTATTGTTTATTATTGTTAAGAAAAAAATGGTAGGAAAATGGGGGCGTCATAGTTTGGTATCAAAGCCTAGGTTGGTAGGTTTTGCAGACTTCAATGGAATACAATACCAGAGTACAAGAATGGATTTTGATGATAGTAGGAGATGGGTAGACTGGTATTTGAGTTAGTCATTGTTGGAGGATAAGACGGGAATTTATGGTTCTATCTTGCAACCTGAAGGCAGGAAATTCCGTGGTGGTTTATGTGATTTTCCTGGGGTGACAATTTCAGGAAAGTCATGGTAAATTATCGCTGGGTCTTGTTTCTAAATGGTAAGACTGAATCTTAAATTGGGAATGAGAATGTTAAGATGAATGATTATAGGAGAATATCTTATGGTTCTTAGTATGATGAATGTATTAGTTGTGTTATGATGATAGAGTTTGAAGACCATTTTGTGCCATTTTTAGGGATGGACCGTGGGAACAGCAATATGAATGCTGGTGGTGTTGATGAAGTAGGCCCTTTTAATTTAGGTGGTGGAGATTCTAATGCAGTGCTACGTAGTGTCACCCAGCAAGTGATATCATAAATAGCTAGGAATTCATGGGAATGGGACTGCACAATTGAATAGTTTACACGTATGAATCCCCCAGCATTCTCAGAATGAACCGACCCGTTCATGGCAGAGAACTAGGTCCAAGAGATTGAGGATACATTGTTAGTTCTCCCTTGCACCGATGAGCATAAATTTCTATTTACGACATTTAAGTTGACAGAGGAGGCTAAACACTGGTAAAGATCAGCGAAATTGCTAGAGGAGCAGAGGTCTATGCCTATAGCTATGACCTGGAGCCGCTTTAAGGTGATATTTTTTAGCGGTATTTTCCCACTGCTACCTGAAATGCTAAAGCGACAGAATTTTTGAATTTGACCCAGGGACACGTGATGATACAACAGTACATCGCTAGATTCATCGAGTTGTCTCATTTTTCCTTATACATTGTGCCAGATGAGGAAAAGAAGGTGAGGAAATTTGAGAGTAGCCTGAGGCAGGACATTTATGAGCAGGTAGTGGCTTTCTTGATATAGAATTTTTCAGAACTAGTCGATAAAGCCACAGTGATTGAAACTAGCCTACAGAGAGGTGCTGGGGCACAGAAGCAAAGGAAGAGGCCTGCGCCTCCAGATTTTCAAGTAGGTACCAGTCAGGGGCCTTGGAGGAGGCATGGTGGCAAAGGAGATCATAGATAGGGGATGGGAGACTGAGCTGTACAGGGTAGAACATTGCACCTTCCCTATCCTAGGTGTCACAGGAATCATCTAGGAGAATTTCAGGTCAGAGAGGTGATTTTTTATCGATGCAGTTAACCCGAACACATAACTTGAGACTGTTGTGCACCATTGGACTATGCGCCTGCTCTTAGACCATACCGAGGAGATAACCAGACACCCCAAGGCGGTCAGTAGAGGAATACCACCCTGACGCAGGTCTATGCTCTGAAACCAAGAGACGCTGAGGCGGTGACGATGTAATGACAAGTATTATTACTATTTTGTCATATAAGGCTATTGTTTTATTTGATTCAAGGGTGACTCACTCCTTCATAGCCTGGGATTCTATCAAGTTTTGTGGAATAAAAACTCAACCACTAGATGTCAGTTTATTAGTGTGGCTACGCTGACCGAGATTGTAGTGTTGTGTAGGAAGGTACTCAAAGACTGTCCAGTTAGTATTCAGAGGAGGTCCTTGCCAATTAACTTGGTAGTTCTATACATGCATGGTTTTGAGGTGATTTTCAAAATGGACTGGTTAGCTGCCAATTATGCCAATATTGACTGCTATCAGAAAGAGGTATTGTTTAGACCTCCAAGAGAGCATGAGTATAGATTTGTGAGGACATGTGTGCATGCCCCACCACAAGTATTATCAGCCATTCAGGCGAGGAGGTTTCTTATGTAGGGATGCCAATGGTACTTGGCCTATGTAAAGGAAGTGCCGAAAGGGGAATTAAAGTTGAAAGATATCCTGATAATGATGGATTTTCCTTATGTGTTTTCGGAGGATTTGCCAGGACTGCCTCCTGATTGTAAAGTGGAGTTTTCTATTGACCTAACTCTAGGAACAATGTCGATTTCTAAAGCTCCGTACAAAATGGCAACGGCAAAACTAAAAGAGTTGAAAAAACAACTACAGGAATTGTTAGACAAAGGGTTTATCAGGCCCAGCATGTCACCCTGGTGAGCGCTAGTATTGTTTGTGAAAAACAAAGATGGGTCAATAAGAATGTGTATTAACTATAGAGAAATAAATAGAATGATCATTAAGAATAAATACTCGCTTCCACACATTGATGACTTATTTAACCAGCTTTGAGGACATAGACTTTCTCCAAGATTCATCTACGATCCGAGTACCACCAAGTGAAGGTCAAGGCAGAGGATATTTCAAAAATAGCGTTTCAAACTTGATATGGCCATTATAAGTTCTTGGTTATGTCATTCGGACTGACAAATGCTCCTACGGTATTCATGGATTTAATGAATGAAGTTTTTCATCAATACCTGTACAGTTCGTTCTGGTTTTTATCAATGATATTCTAATGCATTCAAAGAGCCCTGAGGAGCACGAGGAACATTTGAGAATAGTTCTTCAGGTACTGAGAGAAAGAAAATTCTATGCCAAATTCAAGAAGTGTGAGTTCTGATTAAAGCAAGTCACTTTCCTTGGACACGTGATATCCAGGGGTAGGATTTCTATGGATCTGAGCAAGATTGAGGCAGTGGTGGACTGGAAAAGACTGAAAAATGTGCAGGAGGTCAGGAGTTTCTCAGGATTGGCAAGATACTATCGCTAATTTGTAGAAGGCTTCTCTAAATTGTCAGGCCCTTTGACAAAATTGACTAGGAAAAGTGTGAAGTTTGAATGGACAAATGATTATGAATATAGTTTTTAGGAATTAAAGCAACGACTCATCACTGCATCGGTTCTAACAATTCCTTCGGGAGAAGAGGGTTTTGTAATCTACAGTGATGCATCACACAAAGGGTTCGGTCGTGTGCTAATGCAACAAGGGAAAGTTATAGCTTATGCTTCACTGTAGCTCAAAGAATATGAAAAGAATTACCCTATCCATGATCTAGAGTTAGCAACGGTGGTTTATGCGCTGAAAATATAAAGGCATTATTTGTGTAGGGGTAGGTGTAAGATATTCACATATCATGAGCGCCTAAAGTGCTTTTCACACAAAAAGAATTAAATATAAGGCAGAGGAGGTGGCTTGATCTGATTAAAGATTATAATTACACCATTAGTTATCACCCAGGAAAAGCTCATATGGTAGCTAATGCTTTGAGCCATAAATTAGTGGGTACATCCGTATCAGCAATGGTGACTCAACATCCAATCAGGATGGATTTACAAAGGCTTGGTGTGGTGTTGGTAGAGGGAAATCACTAAGCACTAATTGCTAATCTAGTACTTCATCCCACTTTATAAGAAAGAATTAAAGCTGCTCAGATGAAAGATATGGAATTAATAAAAATTATGGATAAAGTGCAAAATGGTTAGGGAGCAGAGTTTAATATCACAAATGATGAAGCTTTAAGGTTCTGTACTAGATTGTGTGTACCTACTGATATTGAGATTAAGAGAATTATCCTAAAGGAAGTGCATTGATCCCTTTCTACAGTGCACCCTAGAAGCACTAAGATGTACAGGGATCTTCGAGACTCATTTTGATGGAGTAACATGAAGAAAGAAATCGCTGAATTTGTAGATCAATTTTTGACATGCCAGCAGGTGAAAGCTGAGCATTAGAGACCAGCAGGATCATTGCAACCACTTCACATTCCTAAATGGAAGTGAGAGCATATTTCTATGGATTTTGTCACAGGGTTATCGTTAGCATTGCATGGATAGGGCGCCATTTGGGTAGTCATTGACCAATTGACGAAAACTGCCCATTTCCTTCCAATTACAATTAACCACTCCATGAGTAGACTGGTAGAGTTGTACATACAAGAGATAGTTAGATTGTATAGCGTGCTGGTATCCATTGTATCGGACCAAGACCCACTGTTCACATATCGTTTCTGGAGGAGTTTGTAAAGAGCCATGGGTTCTCAGTTGATGTTCAGCACAACATTTCATCCTCAGACCGATGGACAGCCATAAAGGACCATACATCAGCTGACATTCAGCACGACACTTCATCCTCAAACCGATGGATAGACAGAAAGGACCATATAGATACTAGAGGATATGCTGTGTGTGTGTTGGACTTTGGAGGTAGTTGGATACAGTTTATGTCATTGGTTGAATTTTCTTATAATAACAGCTACTAGGCCAGCATCGGAATGCCACCGTATGAAGCATTGTATGGTCAAAGGTGCCGATCTCTGTTATATTGGGATGAAATTAGTAAAAGGTAGGTTTTGGGGTCAGAAATTGTTTAGTAGACCTCTAAGAAAATTAGACTTATCCGAGATAGGATCAAAACAGCTCAGAGTCGACATAAAAGTTATTCTAATACCCACCGATGAAAGCTGGAGTTTAGTGTTGGGGATCATTTATTCTTGAAAGTTGCACCGATAAGAGGAATTATGAGGTTTGGGAAAAAGGGTAAGCTGAGCCCTAGGTTTATTGGACCATTTAAGATATTGGAAAGAGTGGGTCCAGTTCCCTACAAGTTAGTGTTACCACCAGTACTGTCCAAAATCCATGACGTATTCCACGTATCTATGTTGAGGAAGTACGTTCCAGATCCTTTACATGTGATCAGTTATAAGGCACTGAAGCTTAAGGGTACTCTATCATATGAAGAAGTACCAGTACATATTCTGGATTCGAAGGAATAGGAATTACGCACAAAAAGGATTCCACTAGTAAAAGTATTCTGGCACAATCACGCAGTTGAAGAAGTTTCATGGAAATTGGAGGATAAGATGCGTCAGAAATTATCCATACTTGTTCAGCAAGACCTTAGAATTGAACTAATAAGAGTAAAAGTAAATGACAGTGTATGTCTAATGACTTGTACAATGTAGGGTAGTAAATGTTTTTGCTTTTGGTTATTAATAGTTTTATGAGAGTTTTCTTTCTATGTAATTGATTGTAATCCCCCATGATCCTCCTCTATAACCACAGTATTCCTCTGCCATAAGTGAGAGTAATTAATAAAATTTTGGTGTTTTTCCTTAAGATTGGTTTCGTCGATGAGAACTTACCGAGAGGGTTGATTTCAGGGCCTGAAACTCGTCGACGAAAGTTATGTGTTCGTCAACGAACCTCCTTCTTGGACTCGTCGATGAGGTCACGTGGCCAGAGGCCTATAAAAAGCCAAAAATGACATTTCAACGAGAGAATTCTTTTTTCCCTCTCTCTCTCTCTCTCTCTCTCTCTCTCTCTCTCCCCCCCCCCTCCCCTGTTTGGTCTTCTCTCCTCCTCTCTACATTTTTCGCTCCATTTCTCCCCGTTTTGATGACCAGAAGCCACCACGTTGATCATGGGGAGATTCTCTATAAGTCTATTGGAACAAATTGTTGATTAAGGCAACTTGGGCACCATCCCAAAATCAGGTTAAGTAGATTATGTAGGTATTTACAGTATTATTTGGTTTATCTGAACTCACATTTTGTGTTGTATGAGAATATACTTGTGTTTTGTGGGGTAAAATTAGGGTGTTATGATTTCAGGGTTAGGGTGTTTTTGGGACCTTGCAGGCATAAGTAGAGGATCTCGACAGATATTTTTCTAGGAACCTAGGTAAATTATAGTTTAGGAATTTATAAGTAGGCAGGTTCAGGAAATAAGAGTATGATGTTTTACTAGAAAATTTGCATATATGTAATTGCAAGATTTTGAGGTTGGTACGCCAAGGACGTGAGGGTTGAATTGGAAGCAAGCCTCCCAATCAGATTCGTAAGGGGAATAAATTATGTCAGGTATTTTCACAAGTTTAACTGATTAAAATGGAGCATGTGATTACAGAAATATTAAATATGATTTTGCTGAAATATCAGGCTTATGGTAATAGAAAGTTTGAATTAATTATTATATGTATGTTTTGGGAAAAGTCAGTCGTTGAATTTAAGTAAGACTTCAGAGTTGGGTATATGATTATTTTCAGCAGAAGAGTATAGTTATTCCAGGCAGATTATTATGCATGAAATATCACTAAAGTTGTGTGACATGAGTAAATAAATATGATACAACATAACTAAACTCATTAGCATATTTTATGGATTTGAACAGTAGAGTATAGATTCATATAGTATTATGTCATAACAGTTTTACCTAGAGATGTGATTTTATACAGAATCATGAATATATATAAGATTTTTTTTTATACAGGGTTAAGAATATATATATATATATATATATATAGAGAGAGAGAGAGAGTAGTCGGTATTGTGAAATCATGAAATATGGATATTATGGTATGACAATTCAGCCGGCCAAGAGTCGCGTCAGTTCTGCCGGCTTTATGCCATGATCAGTTATGAAAGATAGTGTATATAGAGTTATGTAGATGAGTATACCAGAATCTCTCCTCATATATGGGTCAGTATGAGGTTGTATCCTCCTCGTATACGGGTCAGCATGAGGATGAGTATAGCAGAGTCCCTTCTAGTATATGGTCCAGTATGGGGTTATCCTCCTCGTATACAGGTTAGCATGAGGATGTGTATAGCAGAGTCCCTCCTCGTATACGGGCCAACATGAGGTTGTATCTTCCTTATATACGAGTCAGCATGAGGATAAGCATAGTAGAGTCCCTCCCAGTATATGGTCCAGTATGAGGTTATCCTCCTCGTATACAAGTCTGCATAAGGATGTGTATAGCAGAGTTCCTCCTCGTATACAAGCCAACATGAGGTTGTATCCTCCTCGTATATGAGTCAGCATGAGGATGAGTATAGTAGTGTCACTCCTTGTGTATGGGCCAACATGAGGTTATCCTTCTCGTATACAAGTCAGCTTGAGGATGTGTATAGAAGATTATTAGAAAGTTATGATATGACAATTCTAAATAGTATTGTGATATGACCGTTCCATATAGTATTATGATAAGATAGAGCTATACAGTATTATGTTATAACAGATTATTATAGAATTGTGTTACGATAATTTTATGTAGCAATATGGTGCAACAGTGTTATATAAGGTTATGATTATATATATAGAAATATGATTCTATACTAAGTATGAATACATATAGAAATATGATTTTATACCGAATTACAGTTATTTAACCATGTACATAGATTTATGAACACAAATTAAATATTGTGGTAAAATATGTTTTGCGAAGGAAATATGTATTCTCAGATATATAAAGTGTGACTACAACATTAAATGATAGTTCAGGTAAAGTTTAGTAATCAGTGGATATATATTATTTGTCACATAAAACTCAATTGCCACACACTGATAATAATCTATTCCGTCTTATTAGGTGATGACTCACCCCATGAGAATTCTAACATTTTACAGATTCGCGTGAAGGATAGCAGTAATTAGAGTAGCACAATGAAGCGTGGGTGGAACTCGGTTTAAATTTCATAATTATTGCAAATGTAAGCAAATTTACTAGTTTACTAGGTTTGTGTTTATGTCAGGTTAGAAGGTCTTATTTAGAACTGAATTATTTTATTATGTTTATTGATTACTGAGCAGTAGGGATTTAATTTGTGAGGTAATAGAAGATATTGTTATATTAGGATAATTTAGCACTCTGGTAATTGGCATTTGACGAGCTCCACTGTCCTAATTAGTTATTATTGTAATATGAAATTTTTAGGATATTACAAATGGTATTAGAGAAATTGAACGAAAATTTTCAAGTCACTACACCAGTAATAGATAGAAAATTTCAAGGATGAAATTTTTGTAAGGAGGGGAGGATGTAAAGACCTATAAAATTTAAATAATAAGGAAAACAAAGAAAAGATGGAAGATGGTTTGGTGTAGACCAAATTGTTGATGGTTTGGTGAGAGGCCAGAAAACCGTCGACGGTTTTGAGTTACCGCAATCAGGTAAGGGTAAAATGGTGAAAATAGGTTTGGTAAAAAATGAAACCGTCGACGGTTTTAGGAAAACCGTAGATGGTTTTCCTGTGGGTCAATGGGCTATATAAAGAATTCAAGTCACATTTTTGGGAGAAAATCATATTTCTCTCCTTCCCTCTCTAGGGTTGCGACCCTCCATCCTTCTCGCTTCTATTTCTCTCCCGAATCAAGCCCGAATTAGTTGGAAAATGTCATTTCTGGATCCCTGCGACGATTCTCTGCCATTTGATTGGAGCAGTTTTGTGTTTTAGGGTTTCTAGGCACCACTCCAAAGTTGAGGTAAGGATGATAACTGTGTTATCTTCTTAGAATTTAACTGATTAAATGGAGTGTACGGGCCTAGGGATGTTTAACTGATTATAATTCTGGAGTTGAGTTGATTGAAATAGAGAAAAATGATTTCAAGGTTTTGAGCTCTAAACGCCGCGGGTTTAGAGATCTTAGCAGGTACCCTATCAGTAAGCAGGTAAGGTGAATAAGTTATAACATATATTTTTGGGAAATTAACTATTTGACTTAAATTATGCAAAAATGAGAACATGATATATGGTTTTGGAAAAACTATGATATAGGTATTTTCCCTGTGACTATTATATTATGATTATCAGTCAAAAATTTTGTTGCATGAGGAATATGGAATAACAATTTTATACTAGGGATGTGATTTATACTGAAATATATGATTTACACTGAAAAATGATGATATGAGATATACAAACATGATGAAATATGAATACAGAAACATGGAAATGAGAACCCTGATGGATCAATGATATACAGAGAACACAGTACCATTGCTAGCATATGTGCTAGTGCAACCACACGTCTTAGATAGAGTGTTGCAGAGACAGTCGATTGGGCCTGTGTAGAGTAGAGTTACCCCCTGGGATCTGGACCAGGATTGGTAGCCCAATTGTACTATAGATGCGTATAGTTTTGATCTAACCTAGTAGGCCAACCATGTTTAGGTCCTGCCTTCGAGTCGCACAACCCGGTCATGTGGGATGAATACATGACGATGTGACGTGAATGTCCTCAGGATGGTTCCTCATTATAGATGCGATAATTTTGTTACAAATATAAGAAACAACCGTGAGTTATAGACGCGTCGTGTTATATACTAGTGGATGCTCATGAGTTAGAGTTAGAACATGTTTATAAAAAGTGAAATAAAATATGAACAGACATGAGTTACAAATGCATAGTGTTATATACTGATGGATACTCATGAGCTAGAATATGAATTTGAGAAATGAAATGAAAAATGAACATCCATGAGTTATAGACGCGTTGTGTTATATACTGGTGGATACTCATGAGCTAAAACCCGAATATAAGAAATGAAAGCATATGAAATTATGTTTATATATATAAATATGAATACATATCTATATGTTTTTCTCAGTTGATATTATTATTTAAACGAATGTGTTGTGATATATCAAAATTCATGTTGTCACACACTGTCAATAATTTATTGCATCTTACTGAGAGGTGTCTCACCCAGAATTTAAACATTACAAGAAATCAAGTCAGAAAAGCGAAGAGAGTTCCGAGATAGAGGAGATCTAGTACCCTAGTATTCAAGGTAAGTGATTTCGAGTTAGGGATATGTTCTAAATGACCCCTAGAGTATTTTATGGATTTTTGAGGATGTATATGTATATGTGTGGAGGTTATAGCACTTTGGTATTGTATATGGGACTCAGACACTTTATGTATTCCGCCGAATGGATAGTGTGTATTTATGAACAGATATATCCCCGGTATTTAACTATGGACCGGGTTGACATTGTTGTCATGGTATTAGAGATATTTGTTAGATGAATGATTATTGTTTATTATTGTAAAAAAAATGGTAGGAAAATCGGGTTGTCACACTTGCTTTGTGTATTCTTGAACCATCATGCTCTTCTTTTGTGCGGTACACTCAGTTTTTCTAAAGAGCTTCTTTTCCCTTAGGTAACCTAACTAGCTCCCAAGTCCTGTTGTCGGTGAGAGATTTCATCTCATCTTTCATGGCAAGTTCCCATTAGCTAGCCTCATCCACTGCATATACTTCATCATAGCACTATTGTTCACTTGCATTAGTTAGTAATAAGTAAACCAAATATCTCCTTTTCAATATATATTATGAGGTCAAGAAGACCTCCTAAGTACTAAAGTTGTAGTTGGAGTAGGGGTCTATGGAGCTTCAGTGCACCCCTCTATGATAGATTCCTCTATCTGCGAATTATCAATTGTCTGTTATGCCATATTGTTATCAGTGGTATCATCCAACTCTACAATATCGGGATCATTTTGTGCGAGATTACTTGAAGATGTTGCTTCTTTGGACACAACCTTTTCATTAAAACAAAATCTCAACTTCTGCTTATTTTCTTTTTTTGGTCATCCCAAATGCAGTAACAAAACTCATCTTCACCATATCCAATGAGTGTGCACTTTTGATATTTCGGGTCAAGCCTGCCCCTAGCCTGATCACTAATATCCGCATAAGAAACACAATCGAAAACTTTAAAATGTGAAAGTTTTACCTCTTTTTTGTCCCATACCTCTTCTGGTAACTAGAATTGCAATAGTATTGATGGACTTCAGTTGATTAGATAAGCAATTGTGCTGACCGCTTCTGCCCAAAACTGCTTTGGTAAACCTACTTGTAATTGCATGCTTCTAGCTTTCTCAGTCAAGGTTATGTTCATTCGTTCTGCTATTCCATTGTGTTGGGGTGTATTTGGTACGATTCTTTCAAGTCTGATCCTATGCTCGTAGAAAAACTTCTTTAATTCTTTGTCTTCATATTCACCACTATTGTCTGATCTCAACTTTTTGATTTTCAAGCCTACTTCATTTTCCACCATTACCTTCCATTCCCTAAAAATATCATACACTTCATATTTATATCTCAAGAAATAAACTCATACCTTCCTGGAATGGTCGTCAATGAAGGTGACGAAATAGGATTTCGCGCCAATGGATGAGACTAGGCTCAGTCCCCAAACGTCGGTGTGCACCAACTCCAATTTTTATATCTTTGGAGTTTTGTTGCTTGTTTGAAAGCTGACTCTTTTCTATTTGCTGAGGATGCAGCTCTCCTATTGGTCGATATTAGCTTACTGGAGACCTGGTATATTTCCCTCTGAGTTCATGATTTTTAAGCCTTTTTCACTCAGGTGATCAAGTCTCTAGTGCCATAGGTTTGAATCTTCTTTTCTTGCAGCAATTGAAATTGACACACAATTATCTATGGTCATATAAAGAGTACATGTTTTCTTACTGCGTAGATATGTCATTGCGCCTTTGGAAAATTTCCAATTGTTGCCATAGAAGGTTGTAGTGTAACCTTCACTTGCAAGTTGTCCAATAAAGATTAAATTTTTCTTGAGATCTGGAATATATCTGACATTAGTCAAACTCCAAGTGGTACTTGTCAAATTTATTTTTACTTCTCATTTTCCTGCAATTTCATAAGGTTTGTCAACACCAAGATGAACATTGCCAAGGTTACCATGTATATACCTATCAAACAAATCTTTATTGCCTGTTGCGTGAAATGAGGCTCCAAATTCTAATACCCAAGACTTTCCATTTCTTTTCAAAGAGCATATCAATACATCTCTTTCTCCTGAAGAAGAGGCGACATTTTCTTTAGTATTATTTTATGGCTCCTTCTTTTGGGATCGACATTGATTTTGTAGTGTCCAGTCTTGCCATAATTCCAACACTAGAATCTGCCTTTTGCTGTGAAAGTTGTTGGAATTTCCTAAAGCTCTTGATTTGAACCATCTGCTTCTTGATATTCTACAGATGTGAGGATTTTTTTTTTTTTTCCTTCCTGCCACTAGTCAATTTCTCACCTTATGTGACCAAGGCGCGCCCTTGGGAGTTAACAATTGGCTTTCTCAGGATGTCTGTATCATGTAGCAAAGCCATCATTTCTTCTAATTTCAAGGTTTCCTTCCCAACAAGCAACGCCGTGACAAGACTATAATAAGAAGGTGGTAGAGATTCTAGGAGAAGAAGAGCTTTATCTTTTTCTTCAACTTTTACACCAAGACTCGTTAATTGGGTCATGATCTTGTTAGTCATTTATGTGATAAAAAATATTGATTTCTTCCTCTATTCTTAGTTGATAGAGTTTTTTCTTCAAAAATAGTTTTTTGTTAGTGATCTTGTTCTGTATTCCTATTTTAGTTTCTTCTATAACTCAACAGGTGATAATTCGTCAAATACAAAAATATTTAATTTCATTTGACAAGCATAAACGAATAATTCTAACTGTTTTCATTTCCATTCCTGTCCAAGCACCATCCTTGATATTAGCTAGCTTCTTTCTGATTAGCAGTTTGATAAAATCATGTTGAACCAAGATATCCTTAACTATGCTTTGCCATAAACTAAAATTGTTTTGACCCTCATATTTCTCCACGCCAAACTTAGATAAATTATTATCCATTATAAAATAGCAACTTGGAGACTGTTTTTTGGCAAAAACGATCACATCACTGTGTTCGAAATGGCCAAAATAGCTAGCAAGCTAACAGGTGAGAAGAATTAATGAGGCGGCACATGAAGACGACGGTCAGACTTTGCTGGGCACATGTAGACTTCCCGGGATGAATTTCGCAACATAGTTTGTTATCCCATCTTTGTATCTTCGTCCCCAATGTGATGGTATGCTAAGATTTGCAATCGAAGCACTTTGAAATTTTGGACTTTCACTAGCAATGTTTAGGTTTTACGCAAAAAACCACTGTGTACACTCCTTACCCTTTCCAAATGTTCTGATACCACTTGTTAGCATCAAAGGAGTCCATGGATGGGCCTGATACCCATGAGTGAATACTAACTTGACCCAAAAAACTTAAACCTATTGAATCTTGAGCCCAACCATGGATATAAGCACCCATCATCCACTTAATTTTTTCAATCTGAGATAAACCGACAAGTGGAATTCTCTATACTTCATACTCAACTTCATTCTTTGTCACCTTCAAGTATAATTTTTTTTTTTTTTTTTAAAACATAGTTCGTAATTCATTCTTTGCAGTACACCCATCTATCGTGGAGGGTATGACCACATTGACACAGGCTGCCAGCTTGTATAAGATGGTGCACGCTGCTGGGAAGTTAGCAAAGACCTAATTTTTTATTGTTGGCCTAGGCTTGAACTGCACACAAAATTCATTTCAAATCCAAAGAACAATTAACTATCTTGCCAATGTTTTGGGCTCCTACAACACTTTTATTTGTAGGTACTATAATTCAATAAACAATGGTGCGGGGTTCAAAATTAGGTTTCAATTTACAATGAGGGCATAGGCTACTTTCTCCACTCATTAATTAATATCACTGCTATAGACCTCTCAATTGGCGGCCAACATATGCTAAAGCTCCTATTCCCCAATTAAAGGTAAACTAACAACAAAGAATAAAACTGCTATATGTATAGGTAAATACATTCACCAAGTCCAAGCTTAGCTAGTAGGGCGGAGAACTAAGGAAAGTTGTTGAGTTCCTTAAAGACACTTCGATGCTATTCTATTAGCTTGAATTCTAAGATCTCTTCGAACATATTAGATAAATAAATAAATAGAGGGAATCTCTCAATGGTCTTATCTATGAATCAGCTTAAAACTACAACTCTACGTGTTAGCTGTTGAACTTCATTGATATTTCAATATGTTAACATGTCTCGCAAGCCTTTTGCTTTCCTATTTCATATTTTTTAGAACCATAAAGCCCCTAATGTTTCCTTGAGAGAACCTCAAGAATGCGTTTGGCAAGATTAAGATTCATTCCATATCTCCAACACACCATGCATACATACTTTGAAATTATTCCAAGCGAGAATTATATTATATGCTGTGGGGGGCTTTTATAGATATGTTGGACTAGATATTGGGCTTATGGATCTCTACTATAATAATAATAATAATAATAATAATAATAATAATAATAAGAACAACAACAACAACAACAACAACAATAATTGTGGATCAGAAAGTTATTCTCATCTTTTAGGTTCATTCTAAGTGTTTGAACGAGAAAGAGATAGAATCATGTCCTTTTGCTTTAAGTTCTCACAAATGTCACCAAATTGTTAGTATTTTCTTCTCGTTTGCACTTGTCTTTGTATTAGGGTTGGTCCTGAAAACAAATAAAATAGGGTAGGAGTTGTTGGGTTTTTCAGTCCACAAACTTGAAATAAACAAGCGCACAAAAGAAAAATATTGACATTGGAGTTACATGGTTAGGCAAATTTTTTCCTACGTCCAAGGGAGAGAGAGATTTACAATTTCTTAAAAACAAAGGAGGAAGAGATACACACTCACTCAACTCTCAATCTTCTCTCTGCCTAGCCACTTGCGGCGCACACATGCACACTCTTATTTACATAGACTTCTTTTGTTACAATCTTTCCTCTCACACACTGACACATATACATAGGGAAGGAGAGGATCAAACAATCAAACCAAATTATAATTGGCAGGCGGCTAATTTTTGACAATATGGACAGCTGGTGCCAAAAATATTGAAGGAGCAGTAGCTGACTTTTTTTTCCTTATCTTATCTGTCACTTACATTAAATATTCAAATGTGATTGGGTATGGACCCAACAAGAGCTAGGTTTGAGAAAAGGTGCAAAGTGATTGAAGTCGGCATGCATTTTAATTAATTTCTTGATGTTATTGTCCCTTAAAAGTAATGGACTCGTACCCTTGGGGCAATTAGGGTGGTATTGTCTACGGATCAAAGCCGGAGATGTAGGCCTCAAACATTGATAGTGAACTTATTGGCTTGTTTGACTCTTTGTTAAAATGGATTACGCCCCCATGTGTCACTGTTGACTTATTAGACGGCTCCACAAACTTCAATAACTTTACCATAAAATTTGAAAGACTTACCATTATGGAAGAGTATTACAACACTTATTTTAACAGGTACAAATCCCAAAGGATTTTAAAAGTAATAGAGCTTCGTTTTATACTAACAACATAATGATTTTAAAATTTCCACATGATGCAGGCAGCGGTCAATCCATTGGTAGATGCTCGCCTATCAGATATATGCATAGGCACATCAGCAGCACCCACTTATCTTCCTGCCCATTTCTTCGAAAATCAAGACCAACATGGAAACTTCAAGCAATTCAATCTTATTGATGGCGGAGTTGCTGCTAATAATCCGGTAAAGTGCTTTTAACTACGAAAGATAGTTAATTAGTTTGATCATATTGGTAGTTATTTTTGGAAGTACGTACGTAATGCTTGCATGCATCATATCAGACTCATCACTATATATGAATATAAAATTTTGCAGACATTAGTTGCCATTACGGAAGTAACCAAACAGCCGTTCAAGAATAACCCAGATTTCTTCCCAATGAAGCCAATGGATTATCATCGTTTCCTAGTAATCTCCATAGGGACGGGCTCGTCAAAGAAGGATCTCAAGTATAGTGCCAAAGTGGCAGCGAAATGGGGATTCTTGGGCTGGCTGTACAACGATCATTCCACGCCATTGATAGATGTTTTCACCCAATCAAGTGCTGAAATGGTGGACTACCACAACAGTGTTGTTTTTAAAGCTCTTCGTTCTGAGGATAATTACTTAAGAATCAATGTATTTTCTTGATCCTTCTAATTAATCAATATTGCGTAATTATTCGTTTAAAATCTGAAAAATATTAGGAAAAAAAGAAGAAGGATTTCACCTTTTTCATATTTGGTTATCCAGAAAAATGAGAAACAAAATAAAAATTATAGCAAATTAATGAACAAGATTTTAGTTTTATACATCTTTAAGATTTGATTTTTATTAATTTTTTATCAGATTAGAATAATTTTTTTTTTTTTTAATACTGAAAAATGAATTTCTTTCTTTTCTTTATATTTTTGCATGCATGCATGCATTTTGGGGAACGTGCAGGATGACACATTAAGTGGGACACTGGCTTCAGTGGATGTAGCCACAGAGGAGAATCTGGAGAACCTTGTAAAGGTGGGCGAGAGGCTGCTAAACAAACCAGTTTCGAGGGTGAATTTTGAGACGGACCATTATGAACCAGTTGAGAATGGAGGCACCAATGCAGAAGCACTGAGAAAGTAACGTACCAAATATATAATTACGCACCATCTATACGTACATGCATTGCAATAGAATAGTGATGTTGATTGTCATTTAATTTAACTATAATTAGCACTAATTAAAAGTGATTTATATTCTTCTTAACACTTTTAGGTTTGCGAAGCTGCTTTCTGCTGAAAAGAGACACAGGGAAGTGAAGTCCCTGCAGCTCGGTGATGGTTCTAGCTAATTTGAAGTTGCTGCTCCATCTTCATTGTCCACGCGTTGCCTTCGAATATATTTCAATTTATTTGCCGAAATAAATGCATGGGTGTGTAAATTTACATATGCATGTGTGTATATGTTTGTATGGAGAGTGGTATTTTTCACTTGAATAATGTGAACAATTAATTATCAAATAAGTGATCGTAATGAAATCATGCATTCAATTACATCATTTTAGCATTCGATGTATCGGCCAACATTAAGCTCATAATTCCACTCATTTTATGTTTAAGAGCTTAAATTTTGGAGTTTAGATTTGATTTTGTATGAATTTTTTTAAAAAAAAAATTAAGATTTCATTCCAATCAAATGAAAATGAATGTAAAAGGCTCAAGCGAAGGATTTAAGCCACAACAAACAATAGTAGCTTGCAAGTTAAACAAAGGCATGCATACAAACAAAAGTTGGAAACTTATCTCTAGCTTTTAGCTGTCAAGAGAGAGGATGGAATGCAAATTTGTCCACTGCAGTGTTCCAAAGGAGGGAAGAAGTTTGATCCAACGGAATAGGTTGCGTAGAACTTTCCAGGAGACCCGTTGTCTTGTATGTCCGATCTCTATTTTGATGCTGACAAAATACAATGAACTTATGTGTGTATTTAGCATGTGAATAGGACCATATTTGAGACCACACATAAGGGACAAGGAAAATGGAGGCCAAGACGAATCTTAATATACATACATCTGGCGTACTCCATGTAGTGAAGAGCAAGAGGTCAAGAAGAAGATATTTCATTGTATTGCATTTCGTTTGTTAATTTGTCGGTCTTTAATAATGGTCTGTAATATTTGCATGTCATACATGATAGGGTATATATGCTCAAGAGGCCTTAGAATGATCATAGGAATCATCACCCATATAACCTAAAATGTCTTATGCTTATTTACACTGGGTTGACGAAGCACAAAGACCAAAACATGACTTAAATGCACGTCTCGGTCGACCGAACCCTAAGCTATATAAAAGCCTCCGTTGTTCGAACTCACCAGAAGTCAAAATGTTGACTTCACGATCGACCGTTTTGAAATGAAGGTGTCTTCCATGGTCGACCAAACTGACACGTGTCTGACCCCCAACAACTTGGTCGACCGAACCATTAGTTCAAAACTTGCCTTGGTCAACCGAACCTACGAAGGGTTTGAAATCGCCTTGAGACGGTCGACCATATCTGTAGTTCAAAATGGCCACGGTTGACCGAACTCAGTAATATGGTCGATCGAACCTTGAATATGATCGACCGAACCTCTTGGGTTGGTGAAATTTTTACCGCACTAAACCAGGGTTAATTTGTGTTAAACATAATTAAATAATTTTAAAAATACCCTGTATGTCCCCAATGGTTATATTTTTCCCCAACTCTATATATACCCCCTTATTTGTCATAATTAGCATGAGATTAGCATATAGATTAGCAAAATTTTTCTCTGAAAATTTTTTAGAGAGATTATTTTGTTCTTCACATTCATTTTTTATTTTGTTCTTCACATTCATTTTTGCAAGTTAAACTCTCTCCCACGCTTGCATTTGTTGTGTATTGATTTTTGGAGAGTAGCTTAAAGTTTTTCCCATTATATTTTATTTGTTAACTTTTTTAGTCCTATCTCGTTTTTTGATAATGACAAATACAAGGTATTTAATATTTGCCGAGTTTGTGTACAAGTTGAGTCTTGCATGAATTGACAATATCATATGGTATATATGGAAACTCGAAGAAAAATGAAGACCGAGTTGTTTAGTGTTTGTAATTTATATTTCATTCATTCAGGTCTATAATATTTAATATGTCATGGTATGTAATAATTAGTGCATATCATGCATGTAAAATCTGCAAGCTCAGTAATGTCATAGACAGATAGACCGTAGGTTAATCAAATAACTTTAGGGATGACTTCGGTCGACCGAACGCCAAGTTTTTAGGCATACTTGAAAAGTTCTTAGAAAAGACCCTTGGTCCTTGCACTTAAACTTAAGTTAGTCCCCAAAATCACATATACTATTAGAGGAAACAATTGAATTGAAATAGGACTTAAAGGACTAAAGTAGTAAGGTTTCGAGCGATCAAATCTTGGTATTCAAAACACCTTGATCAACTGAACTGTTGAATGGTCAAAAAGTTGACATGACTTCGGGCGACCGAACTCAAATGAACTGAGTGTCCACGATTGACCGAACTCAAGTCCTAACTTTATCCAACAACTTAGGCGCTCGGAATTCATGTTCAAATTACCCCCGAGCGACCGAATGTTCAAGTTCGATAGACCAAACTTGAGACCAGGCGACGGAACCTTGGACATATTGGAAATCGCCTTGGCCAGCAAACCGAACCCTTATTCAGGCACCCAAGGTTTAAAATTTACTTTTTCTATTGTGTTTGTTCGGGCTACCAAAGTTATGGCTCGGTTGACTGAAACTCTCAGGCTGGCTTAAATTTTATCGAGGTTAAATGAGCTTAAACAAATTTAATTTTCTTAAACTCTTTTTAAACAAATTTAATAATTCCCTATGTATCCCCAACTAGGGGTGAGCAAACGGTCGGTTCGGCCAAATTCGGTTAATTAACCAAATTAACCTAAATTTTTAGTTAATGATTTCTGATAACCGAACCGACCGAACAAAGGAAGCTCACCAAACCGAACCTGACCGAATTACCTTTTCGGGTAGTTCGGTTAACCGAATTTAACCGAAATAATTTGAAATTAATTATTAAAAACAGAATATAATTATAACTTTTTTACTAATTCGAGCTTAATTAAGCATCTCATCTATTAATTTTATTAATAAAAAAGATATTTTGGTATTAAACTATAAGAGTAGAATCACTAGAATCATTAATTATCAATTCGTTTAATTCGATTAACCGAATTGATAATTCATATTAACTGAACCGATAACCGATTAACCGAAAATTGGTAAAATCGTAACCGAACAGAACCGACCCTATTTCTTGACCAAACCGAACTGACCGAAATTGGTCGGTTAATTCGATTAATTCGGGTTTCCCCGAATTATGCTCACCCCTATCCCCAACGGTTATAAATTGGTCAAGTCTATAAATACAAGTTCATTTGATCAGATTAAGGATCGATTAACATTTTGATTAGTAGAAAAATCCTATGAAATTTTTCAAAGCTTATTTTTCACAAAAATCCTATACTCTTTCATACACTCATTCCTTTGCTAAACCAAACCTTGAAAGAGTTATTTGAGTGATTACACATTGCTAGAAACTCTCACTGCATTGTTGTTGTTTGATTTTCATATTGAGAGTTGAGCAAAGATTTTTCCCCCGATTTTATTTAATAAATCTATGTGTGGGAAAAATCTTGTAGCTAGTGAGTCTTTGCATCTTCATTACAAGACTCATTGAGCTTGTATTTTTTAGAGTGCAAAAATCTTTTCACATGCTATCTTTTGAATATCTCTTTGTGTCTGAAAATTGAGAAAATAAATTTTAGAGATATTTAGAATACTCTTGGTAGAAATCTTTGATACCCTAAACTGTGATTGACATATACATTTATACATAGTTTCAAAGATTAGCTTGTTAATACACTCTTGTGCGTAATTAAATATAGACATTACTCTGAGTGTTATTTGCACACATATGCATATGAGCTTATAGTTCTTACATTATTGGTATGCATTGATTAATACTGGTAAAAATCTTCTTGCTTGAGAAGCATATATTTTGTACACATCGTGTATTGTGATTTGGTTGTATTCTAGACATGGGCCTGAAGAGAGAGACTTGCCCTGTCAAAAGTCCCGGATTGGTTTTAACCCGGTTAGGAAAGTTAGGTGCACCATCATGGTAAGGTGTAGTAATCGGTGCCGCTCCACCCATTAAGTGAGCCGTAGTAGAATTCTTGTGCTAGTGAGCCAAAGCGAGGATGTAGGCAGTATTGGCTGAACCCCGATAACATATTTTGTGTCGGCTCTCTATTTAATTCCCGCACTTTCAATTCCGCACATGTATGCTAGTACTTGAACTGTTGTGAATGTTTTAATTGCTTTAAATATTTGCATACATATTTGCTTGGGGGAATTGAGTTTATTTTAGAAAGACCCTAGATTATGTAATACTGTTGCTGGATTAGTTGAACCTAGTGGAGGAATTTTTAAATCTCCAAGTCACCCCCTCTTGGGATTGCACCAAAGTCAACAATTGGTATCAGAGCCTCATGGTATTGACTTAAACGTTTTTGCTAAAGATCGAGAAGACTCAAATTGGTGTATCCCTATTCGGAGAAGGACGGTCATCTTCCAGTCCTCCATTATTTTATGGTGTTTATTACACCACCTGAAAAATTAAAATAAGCATATTTATGAAATCAATGGACAGGAGGGCCTAACAAGTGATTGCCAAAGGAATTTGTAAGCTAGTAGAAAATGATATTAATTTGATGCATGCAAATTCACATGTCATGGATTTACTGTATTGTGCTTTAGATTCTAATATTCTTATTGAGATTATGGCACATACAAGTGCTAAGGATGTCTGGGATGAACTTGAAAGAAAATATGGAGAATCCCAGGAGAATGAGACCACCACTTAATAAGTGGTAAATAATAGGGAAATTGCATTAATAGATAGAGAGGTATATGTTCCTATCTTATCCTCTATAGATGATTCTATTGCTAAATGCTATGATATGTCAAAGCTGAATCATCTGTTGAATTTCATGATAATTTTGTTAATGATGCATGTGATGATTCTCGTGAAAAATATTACAATATATTGTATGTTGAATCATCTATCAAACCTTGTGATAATACTGTAAATGATTCATGTGATGCTTTTTGTGAAAAATCTTGTAATGAATCACATGTTGGAGTGTTTGATGAAAGCATGCCCTTGAACAAAGAACTGGAATGTACTTTATTTAAAATGCATAAACTTCTAGTTAGGATATCTAAGTAGAAAACAGTCTTCAAAAATGAGAATAAAAGGATAGCAAAACAATTAGACAAATTAAAAGATAATCATACTATTATTGAGAAGAAGATAGAGAAAGTTTCGAAAATTATCTGCTTAGAGAAAGAAATATATGGTTATTCTAGAGCTACACTTAAAATTATAAATGATAAGAATAATCATAATTGTTGATTTAGGTGTAATCCCAAGAGAGGAGGTGAATTGGGTAATTAAAAAATTCTTTAAACCTATCTACCACTTAATCCCTATCTGTATATTTAACAAATCAATTGTTGGGATTTATGACTGAATTAAATCTATTTTATCAATGAGTTCTTTTTACTCAATTAAGTGTGTGTAGAGTTGTTCAACATACACATGCAATACGAATAATAAAATGTAGTGCAGAAAGCAAAGAGTTAAGGGAAGAGAGAAGACAAATGTAATTTTACGAGGTTCAGCTAACTCGACCTATGTCCTCGCCTTGAGCAACCCACTCAAGGATTCCACTATAATCCCTACTCCTTAAATTGGGACGAAGTTTCCCTTACAATCCGCAGTTTATAAGAGATATAGCTCCCTCCTACTCCGCTGCTTACAAGAGATACAACTCTCTCCTCAAACCCGATTCACAACCCAAACCGTGAATACAATGAAATCTATAAAACACTCAAAGTTGCTTCCAACAAAGCTAGTGAGTACAATTCAAATTCCTAATACATTAACAAATGATGAAACTTGTAGCTTAGAATGTATGAAACGATACAATCGTTTATGTATGATATGCTTCAACACACAAATTCCTACTAATCAAATCACCCAAAATGTTTGTATGAGTAATAGCTTTGAAGACACGATGCTCAATTATCAACTATGATCTTATTAAAAGATGAGTCTTGAATAGTGTAAGATCTAAATTAAAAACTTTCTTTCAAATGTTCAATCATACCACGATCTTTGTAATATGCAAATATATATACGATATGTATGCCAAAGATCAAAGCCCTAATGTAATATATTTCAGAGTATATCCCTCAATAATATATCGTTATGAACACTAAGAATATTCAAATACGTAGATTTGTAATATTAAAACTATCAAGTTTTTGAATGAACACTCACTTGAACCAAAAGTATTTAATCAATAACTAAAGCTCTTCTCAAGTGGTAATCTTCTTAAAAATGATTTACTATATGCACACTCAAGATCAACCTCTTAACACTTAATCAAAAATGGATTTTGTAATACCAAGATCTTTGAAAAATGAATATCAATCAGAAAATCAGTTTAAACGATGAAACTCTATGAAAATAACTCTTAACGAGACGATTGATTTACCAAACCTCAATATTAGAATGAAAGTAAGATGAGTAAATGAGTTCCCTTTGATATTCTGAGTTGATTTTCCCAAACTTGATGAGTATAAGTTGAAGTGCAGGCAATCGTATAGCAATAAGCTTAGATTTCTCAATTCTCTTTCAAAACAAAGTTCTCTTCTCTTCTCTTTGATCTTGGCTTAAGCCCTAGGGTTTAGATATTTAGTATATATAGTGATCTTGCCCTTAGAATAGATCTAAACTGTTGGATTAAAAAATATCTCGTGATTTCTCTTAATAAAAATTAAATTTTTTAAGTTTTCTCGCAAGTTCAGGTGACTGAGTTAGAAGCCCACGCGATCGAAGTTCCTTAAAGTTTCGAAAAAATCAACTTGAATATATGGTCAGACAACTCAAGTAGGGTTCAGGCTCCTGAAGTGACGAGTTCAGGTGCCTAAAGTTCCAAGTTCGGGCGCCTGAAGTTCCAAGTTCAGGCGACCGAAGTGCCTTGGCCAAAATTCGTGTTTACCATTAAATTTTCAGGCTACTGAACTTAATCTTCAGGCTTTTGAAGAAATTTTTCAGGCGTCTGAGGTTGAGTTCAGGCTACCGAAGTGGTCATTTCATGAATTTTTTCTCCCTAGTTCAAAATTCTGTTTTGCTCTCCTTCTTGGGTCTTTTATAAAAATATTTTCCAAGTTTTTAAAAATATTTCTAAGTCCATGAATGTCCCCTAATGATGTTCATGAAATGCATGAATCCTAAAGTCATTCTAGGGTATATGTTGAGCCTCCAATTAAATCATACGAAAATGTAAATACATGAGTTCTAAGTACCCACTCCCATGACGGTCTTGAACTTTGTCGCTTGCATCTTGATTCTCGTACTCTTTGAGTTCCATGGATCTTGCCAAGATATGTAAGCTTTACTTTATGGCTTCCATGACTCGTTATCCTTCTGTGCATGCTTAATATAGTTCTTATTCACAAACTCAATGCACAGATCAAATACCAAGTGATTGGTCATTATCAAAATTGAATTGGACTCTTAAACTCAAAAATAATAAATCCTTAAAAATTAAGAAGAAAAATCTTTTCAAAAAGGATTTAGGAATATCACATGATTCCCACAGTCATGCCTCAACGAGCAATCATAAGAATTGTAAGCATAATCTTTCACGTATTTACACTTGCTTACATTGTAAAAGAAAAAAGAACATTCGATTTACTTGCTCATCCAAAAGTGTCAAGGGCTTAGAAAAAGAAATGATATGGGTTGTCACGAATGCGATTCCCGTAGGACCTAAGGAAAAAATGGATTTAAATTAATGTTAATTATTTTAATCTTCCCTTAGTTCATAGGTTTAGGGGTTGTGATGACTATAGGCTTAGGGAGTGGTTTGGGGCCAAAATATATAAACCTAATATCTGCATCCACTTCCAATTGGACATGACATCTTTTCCAAGTAATTAATTTCAAATGATTAACTGATGTTTAAATATAACACCTTCAGTTAAGCCACTGTTGTCCATTGCATGAGATTGAGGTTTAGGGATCCATCTTATATTATTTATCATTATACCCTAAACTCTTTTTTTTTTAATATGAAAAGCCTAAATCAAAATCTAAGTTATCACTCAGGTCATATGCACTGATTTTTAAATATCCCTATTCTATGAGTGCTTATTAAAAGACATCCATCAGAATCAAGTTAGGGGGTATCTACTAAGGGAATTAGGTTTCTCATCTAGTTAAATCTAAATATTTCCCTTGTGCCTAACGGTTATAATTCAAGGGAAGTCTATATATACCCATTCATTTGGACTAATTAGCAACTTGATTAGCAAACCTAATTAAGAAATTCTCTCTCATTCTAAAAAATCCTACTACTCATTTTTACACTCCATTCACTCATACTTACCTTCCATTATTGCTTAAACTCTCTATAAGTTAATTGAGTGATTGTCTTTGAAAGGTTTGCTCTCCTTGCTTTGTTTGATTGAAATGATTTTTTTGAGAGTCAAACCTAAGTGTTCTTAGGGGACTTTGTTAATAAGTCTCTCCTAAAAAGACTTGTATTAAACTTCTGAGTATTGCATATTCGTTGCAATATCTTGGGAAGTTTGTATTTGTTTTTGGATTGCAAAAACTTGTTCAAAACATTTTCAAATATCATGGGTGATTTATCTTGACATATTTTTGAAAAGATATTTGTTTATGTGATATTAATCTCTGTTGCAATATTCATTGACTTACATATCATTTTCTGAATACAAAGATTAAATATCTTTTGCAAACCAAGCATATATACTATTTGATATGTACATGATTAAAATATTCAGCTGACCAAAATATTTGAGAGTTGATTGATATCTTTGTTTAAGCGTTTAGATTGAACATCTTGAGATACAAAGAGTGTCACGGCCTGCTCATTTTTTTTTTTCCATATATTTTTTTTTCTTTATATAATATCAATTTCACATATCCCATATTCCAGCTCAGCAGGTCACAATCCACCTGGGCCCGTGGGTACCAAGGATATATCAGAACATAAAGCAAAAGCCCTAGTAGCAGAAAATATACAAACATGTACATCTCAATACCATATACCACAATATACCAGAGTTACTATAATCACTGTATTTTCATATATACATCCCAAAAATAAAACCTAGGGACATTTCCCACAAAATCTAACTGTCCCTACAAAACTTACCCTTCAAAAAGGGCAGATAGATCGTACTATATCAGCTAGGCTTTTCCCATTCTCCTATCCGGGGCTCCTGAAAAGTCAATAAGATTTAGGGGTAAGACACCTCTCAATAAGGGAAATAAACTAATACCAGTGTGTGACAACATGAGTATTCTGTGTTCTACATACACCATACATAACATATTCAATACTATTTATCAAATCTGGGAAAACATACGTATATATCAACACATAATAGAATATACTGCATTTTCATAAACATATCTCATCTCATACAATAATAATAACATAAAACAATCCTGGTAGGTTAGCTGGCTGTTGTCATGTATTACCCCCATATGACTGGGTTGTGTGGCCCGAAGGCGGGACCTGACAATGGTTGGCCGACCACTGCCAAAGTCAAACAGTAGTCTGTAAGTTCGATGGGTCTACCCAAACTGGTCCATACACCAGGGGCGATAACAGCACACTTCTTGAAAATAACCACATCGACCATCCAATCTCACACCACTCCGTACAGTGGTGTTAACACAGATATTATGATCACGAGGACCATGGACACATAGCAACGGTACCGTGCAAGTGCTAGCCTAAACCAAGCCAACCAGGTTCTGATAACATATACATATACTGAAATTGTGATACAGAGATATATCATATCTTTCATTTTCACATTAATCATATCATTGTACATATATAAGTGTATCATGAAAATTATTGGCCTGTACGCCGGTATTACACGTTATATCGTAGCTCGGCCCGTACACCAGCTACATATAGCACAGCCCGTACGCTGGCAAATCACATCACATAACTCGGCCCGTACGCCAAAAAATCACATCACATAGCATGGCCCGTACACCGGCAAAGCACATCACATAGCACGGCCCGTACGCTGGCAACTCACATCACATGGCACAGCCCGTACGCCAGCAAATCACACAAAATCTCATCATAAAAATCTCGACCCATAAGCCGGTTTTCCATCATAAAACCATATCACCACATTCCCAGAACAACAGTATGTCACACTCATTACTACTCATGCCACACTAAACCAGTTTTCCACGTAAACAACATATCATTATTTTCAACAGGGTTTTCTCAAATATAAAACATATACATAAACATATGTATTTTCCTGAAAATGAGTGTTATAAATATATACATACATATTTCAAAAAGAACAAGCTTAGTTTATCCCCTTACCTGATTCCTGAAAAGCCCCTAAAAAAATCTTCCCCGTACCCACAAGGTTCTCAACTCAACACCCTGAAAATAAAAACTCGCAGAATTAAAGTTTAGTATTTTCATACGTACAACATTTTCTATAACTACCACTAAGTCAAATTCGGCTTAAAAAGTCTTACCTCAACTTAGGGATGATTCCCAACGTTCCCAATCAACACCCCTGGAAATGAAAATTTTCAGTATTAAATTCAGTATTTTTATGCGTATATCACTTTCTTCAACTGTTAAAAATCCAAATATTGAGTATAAAGCCTTACCTTGGATTTGGGATGAAATCCAACTTCGTTTCCTTAACGATCCGCTCCGACAGACTTGTAGAGAATTTCGCCAGGAGCGTCGTGATGGCTTCGGTTTGTTGATCTGGCGTAAAACTGGCCCGAAATCGAAGAGAGAGAGTCGTAGGAGAGAGAGAGAGAGAGTGTGTGTGTGAAAGTGCACTAACCACAACACCAAAAAAAATCCAATTCAAATTGGATTTTTTTGACTTTCAAAGCTTCTTGAAGAAGCTTGTGGTATTATATATATATATATATATATATATATATATATATATATATACATTTTTTTTTGTCCTTATCATACTATTCATTTTACTTGTTTAATTTAATTTATTTATTTTATTTTATTATTTTATTATTTATTTATTTATTATTTTTATTATTTATTTATTATTTTTAATTTTTTTTTTCCAGTTACTACAAAGAGTATACTAGTTTGCACTCTCACGCACTGATTACATTGATAGAAAATATTTTTTTGAGAGTACATATTAAACCACATTGAGCTTACTTATTATATCTTTTGGTGGTGTATGTGATTGCACATAACTGGGTACATATTTGTTTTTCAAGAAAGCATAATCATTGTACTGACTTCATTGATTGTGAACATACTGTTGTATTTCCAGGCACAAACCTGAAGAGGGAGACTAGTCTTATGAAATAGTCCTGGATTGGCTTAGACCCGGTTAGGAAAGTTAGGTGCACCATCCTGTTAAGGTGTAGGATGAGGTCAGCCCCACTAATTTACCTAATTGTAAAGGTTAAGGTCAGCCTTGTGCTAATTGACCTGGTTGTAATCGATGCCGCTCCACCCGTTAAGTGAGCCTTCAGTGGAATCTTCGGGTTTGCAAGTTAGAGACGGGGACGTAGGCACAGTTGGCTGAACCCCGATAACATATCGTGTGCCTTGTTTATATTTCTGCACTTTATATTTACGGCTAATATATGTTATGGTGTGAATGACGTGCTTTATTTAAATTTTCGCACATTATATTATTAGCGCATTTGGAATTGCATAGAAAGACCCTAGGTTGTACTATGAATATTTCATTTAACCTAGGAGATAAATTTTAAAATTCCAATTCACCCCCCCCCCCTCTTGGGAATACACCAATTCTAACACACAATTTAAATTTCAGCTGCGTTTATAAATTCATTTCATTATCTGCTTTAAATTGACCCTAAGTTGTGTAATACTGTTGCTAGATAATTTACCTAAGGGAGAAAAATTTTAAAATACCAATTCACTCCCCCCCCCCTCTTGGGACTACAGTAAAGTCAACATTCTTTATCTTATCCATCTTTTTCTCTCGAAGATTCCTCTCTTTCTTTCTCTGTTCTTTACTCCCTTTCTTTTACAGTTTGTACTCTCTTTCTCACATAGATCCCACTTTTTCTCACTTTCTCTCTATTTTTTTTTATGTTATTTCTTCTCTTATGTGGATCTGTCTCTTACTCTCCATTTGATTGTTTTATTTTGTAGGCATCAATTCAAATGCTGTAGCAGAAAGCAACAGATCTAAACCCATAAGATGAGTACCTGCCAATTTTTTGTCTTTCTTTTTTTTTATGTAATGAATGCTCTTGGGTTTTCTCACATTTTCCTGCGAGCCAAACGGGATGGGGTTCTTATTTGGATTAGGTTAACTAGGGTTAATGCTAACTTGGTTGGGTTAAACTAGATTTGGGCTGAAGACAGACCCAAATGGGTTGTGGGGCTAATTGAGTTTTGGGACTTAACTTTTGGATTGGGCTCAACTCTAGATTGGGCTTTGGGCTTAATGGTATTCTATATTGGGCTTAAACTATTCCAAGACAAATGGGCTTCGGGTCAGGGTCAAAGGTCAATGGATCATGGACCCAAGTCCAAAAGGGACTTAGGTCCAAATTGGACTTGGTTGTTTGAGCTTTGGGTCAATCATTTAAGATCCGGGTTAAGTTGACCAAGATCCGAATTTGGGTAATCAACCATGGTTTCCTAGATTTGGGTCTGCGCATTCCAATTTCGGATCAAACTTTTGAATCCTACTTGACACACTTTGAGCAAATTATTTTTACTCTATTTAAAAATTAATTACAGAATTCAAAAATTTAGCATTTTGCTAGAAATTGTCAAATTAACCAATACTAACCTTTTCTTTCGAGCTCTTCACTAAGCAATTCTTTCTTCTTGTTGCTTGAACTTCCTGAATTCCCTTTTATGACCAATCTTTCACTTTCTGTAATTTAGGCCTCCAAATCCTTTAGTTTCTTCCTTTTCAATTATGAGTCTTCACTCCACGATTCTTCCTTTTATCCATGCCTCCTAAATTTCTTTTGCTATAACTTGCCCTTCGAATCTTCAATCTTCCTTGGTTTCTTTGATCTTAGCCAACTCAATCTCTCAGCAAACCAAACTCTTGGTTTCCTCTGTCCGTGTTTCGTTTTCACCCTTAGAAGCCTACTATTTATAGGCCTGGGGGATCCAATTCAATCAATACTCACTGTATCTAACTGATTATTCCCATTTAAATTGATTTCTTGAATTATGCTTGCATTGAACTCACGTTTTATTCACATGTTAATTGTGCACCACATGTCTAATTTCATTCTCCATTTATGTTTATAGGTATATAATTGTGGCCCCATTGGTTTTCTGCTCCCCCCCCCCCCCCTCCTCTTTTCATTTTTTTTTTTTTAATGTATTCAATTTTTTTCCTTTTCTGGAATTTTGCCCAATTGTTGTGTTATATAACCCCTAGAAAAAAATGGGGCATCTAGAGAGAGCATATTATTCTATTAGATCGATTAAGGATAATTATATCTTTTCTCACTACCTCATGTCAAGTTATTTTAAATCTACTCTTACCCATTTTTTATGTCAAAAACAATAATTAACTCACTCCTCTTCACAAATGCTTTATTAGGTATGCCTTCCAAATGCTCAAAACCATCTAAGTTACTCTTATTATTTTATCTTTGATCGGTGCTATGCCTAAATTATTGCATTCAAGATCGTCCTTAGTTTATCTTATATCACTCATTCACCTCAACATTCGTATTTTGACAACTTTTACTTTTGTACATATTGTTTAGTTGTTCAACATTTTGAATCATAAAGTATAGTTGACCTTATAGTTATCTTATAAAACTTTTCTTAGTTTAAGGTATTCTATGATTACATAACATGTTTGATGCACTCCTCCATTTTATCTATTCTATTTTAATTCTATATATTACATTTCAATTTACTCTTCCACTTGCATAATATATCCAAGATGTTTAATATATAGTCCCATTGTAACGCTCTGAACCTGAAACTAGGGTCCGGAGTGTTATTTGAAATAAATCTTTGATACCTCCTCGTGACGCCCCGAACCCACCAAGCGGGGTCCGGGTGCCACATGTTCTATTACCTGTTCCTCGCTCTATATCAATTATGCAACGGAAATAATAACAACTCCTTAATAAAATATACCAAAGTTTCTGCATCTATTTACATCTCAAAAACATAACCCAATATCCAGTATTAACAAACATCCATAGACATCTCTGAAAACATAAATAGACCCAAAAGAGAATATACATATGCAACAGTCCATACCTCTCTCTCTCTCTCTCTCTCTCTCTCTCTCTCTCTCTCTCTCTCTCTCTCTCTCTCTCTCTCTCTCTCTAAATGCTACAACAACCCGAGCTCTCTAAGCTCAATCCCGTGAAGGTCCTGAAAAAGATGAAATTCAACTATTGAGTGAGACACATCCCAGTAAGGATAGAATACATTAAATCAACATGTGACAAACATGAGGTTTAAGTACAACATATATGTATATTCGTTATTTTCAAATGAAACCATAACTAAGAAATCATTCTTTCTTCCTACTCAAACACGTGTAAGGTATTTTACCAACAAGAGTTTCCAAGGATAAGGGTGATTACCCATGCACACAAGTAGCACCCCTCTGCTCTGATACCTTAAGCAACCTATGGTCACAACTGAAGCATATCAGGGTGCTTACCTTACTTAGTAAGCCCTCAGGTGGTTAGTTTATCTCGAACTTACACATTCACACAAAGGTTTACTAGCAGAAGTTTTTCAGAATTGGAAAGATTACCAGCCCATACAAGTAGTTTCCCTCTGCCCTAACACGTTATGCAGCCCATAGCTACATTTGATAGCTATCAAGGCACTCGCCTTTCTCCGCAAGCCCTAGGACGAAGAGTATACCCCACCCCAAATACAAGTAATACTAGTATATTTAATACTGATAATACCTTACTACATTACCCTTTATGTTGTTATCACTGTGTCATTCATTACATTCACTTTCATATTCTATATTCATGTGTCACATATTCATCATCTTTTTCTATATTCATGTCTATTTTCACATATTCTGTTTTCATGTCATTTCCGTCTACTCATCTTATATCCACTACTTCCACAACTGCCATTTCCATATTCATTGTTCCCATATTATCCATGGTTAAACTTACAATTATGCGTTTAGAACCCTTTATACTGGTGATAAATCCTAATCATGCTTCCGCCCCATGACGGGTTGTGCGGCCCAAAGGCTAGACTTAACCCTGGTTGGCCTTCCATAGTTAAATCAACCACATTCTACAGTGTATAGGTACAATTGGTTGTTCCCACACTAGTCTAATATCCAAATGGACACTACCCTTCCCCAGCACAATCGACTATCCCGTCTCCACACTCTATCTAAGACGTGTGGGTGCACTAACGCTACAATACATATCCGCAACAGTATTGTGCCCTTTTCTGGTCCACCGGAGTTCTCAAACCATACATTGTAATTTAACATTATCAAACACATGCCAAATATATTTCATATCCCTTTTTAATTCTCAATACATTTCCAGTATTTCCTACATCTCATACATATATCATAGTTTAACATAGAAACTTCATTTACTTATGCCACACAATTTAACAACATATGTTCATACGTTTACTATAAAATAGCCAACCTACATTCATCGTTCATATACTGAAAATATTCATTTAATTTCTTACATAATTAACTAGAAAATCTATCATTTTAACTTTCCATTTTCACAAATAATATCTAATAGCACAGCCCTAAGCTTAGAAATTTACAATTCAAACAGTTGGCATTTCAGAATCCACATGAAAATCATATACATATATACATAATATTTCCATTTTTCACCAGTTATTTCCTCAAAAATCCTGATTTAATATATTCCCCTTACCTGATTTCTTGAACTACGCCAACAAGAACCCCAAAATAATGCATGTGGTGCTCACACGAACCCTTGATCAAAAACCCTAGTTTAATTAAATAAACCCCAAATAACCTATTATTTCAACATTTTGTCAACCTATAAATCTCGAATAAACATTTAAAACCCCAAAAACTAGGAATCCAAACTCTTACCTCAACTTTAGAGTGTTTCCTAAAAAGTCTAGTTTATAAATTTGCTTTACTAAATGTGTAGAGAATCTCCTCTAGAGCACCCTAGCGGTTTCTGTTTGTTGATTCGGGAAGAATCTGGGCCAAAATCCTAGAGAGAAGGTAGAGAGAATGTTTCTAGAGAGAGAAAACGAAGAAGAAATGAATTTCTCTGCAAAGATGCTTCCTCCAATCCTTTTATACACGATGTTGCCATGTGGCATCGTCGACGAGAAGACAGGATTCGTCGATGAACCACAGAAGGGAATTAGTTGACAAGAGGATACATTCGTCGACGAAACTTAAAATATGAAATTCACTCACTCGGGATTTCTTCGTCGACGAGGGACTAAACTTCGTCGACGATCCCTAAAAGAACACTTGTCGATGAAGACAAGAGATTCGTCGACGAGGCCTATTGTTCTTTCTTTCAAAATTTTCCCTTTTTCCCTTATTATTTATTTATCTACTCTATTTATTATCTTTTCTAATTATTTTAATAGTTATAATTTTCCGGGTCTGTATTCATATATCCATTAATGCATTTGATTTTTTTTATTTAAATTTTGGGTAAAGTCCAGCAATACCCTATGAGTTTTCTCAAAATGACACTCCACTCCCTATGTTTTTAGAAACTATCAAAAAATTTCCCTAAGGTTTAATTTTATTTACAAAATGAACATTCCGTTAGTTGACGGCCAGCCAACCATTATGTATAATAAAATAAATAAATTTTATCCTTAATAAAATGCTAATTTTACCCTTCCACTTAATTTTCATAAAATAAAATAAGAACATAACATTAATTTAATCAATTAAGTTGGACAAATTGATTGGTTAATTACAAAATATTTTGAAAATTAAGATTACAAGTGACTTGAACATTTGTGGATTAAGCTAAACCAATCAGTTGATATAAGCATGAAAATATAATTAAATTATTATTTTTAAAAAAATTTTAAAAAATTTTGAAAAGTAAATAATACTAATAATTCAAAAAAAAATACTTAAATAACTATAGTGTTACAAAATATTTGCTATACACATCTCATGAAAATAAAATGACTAAATATATCCTTACCAAATAAAATATAGTTCAAAAAAATTGATCTTATTTAGACGATTGATCAAGTTGTGACTTGTTTTTCTTTTGGATTTGACTAAATATCATTTTTAATAATTTAAAAACTTGAATAAAATTAGGAATAGTTAGGTGAATTATCTCAAACAATGGTCAATCAATTAATATAAATTTAATTTTTTTTAATCCATTTCGCATTCATATTTCACGCATAAAAGAATGAACATTTTGTTTTATAGTTTTAATTTACAAAGAATGAATTTTGAAATTTTATTTTATCTTTTTTAGCATTATGTTTGATAACTAACTTGGCTTTAAAAAATTTGAACAACATTTTATTTGTTTTATGACGTGTTTAGTCATTAATTTTTATAGAAATTATGTCTAATAAAATTTTTTGTAGTATTAAAATCACTAAGTATTTTTTGATTTATCAGTAATTTTATTTTTTTTCATATCTTTTTTTAAAAAAATTAAAACAATATTTTTTTTCACTAGGATGATATCAATTGGTTGATCAAAAGCGATTAGATTGGATAGACCAGATAATTTCATAATCAACTAGGTATTCAAGTTGCTTAGTTAGGGGTTGTTTGATATCACTAGCAAAAATTAGAGAAATGAAAATTGAACACGAAAACAAAAAATCAAAAACTAAAAACTAAAAACTAGCAACTTGTTTGGTTAGCATTTATAAAACTAATACAAATTAAAAAATTAATTAAAAAATAATAAAAGTATTTTGTAATTGATTTTATTATTATTTTTAGATTTATGTATATTTTAACTATATTTAAATTCTTATGATTAATTAAATTTGATTTTAATTCAAAAGTATAAAAAATGAATAATTTAATTCAAAAACACTGTTTCTAGACATTCAAATTTAGCAAAACAACTGAAAATCATGAAATCTAATCTCAGTTTTTTGGCAAACTACTGAAACTGGCAGCAAAAATTTGAAACTGACAACAAAAATAAATGTATTTTTATAATTTTTTTCACTATAAAGAAATCAAAATAGAAAATAGAAAACAACACCGATACCAAATAAATCCTTAGTTTTCAAGTCATTATGCTTATAATTTTTTTAAAAATTTATTTTTTAAAATAGCTTTCATTTTTAAAATATCATTTTATTATGGCTGATATTATTTTTTTTGTCAACTAACTGAAAGTTTACTTTCTCAATAAAATTAAACTTCAGAGATTGTTTGGTAGTTTTTAAAAACATAGAGAGTGAAGTGTCATTTTAAAAAAACTTAGGAATATTGGTTGCTTCTAAACTTGAACATGAGAGGCTCTTGAAAACCACTTGCCTCTCTGATACAAGATCTTCACAACATTTTGCACTTGCAGCATAAGTAAGCCCAAAAAATAATAATAATAAATTGGCTGGATTATCTGAGGAAGCTTACTTACTGACGATCAGGGAGATGGGAAGACGTCATCAAGAGATTATAAAAGTGCACGACGCATCTTCATTTCTATTAAGTCCCTAAACAAATTAGGTGCAACGAAATGAACATAAATAATAAATGCTGCAGTAAACTCTTCGTCGCCAAAATATATATATAGGAGCAGTCACACAAATGGTTTTCTTCCAATTCGTGAATTAATGCCTCTACCTACTTCAGTCTATAAAACTCTTTTCAACTCAAGCTAGGTAGCTTGCTAACTGGCTGCTATATGACCTTTGCATCTTTTCTTTCTGACCTCCGCTTAAACATTAGTGTCCCTCCCTATGGGTGAAAGAACTACATCGCCCCTCCAACTAAAATCCCCCATTCACGGAAATCTCGTTACCATTCTGAGTATCGATGGAGGAGGAATTAGAGGAATCATCCCCGGGATTATCCTCGCTTTCCTCGAATCCGAACTTCAGGTAATTAACCTGAAATTTTTGTGTCGATCTATACATGTGCTAACTTTGAGATAACATTAACAGATGCACACATGTACAGCATAAGCTGAACCAGTCTGGCCTATTTCAGGAACTAGATGGTGAAGATGCAAGGCTTGCAGATTACTTTGACGTGATTGCGGGCACGAGCACAGGGGGACTCATTGCTGCCATGTTAGCTGCAGAAAACAAAGACAAGCGCCCGCTGTTTGCTGCCAAAGACATCAAGCCTTTCTACCTTGAGAATTCTCCCAGAATCTTTCCACAGAAGAGGTGCGTGCTTAGTTGATTGAAAATAGATATTTGTATGCGGAATTAATACATTTAGTTAACTTGGGAGTCTCGTCATTATTGTTCTTTAAACCATGATGAGCTGCAGGGGAATAGTTGGCAAGGTTGTGAATCTAGTAAAAGCTGCAGTGGGAGCAAAATATGACGGGAAATATCTTCACAGGCTGATAAGGAATATACTAGGGGATGCAAGGCTGCATCAGACCTTAACAAATCTGGTCATCCCAACCTTCGACATCAAGCACCTACAGCCTACAATCTTTAGCACTTACGAGGCAATTGTTTTAAACCTTCGCACTATATCCTTTAGCTTTTTCAATTTTTGTTTTGTTTTTTTTTTTTTTTTTTCTTGTTTGGCATAAAGAGTTCCCCTCGCGCAACAAAGGAATCGAGAGAGAGGAATGAAATTACTTTTGAATGAATGCAATTACAGCGTTTGATTAGTAACATGAAATGACTGTACTAATTCAGTTTCTATTTCTTTCCAATATTTGGTATTTTTCAATAACTTCTATAATAAAAAGAAAAATAAGTTATTTTTTATTAAAAAAACCCTAATACATAATTATTCAATTTTTTATTAATTTTTTTATTTTATAATAGTGATTTTTATTTGTTTGGATATTAATTTTTATTGTTGTTCTTGTCATTTTTATTTTATTACTAATTATTATCCTTCAAATAATAGTTATTATTATTTCTTATTATTATTGTTTTATTGCAATAATTACTATTAATTGTTAATTTATTATTTTATTATTTTTTTAAATAATTATTGTCGTTAAAATACTAATAATTATTATTTTCGCACTTTTTATCATTATCTTCCTCATTGTTATTACTATTTTATAGTAATAAATATTATTATTAGTTTTTTATAATTTTATTATTATTAATTGTTATTGTTGTTGTTTTTGTTTTATTATTATTGTTTGTGCACCAGGCTGCGCCTTTTTTATAATTATTATTTTACTTAAAATAATAATAAATATTTTTTCATTTTTTATTGTTATTGTTCTAGTTGTTATTATTTTGCAATGATGGATATTATTCTTATCATAGTTATTATTAGTTGTTATTATTTATTATTATTTTTATAAAAATTATTATGCCTAAAAAAATAATTATTATTATTTTGGCCTCTTTTATTATTTATAATGTTATTGACTTCTTGTTGTTAATATAATTTTAATTGTAATTAATTTATTATTAGTTATTATTATTGTTATTATAATTATAATTAGTTGTTATTGTTTTTATAATAATTACAATTAGTATTATTATTTATTGTTGTTTTTTTTTATTTATTATTTTTATGATAGTGATTATTATTAGTGTAATTACAATTTTAATTGTTTTTATAATAGTTATTATCCTTAAAATAATTATTATTGTTTTTCCTTTTTATTATTATTGCTCTTGTTGTTATCATTATTTTAAAGTAATAAATATTATTTTTATAGTAGTTATTATTATTTGTTATTATTTTTTATTTTTTTATAATAATTATTATCATTAAAATAATTACTATTTTGACTTTTTTAGTATTAAATTTTTTTCTTGTTGTTATTATTACTTTATAATAAAAATTTATTTTCTTGTTAGTGCAATTACCAATAGTTGTTATTATTTTTATAATAACAGTTATAATAATTAGTATTATTAACAATTATTGTTGTTTTAAGATATTTTTTTTTATTATAAAGTGAGTCTAATTCCATGAAATGAAGATCGATTCTGACCTATTTGAGCAAGAATTATGATTCCCCCATTCGCAAGAATTGCATTCCGGTCAGAATATGATGCCATTCTTAATTCTACAAACCAAACGCAAAAGTACGATTCCATTCCTAAAATTTGATTTCTTTCCAAACCTGATTCCGTAAAGCAAACTAGGGATTAGGGTGCATTTGTTCCAAGGCAAGGGTTTGCAGGAATTGTTTGGGCTAATTATAGTACTAGATTTATTGCTTATGATATTTATCCTTATCTATGTATAGATTGTCATTTATAAATGATAGTATAATTTTTTATTTGACCAAAATAACCTAATTAATGGAAAGAACAACATGACAAAGAAAAAGAAAAAAAAGGAAAGGAGATAAGTCCAATACTTTTGGTTACTAAGATTGCTTAGCCATTCTCGGCCTCAAGGGAGACTGGCTAGTCCTATACCATGTAAATGTCTTACAATCCTCACCATTGGCAAGTCAATCCTATCCCGTGCTTGTATGTGTTGCACCAAACATAGGCCAAGTGTGCATAATCTAATCTAATTTAACTACACCACCAAAACAAATGAACTCTTAGAAGGTTCTCTTACTAGACAGTTTTTTACATCAAGCCCCATGTCGTTTATCTTAAAGACTCAATAACCTTGGAAATTTGAGCATAGGTCCAATTTCTCTATAGTCACTATCTTTGTCAATATTTCTGCCGAGCTTCTGCTGTCAAGGATCTTTTTAACTGCTAACACCACTTCATCTAGAAAAGTTTTAATGAAGTGATCGCGGAGTCCGATGAGCTTGGTCTTTGAGTGGAATGCTTAATTCTTCGCCAAGTGTATGACGCTCTAATTGTCACTATGAAAAACATTCTTCATCTACTTGAAACCCAACTCTGTCAACAAATCTCGTAGTCAAATCATCTCTTTGCTGGCTTCTGTCATGCCTACATACTCTACCTCTGTAGTGGATAGAACAATGATCTTCTGTATTTATGATACCCAACTAACGATAAAAGAACCTACTGTGAAGACATATTGAGTAGTACTTCTTCAGTGATCTATTTTGCTAGCAAAGTCTGTGTCTACTTATCCATTCAATGTCAAATCACTTTTACCAAAGCATAAGTAATTGTTAATTGCACCTCGAAGATATCTTAATATCCATTTGACTACTTCCCAATGAATTTTTCTTGGATTCGACATGAATCTGCAGACGATTCCCACTTCATAACTGAGATGTGATCTCGTGTAAACCATGGCGTACATCAAACTACCTACAACTAAAGCATATGAGATATTGCCCATTTCTTTCTTCTCTTCCTCTGACTCTAGAGACAAAGTCTTTGATAATTTGAAATGGCTGGCTAATGGTATGCTAACTACCTTAGAATCACTTATATATATTGAAAATTCTGAGAACCCACCTAGTTTACTCGGCGAAGGAAAATTCTAGGATTCCCTCCTTTCTGTCTCTAGTGATTCTCATCCTAAGCATCTGCTTTGTTGGCCCAAGTATTTCATCTCAAATTCAGTGGACAACTACTTTTTTAATTTTTCGATCTCATCCATATCTGGTCCTCTAACTAGTATGTAACCAACATAAAGCAAAAGAATTATGTAACTTGATTTATACCTCTTGAAGTAGCAACAATGCTCAACATTGCACTTTCGGTAGTCCTTCTTTTGCATGAAGTCGTCAAATTTCTTATACCACTGCCTTGGACCCTATTTCAAACCATACATACACTTATTCAACCTGTGAACAAGTTTTTCTTTGTCTTTCTCTACAAAGCCTTCAAATTGATGTATGTATATCTCCTCCTCTAGATCACCATTGTAACGACCTGCTCCTTTTTCACATATATATTTTTTTTAATAAATAAATTATCATCACATCATACATTCCAACTCAGCAGGTCACAATCCACCTAGGCCCGTGGGCACCAGGGATATATATCAAAGCATAAAGCAGAAATCCTAGCAGCAGAAAATATACAAACATGTACATCTCAACACCATATACCACAATATACCAGAGTTACTACAATCACTGTATTTTCATATATACATCCCAAAAATAAAACCTAGGGACATTTCCCACAAAATCTAACTGTCCCTACAAAACTCACCCTTCAAAAAGGGCAGATAAACCGTACTATATCAGCGGGGCTTTTCCCGCTCTCCTATCCGGGGCTCCTAAAAAGTTAATAAGATTTAGGGGTGAGACACCTCTCAGTAAGGGAAATAAACTAATACCAGTGTGTGGCAACATGAGTATTCTGTGTTCTACATACACCATACATAACATATTCAATACTGTTTATCAAATCTAGGAAAACATACATATATATCAACACATAGCAGAATATACTGCATTTTGATAAACATATCTCATCTCATACAATAATAACAACATAAAACAATCCTGGTAGGTTAGTTGGCTGTTGTCATGTATTACCCCTACATGACTGGGTTGTGTGGCCCGAAGGCGGGACCTGACAATGGTTGGCCAACCACTTCCAAGTCAAACAGTAGTCTGTAAATTCAATGGGTCTACCCAGACTGGTCCGTACACCAGGGGCGATAACAGCACACTTCTTGAAAATAACCACATTGACCATCCAATCTCACACCACTCCGTACAGCGGCGTTAACATAGATATCATGATCACGAGGACCATGGACACATAGCAACGGTACCGTGCAAGTGCTAGCCTAGATCAAGCCAACTAGGTTCTGATATCATATACATATACTAAAATCGTGATACATGGATAACTCATATCATTAATTATCAAATCATTCATATCATTTTTCACATATACATATATCATGAAAATCATCGGCCCGTACGCCAGTATTTGACATTTTATCATAACTCGGCCCGTACGCCGGCAAATCACATAACATAGCCCGTATGCTGGCATATCACATAGCTCTGCCCGTACGCCAGCAAATCACATAGCACAGCCCGTACGCTGGCAAATCTCATCCACATCGCACGGCCCATACGCCGGCAAATCACATATATATATATATATATATATATCTCAGCCCGTACGCCGGTTTTCCATCATAGAAATCCATATCGTCCCCATTCCCAGAAAACAGTATTTCACAACATTCTTATACTCATGCCACACTAAACAAAATTTCCACGTATTCAACATATCATCATTTAAACAGTATTTTCCAAATATAAATCATATATATAAATATATTTATTTTTCCTGAAACTAGATGCTACATATATATACATACATTTTCTCAAAACAAAACTAGCTTAGTTTATTCCCTTACCTGATTCCTGAAAAGCCCCTAAGAAAATCTTCCCCGTACCCACAAGGTTCTCAACTCAACATCCTGAAATGAAAACTTGTAGAATTAAAGTTTAGTATTTTCGTACGTACAACATTTTCTATAACTACCACTAAGTCAAATCCGACTTAGAAAGTTTTACCTCAACTTAGAGATGATTCCCAATGTTCCCAATCAACACCCTAGAACTGAAAATTTTCAGTATTAAAGTTCAGTATTTTTATGCGTATATCACTTTCTTCAACTGTCAAAAATCCAAATATTGAATATAAAGCCTTACCTTGGATTTTAGATGAAATCCAACTTTGTTTTTTTCCTGACGATCCGTTTCGGCAGACTTGTAGAGAACTTCGCCAAGAGCATCGTGGTGGCTTCGGTTTGTCGATCCGGCGTAAAACTAGCCAGGAATCAAAGAGAGAGAGAGTCGTAGGAGAGAGAGAGAGAGAGAGAGAGAGAGATAGATAGAGAGAGAAAGAGAGAGAGAGGAGAGAGAGAGAGAGTGCACTCATGCACACCAAATATCCAATTCAATTTGGATTTTGACTTTCAAAGCTTCTTGAAGAAGCTTGTGTTATTTTATATATATATATATATATATATATATATATATATATATATATATATAAAATAGTAAACATTAATTAAAGTAAAGCTTCTTGAAGAAGCTTTCACACTTTATATATATATATATATATATATATATATATTTGTTCCTTATCATACTATTCATTTTACTTGTTAATTTAATTAATTAATTTTATTTTATTATTTTATTATTATTATTTTTAAAAAAATTTTATTTTTTTCCCAGTTACTACATTCCTCCCCCTTTAAAAGAATTTCATCCTCGAAATTTACTGTTTCCGTAACTCGCCATCCTTTAATCAAGAAAAAGGGTCTACTCATTTTATTACCTACCCTCACTTATGGCGGAGGAATACCGTGGTTACATTTCGAGTCTTGGAAGATTACATATACAAAAGAAAACCATTCTCCCAAAACTAAAGTACTACACTATTCAACCATTACATGTACCTGCAACAGAAAACTACTTAACTATTTACATTTATTCACTCAGACTTCTTGAAATAAATGCGGATACCTCTGCTTCATCTACTCCTCGGACTCCCAAGAAGCCTCTTCTACTGCATGATTCCTCCACAAGACTTTTACTTGAGGAATCGTCCTATTACGTAACTCTTGCACTTTCCTATCCATAATCTGTACTGGTACCTCCTCATATCCCAGTGAATCACTAAGCTCCAACTCATCATAATTGATGACATGAGAAGGGTCTGGGACGTATTTCCTCAACATAGCAACATGAAATACGTTGTGAATCCTGGACAATACAGGTGGCAAAGCTAGCTTGTAGGCTAGCAGTCCCACTTTATCTAGAATCTCAAATGGACCGATAAACCTAGGACTAAGTTTACCCTTCCTCCCAAATCACATAACCCCTTTCATTGGAGCTATCTTCAAAAATACGTGATCACCTACGTCAAACTCTAAATTCCTGCAACGATAGTCGGCATAACTCTTCTGTCGACTCTGAGCTGCACTGATCCTGTCCCTGATAAGACGAACTTTATCACACGCCTGCTGAACCAGCTCTGGCCCCACTACTCGCCGCTCACCCACTTCATCCCAAAACAAAGGAGAACGGCATCTCTTACCGTACAGAGCCCCAAATGGTGCCATGCCAATGCTAGACTGATAACTGTTATTATACACAAATTCTACTAATGGCATGAACTGGGTCCAACTACCCCCAAAGTCTAGTACACACGCTCTGAGCATGTCCTCTAATATCTGTATCGTTCTCTCAGTCTGCCCGTCTGACTGAGGATGAAATGCCGTACTAAACGATAACTGAGACCCCAGAGTCTCCTGTAGACTCCTCCAAAATCGTGATGTGAATCATGGGTCTCGATCCAACACAATAGATACAGGTACCCAATGAGAACGTACTATCTCCTGAATGTAAATCTCCGCTAAACGGCTGAGGGAGTAGCTGATCTTGATGGGAATAAAGTGGGCAGTCTTCGTCAATCGATCAACAATCACCCAGATGGCATATGACCATGTAACGTCGTCGGCAGTCCTGACACGAAGTCCATCGATATGTGATCCTACTTCCACTCCGGGATGAATAACAGCTGCAACTGCCCTGCCGGTCTCTTGTGCTCAGCCTTTACCTGCTGGCACGTCAAACACTGCACTACATACTTGGCAATCTCTCTCTTCATACCACTCCACCAGTATGACTCTCGCAGATCTCTGTACATCTTCGTACTACCGGGATGAACTGTATACAAAGATCTGTGAGCCTCCTCTAGAATAGTCTTCCTGATCTCAGTATCGGCAGAAACACATAATCTGGAATGGAATCGCAAAGCTCCATCATCTGCGATACTGAACTCCTCCCCCTGCCCACTCTGTACTCTGTCTATCACCTTCACTAGCTCTGGATCTTCCTTCTGGGCAGCTTTAATTCTCTCTTGTAGGATAGGATGTACCACTAGGCTGGCAATACATACTGGGAGATCACTCTTCACCAACTCTATGCCGAGTCTCTCTAGATCCATTATGATCGGATGCTGGATCCCCATAGCTGCCAACACTGGCTCCCTGGATTTCCTGCTCAATGCATCAGCTACCACGTTTGCTTTCCCTAGGTGATAACTAATGGTACAATCAAAATCCTTAATCAGCTCCAACCACCTTCTCTGCCTCATATTCAGTTCTTTCTGCGTAAAGAAATACTTCAAACTTTTATGGTCGGAGAAGATCTCACACTGCTCACCGTACAGGTAATGCCTCCAAATCTTCAGTGCATGTACCACTGCAGCCAACTCAAGATCATAGGTAGGGTAGTTCTTCTCATATTCTTTTAATTGTCTGGATGCATACGCCACTACCCTGCCATGCTGCATTAATACACAGCCAAGTCCCTTCAAGGACGCATCACTGTAAATGGTAAACTCTTCACCCCCACATGGGATGATCAACACTGGTGCTGTGACTAGTCTCTGCTTCAGCTCCTGAAAACTCTGCTCACAACTATCGTCCCACTCAAATCTAACATTCTTCCTCGTCGGTCGTGTCAAGGGCCCTAACAAAGTTGAGAATCCCTCAACAAAACGACGGTAATAGCCTGCTAGCCCCAAGAAACTCCTGATCTCATGGACATTTCTCGGTCTAGCCCAATTCACTACAGCCTCAATCTTGCTAGGATCCACAGAAATATCGTCTCCAAATACAACATGCCCCAAGAACACGACCTTCTCCAGCCAAAATTCACATTTACTGAACTTGGCGTACAACTTCTTTTCCCGAAGTGTCTGCAAAACCTGCCTCAAGTGCGTCTCATGCTACTCATAGTTCCTAGAATAGACCAGTACATCATCAATAAAAATAACAACAAACTGGTCTAGGTATTGGTGGAAGACTCTATTCATCAAGTCCATAAATACCGCAGGAGCATTCGTCAAACCAAACGGCATCACTAGAAACTCGTAATGCCCATACCTAGTCCTGAAGGCCGTATTTGAGACGTCTTCTGCTTTCACCTTCACCTGATGGTAGCCAGATCTGAGGTCAATCTTCGAATACACCCGTGTACCCTGGAGCTGGTCAAACAAATCATCGATACGAGATAGAGGATACCTATTCTTGATTGTCACTTTATTTATCTCCCTATAGTCTATACACATCCTCATAGTCCCATCTTTCTTTTTCACAAATAAAACTGGAGCTCCCCACGAAGATACACTGGGCCGTATGAAGCCCTTATCTAGCAAATCTTGCAACTGATTCTTCAATTCTGCTAACTCCACTGGCGCCATTCGATAAGGTACTTAAGAAATTGGCGCTGTACCGGGAGGTAGATCAATAGAGAAATCCACCTCACGGTCGGGTGGCAAGCCTGGTAACTCATCTGGAAAAACATCCACAAACTCCTTCACTACAAGCGTGCTAGCAAGTTTCGACTCATTCTCTGACATCTCTTTCACAACCGCCACAAACCCCTGACAACCACTCAGCAGTAGTCTCCTGGCCTGAATAGCTGAAACTAGCTAAGGCGGGGATTGTACACGCAACCCTACAAACTTGAATTCTGCTTCCCCTGGGGGTCTAAATATCACCTCTCATGCACAACAATCTATGCTAGCAAAATTAGCTGCTAGCCAATCCATGCCAAATATAATGTCAAACTCATGCATGTCTAACACTATCAAATCAGCAGACAATGTTTTCCCCTGAATCTCTACTGGGCAATCGCGGAGCACCCTACCACACCTCACTACCGACCCAGTCGGTGTAGATACCAACAGTTCAACATCTAATGATTGTGTTTCAGCCTCACATAATTTAATACACCCCAAGGACACAACGAGTGTGTAGCTCCTGAATCAAATAATGCAATAACTTTAAAAGAAAGCATAATGACCATACCTATCACCACGTCACCTGACGCCTCAGCCTCACCCGGCGTCAGAGTAAACACCCTGGCTGGAGCCTTATTCCTCTGTTGGCCCCCTCGTGATGCCTGATAACCTCCCCAGTATGGTCTAGGAGCTGGAACTGCATCTAGTGGAGTAGGGCAGTCTCGTACCATGTGCCTCGATCTACCGCAGTGATAACACACTGGAGCTGCATCTGGCGGGGTAGGACAATCTCGCACTATATGTCCCGATCTATAGCAGCAGTAGCACACTACACCACCAGCTCGACACTCTCCCCAGTGCCTCCTACCACAAGTCTGACAAACTAGAGGACCCTGCCCTGTCTGCACCTGGCATCCTCCCGTCTCCTGTCTCCGCCCTCTACCATGATTACCTCTCCTCCACTGACCCGGCCTGTGACCCTGCTGGTAGCTTGTAGATGCAGATCTCTTCCTCTGTCCCGGCTCATCAGCATCAAGACGCTCACCAATCTCTGCCAAGGCTACCCTATCGACCAACTCAGCGAAGTCCTGGATCTGCAACACCACCACCTGCCTAAATATACTCCGCCTCAAGCCTCTCTCAAACTGCCTCACCTTCTTCACCTCATCAGGAACAATGTATGGGGCGAATCGAGAGAGCTCGATAAAACGTGCTGCATACTACTGGACGGATAGTTATCCCTGCTTCAGACTCAGGAACTCTTCTACCTTAGCCTCCCTCAAAGTAGCTGGAAAATATTTGTCAAAGAACATATCTTTAAACCGGTCCCATGTCATAGCTATTGGAGTCACCCTCTGCTGCTCTAATAGTCTCACCACAGTCCACCACCTCTCAGCCTCTCCTATCAATTTATAGGTGGCAAAGAGGACCCTCTGTCCTCAGTACATTGCAGCACAGTCAAGATTTTCTCAATCTCCTGCATCCAGTTCTCAGCAGCTATAGGATCAACTCCACCTGAGAACGCCGGAGGATTCATCTTTGTAAATTTCTCTATAGTGCACCCATGGCCTGTAGATGGACCACTCTGCTCCCTCGAACTCCTAGCAATCTCAGCCATAACCTGCTGAGCCATGCTACGTAATACCGCATCAGAGTCGGTCCTAGCTGCACCTGATGGACCTGCTCCATCACTGCCACTCGCATGGGCACTATTTCCTTCTGGATCCATCCTGGAAAATAGCAGTTGCAATTCAGTAATCTTATCCTCATAATTTACCCACCTATCCTCACCACTCATCTCAACATTTCTAACTCATTGTTAATCCCCAGTCCTACATTCTAGGAACACAACCCAACAATAGCTTACTATGATTTTCCTGAAATCGTCACCCCAGGAAAAATACAAAAACTACCACGGAAGTCCTGCCTCTAGACCGTAGAACAAAACCTCAAATCATTTCCTAAACTCTGGTGTTGTTCCTGCTGCACTCTAAAGACTACAGAACCTAGCAACCTAGGCTCTGATACCAACTGTAACGACCTGCTCCTTTTTCACATATATTTTTTTTTTAATAAATAAATTATCATCACATCATATATTCCAACTCAGCAGGTCACAATCCACCTGGGCCCGTGGGCACCAGGGATATATCAAAGCATAAAGCAGAAGCCCTAGCAGCAGAAAATATACAAACATGTACATCTCAACACCATATACCACAATATACCAGAGTTACTACAATCACTGTATTTTCATATATACATCCCAAAAATAAAACCTAGGGACATTTCACATAAAATCTAACGGTCCCTACAAAACTTACCCTTCAAAAAGGGTAGATAGACCGTACTATATCAGCAGAGCTTTTCCCGCTCTCCTATCCGGAGCTCCTGAAAAGTTAATAAGATTTAGGGGTGAGACACCTCTCAGTAAGGGAAATAAACTAATACCAGTGTGTGGCAACATGAGTTTTATGTGTTCTACATATACCATACATAACATATTCAATACTGTTTATCAAATCTAGGAAAACATACATATATATCAACACATAGCAGAATATACTGCATTTTCATAAACATATCTCATCTTATACACTAATAATAACATAAAACAATCCTAGTAGGTTAGTTAGCTGTTGTCATGTATTACCCCCACATGAATGGGTTGTGTAGCCCGAAAGCAAGACCTGACAATGGTTGGCCGACCACTGCCAAGTCAAACAATAGTCTGTAGGTCCGATGGTTCTACCCATACTGGTCCGTACACTAGGAGCAATAACAGCACACTTCTTGAAAATAATCACATCGACCATCCAATCTCACACCACTCCGTACAGCGGCGTTAACACAGATATCGTGATCACGAGGACCATGGACACATACCAACGGTACCGTGCAAGTGCTAGCCTAAACCAAGCCAACCAGGTTCTGCTATCATATACATATACTAAAATCGTGATACATGGATAACTCATATCATTAATTACCAAATCATTCATATTATTTTTCACATATACATATATCATGAAAATCATCGACCCGTACGGCAGTATTTCACATTTTATCATAGCTCGGCCCGTACGCCAGAAAATCACATAACACAGCCCGTATGCTGGAAAATCACATAGCTCGGCCCGTACGCCAGCAAATCACGTAGCACAGCCCGTACGCTGGCAAATCTCATCCACATAGCACGGCCCGTACGCCGGCAAATCACATATATATATATATATATATCTCAGCCCGTACGCCGGTTTTCCATCATAGAAATCCATATCGTCCCCATTCCCAAAAAACAGTATTTCACAACATTTTTATACTCATGCCACACTAAACAAATTTTCCACGTATTCAACATATCATCATTTAAACAGTATTTTTCAAATATAAATCATATATATAAATATATTTATTTTTCCTGAAACCAGATGTTACATATATATACATACATTTTCTCAAAACAAAACTAGCTTAGTTTATTTCCTTACCTGATTCCTGAAAAGCCCCTAAGAAAATTTTCCCCGTACCCACAAGGTTCTCAACTCAACACCCTGAAAATGAAAACTCGCAGAATTAAAGTTTAGTATTTTCGTACGTACAACATTTTCTATAACTACCACTAAGTCAAATCCGACTTAAAAAGTTTTACCTCAACTTAGGGATGATTCCCAACGTTCCCAATCAACACCCTGGAACTGAAAATTTTCAGTATTAAAGTTCAGTATTTTTACGCGTATATCACTTTCTTCAACTGTCAAAAATCCAAATATTGAATATAAAGCCTTACCTTGGATTTGGGATGAAATCCAATTTCGTTTCCCTGACGATCCGTTTCGACGGACTTGTAGAGAACTTTGCCAAGAGCATCGTGGTGGCTTCGGTTTGTCGATCCGGCGTAATACTAGCCAGGTATCGATGAGAGAGAGAGAGAGAGTCGTTGGAGAGAGAGAGAGAGAGAGAGAGAGAGAGAGAGAGAGAGAGAGAGAGAGAGAGAGAGAGAGAGTGCACTTACGCACACCAAAAATCCAATTCAATTTGGATTTTAACTTTCAAAGCTTCTTGAAGAAGCTTGTGTTATTATATATATATATAATAGTAAACATTAATTAAAGTAAAGCTTTTTGAAGAAGCTTTCACACTTTATATATATATATATATATATATATATATATATATATTTGTTCCTTATCATACTATTCATTTTACTTGTTAATTTAATTTATTAATTTTATTTTATTATTATTATTTTTTAAATTTTATTTTTTTCCCGGTTACTACAACCATGGAGGAAAGGAGTTTTTACATCTAACTGCTCTAGGTGTAGATTCTTTGCTACAACAATGCTCAAAATTGACCAAATGGTCATGTGTTTCAAAACCGGTGAGAATACTTCTAAGAAGTTAATGCCTTTTATCTATTTGAAGCCTTTGACCACTAGTCATGTTGTAGAGATCTAGAAAATTTAAATAATAAGAAAAACAAAGAAAAGATGGAAGATGGTTTGGTGTAGAGCAAACTATCAACGGTTTGGTGTGAGGTTAGAAAATCATCAACAGTTTCGAGTTACGCAACCAGGTAAAGGTAAAATGGTGAAAATAGGTTTGGTTAAAAACCAAACCATCTATGGTTTCAAGAAAATCATCGACGGTTTTGTTGTAGGTCAGTGGGATATATAAGGAATTCAAGTCACATTTTTGGGAGAAAATCATATTTCTCTCCTTTTCTCTCTAGGGCTGTGACCCTCCCTCCTTCTCTCTTCGATTTCTCTCCCGAATCAAGTCCAAATCAGTTGGAAAATATCATTTTGAGATCTCAGTGATGATTCTCCATCATTTGATTGAAGTAGTTTTGTAATTTGGGGTCTCCAGGCACCACTCCAAAGTTGAGGTAAGGATGATAACTGTGTTATCTGCTTAGAATTTAACTGATTAAATGCAGTGTATGGGCCTAGGGATATTTAAATGATTATAATTCTGGGGTTGAGTTGATTGAGGTGGGGAAAAATAATTTCAGGGTTTTGAACTCCGAACGTTGCAGGCGTGGGTTTAGAGATCTTAGCAGGCACCCTCTCAATAGGCAGGTAAGGGGAATAAATTATAACATATATTTTAGGGAAATTAACCAGTTGACTTAAAGTATGTGAAAATGAGAACATGGTATATGGTTTTGGAAAAACTATGATATGGGTATTTTCCTTGTGATTATTATACTATGATTATCAGTCAAAAATTGTGTGGCGTAAGGAATATGGAATAATAGTTTTATATTGGGGATGTGATTTATACTGAAATATATGATTTACACTGAGAAATGATGATATGAAATATACATACATGATGAAATATGAATTCAAAAATGTTGAAACGAGAAACCTGATGGATCAGTGATATATAGAGAGCACGGTACTGTTGCTAGCATATATGTTAATGCAACCACACGTCTTAGATAGAGTGTGGTAGAGATAATCAATTGGGCATGTGAAGAGTAGAGTTACCCCCTGTGGTCAGGATTAAGATTAAGTAGGCCAATCGTACTATAGACACGTATATTTTTTTATCTAACCTGGTAGGCCAACCACAGTTAAGTCCCCCCTTCAAGCCGCACAACCGGTCATGTGGGGTGAATACATAATGATGTGACATGAATGTCCTTAGGATGGTTCCTCATTATGGACGTGATAATTAAGGTACATATATGATAAACATCCATGTGCTACAGATGCATTGTGTTATATACTAGTGGATGCTCATGAGTTAGAACATGTTATGAAAAGTGAAATGAAAAATGAACAACCATGAGTTACAGACGCGTTGTGTTATATACTGGTGGATACTCATGAGCTAGAACCTGAATATTAGAAATGAAAACTTATGAAACTATGTTTATATATATGTATATATATATATATATATATATATATATATGTATAAGTACATATCTGTATGTTTTTCTCAGTTGATATAATTATTTAAACAACTGTGTTATGATATATCAAAACTTATGTTGCCACACACTGTCAATAATTTATTCCATCTTAATGAGAGGTGTCTCACCTAGAATTTAAACATTACAGGAAATCAAGTTAAATAAGCGGAGCGAGCTCCAAGGTAAAGGAGATCTAGTACCCTAGTATTCAGGGTAAGTGATTTTGAGTTGGGAAAATGTTTTGTATAACCCCTAGAATATTTTATGGATTTTTTAGGATGTATCTGTATATGTGTGGAGGTTATAAAACTTTAGTATTGTATATGGGACTCAAACACTTTATGTATTTCGCTGCATGGATAGTGTGTATTTTTTAGCAAATATATCCCCAGTATTCCACTATGGACCAGGTTGACATTGTTTTCATGGTATCATAGATGTTTGATAGATGATTGATTATTGTTTATTATTGTTAAGAATAAATGGTAGGAAAATGGGGGCATCACATTTTGGTATCAGAGCCTAAGTTGTTAGGTTTTGCAGACTTCAGCGGAATACAGTACCAGAGTATAAGAACGAATTTTGATGAGAATAGGAGATGGGTAGACTGGTTTTTGAGTCAGTCATTGTTGGAGGATGAGACTGGAATTTAGGGTTCTATCATGCAACCTGGAGGCAAGAAATTCCGTGGTGGTTTCTGTGATTTTCTTGGGGTAACAATTTCAGGAAAGTCATGGTAAACTATCGTCCGTTCTTGGAAGACTGAATCTTAAATTGGGAATGAGAACGTTAAGATGAATGATTATAGGAGAATATCTTATGGTTCTTAGTATGAGTAGTGTATTAGCTGCGTTATGGTGATAGAGTTCTAAGACCATTTTGTGCCATTTTCAGGGATGGACCCTAGGAATAGCAATACGAATGTTGGCGATGGTGATGAAGCAGGCCCTTCTAATTTGGGAGGCGGAGATTCTATTGCAGTGCCACGTAGTGTCACCCAGCAAGTGATAGCAGAAATGGCTAGGAATTCAAGGAAATGGGACTACAAGATTAAACAGTTTACACATATGAATCCTCCAGCATTCTCCCTTGCACCGATGAGCAGAAAGTTCTATTTGCGACATTTAAGTTGACAGGGGAGGCTAAATGTTGGTGAAGATCCGCAAGATTGCTAGAGGAGCAAAGGTCTATGCCTATAGCTATGACCTAGAGCCACTTCAAGGTGATATTTTTCGAACCATATTTTCCCACTACTACCCAAAATGTTAAAGCAAAAGAATTTTTGAATTTGACCTAGGGACACATGATGATACAACAGTAAGCCACTAAATTCATCGAGCTATCTCTTTTTGCCCCATACATTGTGCCATATGAGGAAAAGAAGGCGAGGAAATTTGAGAGTAGCCTGAGGCAAGCCAATTATGAGCATATAGTAGCTTTCCAGATCCAGACTTTTTCAGAACTAGTAGATAAAGCCACGGTGATTGAAACCAGCCTACAGAGAGGTGCTGGGGCACAGAGGCAAAGGAAGAGACCTACGCCTCCATATTTGCAAGTAGGTACCAGTCAGGGGCCTTGGAAGAGGCATGGTGGCAGAGGAAATCAGAGACAGGGGATAAGAGACCGAGTTGTACAGGGTAGACCATTGCAGCCCCCTGTCCTAAGTGCGACAGGAGACATCCAGGAGAATGTCGGGTCAGAGAGGTGATTTTTTATCAATGCAGCCGACCCGGACACATAACTCAAGACTGTAGTGCATCACTGGGCAATGCACCTGCTCTTAGATCTTATCAAGGAGATAACCAAACACCCCGAGGCGATGAGCAAAGGAATACTGCCCCAACGTGGGTCTATGCTCTAACACCAAGAGATGTTGAGGTGGCGATGATGTAATGACAAGTATTATTACTATTTTGTCATATAAGGCTATTGTTTTATTTGATTCAAGGGTGACTCACTGCTTCATAGCCTGGGGATCTATCAAGTTCTATGGAATAAAAACTCAACCACTAGATGTCAGTTTATCCGTGGCTACGCCGACCGGGATTGTAGTTTTGTGTAGGAAGGTACTCAAAGACTGCCCAGTCAGTATTCATAGGAGGTTCTTTTCCAGCTAACTTGGTAGTTTTATACATGCATGGTTTTGAGGTGATTTTTAGAATGGATTGGTTAGCTGCCAACTATGCCAATATTGACTACTATCAGAAAGAGGTATTATTTAGATCTCTAGGAGAGCAGGAGTACAGATTTGTGAGGACATGTGTGCATGCCCCACCACAAGTATTATCATCCATTCAGGCAAGGAGGTTGCTTATGGAGGGATGCCAAGGGTACCTGGCGTATGTAAAGCAAGCGCCGAAAGGGGAATTAAAGTTGAAAAATATCCCAATAGTGAGGGATTTTCTTGATGTGTTTTCAGAGGATTTTCTAGGATTGCCTCTTGATCGTGCAGTGGAGTTTTCTATTGACCTAAATCCAGGAACAACACCGATTTCTAAAGAGCCATACAGAATGGCATCGGTAGAACTAAAAGATTTGAAAGAATAGCTACAGGAATTGTTAGACAAGAGGTTTATCAGGCCCAACGTGTCACCCTGGGGAGCGCTGGTATTTTTTTTGAAAAATAAAGATGGTTCAATGAGAATGTGTATCAACTATAGAGAAATAGGGGACACAAACTTTCTCCAAGATTCATCTATGATCCGAGTACCACCAAGTGAAGGTCATGGCAGAGGATATTCTGAAAACAGAATTCCACACTCAGTATGGCCATTATGAGTTCTTGGTTATGTCGTTCGTACTAACAAATGCTCCTGCGGTATTCATGGATTTGATGAATAGAGTTTTTCATCAATACCTGGATAGTTCGTTGTGGTTTTTATTGATGATATTCTGGTGTATTCAAATAGCCCCAAGGAGCACGAGGAACATTTGAGAATAGTTCTTCAGGTACTGAGAGAAAGAAGGTTGTATGCCAAATTCAAGAAGTGTGAGTTATGGTTGAAGCAAGTCATTTTCCTTGGACACGTGATATCTAGGGGTGGGATTTTTGTGGATCTAAGAATGGTAGTGGATTGGGAAAGACTAAAAAATGTGCAAGAGGTTAGGAGTTTCTTGGGATTGGCAGGATACTATCGCCGATTTGTAGAAGGCTTCTCTAAATTGTCAGGCCCTTTGACAAAATTGACTAGGAAAAGTGTGAAGTTTGAATGGACATATGAGTATGAACAAAGTTTTTTGAAGTTAAAGCAACGACTCATCACTGCACCGGTTCTAACAATTCCTTTAGGAGAAAAGGGTTTTGTAATCTACAATGATGCATCACACAAAGAGCTTGCCTGTGTGCTGTTGCAACAAAGGAAAGTTATAGCTTTTTCTTCCATGTAGCTTAAAGAATATGAAAAGAATTACTCTACCCATGATCTGGAGTTAGCAACAGTGGTTTATGCATTGAAAATATAGAGGCATTATTTGTATGAGAGTAGGTGTGAGATCTTTACATATCATAAGAGCCTGAAGTACTTTTTCACATAAAAAGAATTAAATATGAAGCAAAGGAGGTGGCTAGAACTGATTAAAGATTATAACTGCACCATCAGTTACCACCCAAGAAAAGCTCATGTGGTAGCTGATGCTTTGACCCAGAAATCAGTAGGTTCTTCCATATCAGCAATGGTGACTCAGCATCCAATCAGAATGGATTTACAAAGGCTTGGTGAGGAGTTAGTAAAGGGAAATCACCAGGCACTCATTACTAATCTAGTACTTCAGCCCACTTTACAAGAAAGAATTAAATCTGCTCAGATGAAAGATGTGGAATTAATGAAAATTATGGATAAAGTGCAAAATGGTTAGGGAGCAGAGTTTAATATCAAAGATGATGGAGCTTTGAGGTTTCGTACCAGATTGTGTGTACCTACTAATGTTGAGTTTAAGAGAATTATCCTAGAGGAAGCGCATCAACCCCTTTCTACAATGCACCCTAGAAGCACTAAGATGTATAGGGATTTTTGGGATTCTTTTTTATGAAGTAACATGAAGAAAGAAATCACTGAATTTGTAGAGCATTTTTTGACATGCCAACAGGTGAAAACTGAGCATTAGAGACTAGAGAGATCATTGCAACCTCTTCACATTCCTAAATAGAAGTGAGAGCATATTTCTATGGATTTTGTCACAGGGTTACTGCTGGCATTGCATGGATAGGGCACCATTTGGGTAGTCGTTGACCGATTGACGAAGACTGCCCATTTTCTTCTTTAGAATTAACCACTCCATGAGTAGACTGGTAGAATTGTACATACAAGAGATAGTTAGACTGCATGGCGTGCCGGTGTCCATTGCATCGGACCGAGACTCACGGTTCACATCTCATTTCTGGAGGAGTTTGTAAAGAGCCATAGGTTCTCAGCTAATGTTCAGCACAACATTTCATCCTCAGACCAATGGACAGACAGAAAAAACCATACATCAGTTGATGTTCAGCCCAACATTTCATCCTCAAACTGATGGATAGACAAAAAGGACCATATAGATACTAGAGGATATACTGCGAGCTTGTGTGCTGGACTTTGGAGGTAGTTGGATACATTTTATGCCATTGGTTGAATTTTCTTACAATAATAGCTACTAGGCCAGCATCGGAATGCCACCATATGAAGCATTGTATGGTCAAAGGTGTCCATCTCTATTATATTGGGATGAAATTAGTGAAAGGCAGGTTTTGGGGCCAGAATTTGTTTAACAGACCTCTAAAAAAATTAGACTTATCCGAGATAGGATCAAAACAGCTCAGTGTCGACAAAAAAGTTATGCTGACACCCACCAATGAAAGCTAAAGTTTAGTGCGGAGGATCATGTATTCTTGAAAGTTGCATCAATGAGAGGAGTTATGAGGTTTGGGGAAAAGGGTAAGCTGAGCCTTAGGTTTATTGGACCATTTGAGATATTGGAAAGAGTGGGTCCAATTTCCTACAGGTTAGTGTTACCACCGGTACTATCCAAAATCCATGATGTATTCCACGTACCTATGTTGAGGAAGTACGTTCTAGATCCGTCCCATGTGATCAATTATAAGGCACTAGAGCCTAAGGATACTCTATCATATAAAGAAGTGCCAGTGCAGATTCTGGATCGAAAGGAACAGGAATTATGCAAAAAAATAAAAAGGATTCCACTAGTAAAAGTACTCTGGCGCAATCACGCAGTTGAAGAAGTTTCATAGGAATTGGAGGATAAGATGCGTCATAATTATCCATACTTGTTCAGCAGAACCTTAGAATTGAACTAATAAGAGTAAAAGTAAATGACAGTGTATGTCTAATGACTTGTACAGTGTAGGGCACTGAGTGTTTTTGGTTTTGGTTTTTGGTTTTGGGTATATGATTATTTTTAGCAGAAGAGTATAGTTATTCCAGGTATTTTATTATACATGAAATATCACTCAAGTTGTGTTACATGAGTAAATAAATGTGATATAACATAACTAAACTTGTTAGAATATTTTACGGATTTGAACAGTAAAGTTTAGATTCATACAGTATTATGACATGAAAGTTTTACCTAGAGATGTGATTTTATACAGAATCATGAATATATATATATTAGATTGTGTTTTATACAGGGTTAAGAGTATATAGATAAATAGAGTTGTGGGTATTGTGAAATCATGAAATATGGAAATTATGGTATGTCAATTGAGCAGGCCAAGAGTTGTGTCAGTTCAGCCGGCTTTATGCCATGATCAGTTATGAAAGACAATGTATATAGAGTTATGTAGATGAGTATACCAGAATCTCTCCTTATATACGAGTCAATATAAGGTTGTATCCTCCTCGTATACGGGTCAGCATGAGGATGAGTATAGCAAAGTCCCTCCTAGTATATGAGCCAGTATGAGGTTATCCTCCTCGTATACAGGTCAGCATAAGGATGTGTATAGAAGAGTCCCTCCTCATATATGGGCCAGCATGAGGTTGTATCCTCCTCGTATTTGAGTCAGCATGAGGATAAGTATAGTAGAGTCCCTTCTAGTATACAGTACAGTATGAGGTTATCCTCCTCATGTACAGGTCAGCATAAGGATATGTATAGCAGAGTTCCTCCTCGTATACAGGCCAGCATGAGGTTGTATCTTCCGCGTATACGAGTCAGCATGAGGATGAGTATAGCAAAGTCACTCCTTGTATATAGGCTAGCATGAGGTTATCCTTCTCGTATATAGGTCAGCATGAGGATATGTATATTAGATTATTATAAAGTTATGATATGACAATTCTAAACAATATTATGATATGACAATTCTATATAGTATAATGATAAGACAGAGCTATACAGTATTATGTTATGAAAGATTATTATAGAATTGTGTTACGATAATTTTATGCAGCATTATGGTGCAATATTGTTATATAGGGTTATGATTATATATACAGAAATATGATTCTATACTAAGTATGAATACATATAGAAATATGATTTTATACTGAATTACAGTTATTTAACCACGTACATAGATTTATGAACACAGATTAAATATTGTGGTAAAATATGTTTTAAAAAGGAAATATGTATTCTCAGATATATAAAGTGCGACTACAACATTAATGATAGTTCAGGTAAAGTTTAGTAATCAGTGGATATATATATATATTTTGTCACATAAAACTCAACTGTCACACATTGATAATAATCCTTTCCGTCTTAGAAGGGGATGACTCACCCCAAGAGAATTCTAACATTTTACAGATTCGCATGAAGGATAGCAGTAATCATAGTAGTGCAGTGAAGCATGGGTGGAACTCGGTTTAGATTTCATAGTTATTGCAAATGTAAGCAAATTTACTAGCTTACAAGGTTTGTGTTTATGTCAGGTTAGAAGGTCTTATTTAGAATTGAATTATTTTATTTTTTTTAATGACTTCTGAGCAGTAGGAATTTAATTTGTGAGGTAATAGAAGATATTGTTATATTGGGATAATTTAGCACTCTGGTAATTGGCATTCAACAAGCTCCGCTGTCCTAATCGGTTATTATTGTAATATGAAATTTTTAGGATATTACAAATGGTATCAGAGAAATTGAACAATAACTTTCAGGTCACTACACTAGTGATAGATAGCAAATTTTGAGGATAAAATTTTTGTAGGGAGGGGAGGATGTAGAGACTCAAAAAATTTAAATAATAAGAAAAACAAAGAAAAGATGGAAGATGGTTTGCTGTAGACCAAACCATTGATGGTTTGGTGAGAGGCCAGAAAACCGTCGACAGTTTCAGGAAAACCATAGATGGTTTTGCTGCAGATCAATGGGCTATAAAGAATTCAAGTCACATTTTCAGGAGAATATCATATTTCTCTCCTTCCCTCTCTAGGGTTGTGACCCTTCCTCCTTCTCGCTTCGATTTCTCTCTCGAATCAAGCCCGAATCAGTTGGAAAATGTCATTTCAGGATCCCCGCGACGATTCTCCGCCATTTGATTGGAGCAGTTTTGTATTTTGAGGTTTCTAGGTACCACTACAAAGTTGAGGTAAGGATGATAACTATGTTATCTTCTTAGAATTTAATTTATTAAATGGAGTGTATGGGCCTAGGGATGTTTAAATGATTATAATTCTGGGGTTGAGTTGATTGAACTGGGGGAAAATGATTTCAAGGTTTTGAGCTCCGAACGCCGTGGGCATGGGTTTAGAGATCGTAGCAGGTACCCTCTCAGCAAGCAGGCAAGGGGAATAAATTATAACATATATTTTTGGGAAATTAACTGTTTGACTTAAAGTATGCAAAAAATGAGAACAAGATATATGGTTTTGGAAAAACTATAATATGAGTATTTTCCCTGTGATTATTATATTATAATTATCAGTAAAAATTGTGTGACATAAGGAATATGGAATAACAATTTTATACTAGGGATGTGATTTATACTGAAATATATGATTACACTGAAAAATGATGATATGAGATATACAAACAAGATGAAATATGAATACAGAAATATGGAAATGCAAACCTTGATGGATCAGTGATATACAGAGAGTACGGTACCATTGTTAGCATATGTGCTAGTGCAACCACACGTCTTAGATAGAGTGTAGTAGAGATAGTCGATTAGGCTTGTGTAGAATAGAGTTGCCCCCTAAGGTCCGGACCAGGATTGGGTAGGCCAATTGTACTATAGAGGTGTACAGTTTTGATCTAACCTAGTAGGCCAACCATGGTTAGGTCCTTCCTTCGAGCCACACAACCCGATCTTGTGGGGTGAATACATGATGATGTGACATGAATGTCCTTAGGATGGTTCCTCATTATAGATGCAATAATTATGTTACAGATATGATAAACAACCATGAGTTATAGAAATGTCGTGTTATATATTGGTGGATGTTCATAAGTTAGAACATGTTTATGAAAAGTGAAATAAAATATGAACAACCATGAGTTACAAACGTGTAGTGTTATATACTGGTGGATACTCATAAGCTAAAATATGAATATGAGAAATGAAATGAAAAATGAACAACCATGAGTTATAGACGCATTATGTTATATACTGGTGGATACTCATGAGTTAGAACCTGAATATAAGAAACGAAAGCATATGAAATTATGTTTATATATATAAATATGAATACATATCTATATGTTTTTCTCACTTGATATAATTATTTAAACGAATGTGTTATGATATATCAAAACTCATGTTTCCAAACGATGTCAATAATTTATTCCATCTTACTGAGAGGTGTCTTACCCAGAATTTAAACATTAGAGGGAATCAAGTCAGACAAGCGGAGTGAGTTCCGAGGTAGAGGAGATCCAGTACTTTAGTATTCAGGGTAAGTGATTTCGAGTTAGGTATGTTTTGTATGACCCCTAGAGTATTTTATGGATTTTTGAGGATGTATATGTATATGTATGGAGGTTATAGCACTCTGGTATTGTATATGGGACTCTAACACTTTATGTATTCTGCCGCATGGATAGTGTGTATTTATGAACAGATATATCCCCGGTATTCCACTATGGACCGGGTTGACATTGTTGTCATGGAATTAGAGATATTTGTTAGATGATTGATTATTGTTTATTATTGTAAAAAAAAAAACGATAGGAAAATCTCAGCGTCACACTTGCTTTGTATATTCTTGAACCATCATGCTCTTCTTCTATATGGTATACTTAGTTGTTTTGAAGAGCTTCTTTTCCCTTAGGTAACCTAGCTAGCTCCCAAGTACTGTTGTCAGTGAGAGATTTCATCTCATCTTTCATAGAAAGTTCCCACTAGCTAGCCTCATCCACCGCATATACTTCATCATAGCACTATTGATCTCCTGCATTAGTTAGTAATAAGTAAACCAAATATCTCCTATTCAATATATATTATGAGGCTAGGAAGACCGCCTAAGTACTAGAGTCGAGGTCAGAGTAGGGATCTATGGAGCTTCAGTGCACCCCTCTATGATAGATTCCTCTGTCTACGAATTAGCAATTGTATGTTGTGCCATATTGCTATCAGTGGTATCATCCAACTCTACAATATCGGGATCATTTTGTGCGATTACTTGATGATGTTGCTTCTTTGGACACAAACTTTTCATTAAAACAACATCTCGCCTTCTGATTATTTTCTTTTTTTGGTCATCCCAGATGCAGTAACAAAACTCATCTTCACCATATCTAATGAGTGTGCACTTTTGATATTTCGGGTCAAGCCTACCCCTAGCCTGATCACTAATATGCACATAAGCAACACAATTGAAAATTTTAAAATGTGAACGTTTTACCTCTTTTTTGCCTCATACCTCTTCTAGTAATTGGAACTGCAATAATACTAATGGTCTTCGGTTGATTAGATAAGCAGTTGTGCTAATCGCTTCTGCCCAAAACTGCTTTGGTAAACCTGCTTGTAATTGCATGCTTCTAGCTTTCTCAATCAAGGTTATGTTCATTCGTTCTATTATTCCATTGTGCTAGGGTGTACCTGACAGGATTCTTTCAAGTCTGATCCTATGCTCGTCGAAAAACTTCTTGAATTCTTTGTCTTCATATTCACCACTATTGTCTGATCTCAACTTTTTGATTTTCAAGTCTGTTTCATTTTCCACCATGGCCTTCCATTCCCTGAAAATATCATACACTTCATATTTATGTCTCAAGAAATAAACTCATACCTTCCTGGAATGGTCATCAATGAAGATGACGAAATAGGATTTTTCGCCAATGGATGAGACTAGGCTCAATCCCCAAACGTCAGTGTGCACCAACTCCAATTTTTATTTCTTTGGAGTTTTGTTGCTTGTCTGAAAACTGACTCTTTTCTATTTGCTGAGGATGCATCTCTCGCATTGGTCGATATTAGCTTACTGGAGACCTAGTATCTTTCCCTCTGAGTTCATGATTTTTAAGTCTTTTTCACTCAGGTGATTGAGTCTTTAGTGCCATAAGTTTGAATCTTCTTTTCTTGTAGCAACTGAAATTGACACACAATTATCTATGGTCATATAAAAAGTATATGTTTTCTTACTGCACAAGTATGTCATTGTGCCTATGGAAATTTTCCAACTGTTGCCACAGAAGGTTGTAGTCTAACCTTCACTTGCAAGCTGTCCAATAAAGATTAAATTTTTCTTGAGATCTGGAATATATATCTGACATCAGTCAACCTCTAAGCGGTACTTGCCAAATTTATTTTTACTACTCATTTTCCTGCAATTTCATAAGGTTTGCCAACACCAAGATGAACATTGCCAAGGTTACCAAGTATATACCTATCAAACATTTCTTTATTGCCTGTCGCGTTAAATGAGGTTCCGAAGTCTAATGCCCAATACTTTCCATTTCTTTTCAAAGAGCATAGCAAGACATCTCCTTCTCCTAAAGAAGAGGCAACATTTTATTTAGTATTATTTTATGGCTCCTTCTTCTGGGATCGACATTGATTTTTGTAGTGTCCAGTCTTGCCATAATTCCAATACTAGAATCTGCCTTTTGCTCTGAGAGTTGTTGGAATTTCCTAAAGCTCTTGATTCGAACCGTCTGCTTCTTGATCTTCTACAGCTATGAGAAAAATTTCTATTTTTGTTTCTAACCCTAGTCAGTTTCTCACCTTGTGTGACCAAGGCGCGCCCTTGGGAGTTAACGATTGGCTTTCTCAGGATGTCTGTATCATGTAGCAAAGCCATCATTTCTTCTAATTTCAAGGTTTCCTTCCCAACAAGCAACGCCGTAACAAGACTATCATAAGAAGGTCGTAGAGATTCTAGGAGAAGAAGAGTTTTATCTTCTTCTTCAACTTTTACACCAAGACTCATTAATTGGGTCATGATCTTGTTATAGTCATTTATGTAATAAAAAATATTGACTCCTGCCTCTATTCTTAGCTAATAGAGTTTTTTCTTCAGAAATAGTTGTTTGTTAGTGGTTTTGTTATGTATTCCTATTTTAGTTTCTTCTATAACTCAACAAGTGATAATTCATCTAACACAGAAATATTTAACTTCATTTGACAAACATAAACGAATATTTCTAACTGTTTTCATTTCCATTCCTGTCCAAGCACCATACTTGATATTAGCTAGCTTCTTTCCAATTAGCAACTTGATCAAGTCATGTTGAACCAAGATATCCTTAAGTATGCTTTCCCATAAACTAAAATTGTTTCAGCCCTCATATTTCTCCATGCCAAACTTAGATAAATTATTATCCATTATAAAATAGCAACTTGGAGACTCTTTTTTGCCAAAATCGATTGCATCAGTGCGTTCAGAATGGCCAAAATAGTTAGCGAGCTAGCAGGTGAGAAGAATTAATGGGGTGGCACATGAAGATGACGTTCAGACTTTGCTGAGCACATGTAGACTTCTCGAGATGAATTTTTCAACACAGTTTGCTATCCCAGCTTTGTATCTTCATCCCCGACGTGATGGTATGCTCATCTATCGTGGAGGGTATGATGACATTGAGGCAGGCTGCCAGCTTGTATAGGATGGTGCACGCTGCTGGGAAGTTAGCAAAGACCTAATTTTATGTTGTTGGCCTAGGCTTGTGCTACACACAAAATTCATTTCAAATCCAAAGTACAAGTAACTATCTTGCCAATGTTTTGGGCTACTACAACACTTTTTTTTGTAGGTACTATAATTCAATATACAATGGTGCGGGGTTCAAAATTGGGTTTCAATTTACAATGAAGGCATAGGCTACTTTCTCCACTCATTAATTAATATCACTACTATAGACCTCTTAATAGGCGGCCAACATATGCTAAAGCTCCTATTCCCTAATTAAAACTAAACTAACAACAAAGAATAAAACTACCATATGTATAGGCAAATACATTCACCAAGTCCAAGCTTAGCCAGTGGGGCGGAGAACTAAGGAAAGTTTTTGAGTTCCTTAAAGACACTTCGATACTATTAGCCTAAATTCTAAGATCTCTTTGAGCATATTAAATAAATAAATAGAGAGAATCTCTCAATGGTCTTATCTATGAATCAGCTTAAAACTGCAACTCTACGTGTTAGCTGCTGAACTTCACGGATGTTTCAATATGTTAACATGTCTTACAAGCCTTTTGCTTTCCTATTTCATATTTTTTACAACCATAAAGCGCCTAATGTTTCCTTGAGAGAACCTCAAGAGTGTGTTTGGTAAGATTAAGATCCATTCCATATCTCCAACACACCATGCATACATACTTTGAAATTATTCCAAGGGAGGATTATATTATATGCTCTCTGGGGGGCTTTCATAGATATGTTGGACTAGATATTGGGCTTATGGATCTCTACTATAATAATAATAATAATAATAATAATAATAATAATAATAACAACAACAACAACAACAACAATAATTGTGGATCAAAAAGTTATTCTAAGTGTTTGAACCAGAAAGAGATAGCATCATGTCCTTTTGCTTAAGTTCTCACAAATATCATCAAATTGTTAGTATTTTCTTCTGGTTTGCACTTGTTTTTGTATTAGGGTTGGTCCTGAAAACAGATAAAATAGGGTAGGAGTTGTTGGGATTATTGGTCCACAAACTTTAAATAAACAAGCACACAAAAGAAAATTATTGATATTGGGGTTACATGGTTCGGCAAATTTTTTCCTACATCCAAACACTACTTGGGGAGAGAGATTCACAATTACTTAAAAACAAAGAAGGAAGAGATACAGACTCAGATTCACTCAACTCTCAATCTTCTCTCTGCCTAGCCACTCACGGCACACACACACACTCTTGTTTACATAGACTTCTATTACAATCTTTCCTCTCGCACGCGCGCGCGCGCACTCACACACACACAATATGGACAGCCGGTGCTGAAAAGATTGAAGGAGCAGTAGTCGGCGCCAAAAATATTGAAGGAGCGGCTGCTCTTGACTTCTTTTTCCTTATCTTATCTGTCACTTACATTAAATATACAAATGTAATTGGGTATGGACCCAACTGGAGCTAGGTTTGAGAAAAGATGCAAAGTGATTGAAGACGACATGCATTTTAATTAATTTCTTGATTTTACTGTCCCTTAAAAGTAATGGAGTTGTCACTGTTAACTTATTAGATGGCTCCACGAACTTCAATAACTTTACCATAAAATTTGAAAGACTTACCATTATGGAAGAGTAATACAACATTTATTTTAACAGGTACAAATCCCAAAGGATTTTAAAAGTGAGCTTCGTTTTATACGAACAACATAATGATTTTAAAATTTCCACATGATGCAGGCAGCAGCCAATCCATTGGTAGATGCTCGCCTATCAGATATATGCATAGGCACATCAGCAGCACCCACTTATCTTCCTGCCCATTTCTTCGAAAATCAAGACCAACATGGAAACTTCAAGCAATTCAATCTTATTGATGGCGGCGTTGCTGCTAATAATCCGGTAAATTGCTTTTAACTACGAAAGATAGTTAATTAGTTTGATCATATTGGTAGTTATTTTTGGAAGTACGTACGTAATGCATGCATGCATCATATCAGACTCATCACTATATATGAATATAAAATTTTGCAGACATTAGTTGCCATTACGGAAGTAACCAAACAGGCATTCAAGAATAACCCAGATTTCTTCCCAATGAAGCCAATGGATTATCATCGTTTCCTAGTAATCTCCATAGGGACGGGCTCGTCAAAGAAGGATCTCAAGTATAGTGCCAAAATGGCAACGAAATGGGGATGCTTGGGGTGGCTGTACAACGATCATTCCACGCCATTGATAGATGTTTTCACCCAATCAAGTGCTGAAATGGTGGACTACCACAACAGTGTTGTTTTTAAAGCTCTTCGTTCTGAGGATAATAACTTAAGAATCGATGTATTTTCTTGATCCTTCTAATTAATCAATATTGCCTAATTATTCGTTTAAAATCTGAAAAATATTAGGAAAAAAAAGAAGAAGGATTTCACCTTTTTCATATTTGGTTATCCAGAAAAATGAGAAACAAAATAAAAATTATAGCAAATTAATGAACAAGATTTTAGTTTTATACATCTTTAGGATTTGATTTTTATTAATTTTTTATCAGATTAGAATAATTTTTTTATTTTTAATACTGAAAAATGAATTTCTTTCTTTTATTTATATATTTGCATGCATGCATGCATTTTGGGGAACGTGCAGGATGACACATTAAGTGGGACACTGGCTTCAATGGATGTAGCCACAGAGGAGAATCTGGAGAACCTTGTAAAGGTGGGCGAGAGGCTGCTAAACAAACCAGTTTCGAGGGTGAATTTTGAGACGGACCATTATGAACCAGTTGAGAATGGAGGCACCAATGCAGAAGCACTGAGAAAGTAACGTACCAAATATATAATTACGCACCATCTATACGTACATGCATTGCAATAGAATAGTGATGTTGATTGTCATTTAATTTAACTATAATTAGCACTAATTAAAAGTGATTTATATTCTTCTTAACACTTTTAGGTTTGCAAAGCTGCTTTCTGCTGAAAAGAGACACAGGGAAGTGAAGTCCCTGCAGCTTGGTGATGGTTCTAGCTAATTTGAAGTTGCTGCTCCATCTTCATTGTCCACGCGTTGCCTTCGAATATATTTCAATTTATTTGCCGAAATAAATTTACATATGCATGTGTGTATCGAGTTTGGTATTTTTCACTTGAATAACGTGAACAATTAATTATCAAATAAGTGATCATAATGAAATCATGATACGATTGAATGCATTCAATTACATTGTTTTAGCATTCGATGTAGATAGGTCAACATTAAGCTCATAATTCCACTTACTTTATGTTTAAGAGTATTAATTTTAGAATTTAGATTTGATTTTGTATGAATTTAAAAAAAAAAAAATTAAGATTCCATTCCAATCAAATGAAAATGAATGTAAAAGGCTCAAGCAAAGGATTTGAGCCAGAACAAACAATAGTAGCCTTCAAGTTAAACGAAGGCATGCACATAAACAAAAGTTGGAAACTTATCTCTAGCTTTTAGCTGTCAAGAGAGAGGATGGAATGCAAATCTATCCACTGCAGTGTTCCAAAGGAGGGAAGAAGTTTGCTCCAATGGAATAGGTTGTGTAGAACTTTCCAAGAGACCTGTTGACTTGTTTGTCTGATCTCTGTTTTGATGTTGATGAAATACAGTGAACTTATGTGTGTATTTAGCATGTAAACAGGACTAATAATGGTCTCTAATAACGGTCTATAATATTTGCATGTCATGCATGATAGGGTATATATGTTCAAGAGGCCTTAGAATGACCATACGAATCATCACCCATATAGCCTAAAATGTCTTTTGCTTATTTACACCGGGTTGATGAAGCACAGAGACAAAAACAGGACTTAAATACACATTGTAAGCGGTCTCGGTCGACCGAACCCTAAGCTATATAAAAGCCTCTATTGACTGAACTGACCAAAAGTCAAAATGTTAACTTTACGGTCGACCGTTTTGAAATGAACGTGTCTTCCACAGTCGACCGAACTGACACATGTCTGACCCCCAACAACTTGGTCGACTGAACCATTAGTTTAAAACTTGCCTTGGTCGACCGAACCTACGAAGGGTTGGAAATCACCTTAAGACGGTCGACCATATCTCCAGTTCAAAATGGCCATGGTCGATCGAACCTTGAATATGGTCGACCAAACCTCTTGGGTTGGTGAAATTTTTACCGCAGTAAATCAAGGTTAATTTGCATTAAACATAATTAAACAATTTCAAAAATACCATGTATATCCCCAATGGTTATATTTTTGCTTAACTCTATATATACCCTCTTATTTGTCATAATTAGCATGAGATTAGCATATAGATTAGAAAATTTTTTCTTTGAAAATTTATTGTGCTAAATCTTTCATACTCCCATTTTTTACAAGCAGAGTGCTAAAATCTCTTTCTCATACTCATTCAATCACATATTTTTTAGGGAAATCATTTTGTTCTTCACATTCATTTTTGCGAGCTAAACTCTCTCCCACGCTCACATTTGTTGTGTATTGATTTTTGGAGAGTAGCTTAAAGTTTTTCCCATTATATTTTATTTGTTGACTTTTTGAGTCCTATCTCATTTTTTGATAATGAAAAATACAAGGTAATTAATGTTTTCCGAGTTTATGTGCAGGTTGAGTCTTGCATGAAAAATACAAGGTAATTAATGTTTTCCTAGCACTTCCCAAGCGTTATCCGCGGTACACCAGCCACTATGTTCCCAACATAAGAACGTTAGTTCCGGTTACTCGAAGGACCTGAAAAATATGTACATACAGCAGGGGTGAGACACCTCTCAGTAAGAAAGAATACAGGTTATATCGGTGTGTGGCATTTGAATATTATCATGACGCAACACATATATAGTTAAATGCAGTTTCAGTACTAATTTCACAACAGTGCATACATGCGCACACACATGATCAAGCAATCCCGGTGTCATCACACCCTTCGGCTTGAAGCCGGCCCACGACATACGGCGTTGGCTCATAGCAAACCTGCAAACATGACACCACCGGCACATGGCTAGTTCCAGACTCCCATGGCATTGTATCGGCACTAAACTGGTGGATCCACACCCTTCGATGATCACTCAGTAAGGCTCACGCCCTTGGATATAGAGTCAAACACTCTTTCCAAACATGGCCAATGATTTCATATGCCCTCAGATATAGAGCCAGACACTCTCAGTACCTACAACAAATTCAGAACCCCGTTCCTACTCGCATTTCAACCAAACACAATATAAACATGCTTGCTCATATAACCAAACAAACCACACCCATTTGGTAATCTAAAATCATGATTTTCCAAACACATATAGTTTAAACAAGTGAAGGCACGGTCATCCCTATAACACAGTACAAATCAACATATACATTCGGTTTTCAACAAAACCAGGGATGCAGCTCGCCGCCCTCTTTTTCCCAAAATTGTAATCATGAAAAATTCATAGTTTTCCACATTAGATCCCCCCAAATGAGTAGCCAAAACACAAACAAGACCGTGAACCATAGTTCTACCAAGTCCGATTTCGAAAATAACCGACATAAATAGATTCCCCTTACCTTTCCCCTAAATGGCAAATTCCAAACTCTAAGGCCCCTAAACAGCAAACCGAGTTCCAAAACCTACAACCAACAGTACAGAATATACTCACGACTCCATTCTCTACAAAATTACTGGAATGGAAATGAAAATCGAGCCTTACTTTGATTTTATGTTTAAACCCAAAAATCTCTGAAACGAGTTTCCGATCCGCAGAACTTGTAGAGAATCCTTCACTGATCCTCGTGATAACTTTGGATCATCGAATCAGACAATAAATGGCAAAGAAATCTAGAGAGAGGAAGTGTATGGAGAGTTCCTAGAGAGATAGAGAGAGGATATTTAGATTTCTTAGTTGAGAAGTAATAGAAATTGATATTTATAGCCCTTGACTCAGCCGCCCTCGTCGACGAGGTCATATAGACAGTTCGTCCATGAAATGGTGACCTCGTCGATGAGCCTAAGATTCCCAGTTTTCTAAAATCTCTCGGCTTCTCCTCATTGATGAGCCTCTGCACTTCGTCAACGAGACATACAAGGCCTTCGTCAATGAGATCTGGCTTCGTCAACGAAGCCTCCTCAAATTCCAATTGTCACCCCTCTATTAATTATTTAAACCCATATGTCACGGTTCAGGTTATTACATATTAGCTAGTGACGGTTCTCATAAATCGTCACTAATAATGCACTTATTGACAGGGAGAAAGGTCAAGAGGTTACCAAGGACAGAGGACTCGTCTCTGCGCAGTCTTACCGAGAAGAAATTATCCTCTTAACTTTTATATGTCGATTCAAGATCCCCAAAGGGGTGCCATTCATGGTGGTATGATTCGATAAGAATATAAAAGGATTATCTCAATTCAATTGTTTAGTATTGTTCTGTCCCCCCTTTGCCTCAATTATACTTCAATTTTTTTCTCGGTGAATTAATAGCATTTAGGAGATCAATTGGGCACAAATCTCACAGAATAATATTCTATAGGTAAATTTACTTGTGGCATGTTTGTTGATATTTGTTTAGAAGTTTGATGGTGTTTTACCATAAGTTCTACTTGTTTGACATTTGTTATGTTTGGAATTTTGCTGACTAAATTGTATAGCTCTTAAGCCGATGGGGCTTGGGTGATGTAGTTATTGTCAAGGTTACATTGCAGTAGTATTTTTTTGCAAGACTGGTCATTAGTACAAAATTTTTATGTTCGATTGTAAATGGAAATTAGTGACAGTTTAGAGAAATCATCACTAATAGTCCATTATTAATGACAGTTTATTAGAATTGCCACTAATAGTATTTTATTTATTAAAAAATATATAAAAAAATTTATTTACCTATTAGTGACTGTTTGTCAAAGTATTAGTGACGGTTTTAAAATTGTCACTAATACTCTAAAATGTTAAATCCCTAACCCTGCGCGGATTTCCCCCATTTTCCCCCATTCTCTCCTCTTCCCTCCTCCTCCCTACACACCGAACACTCCTCCCACCCCTCGCCTCCTTTCTTCCTTGATCCCACCCCCTCCGCCGTTCTTCCCTCTTCCCACCTCCGCCGCCGCCGCCGCCGCCGATGTCGTTGGCTCCTCCTCCTCCTTCTTCTTCTTCTTCTTCTTCTTCTTCTTCTTCTTTCCTCCTCCTCCTCCTTCTTCTTCTTCTTCTCCTCCTCCTCCTTCTTCTTCTTCTTCTTCTTCTTCTTCTTCTTCTGCAAACCCTGGGTTTTGAAAAAAAATCCATGCGTAAATAAATGTAATAAAAATGATCCTTTATTCTTGTTGGAATTTGTGTAATCCTAAGAAGGGGGTGAACTGGGTTTCAAAAACATTTTGGCCAATTTTACGCATTTCGCTGATTCACCACAAATCATATCACATTCAATATAATAGCGTGTATGAAAAATGATAAAGCTATATGTTCAAACATATACGTGAAGCATAACTCATTTAAATAAAAGTGTGCATGCAAATAATTAGAACTATGAATAAACAAGCATACACATATGGAAATTTAAAGTACAGTCATTAAATGTGAGAGAGAGAGAGAGAGAGAGAGAGAGAGAGAGAGAGAGAACAACAGACGATATTTGTTATCGAGGTTCAGCCAAACCAACCTACATCCCCACTTTGGGCATACCCCCCAAGGATTCCACTATCCCTGCTAACTTAAACGGACGGAGCAGAAACCGTTACAACCTCTCCTTACAGGTGAGGTAAAGCTCAGCTCAATTATAAGGTTGAGTCCAACTTGTCTCACTTACGGGGCTGAGACTTCCCAATTCAATTTACCAGGCTAAACCCAACCGGTCTCACTTACGAGGATGAGACTCCTTAGTTCAATTCCTCACTGAACCTAACTGATACATTAAAAATATTTTTGTATATATTACATGATTCAAACAATAAGCCAGGATGTACACTTTTAAACTCATAAAACATGCACTCTCTTATGATATGAAATATGCTCAGTAGAGTAAAGGTGCTTTCAAAATAATTTTTGTAATCTTTGAAAATCATATGTATGATGAGGACCTCAAAGATTTAAACCTTAAATCAAATATTTCCCTAAAAATATTTGCAATAATAAATAGGAGAGTCTAGGTTTTTACTTTCGAAAGCTTTGCACACACAAAACAAAATACAAGCATTTAAAACTTTATGTGCAAATCAAAGCAAGGATATATTTCTCCAAAAAAATATTTACCAGGGCAATATGTGGAGAAATCCCAAAACTTTACTCTCAAAAATGTTTCCCAAACATGCAAGCAAGAGAGAGTAAAACTCTTGAATGAAATAAATGCCCAAATAAAAATACTCTTGTGTAGAAAATAATTTTCAAGAAAAAATGAAAGAGAGTTTGGAGAGTATAAAAATTTAGCCCCAAAAGGAATTTTTGAAATAGAATTTCAAATGGGGGAACTTTGATTAAAAAATATTTGAGAGAATTTTGGAACTAATCAAAGTTACTAATCTTGGCTTATGATGGGGTATATATAGAGTTTGTAAAAATTATGACCATTGGGGACACACTGGGTATTTTTAAAATTATTTAATTAAAATTTAATTACATTTAAGCCCTTAAAATATTTGGAACCCGAGAGGTTCGGTGGACCATATTGCTAAGTTCGGTCGATCATGTCAATTTTGAACTACAGATTAGTCGACCGTCTTAAAGCGATTTTGAACCCCTTCATGGGTTTGGTCAACCAAGACAAGTTTGGTTGGCTACTCTTCTAGATTCGGTGGACTATGGCCAAAATGAACTAAACATTTGGTTGATCGAACAGTTGGGGGTCAGACACGTGTTGGTTCCATCAACCGTGGAAGATGCGTTCAAAATTGAACGGTCGACCGTGCGAAGTCAAAATGTTGACTTTCGAACGGTTCGGTCGACCATGGCAATTATAACGCCAGGGTTTTGATTGATCGGGATTGGTTTGGTCGACCAAGGCATTTATACTGCCAAGAATTCGGTCGACCGAGCTTTTTAAGCCCAAAAAACCAACGTCGGTCGACCGAAGTTTATTTTTGCCCTAAAGTTGACCCTAAATTATTTTTAAACCTTTTGTATGATTTTAGTCTTTTAGGAAAAGGTTTTCTGTAAAGTGTGTTGGTCCCTAGGGTCTGTCTATGGTCATTCTGAGTATTTTATCCATATCATGCAAATACGTGCATTATTACAGACCAAATAATAAAAAAATAAATGCATTTACAAATTAAATCATGTCTTCTTCTTGTTCTTTTGTTCTTCTGGTTTTTCATGGAATGCACCGGACAATTTGTTCTTTAAGTTTTTCGGACTTCCATTTCTCTTTTACCTCATGTGTGTGCTGAATCATAAACGTATTCAAAAACACTAAATACACACATGAGATACGAGTGTTTTATCAACATCAAAACAGAGATCGGACTCAAGAAGTCAACAATTCTTTTAGGGAAATAATTTAAACATTCTTGTAGGCTGTCAATTTCTCATCTGTTGTTATCAATAATTTGTTAGAATTTATTATGGTAGTTTATATATTTTTTGAAGAAACTAGTTAGTACCCTACAGTATGTGCAGAGTTTGAATTTTTAGATGGGTTGGTTTGTTCATTGAGCATGTAGAATAAGAGGTGTTGTATGAGAACCATGGTAACTTAGGAGAAATTTGGAAGGGATTAGCAAGAAGGAGTGAATCATCTCACACAATTCCAAACCCTCTCGGGAAAAGGGGTTTGGCAGCCGAGTTGTCATTCTATCATCTAAAAACTCAAATTCAAATTTGAATCTAAAGGTTCAAGAAACCAGCCCACCCCATTTACTGACATGAAATGATAGCCCAAAAGACTCAGCTTTCGGCTAGGTAAGTCATTTATATGAATGGAATTGTGGACATTTTGTGGACCTCTCTAGTTTCAGGCTCAATAACGAACCAGTAGGAAACGATGGGTGGGTAATTGATAGGGCCTTAAAAAAAGCAATGAAGGTGATTGTGTTTAAGAGGATTGCAACGCAGAACTACAAAATTTACTCACCTGCATTGAAGCTGGAAGAGTATCCCAAGATACCCTTGAAAACAATCCATGTATCCCAAAATAATATGTTGGAATGTTAGGGGTCTTAATTGTAGAGTTACAAGAAGCAGGATTAAGCAAATGTTGGGATTTGGATGTTGGACATCATTTTTCTTTTTTTTTTTTCAGGAAGCAAAAATGGAAAGTGTAGAAAAGAATACATTGAAATCAGTATGGAAGCTAAAGAAAATGGAGTGGAAATGCTTAAGCCCAAATGGAGCCCTAGAAGTATTTTGATAGCATAGAAATTATTTTTTGCACTAGGATGCTATTAGCAACAATTTTTCTATCTCTATAATTTTTTAGAATGCACGTACGGGTCGAGGTTGGCTCCTCTCAACAGTATAAGTGCTTCTTTGCAAATAGGATAAGTCTAATTTCTTGCTTGAATTATTGTTTGTAAAGGAAAAGCTAAACTTTACATGGTGTGTGTGTGGAGACTATAATGAGATTAGATTTCCCGAAAAAAAAAGATTTGAGATGTACCAAAATTTATAAGTCAATGAGCACCTTCTCTAATTTCATCTCAAAGTGGGACTTAGTGGATCTACCCCTCAATGGGGCTGATCTCACCTGGTCCAACAACCATGAGATCCCAATTATGTCAAGGCTAAATAGATTTCTCATTACAACCAAATGACTGGTTAAATTTCCTCACATGTTTCAAAAAACTCTTACTAGATGCACTTTAGATCATAATCTTGTATTGCTAGATTGTGGAGGCAATAAATTAGGAAAAGCCTAATTCAGATTTGATAATAGTTGACTTATGATAGAAGTTTTTGCAAGAAAGATTGAATAATGGTGGGGGTCTCTCGAATTTCAGGGTTTGGCAACTTTTGTGTTGGCTCAAAAATTGAAGGCTCTGAACGTTCAGTTAAAGCAGTGGAGAAAGGAACACTTAGTTAACGAGTTGTAGAAGAAAGAAGTTTTACTAAATGAGTTAGACTTTTGGAACAATCAAGCAAAAAAATGCCCTTTATACAACCAAGATAAAGCCTTGAAATAAGAGGCCTACAAAAATATTCTCCAATTATTGGACTATTAAGAAGCTTTATTGAGACTTAAATCCTAAGAGTTATGGCTAAAGGAAGGAGACAAGAACACAAGCTATTTTCACGATGTGGCTTCTTTGCACAGAAGGAAGAACTTTATTTCAAGGCTTACTATAAAGAATAAGGTTGTACAGAGCTTAAAGATATCAAATCAAAGGCCTTGTTGACCTTTTGAGTTTGATTCCTATTTTGATGCTGACAAAGCACTTGAAACTAATGTGTGTGCCTAGTACTTGAAAAGGTTAATAATTCAAAATACACACATGGAAGAGGGTCATGGAAGCGAGGAGGAACTTGAAGTTTATACAACCTGGCGCATTCCATAGAAGACGAAAAAGCAAAAGACAAGAAGACATTTGATTTGATTGTAACAGAATTTAGTTTTATATTTTTAGTCTATAATAATGCGTGGCATGCATGGTATGAATGAAAGTTCAAATGACCATAGACAAACCCTAGGGACTAATGAACTTGATAAAGACTTCGGTCGACCTTTGGTCGACCGACGCTGGATTTTTTGGGTCAAATTAAAGGCAAAATAGTAACTTTTTATGCCCTCAGTCGACCGACCAATCTTGTGTTATAATCCATTGGTCGACCGAATCACTATTTTCCCGGTGTCAACTTGTTGACCAAGGCTTAGTCGACCGACCCATTTTGACCTGTCTTTTAGTTCAAAATAACCACGGTCAACCGAATCTTATGAGTGGCCGACCAGCCTTTTGTCACAGTCAATCAAACCCACGAAGGGTTCCGTGCCGCCTCTGGTTCGATCAACCAACCCGTGCCTAGGTCGACCAAACCTCTCGGGTCAAACCATTTTTAAGTGCTAAACCGGCTTAAAATTTTAATTAAACAATTTAAAAATGACTAGCGTGTCCCTAATAGTCATATTTTTGCTCAACTCTATATATACCCCCTTGATAAACATAATTAGCAAGAGATTAAACTATGAAATTCTCTCAAATTTTTATACTCCCATTCTTTCATTTTCAAGCTAAAAATTTCATACTCTCTCTGTTTTTCTTTGAAAAATTCTTTTTAGAGAGATTAATTTTTTTCTCACACTACTTCCATTTGCAAAATCATTGCACTTAAGAGTTGTTGAAAGAATTATTTATTTTGGGCATTTCATTTATCCAAAAGCATTTACTCTCAATCAAACCCTTAATTTTGAAAATCATTCTTGATAATATTTTTTTGGAGAAAGTTTTTATAGGCTTGTGAATCTTTTGCACATTCATTTGCTTTCATTTGCAAAAATCTTTCGAGCACAAGCCCTTGCATCCCCTAAGCTTTATTTGAAAAAACTAGTTTTAGGAAAATTCTTAGAATATTGAAAAGAGTACCCTAAGCATTTTTATTTTTTTTTAATATCTTTGCTTTACTCTTTGTTAGTGAGAAAATTATTTTTTACAATCGGTTTTTATTAAGAAATATTTTTGAGTGAAAAATACACATACTCACATTGAGCTTTAATTTCATATCATCTGTAAGTGCATTTGTGCTTCAAATTGTACATCATCTACTTGTAGTAGAAGCATCCTATTTGTAGAAAATATTTATATATGTTGTATTCCCAACGTGTGGTCGGAAGAGGGAGACTTACCCTATGAAAAGTCCCGAATTGCTCAAACTTGGTTAGGAGAGCACTGGATTGGTTCAAACCCAGTTAGGAGAATTAGGTGTACCACCCTGTAAGGTGTATTGGTTGGCTCCGCTAATTTGAGTTAGGGGTATACCTCGCCCCTTGGAAGAGAGGCTGTAATCGGTATCGTTCCACCCATTAAGTGAGCATTTAGTGAATCATCTTACTTGTGAGCTTGAGGCAAGGACGTAAACAGTATTGGCCGAACCTCGATATCATATTTTGTGTCCTTTTCTCTTTCCCTGTACTAATTTTTTTCCGTGCTTAAATTCCTGCACATGTATGCTTATAGTAAAATTTATTATGAATGTGTGCATGTTTTAAATTTTATGAATGATTAAGAAATATTGAGTATGCTATATCTGCTTTTTTCGTTTTGATTATATGCTCAATTTATTTTTGTGGTAATTGGGATTGCATAGAAAGATCCTAAGCTATGAAATATTGTTTGTGGATTTAAATTTGACCTAAGAAATTTTTAATACCCAATTCACCCCTCCCCCTCCCTCTTGGGAATACACCAATTCCAATAGGCCTCAAAATTTTTATAGGATATACTCCAAGAACCTTTCACTTGGGAATCGACCTAAATTGAAGGCTGAAGGTTTTGCTACCTTGCCTGAAAGCAGTAGAAAGCACCTTGAAAGCCCTTTCTCAGAGGCTTAAATTCGGAGTGTCATTAATTATATGAATGTAGACAAATCTCTTGGACTGGATGGGTTCATAGTAGCCCTAATTCATAAGTGTTGGGAAATTAAGAAATTTGACTTCCTCCCAGGTTTTTAAGAAATCTATGCAAATGGAAGATTCAAAAGGAGCTTGAATGCCAATTTTATTATAATTATTCCAAAGAAAGGAGAGGCAGAGAATATTAAGGATTACAGAGCCATTAGTCTTGTCGACATCTTCTATAAAATTCTTGTGAAGGTTCTCTTGAGCAAACTTAAAGAAATCCTACCTTTGATCATATCCAACTAGCAATTGGCTTTCATCACAGGAAGATAAATTCTAGATGCATCCCTTCTTGCAAATGAAAGCATAGATTTTTTTAGGAGGAATAATGTGGAAGCTTAATTTGCAAACTTGATCTGGAAAAGGCATCTGATCATGTGAATTGGAGCAACCTTATCCACATCTTGAAAATCATGGGGTTGGGATCAAAATAGAGGAGATGGAAAAAATGGTGCATCTCCATAGCTTCCTTCTCGATATTGGTCAATGGAAAGCCTACTGGATTTTTCAAAGTTCTAGGCTCCTTAGGCAGGGTGATCCTTTGTCCCCTTTTCTCTTTGTTATTGTCATAAAGGTGCTTTCGCAATTGATCACCAAAGAAATTGGCAGAAACCTTTTGAAGGGAGTAAGCATTCACAATCATTTAGATTCCATCATTGTATCTCATCTTTTACTTTGCATATGACGCTTTGATTTTTTTGCAGTAACTCTTTATCTAAATTCAAGAATTTACAAGCCATTTTATATGGTTTGAAGCAGTCACAGGTTTAAAATTCAATCTATCCAAGAGCCTCATCTTTCTGATCGGAGAAATAAATGGCACTAATTAGATCGCCAAAATTCTAAATTGCAAATTGGGCTCTTTACCCACTTCATACCTGGGTCTCCCTTTTGAGGTCAAAACAAGCTCTCCATGTATTTGGTATCCAATCATGGAAAAAATGGAGCGCAAGCTGGAAACTTGTAAAACAAAATTTCTTTCAATGGGAGGTAAATTGAATCTTATTAATTTAGTTATTTCCAATCAACCCATCTATTTCATTACCTATGCCAAAGAAAGGTATACATGTGTTAGAGAAGCTGCAGAGGAATTTCTTATCGAAAGGCTCAGCGGAGAAATTTAAATAGCCCCTTGCAAATTGGAACTTGGTTACACAACTAAAAATTGAAGGTGGATTGGGCATGAAAAGGTTGGAGCTTATGAACAAAGCTTTAATAGGGAAATGGTTATGGAGATTTTGCAGGGAGGACAAGGTTCTTTGTAAATCGGTGATATGCATCAAATACAGATACAACAATGTTGTCTGGTCTCTAGCAGTGCCTTTAGACAACCAAGGTTGGGGCTTTGTGGAAAATTTTTGTCAAGCCAAAGACATCAATCTAAGATCACACATGATTAAGATCGAAGGCAAGATAAAAACAAAATTTTGGCTGGACAATTGGGCTGCAAAATCATCTCTTAAAGAGCTTTACCCGAATCTTTTTTGTTTAGCTCGCTAGAAGGAAGTTAAAGTGGCTAAGGTTATGTGCGTCTCCAATGACAACATTTTTTGGGATATGTCCTTTGTTAGCCAAGTTAGAGGTAAGGAAGTCAATCAAATGATCAAGTTATTCAGATTTTTATACGATATTCATATTGATAGGAAGGAGTCAGACACGTGCATATATATGGGACCTTTCCAGTTCTCAGATCTTCTTAGTGGCTAGTTTGTACAACTGCCTCTCTCATAAGATCAAACTCTCACATTAAGATAATTGTTCCTTTTAAAACTTGTGGAACCCCTTCATCCCTTTGAAGATCAGTGTCTTTTCTTGGTTGGCAATTAAAAACAAAATCTTTATAGCTAATAATTTGTGATAAAAAATAAAAAATAAAAAATGTGGATGTTGGCTTTTATGTATTTACTATGTAAGAAGGAAAATGAAAAAGTGGATCATCTCTTCCTACATTACTCCTTCAGAAGACAAATTTGGGCTACAATTTGGCAAATGTTGAACTTTCATTAGGTCATGCCTAAAGAGTTGTCTTCATTATTTTGCGCTTGAAACTATTCCAAGATCAAGGGGTTTCTTAGAAATTCAAACTTGCGATCCCAGTGGCCATTTGTTGGGAAATATAGAATGAGATGAATGGGAGAATATTTTGGGATAAATACTCCAACGTCTCTCTAGTTTCACACAATTGTTTGTCAAATTTGCACCAATGGAGTCGGACTAAAATTAGTCTCAACTCGTTGAACTGGGAAGAGTTCACGTCTATCGTTTTGGACTTCTGCGGGGGGTGAGGATGACTTTTGTATGTTTTTTTCTCATATCAAGGTGGCTCCTGTTAGAGATGGAGCCAGAAACACAGCTGGAGACTCGTCGAGATGAGTCAAAAAACGCGTGGAATTTATTTTCCATTTAATCTTTTCTTTTAACTTCTAATTTGTGATTAAATCTGATTAATTTGTATTTATTCGCATTTAATTATAATGTAAAATCCAAGCCTATATAAAGAGGCTGTGGAAAGTGAGACATATAGCACAGCACAGCACAACAGTGCAGAGAGAGAACAGAGAGTGCAGAGAGAGCACAGAGAGTGCAGAGAGAGCTGAGAGGAAGAAGGGAGGAAAAGAGAGAGAGAGAGAGAGAGAGAGAGAGAGAATTGTAACATTTTTCCAGCGAGTTCTTGACTGAACCATGTAAAATTCTTGGTGTCATTCTCTTCTGGATGCTCACAGGGTCCTAACAAGTGGTATCAGAGCCCAATTGGAGCAGAAAATCCAGATCGGAAGTAATCCAGAAATTCAGAACTCTGTCCAGTAGATCAAAACTGTGTTTTTGAGGCCACCGTCGTATTATTCTCGCCGAGACGAAGAGAAGTGTGCCCGCCGGAGCTCGAACGGAGTTTAGACAAGCCCCCATGCTCCTTGTTGGAGCAAGATGCCTCTTCACGCGCAGTCTATGCGCCAGCGAACATCTCCTCACGTGCTACACGCACCGCACGCGTCTTCTTCGCCTGTTCTGCCTCAACCCGACCCAAAGAGAACCCGAACCGACCCTGCAGGTGACTCAGATCCGGGTGAACCCGAGATCCGGTTCCTTACCCGGGCCTAACCTCAGCGCCACGTCAACGCTCATACAGTGCACGCATTAGCTGGGCCACGTCAGCAAGAGTGCCACGTGGTAGAGGCGCCGCATCATCAAGTGGGTCCCACAGCCACGTCAACGCCACGTCGTAGGTGGACTCCACTGCCATTTCAGTAGGTCGAGCCCACCGCCATGTCAATAGGTGGACCCCACTGTCACTTCAGCAGATGCCACGTCAACGCCACGTCATCAGTTTGACTGGTTTTGACTGAAAACTTTGACTGAGCTTTTCAGGGTCGTTTTGGGTCCGTTTTTCGAGCAACTCGAACCATTTCTAGGGTTTTCAATCATTCTGGATCCATCCGTGCTATCCATTTGAGCTAATTCCATCTCTAGATTAGTAAATCGAGATTTCAAATGAAAAGAGCTCAAAAATTGAAATGTTCAATGGGAACAATTTCTGTTTTTTGGAAGATGCAGATAAAAGACTTTTTGTTTGGGAAGGAATTGCACTTACCCTTGAAGGGTAAGCCAACATCCATGAATGAGGACGAGTGGGAGTTGCTTGATCAAAAAGCCCTCGGAGCCATCAGAATGACATTGTCGAAATTTGTGGCGTTCAATATCAAGCATATAACATCCACTAAGTCTCTGATGGATGCGCTCTCAAATATGTACGAGCAGCCTTTAGTCGCAAACAAGGTACATCTCATGAAAAGAATATTTATGATGAATATGTCTGTAGGTGAGAGTTTCAGCAGGCATCTGAATAACTTCAATGAGTTGTCTGATCAACTCGCCTCAGTCAGGATAACGTTTGATAATGAGATTCGGACTCTACTGATTCTCAGTCAGTTGCCTAAAAATTGGAATGGTGTCGTCACTACCATCAGTAGCTCCATAGGAAAATCGAAGCTTGTATACGATGAGGTCGTCAGCATGATTTTGATGGAGGAAATAAGAATGCAGCCGAACCATAGCTCCAATTTGAGTTAAGCCTTGAACATGGAGAATCATGGCAGAGGAAACAGGCATGGACGATCAAACAACCGCGGCAGATCTAGGCCGAGAAATCCCAAAGGTACTCAGGACACAGGTTCTCAGAGCACTAAAGCTATTGAGTGCTGGAACCTTGGAAAGACTGGTCATTACAGGAACCAGTGTAGGAGTCAAAAGAAAGAATTCAAGATGAGGGCAAAGACAGAAGCAAATATTACTTCCAAGAATGATGAGATGTTAATCTGCTCTTTGGAGAGCAAGCAGGAGTCTTGGGTCATAGACTCCGGAACCTGATTTCATGCCACTTGCAGCAGAGATTGCTTGGAGGGATATACATCAGGTAATTTCGGTAAAGTTTATCTGGGCAATGATCAACCTTGCGACGTAATCAGCAAGGGAGTTATGAAGATCAATATAAACGGGTCAGTATGGAAGCTGAAGGATGTCAGGTATATTCCAGACTTGAGGAAGAATTTGATCTCAGTCGGTCAATTGGCAGATGAAGGCTATAACACATCTTTCATGGGTGATGAATGGAAGATTTCGAAGGGTGCATTCACAATTGCTCGAGGTAAGAAAAGTGGTACTCTTTATATAACTTCTGATACATGTTTGTCTATTACAGTTGCTATAGAAAATGATGATAGCAACTTATGGCATCAACGACTCAGACACCTGAGTGAGAAGGGACTTAAGGTAATGCACTCAAAGGGTAAGTTGAGTGATTTACAGTCGGTGCAGATTGACATTTGTGAGGATTTCTTATTTGGGAAACAGAAGAGAGTTAGTTTTCATAAAAATATCAGTACCCTGAAAAAAGAAAGACTTGGGCTAGTCCATTCAAATGTATGGGGACCAACAACCATTTCGTCTATAGGAGTAAAGCATTACTTCGTCACGTTTATTGATGATCATTCACGGAAGGTATGGGTTTACATCCTGAAGTATAAATCTGATGTTTTTAATGCTTTTAGAATTTGGAAAGCGATGGTAGAAAACGAAACTGGTTTGAAAATCAAAAAGCTGAGAACAGATAACGGTGGAGAGTATGTTGACACCGAGTTCAAAAAATTCTGCTATGAGCATGGTATCATAATGGAAAGAACTGTGCTAGGTACGCCTCAACACAACGGCATAGTAGAGCGGATGAACAGAGCGTTGACAGAGAAATCCAGAAGCATGCGTATGCAGTCAGGCCTGCCAAAAATGTTTTGGGCAAAAGCAATCAACACAGCAACTTATTTGATCAATAGAAGTCCTTCAGTACCATTGAACTATAGTCTACCTGAAGAAGTTTGGAGTAACAAAGAGGTAAGACTTTCATATTTGAAAGTTTTTGGTTGTGTCGTATATGTACATGATCATGTCAGGAATAAGTTGGATCCGAAATCCCGGAAATGCACTTTCATCGGTTATGGTGGAGATGAATTTGGATATCACATTTGGGATGATGAAAACAAAAAGGTGATCAGAAGCAGAGATGTGATTTTTGATGAAAAGATGATGTACAAGGATAGACACACAACTGAGTCTACAGAGTCTGAAACAACCTTTGTAGATGTGGATGACGTTTTAGAAGGTGTAAGGACACGTTAGCAGAACATAGAAAATCCTCAGCAAACTACCAAGATTCCTCAGTCAGAGGAACATGTGGAGCAGATTGTTGCACCACCACCTCCTACTCCAGCACCAAAAATTAGGAGATCTTCTCGGCAACACATACCAAACAGGAGGTATGTAAACCATTTACTTCTTACAGATGGAGAAGAACCTGAATGTTATGTTGAAGCATGTCAGGCAGGAGATGCGAGCAAGTGGGAGCTTGCAATAAAGGATGAGATAAAGTCTCTTAACTCCAACAAAACATGGGAACTAGCTAAGTTGCCCAATGATAAGAAGGCTCTTCACAACAAATGGATTTATAGAATCAAAAAGGAGCATGACGGCTCCAAGAGGTACAAGGCTCGGTTGGTAGTTAAAGGCTTCGAGCAGAAGGAAGGAATTGACTACACTGACATTTTTGCACCAGTTGTGAAGCTGACAACCATCAGATCTGTTCTAAGTATTGCTGCCTCAGAGGGTTTACATCCTAAACAGTTAGATGTGAAGACGGCGTTTCTTCACTGTGATCTTGATGAGGAAATCTATATGCATCAACCAGAAGGATTCTCAGATAAAGGTAGAGAGAATCTAGTGTGCAGGTTGAAAAAGAGCTTGTACGGTCTCAAACAAGCTCCCAGACAATGGTACCAGAAATTTGACGGCTTTATGCACAGGAATGATTTTATAAAGTGTAACGCCGACCACTGTTGCTACTTCAAGAGGTATCAGTATAGCTATATCATTCTGTTGTTATATGTGGATGACATGTTGATCGCAGGACCAGATATAGAAGAGATCAGAAAATTGAAGCAGCAATTGTCAATGGAATTTGACATGAAGGACTTAGGCTCAGCGAAACAGATACTTGGGATGCGAATCTCCAGAGATAAGCGACAGGGAATATTGCAGTTATCCCAGTCGAAGTACATTAGCCGTGTTCTACAGAGGTTTAACATGAGCAACGCCAAAGCAGTAAATACACCTTTGGCAAGACACTTTCGCCTCTCCAAGGATCAGGTTCCCAAGACAGATGAAGAGAAGGACTTCATGGCTAAGGTTCCTTACACCTCAGCCATTGGAAGTCTCATGTATGTCATGGTTTGTACCAGACCGAACATTGGCCAAGCAGTGGGAGCAGTTAGTAAATTCATGTCTAATCCAGAGAAGACCCACTGGGAAGCAGTGAAGTGGATCTTCAAGTACCTCAGAGGCACTATTGATAAGTGCTTATGTTTTGGCAAAGGAGACTTGAAAGTCAAAGGGTATGTAGATGCTGATTTTGCTGGTGAAATAGATCACCGCAGGAGCACCACAGGATACGTGTTCATTGTTGGCACAACAGCTGTTAGTTGGATGTCGCAGATACAAAAGATTGTTGCCTTATCTACTACAGAAGCTGAGTATGTAGTAGTGACAGAAGCCAGTAAAGAGATGATTTGGCTTCAGGGTTCGTTAACGGAGCTTGGATTAAAGCAGGAAAGGAATGTTTGTACAGTGACAGTCAGAGTGCGATACATCTAGCAAAGAATTCAGCATTTCATTCCAAAACTAAGCATATTGGATTGTGTTACCACTTCGTCGGATCTTTGATAGAGGACGGTGTGTTGATACTTGAAAAAATCCAAGGTAACAAAAATCCGGCAGATATGTTAACTAAAGTGGTGACTACAGAGAAGCTGAAGTTGTGTTCAACTTCAGTTGGTCTTCATGCTTGAAGACACATATTATGAGCACATCATTTATTCATGATACTGGTTGAGAAAGTGTCTCTATCTCCAAGTGGGAGATTGTTAGAGATGGAGCCAGAAACACAGCTGGAGACGCGTTGAGATGAGTCAAAAAACGCATGGAATTTATTCTCCATTTAATCTCTTCTTTTAACTTCCAATTTGTGATTAAATCTGATTAATTTGTATTTATTCGCATTTAATTATAATGTAAAATCCAAGCCTATATAAAGAGGCTGTGGAAAGTGAGACATATAGCACAGCACAGCACAGCAGTGCAGAGAGAGCATAGAGAGTGTAGAGAGAGCTGAGAGGAAGAAGGGAGGAAGAGAGAGAGAGAGAGAGAGAGAGTTATTGAATAGTTAGTGTGTGCTCCGTGGACGTAGATCATTCTTGACCGAACCACGTAAAATTCTTGGTGTCATTCTCTTCTGGATGCTCACAAGGTCCTAACAGCTCCTAGTAGGCTTTAATTTTGAGGCAAGCTTGCATATCCAATGTTCAAGTAGTGGGGCTGCAGGTTGGCCTTACGATGATTTATTCTACTTTCTATGAGTTGTATTCTCTTGGAAGTTCAAGACTTGTTCCTTTCTTTTCTAATGCATTTACCTTTTCTTAAAGAACAATGAAATTTAATGTGTCAATTAAAATATTAAATTTTTAAATCCTAAATTCTCATACATATGCTAGTAATATCAAAAGGGAAGAATGTTGAGGCTCCGAATTCCCAACCCTAAATTCTCAAATTTTTGGATTTTAGCAAAATTAATTGGTTGTAAATTACATCCTGAAATCCAATGGTTCACTATTTAAATGTCTTGGCAAAAAAAAATAAATGAAGTTAACTTTAATCTGTCCATTAAGTTTGATTAATAATAAAATTTAATGTGGCAGTTAAAAAAATTAAATTCCTAAATCCTTACTTTTTAAAATTTTTCGATTTTTAAATTTTTTTAGCTAAATTCTATTTGGTTGTTAACTTGCATATTTAAATTAGATCAATCAGTGGTTCACTACTTAAATTTGTCGGTAAAAAATTTATTGAAAAATAAAAAATAAAACAAAATAAAATAAACTTAAGTTGACACTGATTGGTTCATTAAACTTAATGTGACGATTAAAAAATTAAATTCTTATTCATTGCAAAATTCTACTATTTTCACACCACAATTCTTATGTTGTGTGTGTGTGTGTGTGTGTGTGTGAAGAGGTGAAGAAGCAAATTTCTAAGCCATTTCTCAAACTGCAAACTTCAAGTTCTTATTTTTCCTTTTTTGGTTTCTATAATTTTTTTAGTCGCTTCTTCTAGAAATATAATGTCTTGATTTTTTTTTTCAACCTTCTAGTTTCTCATTCCTACTTTGCCCACTTGCTAATCATTTCTTTAATTTCGTTATTTAATGATAATTTTGTATTTGCCTACTAATTTTTTAATGTAAATTAGATTCTTCAAGTTATTTGTGGAGGACATTAACACTACATGTTGGAGTTCCCATCTTAGATTTTTATTTGAGTGGGTTTAAATAAATTTTAATATAATTTTATATTACATCGTATCCAAATCCACAGCTTCTTAAGATATAAAATAATTGAACTAGACAAAATTCCATTGTATATTGAATTCTCGAATTAAACAAATGTATAATATGCACTAAATCAATTTGATTGTAAATATTAATGCCAATAAGATGGTATATATATTACAATTATAGGGCTAAACAAAATTATTATTTTTCCATCATAGCTTTTTTTTGGTCTTAGTCCAAGGTGGTTAATGTATTATATTGCTGCAAACATACCTAATGGTTTTGGAATTTTTCTAGTTGATAGGTGCCAATGTGTGGGGTTGAATCGGGTGATAAAATTTTGACTAAGTTTTAATTTATTTCAAGTATAATAATAAAGATGATATATGAGACTATTTATGCAAACACCTGACTAAAACACACAAACAAAGACACGAGAAATTTATGATGGTTCAAGTAACTATGACCTATATTGATAGACTTAAATGATCCTTTCGACTAGAAAGCCACCAAAACACGCTAGAAAACTCTAGAAAACTAGAGGACCCTTTATATAGAGTAGAGTAAGGGAATATGTTGTGGCATTTACTATGGCACATTCTTTAATCTTACTCCTTACAAAACATGTGGCATAAATCTAAACCTTCTTTTTTAGTGTGGCTTTTGATAAAGCTTACAATGATAGTTTAGTAAAAGATAAAGCTTTCAATAACAATACATTAAAAGTTAATAATAGAGATGAGTCAGTGTTGTCGCGACATCTTAGTGACCTTATCTCGCTTTGTACACTTCTTCATCCTCTACTAGATAGAGGGTCATAACTTCCAGGTCGTCAATGGTTCCATTATTACTTGTTTAGTCCACATAATACAACGCTAGTCTGTTTGTTATTTAAGTTTTATGTCTTGGTTCTTCCGTCGTCCTTGTTGTGCACTGGGTTGAACAAGTCCTATGGTAGTTTATCTGGGTCAATATTATTGAAATAACACATGCTCTTCCTAGTTTCAACCCAATGAGATGTTGATAAGTGAGGATTTGCAAATGTATTTTCTTTTAAACTTTTTATCCTTCCACTTATGGGGAAGATATTGACATATCTCTCCTTTCCCTAAGTTTGGGCCTTATCTCAAAGATTGAAGGTGACCAGTATATGTAAGAATCCTATCATGAAATTGAACCAACTAACCCATCGTTCTTCGGTTTTGAAGAAAAGGAACCAGTCCTTCAGGTAAATATACTCTTAGGGCATTTGGCTTTGGTTTGCAATAAAGGCATATGTCCATGGCTTGTGCAAGACCATACCAATACGATACGATCTGGCTAAATACCAAAGGAGAAGGAAGGCCTCTTTTGGGGAAATTTATGTAGGACAAAGTGGGACCCAAAGGCCATTGAGATAAGGATAGAGTGGGTGCCAGTCAAGCTACTTTAATGGAGCGTCGACCAAACCATAATTGAAAAGAAGAATATACTAGTCCCTAAATTATTTTGATGTTTCATTTTTTTAATGGAATGGAAAAAAATATTGCCCTGGATTTCACTAGGGAGACTTTGGACTCTCTTTGTGAGAGTGGATGACCTTGAAGGAGATGAGGATGTCGTGATGAAGAGGACTTGGAGATTGGTTGGCCTTGAGAGGAAGTCACTAAGGATGTTGTGCGGCTTAAGGTGGCCCCATCCATTTTTCAAAAGGAAATGATCAAGATATTCCAGTCCATTCTCCATCATGCCCTCATCTACGTTGATGATATTCTCCTATTCTCAAGGACATGGCATCCCATGTAAAACTCTTAAATTAGTTCACAGAGATTGTTGCACATTATGAAATCATGTTGTCAAAAAACAAGATGATGATTAGGTTGAAGCAATTGATTTCCTTGAAATGAAGATAAACCAAGGGAAGTACAAATTGCAACCACACACTACAACATAGCTCAGCACTTTCCCAAACACTCAAATGATGACAAAGTAGTTGCACTAATTTCTTTGTATTGTCAATTACAAAGCAAACTTTGTCCTAAAGTTCGGAATCTATATAATCCCACTGCATCAACTATAGAAAAAGAAAATGTACCCCCCGTGGGAATCTAGACACACCAAAGCGATATATCCCTAGTTCAATTAGGTATAGGACCCTTTCGACTAAAAAGCCACCTAACACTCTAGAAAACACTCAAACTATGTTTCCAAACAACTGGTACAAGACCCAATCAGGTTAAAGAGCCTCACAACAAATTGGGTAGAAGCCTAATCAAATCAAGAGACCCCTACACAAAAGATATACAAAGAATAATGAGCAATACAAAACAATCACTTTCTTATTCACCCAAAATTGAATCTTCAAATGGATTCCATGAAATTAAAGTGGAAAATAACATAACAATTACAACAAAATAATCTTCTTAATGAAGGCTCTTAGATGTCTCTTTTAAACATCAACACAATTCTCCCTCTTTTTCCCTTAAAAAATATTATCAATTATGCTTTCTCTTTGAGTAGCACAACAGCTCTCTTGAATAACATTGAAGGTCTCTTTGAGCTTTTTCTTTTCTAACTCATACAACAGCTCTTGAAAATATCCTCCATATATAGAGATCACAAGCATATAGCTGTTGGAGCTAACAACAACACAGAGTTAATGCAGAACAACATAAAAATCGAATTTTAGGGCTTAGAACACCAAAGGCAGCACATGATGCTCGGACATCAAGGAGATAAAATAGTTTTAAGATATATTGCTCATTCCCAAGACATAGAATCAACTTATATGTGAATTCCTTCCAAGCCTGGCTACATACATGTATGCATAAAGTTTAAAATTTAAATGTGTCACTTTAAATTAATAAAGTAAACTTTAAAAGTATATTAAATTTTAATTCGCATAAATTCAAATTTAAAATAGCAATTCAAATCTTTGGACTATAAAATAATTTTTTAGACATGATTTAGAGACGTCTCTCTTGATATGCATTTTAAAAACAAAAATACTTGCCTTCTCAATGGTTGTATTTTGAAAGCATCCTAACCAGACATAAGACCTAAGTATGGTCTGACCCCCTACTCAGATTACAATGCACCCACACCCAAGCTCTTATCTGATCCGAACACTTCCTGATTTATTTAGACAATGGAATATAAAATAGATTAAATTAATTTTTTTTATAATTTTAGAAATTCTTCATAATTATTCATTCCATTCCGCTCTCAATTCACTCCTGCCTTATAAACCAAACATTAGGTTAGGACAATACAACACCCAAAAATATTAAACATTTCTTTTCCATCCTAGTAGTAGTGATTTATTATTGACAAAATACAATACAAAAATGCTTCAAGCTATACTAATATTGTACAAGACAGACGAGTAAATGGGAGTACTGCACCAATGGGGCTTCGACCAGATAACAGTCCATATGTACCCAAAAAAAAAATTATCACACAAATTGAATAAAATAATATCCAAGATAAATAAACAAATAAATTATGCTGTCTTTGAAAGCATACAATTGAAGCATTGAACTTTAAATTGTGTAGACCTGTACAAAATACAATACAAAGTGGTGATGAATTTTGTCAAATCCTGCACAAATCTAAACCCAAACCTTCAACTCAGATTCTTCCAAGCACAGCATCAGTTTCTTTACATAATATTTACACTTCAAACTAGGCAAATATTTGCTGAATAACAGTCTCTGCATTTCCATTGTACTGTGCAAGAAGATGGATGGCATCAGCCCTTGGCAAAGCAAGAAACTCCTGCACCATTACAAAATTAATGTAAAAAGTAAAAAATAAAAATAAAAATCAATCTTATCCAGCTTACTTAGCAATCCCTTGGTTTTTTACCTTTTGGAAAAGGAGGGGAGGGGGGGGGGGGGGTGTATTAAGAACTATAGTATTATAGTCGCATATAGAAACAACTACATTTAGGTCAATAGTTAGAATTTTCTAGAAAAAAATCAAGAAAGAACAGTCAATATCAACCCACTGTGCCTTGACCTACAAACAATCTATTAGCACACAACCATGATGATGACAACTCACTTTTGTTTGAACAGTAAATAGACTGAAATGTGGATTAAAAATTTACACGGCATGGCAAAAGCCCAACAATGTTCAGAGTACAAGCCTTTTACATATGATTTTTGGTCCCCTTGTTTTTATATAGATCCATAGAGAAATATGTCATAGTCCCTACTAAAAAAGCCATAGTCCCTACTAAAAAAGCTCTTGCAGCTGGTGATATAAAAAATTTGACAAATGCAAAATCAAGAAAAGAGTCGTCACTTGAGCAAGCATTTATTTGGAAAATAAAAAGTTCAAAACTCAAAAAGAAAAGTTTTATAGGAAGGTCGGAATGTTGGGCAACTACAAAACAATATATCCAAAAGTAAAAGTTACCAAAATGAGAATGTTAAGGTGGAAAAGTGATGCAATGTTAAAAAATAAATCGAGGAATGAACATATTTGCAATATGTTAGGCATAGTACCTAAGATTACGGAAGGACAGCTTAAATGATTTGGATAATTACAACCTAGACCAAATAGGGCCCCAATGAGGAGTGACCTAGTGACCATCATTGGTGACAAAAAGGTTTGGAATAAAACAGTAAGGATTTCATAGCCCTTAATTGTTGGAAGAGATTGCCCATGATCATATAATTTTGCAAAAAAAAAAAATATTCATGTAGCCGACCCACCTAGTGGGACTTAATGATTGGTTTGTTGTTATTGTAAGAAAATTTTGATAACTTACACGAAATTATGTAGAAATAGCTGGTAGGGAACACACTTCAATTGCTCAAAATAATGGCGTGGGAAAATAGAGAATCTAGGATCAACATATGATGACTCACATAGGACATGGTTGGCTATTCAAGGTAGTACATGAGTGCACGACTTACCATTACTTTAAGTATTGCATTTTCATCACAGGCATCTCTGGATGACACTTGAGTAGGACTGCCACCATCTTCTGTGGTTCTGTTGCTTGAAGATATTGTAACCTGGGAGGATCCATGGCCACAAGTATCCATATTTGACTTGGGTACCACATCACCAAGCAAGGGGGCACTGACATCTTTCAGGGAATCAATTCTCAAAAGACCCTCAAAGTGATCTTTGCACATTTGAAGTCTATACCATTCATTATGTGTGTAAAGGGTTGCCTTTAGAACCTTCATAAGCTGGGGCTCTTCAATTCCAAGCCTCCGACCTATTGCAACCTACGCAAGAATGATGATGCATAAATAAAACGTAAATTAAAAAATTCCCCATCTTATTGTAAAGAATGAATAAATTTCCCCTTTATTTTTCTTTTTTTTGGGGGGGGTGGATGGGTGTTGACCATCAACCATGACCAGGATAGGAAAGATACAAACTCGTTACATTTAATATGCTACAGCCCTTTGCCATTCCACAGAAGTTTTCATATAACAAATCTTTTAGGCACTTCAGATATTATAGTGACACATGACATGTTCTTTAGCCAACAGGCTAGCATGAGATCAGTCTACTTTTGGAAATTGATTTGAGCACCAATACATGCTGCAATGCATTTTTTCAGCACAAGTCAACAACCTTACTTGTTTATTTGCCAGATGCTATAATCCCTTCCCATCCTTCATACAGGGGAAGCAACACAATATAAATGCAGAGTGACGTACATGCCACATCTATAAGGAGAAGGTTACACCTCCTAACAAGCATACTGAACATTTCAAATAACACAAAAATGATTTGGACTCAAATGCATGATGTAGGAAACAGCAGAACATGCAAAATTATCATAGACTACAGACTTAACATCATGCATGCAATTAATGGTGTACCTGGAGGGAAGTTGCAAGAGCATACAAGGGTAAGCCCTTTCCAAGCGCATCCTCGTTGGGTCTGAGCAATGCCAACAATGTTTCTTTCAAGGGTTTTAGTAAAGCCGGATCACTAGCTGCTGAAGGACCCAAGTGAGAGCAAGCAACTTTTAAGGCACTAGAATGATCCCCAGAACTGACCAACTTGAGGAATTCAACCTGGAAAAAACAAAAGAATTAGGCACTCTCAACGGCATGCTTTTGATTACTATGGCAAAAATCATGGATAATATGGGTGTACCTACCTGCTTGAGCTGGAATAGCATAACAGGATTTTGCACAAAAAAGTTTGGATCCATGGCATTTACTTCTTCAACAACCTCAGCAGCCATCCCTCTGCTAGCTAATTCCTTCATGCGCAGCACCACCTCATACTTATCCTCCCTGTAAATAGTTTCTGGAGCACATCTTTTTTCCAACACCTGTCGTTCATTTAACAGACTTCTGTCAGCAACAGGGACAGCAGATTTAAGCTCCTGTTTACTGCTTTCCCCATACAAAGCATTAGGAGTAACAATTTTATCATGCCTTCCCCTCCATCGCTTGCGATTGCTTCTTTCACCAGTTACATGATTTCTGTTTCTTTGTACATCCCTCAATTTTTCTGGCTCATGCATCCCACTGGTGCTACAGTCATCATGATTGCCCATTGTCTCACAAGGGTATCGCACTTCAACATCAGTATCTTGCATGCTCATCAAATCAGCATTGGTTTCAGGGGGACCACCCAGGCAGGCATTAGTGGAGATTTCACCATCTAAATTTCTACTTGTTCCACAACCCATTTCAGTTGAATAACTTCTTGACAAACAATACCCAGGTTCTGGTTGATTAAAAGATCCAGAAAGAATTTGCATACCAGACACTGAAGAAATCATAAACAAAATCATGATAAATATTCAGAAACAAAGAATTGTTTTCCTTTTTCTGTTTTTATTTGGGGAGGGGGGGGGGAATTAATTGGAAAAAAAAAATGCAAACTTTGAGTATCACCAGGTGGGGACCCAAGGCCCGACTCCACAATTCCCCTGTAAATGCAGTACTCATGAACAAGATCATCAAGCATAGACACATCCAATCTCATCCGGCATAGTTCATTCTGCAATAAAAAAAGATACGAAGGAAGAAAAACACCTTAAAAATTCAAGCCACTTAGTTGATAATTGAATCTAACTGCAACATGAAAGCCAAAAGTACATGCTAAAAAAAAAATTTAAAAGGCATTTTTGGCAAATTGAATATTTAAGAACATAAAATTCAATCCCTTAGACTCAACAACTTAAGTAGTAGTCAAGGTCTTGTAGAGCAGCATTGAGAAAGCTTTCCACAAATGAGAAATCACCCACTCAAACTAACAAATGCAGGATGCAGCCTATCAGTTGAACCCCAATTAGTCAGTCTAGAACATTAGGGCCTATTTAGTAGTGGAAAACAGTTTTTATTTTTCATTTTAAGCTTCCCAAAGAATTTTAAAATTTTCAGCTTATTGTTCCAAGATTTGTATTAAGAAGTTCAAAAATAAAGGATTTGTGTAGTTGCAGAAAGTAATTTTCATTTTTTTCATTTCTAGATTTTCAAATCATTTTAAAAAAAGAAACCTCATATTTTCAATTTTTAAAAACTTATATAAGAAATTAGAAATTTAGAAAACAATAAAAAGATGTTCTCCAGCTATTTCATACATACAAATTTAGAAAATTTTAAAACAAGATGGAAATTGGAAATGGAAAATAAAACTATTTTCCACAAGTAAATAGTGCCAAAACTTTTAATTGCTTTTTAGTTTCTTTATACAAATGTTGCAGAACTGAAAATAAGTAGGCTTTTTGTAACTCTTTGGAAAACTAGAAATGAAAAATGAAAATTGTTTTCCAAAACTAAAGAGACCCTATGTGTTCCTGAAAATCATCACAGGAGGTGTATGAAACCATATGTAACAAATCCCAGCTTGTAAATGGGGGAAACATGCCCAAGGACACTGGTCATTAGGAAACCATTTGAAATAGAAATCTTGAATGGCTCCTGCTTCAATAATTCACGTCACAGCGGAGCCTTGACTGAATAGCAAGGATATAACAGTCTTGTAGGTCACATGTTCAAGTTTCAGAAACAAGCTCTCCAAACACAGAGCTAAGGCTACAACTTCCTGCCCTCCCCATCCCCAAATATGACATGGGAACCTTGTGCACAAAGGGATTAATTTTTTTTTAAGTTCATCTTACAGCAGTTCATCAATAAACATTTTATTTTAAATAAGAAACTCTCTCCTATAGTTTCTGATACTCTCAACTGCACTTGATTATCAAGGCCACAACTTGCTATTACAGCTGAATATTGCAGGGACAATCTAATTTGAAACAGAGGTTCAACAAACAAGATGAATTTAAATTGCATAAGAGAAAAGAACAAGATATTTGTTTGCATGTGCTTTGTGCGCATGTAAATGTGCTTTATATGGATGCAGAAGCATTAATCATCAGATGATTCATAAGTATCTATTTGCACATGTGGTTATAGATGCACTGAGCCCAGTATGATTAGATATATTTCAAGCTTGGTAGTAACTATGTGAAGAAACTGACTAAAAAGATAATGCAAAATATTTAAATGCAATGAGTAAAACTCACTGGTAGAGATTGATAAAACAACCTGAAATGCTTGATATAGATCACCCTTAGCAATTCTCAAGCTGTCAATCGACCCTTGTCTTGTAAGCCCCACAGCATGTGCAAGGGCTTGTATGTCTACCTGTATTCCAGAAACAATTCAAATTAAACTAGAAATAAATAAATAAATGCTAAACACTGGCAACAACTAGTGCCTTTGGTCCAGAAGTTCCAGGTAAACTAACCCATGAGCATGTTACATAAATTGTGCATGCACCTGTAAACCAACCAGGCTAGTGGTGCCCAGGATGGGTGTCTGCACATACCATCCACCCCCAGTGGCAACAAATTAGCCTTGCTGACAAATACTCACCTCATCAAATGGAGGTGCTTCATACAGACTCTCCCCAGGAGTTACAGGGGTGTCGCGTTCTTCAAGGAGCAACCTCTTAGTATGATCCAAGATGGGTGACAAAATTCCTTGATGAATGCAAAATCCTTTGTGCACACTGCAAGAAACAGAGAATCGTTAATGAAAGAGCACATCAAATTTGACATTAATCTATTGAAATTGGATTATCTAAACTTGACATGTTACCTTATCAAATATCTCAATGCCATTGAAAAGACTGGATCATACGCATGCAAATGAGCTCTCAAAACAGAGGACATCAATCCAGCAATATCAAACCTTCTCCTTTCAGACCACTAAGAACAGAACCATTATAAGTATAGATTAAACAAGTGCACTCCCTGCAGAAAACCTCACATCAAAATATAATCAACTAATAAAGAAACATGGTGATGTAGGACAAGAAGCGGGACCATGGGCAGACCATTGTTGAAGACTCGTTCAAAAGAATTGGGTCAAGGATTGTTGGGTTTAGTTAATAGTTTGTCATGTGTTTTAATTAGTATAGTATTATGTGTAGTTGGGGTTTTGTTTGTAATATTTGTGTAATTTAGGGGTGGGTGGGTGTGTAATTTCATCTAGTTTTAGGGGTATATGTGTAATTTCTTGTGTTATTGGCTTTCTTATAAATAGTGTGTGAATGCCATGTAGGAGTAGGTTGTTGATGAATTTGAATTGAAAGTGAACATGTGATACCCCCTTGTATCTTGTCTCTCCAATTTCTTCTAACCTCTCCTTCACTGCAGATCCTTGATGCTGTTCCACATCATTTCGTATCATAGCCCAACCACGGTCTCCATTTCTCCGTTTTTCAATCACCCATTTTCCTCTTTCACTCTCCTTCTCTTTTCTTCTTCTTCCTCCTCCTTCCTTTTTTCCATTCTGTTCTGTCCCAAACTCTATCATGCCTTCTAATTCTATTCTGTAATTCTGCTTCTCTTTCAATCTCTTTGTACTACTATAGTTCTCCTTTCCACATCATTTGGTATCATAGCCCAACCATGATCTCCATTTCTCCATTTTTCAATCACCCATTTTCCTCTCTCGCTCTTCTCTTTTCTTCTTCTTCCTCCTCCTTCCCTTTTTCCATTCTGTTCTGTCCCAAGCTCAATGCTGCCCTTTACTTCTATTCTGTAATTCTGCTTCTGTTTCAATCTCTTTGTACTTCTATAGTTCTCCTCCTCTCCTCTTCTTCTTCTTCTTCATCTAATTCTCTCCCATAACTCTCAATTCTCCCTCTGATTTCTATTATGTTGCTGTCTCTCCTACTTGCAGTGGTCTCTGACCTACAGCAATTCCTCCCTCCCTCCCTTCCTCCCTCCCTCCCTCCCTCAATTACCAGTCCTAGATTTTTTTTTTTTTAGGAGGGGGGGACAATTCCTGCAACTTTTCTGCCAAATTACAGTCCTGCCCCTCAAATTCAAACCCTAGCTTCACAACACCACCCAAATCATCAAAAACAGAAACCCTCAAAAGGTCTTCCTCCAAAATTTCATCACCTTCTGAACAGCTGTGTGGCTCCACATGCCAGAGAAAAGTGCCCCAGCTGCCACCCCTTTGAAATCCCTAAGTTCTTGGGATTATTTCTGCACAGTGCCACCACCACTAGACTAAGCAACCCTCGATCTATCACCACCCAAAAATTCATTGCAGGAAGACCCTCGCCAGCAGTGCATGCACCCCATGCACTGGCAATGCATGTGAAAATATCTTCCATTCTTTCTTGCATTTTCCAATTTTGCAAGAAATTGCTCCATCCACGAGATTTTGGGTTTTCTCCATGATATTTTGGTTGTGAAGATGATATTTTGCAGGCAAGTGTGATAAGTTGATGCAAAATGCTAGAAATTTGACTGCTAAGTGCCAACATCAAGAATCATACAAAATTGCTGCCATTTGTAAGTTGTTAACGAGGATTTGTTTCACTTGAAGATTGTTCTTGAGAAATTGAGTGAAGTTTGCGGTTTGCAAGAATAAATTGAGGGTTAGCCAATTGTGATAGGGACTTTTGGTGATATTTAGTTGCAGTATACATATATATGTATGTATAAATCCAGCAAAGTGGTGACAAACTGTTGGAAAAAGGAATACTGTTTGTCATACTTAGGTCACAAATTTCAAGCTTTCTCAAGTGTGGAGAAAATGTTTGCAAAATCAACATTGATGGAACATGCCCTATTAATGTGGTTTCTATATATGGGGTCACTCGTATGCAACTTCATCCAAAACCTCACCCAGAGCCTTATGAGACATCTTGGGTTGATAACTCTACTTTACATGTATGTGGAAGATGTTTGGTGGAAGATGTTTGGTTCCTATCCAAATAGGTGACTATTTTGATCATGTTTGATGTGATATCATACCCATGAATATTGGCCACATACTCCTTGGTTGGATGATTTGGGTGTGACTCCAGGACATGAGAAGTTGAGAACACGTCTTTCACTATAATAATAAGAAGATCATTTTGAAGCCCACTTTATCAACAAAACAAGAAAAAGAATTATCTCACAGTTACTCAACTTAAGGGCATTACAAGCAAGGAAATGTGGTGTTTGAAGACATTCAAGGTTTTTCAAACATTCCTATTATTGAGTTTCCCATTCCCAATGTGTTCATTGATGCCAATCTCAGTTCAAGCCTAAGTGCTCCCAACGTAACATGGTTTCTTGCATCACTCAAGCACCGGGTTTCAAAGAATCTAAGTTTGCTTCTTACTTTTGATCGTCCAACATTTCAAAATTCAAGGCCCAATTTTTTTTCTGACTAGGGAGATTTGACTAAGAAAAGAAGTCAAACCATGGGCAAACCTTTGTTGAAGACACATTCAAAAGAATTGGGTCAAGGATTGTTGGGGTTAGTTAATAATTTGTTATGTGTTTAGTTTAATTAGTGTTATGTGTATTTGGGGACATGTTTGTCATATTTGTGTAATTTAGTGATTTGTTTGTAATTTCATCTTGTTTTAGAGGTATATGTGTTATTCTTGTGTTATTGGCTTTCTTATCAATAATGGGTGAAAGCCATGTAAGAATAGGTTGATGAGTTCAAATTGAAAGTGAACATTGCATCTCCTCTCTCCTCTCTTCCCTTCCTCTCTTTAATTTCTTATAATCTCTCCCTTCGCTACAAATCCTTGATGCAGTCCCCCATAGATATGTTGGACTGGTATCTCATCTTCGATCACTTGGATGGCATCTTCTTTTTCCACAATTTCCATGAATTTATTATGGCATTGTGCAGCTCAATGCCTAAAATGCTAGAATATGAAACACTAACGGTTAGTTTGGCTCGGTGGAATAGTTATTCTTTGGGATAAGATGGAATATAGTTAAATTTTGGGAATCAAGGGAATAGTTATTCCTTATATATTCTTAATTATTTCATTCAACATGTAATAAGAAAGGAATAGACATCTCCATGATGAAATTTGGGAATCGTTATTCCTTGTCTATTCCTTATTACGGACTCATGAAATATTTTACATTGTTATTTGCCTTATAGTAACCACATAATTTCTTACATAACTAATTGTAACTAACTTATTAAAAATAATCTATTCCTGAGAATAGACATTCCACAAACTAAACATAACCTAAATTACTGGCAAGACCTAAAAAGTTGTTCTGAGATACTCAAGAATCTTCCAAGGGGCAGTAGCCAAAACTCCAACATCCAACTGCTCAACTGACTTCTCTCGTACAACTCCACTAGTAGTCTTCCCGAGCCGAAGGGTCAACATAACCTTTGGAGGATTGTGTTGTACAGCTATCTGAAAGCAAACGCAGAACCTCTCAACCGCAATGAGATGACATGCAGCAAGCATAGAGGCAACAGCTGGCTTCAAACCTTTATACACAAAGCAATCATCACATCCTCTTTCCTTTATATGTTAACATAATTAGCCAAATAATAGAACCCCCTAGTGTAATCAACCAGAGTCTTGTCTTCTAATTTCAAATCAAAACACACATATTTGGGAGGTGCAAATTCCTCCTATCGGGCTCACTTCATCCCAGATTTTGATCTCACCATATCTCCTCCTCCTAAACATCTCTTGTTGTTTAATCCACCAAATACAAGTACACTTCAATTTTGATTTAGCCAAATACAACTCTCAAGCCTCACTCATGTCATGCCACCAAAAAAAGTTCTCCAAAGAATACACCAAATCATCAAATTCATTAGAAGGGCCATCACCAATATGATTAGAAACTTCTAATTTAATCCCCCTATTCAAATATTAGGCTACGTTGTGCTCACAGAATACCTATTTCTAGGAATAGGATGGAATACAGTGAGAATATAGCAAAAAATGCATGGAGATGTAATAATTTTTGAAAAAATTCATTCATGCAAAGGTGAATGCTATTCCATCCAACATTTAAAACACAAGACATTCCCATGGTGAAATCTTGGAATAGTAATTCTTTGTTTACTCCTTGTTGTGGATACATAAAAATTAAAAAAATTTGCATTGCAATTTGCTTTATAATAATAACACAATCTTTTTGTGCAAACAATCAAATTCTTCTATAATACCCATTCTATTTCTTAGACTAGAGATTCCATGAACCAAACATTACCTTAGTCTTAACACAATTCAAAGGTCTGGTAACAACAGCTGTACTGCTTTCCTGTTTTGCAGGAACATCAACTAGCCTCTTGCCCAAAGCAGCAATTTTAGTTGCTATCCATTCTAGTACTAGTAATAGTCTCAAAAGCATTTTTCCATGCTTTGTACCTTACGGGGCAACAATTCTACCATAGCAGACCATGCAGCACTACTCCCATTTAGCTGATTTTTTCTTTATTTTATTGCTAATCTAACCATAAGTTGCAACACTTTCGGTCTATTCTTACAATTTTTCTCAAATTTGACTCCTTCAGATTCACCTTTAATCTTGAATATCCAAAAAAAAAGGTAAACAAATTCACATAGAAAACTCACAAAATGCAGCAATGAAGTATGATTCTTGATGCTGGAAGTGACAATTCTCCAATATTCTTTCAGTACAAAAACTACAAAACTAAACATGCATAATTGCTAAAAAAAGGTAAAATGGCTGTTAGCACTGAATTTTGTCTGGGCCAACTTTGTGCCCTCAGATGCCCTTCTTAGGGTCTCATTTCATCTTTCCCAAGGGACTTTTGGACCCTTTCCAGCCTTTTTTTTTCTTTTTATTTTTACTTCTTTTATTCAATAATTCAAAAATTGCAAAAATTTTTAAAAAGAGCAAAAATTAGTTGATCCCCCTGCTTGCACACCTTCTCAGGTCTTCACAAGGTTGGAGGTCTTTGCAGGGCTGGAGGTCTTCGCAGGGCTGGAGGTCTTTCTCAGGGCTGCAAGGCTAAAAATGCCATTCTTGTCTTGCATTAAGAACAACCACCCTTTTCACTCCACCTGAACCATGCATTTAGTGCAAATATGAACGCTGTCTCCTGATGATGATGGCCCATCAAATACCCATTTTGCCCAAGCTAGGCCCACTCTCCCAATTCCCAGGCAAATCCCCACATGCATGCTACAGTTCCCAAAAAAAGAAGCATATGGTTGTCTTTGCCCCCATTCTTTGTATAGCTAGCCTTATCACCACTCTTTGTGAATGTATTTCATGCAATTTGACAAGGCAATGTACCCACCCACGCCTTGATTTGACCACCCATTAGCCAATCATGAGTACCTACCCTTTTTGACTTTCATTAGAGCAAATAGGGGAGGGTTAGGAGCATGGGCAGCACTAGAGCGCTCTAGCCTCACAAACCGCTTGCTCCCTTCAAGTAAGCCTCCTTGGGTGCCTACAAAAGGGCATGCATAGCCCCATCTAAAACACACTCTCTCTTGGCTAAGTAAACTCTTCAAAATTCTTGAGAGAACAAAAACTAGAGGGGAAACTCTGCAAATTTGCCATTTGGACTAACACAATTCTCCTTACCTTTGGTGGAGACTAACCCTCTCCTTGGAAGAACTTCTTGAAGGAATCATGCTATTCCTTTCTCAGCTCTAATTTTCTAATTCAGCATTTCATTGCAGTACAAGTGCTTTTCTCACAACTTTTTATTTCATGCTCACTGATTATTTGATTAGGGATTATGAGTTCCATTCTGCTGCACACATGGTTGCATCTTGTTATGTTTTTTTTTCACTACGTTCAAAAGTATGTCGATAGAATCTATGGATGCCTCCATTACGTGCATTCTGAAATGGTAAGCTTGTAAAATATCAAAAGCAAATTGCAATGAGTGACGCCACTAGTGAGGGAAGGTGCAGTATGTTTTCAATTTTAAATAGAAGAAACTGAGCAATCGACTAATTGAAAATTTTGTTTGGATGGAGTGCTTGAATCTGAAAATAGAGAGAGAGGCTTGAGCAAGAGACAGAGAGAGGGAGAGAGAGATTGGCTGAGGACTGTAGTCACAAGCCATAACCAAGGTTGGTGGGGTCAACTGAGCTCCCTTGTACAGACCAAAAATGAAGGGGAAAGAGGCTTGTCCATGCGCGCTTGGTGCCATCAGTCAATGTTGATGACTCTCCTGATGGTAGCGCGTGTAGAGAGGGCAACTCGGCCATGGTGTTCTCGTGATGATTGCTCTGCATTTGGGGGTGAAATATAGAAAGAAGAGGTGATAAAAATGAGCAATTGAGAGGTACTTCCATGAGATGGATGCAAACGAACATTGCAGGTGTGGATGTGTGTGCAAACAAGCAACTATGGTAAAGGAGAGTCCAGCCACTGGTGGCCGAGGTTGACTTAGTCCCAGGACCCGCACTTGAACATGCACAAATCACAAAGAATTAGCTAGGGTTAGGCTTCCTGTTGGATTGAATGAGATTGCTTGCCTTTTCCCCACATGGTGAACACATGGATATGTAAAATACCTTGGGCCATGCAATATTCGCGAGAGGTGAAGGATTAGTGATCCAAGTTGTATTTTAGGAAAGAGAGAGATGATCCCTCCTTCTCCACGTGTAAAGATGCATAGTCACGTCTCTTCCTCCCTACATGCCCCCCCTCCCATTTATTTTGTTTACTTTTCTTATATTTTATGCTTATGGTGTTTCTTTTTAAAACAATAGAAGACCAAATATATGTCAAGAAGACAAAAAAAAAAAAGAGGGGGGGGGGGGGGAGAGACAAAAAAACCTAAATAAAATAAAAACTTGAAACTAAAAATTTCCCAATTCTGTAGAGAAACCAAAATATCCTTGGAAGAGAAAATTTTTCAAAAAATGCCAAAAAATCCCAATTTTTTCTTAAAAATTTTAGGAAATTCAACGGGGAATTTTCGGTTTATTTCGAGTAGTTTAATGCATTTGCATACCTAATTGTTGCATGTCTCATTTGCATGTACGTGTGTGTGCATCCCTATAATGGAAACAAAGGAAAAGGGGTATTTTAGACTTCATCTGTCTCAAATCTAGGGCCGGTTATCTAGTGAGACTCCCTCTTTTGGAAGTCTTGTCAAAAATTCCTTAATTGCATTGGGCATTTTGCATTTATATATAAAACAATGTTAAAATGCTAGTAAAATAACACATTTGGAGTTAATCAGAAGTCCTTCAAATTGATTTGAGATAATCTTACACTAATTAGGTACCATTCAATGAACAAGTGAGTAGGGGGCACCAGTACACCTTCCCCTCACATAACCCCACTCCCAAACCCAAATATAGTAATAGCAAACCGAGACTACTGATTCCTTGGGCATAGGGTTAGCCAAAAGATCAAACAATGGGTAATAACGAGGTGAACTAACTACATCTAGGTAAAAAACAAGTTAGTGGCCACTCTAATAACCTTAAATGACAACAATTTTTCTCTCCCTCACCATCAGAGTGAAGGCATCAAATCCATGGCCAACACGTAGCAACAAACACCTGAAATATTGACAAAGTCAACCATGGTCATTATGGTTGAACGATTTACACAACAGACTGGATAAGGATCTGATCCTTTAACATCGAGGTTCACCAAATCCTTAGTAACCGCCATCAAGGGCGAACCCTTTATTTTGTGGTGAGGCTATCTGGTCATATGGCGAAAAAAGGCACTCCAAAGAAGGTAAAAATTTTGCTACTAAGACTCCTCATGTGAAATACTCTTAAGCATCAAAGATTTTTTTTTTCTCAAGCCATATTCCGATCACCCCTTGTTCCCTATTATAAAAGCAGTGCACGCCCATTATGCAATTCTCCACACTATAAGAAACAACAACCAAGTGCAGAGAACCTATAATTGGGGCACCTAGACATTTTTGCCTCAAACAACTACTAATTAACTAAATCTATTTGCTTCTTGGCCCAACAATCCCTTGACCTATTATTTGAAATCAGTCTCCAAATTGGATCAAAATGATCCATCATACATCTAATTAACTGCTTCTATCATACATATGTCCTAATGGTAAATAACATATCAAGCATGGTATAATTTGTAACTTCAAATCATCAATAACAAGGCAACATCCTTTACCACGGGCATCCATTAACAAAGCAAATACATAAACACAGCTAGACATGGAGTGCTTATAGTTGGCAATTGGCACAGTTAATGCCCATCAATAATCTTAAATAAAATTAAAATTATGTTAATAACTCTTTGCTTTTACATACATGGATAAGCAAATGCATGCATTCTATGATTAATACAATTATTTTAATTAAATTATTACGAAAAGTTAAGCGCATTCTTTATAACCAAACTAGGTAATAATCTACTATAATAATAAAAAATAAAAAAAATAAAAAACACAAGCTATGGCATAACATTGAACAATCCAATGTCTAAACTCGAATGACCAACACAATGCCTCTTCTATTGGCAATCCCCTTGCTTTGGTGGTGTCATAACCATAGAGTCACATTTGTGCCATAGTCTTAAGGAGGAATCTTCCAAAATTGTGGACTTTTTAAATGATGGAAGGGATAACCAAACGCCAAGATCTCTTGGATGAGCTGGATCTTACCTTTGTAAATTCTAAAAGGGGGAGGGTTAGGTTGAGGAAGGGGGAGTCAAAGGATAGGAAAAAGGCTACGAAATTAAGGGCTATACTAGATTCAGTCAAATATAATAAAGGAGTCAAGTCCTCGAGGGGCTTTAACAATGTCGAATGAAAAGCTTATCCTACAACGTTAAAGGGTTAGGGATCTGAGTAAGAGTAGAGGGTTCAAAAGTCAACCCTGGCATTTGTTTCTCCAAGAGACTAACCTAAGGAAAGTGGACTCCTTTCTCCTCATAAGTTTTTGGACAATAGAAACAAAGATTGGGAGCACATACCCTCGTCCAGGGCATCCAAAGGCCATGTAGTTTGGGACACAAGGGTGGCAACCTTAAAGGACGTTCTTGATGGATATTTCACTTTGTCAACTTCTTGCTAGATATTGGAGGATTTGGGGAATGGTGGTTTATATCAGTGTATGGCCCAACTATGGTCCTCTTTGAGGAACCTATTCTTTGAAGAGTTGCTTTGGTCTCTACAAGTATGAGGAGGTTATATTTTTATCATCTAGATCTTCCCTTAAGCAATGGACATTTTACCTAGGTGGCATTTGGAGATAGACAGGCATTCTCTCACATTGATATTTTCTTGTTTACTAACATATGGGAAAACATGTTTCCACATCTTGTATAGGAAACTCTTCACAAACCAATATCTGACAATAGCCCTCGTCTTCTTGAGATCAACCCCACCCCTTTTCACATTGAGAACATGTGGCTAATGCATCCCTCCCTTAGGGAAAATGTTAAACATTGGCAGGGTAAGCGTCAAGTCCTAGGTTGGCAGGGGTTCAAGGCAATGAAAAAATTAAAGTTTGTGAAATCGAAGTAGAAAATTGGAATAAAAAGATCTGTGGAAACACTAAAGAAGCCAAAAACAATATCTTCTAAAAAAATATGTTGGGTTGGATGGTCTAGAGGAGTGTGGTCTACAATATGAGAAGGATAGGGCTAGGAGGTCTTCTTTTTGTAATAAGTTGGAGGTACTCCAATTGAGGGAGGACATGAATTGGTGTTAGAAGGCAACAGTGAAGTGGGTGAAGGAGGGGGATTATAAGTCCAATTATTTCCATGGGGAGGCTTGTGGGAGGAAGAGGAAAGGCTATATCAAGGAGTTGGAAGATTCAAGACAAGTGGTGTGGGGGCAATCCCAAATATGATAAGATTAGTAATTTTTATAAACAATTAATAATTCAAAAGCCCCAAATAGAATGACGATGGATGGTTTTGATTGGAGCCCCATTGAGGTAAGTTATGCTTAGTGGCTCAAATACCTCTTGAGGTCTAAGAAATTAAAAAGCGATGTTTGAGATAAGCAGAGATAAGGCTGCCCACACTGACGGTTTACGACGGCTTTTTGGGAGATCGTGCAAGATGACTTGATGAAATTTTCAAGCAATTTCATCACAACAAAGTGGTAAATATCAATGCAAACTCAACCTTTATTACCTTTATACCCAAGGAGGAGAGATCCTTGAGGTTGAGGGACTTCATCTATTAGTCTTGTTTTGAATCCGATCCCTATTTTGATTATAACAAATAACAGTATCTCATTTGTGTGCTAAGTGTATGAACAAGTTCATTTTTCTAAGCACAGGTAACAGATGGGAAATGGAAGCCTTGAATGCACATCAACGATCATATTCTAGGGCGTATTCCATGGACAATCAAAGGAGCAGAAGAATTGAAGATTTTATTTATTATTTTCTAAGTTGTAATAATTATTTAGGTTTAATGTGTGCATGCATATCATATGATCTATATTGAAGCTCAACCAAGACCTTAGATTGACCTTAGGAGCCTAAACTTTTCATGAAAACATTTAACAAGTTTTTTCAAAAAAACTCCTTTATGTTTCTTCCGTCACATTGATGAGCACGTTTCTCTATCAATAACTCCTTATCTTAAAAAGTATTCAACATGAAAGTTGTGTTATTTTCTCTTAGCTTTCTATTGATACCAAGCACATTCAATTTGGAGTTGTATAAAAAAAGTCATGTTCAAAATACTGAAGAGTGTCCGCAGCAGAAAAATTCCCTTCATGTTTCTTTCGTCTCATTGATGAGCAATTTTCTCTATCGAAAACTCCTTATCCTAAAAAGTGTTCAATATGAAAATTGTGGAATTTTCTCTTAACTTTCTATTGATACCAAGAATGTCCAATTTTGAGTTGTATAGAAAAAGTTATATCTGAAAAACCGAAGGGTGTCCGCGCAGAAAGCCTCCCAACAGCCAAAAAATGGCTAGTTTTCAAATTAAATTATATTTGAATACCCTAACGGCCATAAAACAGCTAGTTATGGGTTCTCCCTATAAATACAAGACTAAACAACTTGAAAAATGTGAGAAAAACTCTTGGGAGCATTCTTGCATACTCTCTCTTTCCCAAACATACTTTATACTACATTTTTAAAAATCAAAAGCTTATTTCTCCTACTCTTCTTCTTGAATCTTTTTGGGGAAATTATTTTTGGGGTTTACAAGCAAGGCTTGAGCTTGAGCATATATTTATATATATATATATATATATATATATATATATATATATTGCTTGAAAAGCCTTCTTGCTATTTTCTTAAAAGGCCAATCTTGAAAGAAATCATTTCTCCAACTCCTTTCATTAGAAAATATATTTTTGGAGAAAAATTCTTTGGATTTTTTAAGAAAGCCTTGAGCAATATTTTTCACTCATATTTTCTTGTTTGGAAGGCTTCTCATAATAAATAAGGTCAATCATATTGTGAAAATCATTTTTCCATTCTCCCACTCAATTAATTGCAAAATATTTTTGAGAGGTTTTAACATACTCTACCGAGCTTCAATTGAAAATCATTTGAGAGTGCATTAAGGTTTTTACTTGTACAAATCAGCTTGATTAAGAAGCATTTTCTTGTACACATTAAATTTCATATCTTTTGTGATTTACGGTTCGGGTTGTGAACCGGGTAAGGTAGCTATGCCTCGTGAGCATTGGATTAGGAGAAAACTGTGCCTCTTGTAAGCAACGGATTAAGAGGAAGTTATGTCTCTTGTAAGCAGTGGATTAGGAGGAAGTTGTGCCTCTTGTAAGCAGCGAATTGTAACGAGAAGCTCTGCCCGATTTTAAGGAGCGGAATAGTGGAATCCTTGAGTGTTTTGCCCAAGGCGAGGACATAGGTGGTTTTGCTAAACCTCGTTAAAAATTCAGCGCTTGCGCTCTCTATCTCTCTTTACATTTCCGCAATTATGTTTATATTTGATCCGCTGTGCATGTTTTTAAATATTCATATATTTGAATATCTGTGAAATTTGTAATCAATTAGAAAGGGTCCTAGGTTGTGAATTTTTGATTGTGAAGTTAAAAAATAGGTCATACGTAACCTACGGAAAAAATTTTAAATACCCAATTCACCCACCCCCCTCTTGAGAATACACCTAAAATCACATTTGGTATCAGAGACTCGTTACATTGACTTAACCGTTTTTGTAAAAAGATCACAATGGCTCACGTTGGTGTATCCCCATTTGGTGAGGGATGATCTTATTCTAGTCCTCCAATATTTTACGGTGAAATTTTTCGATTTGGAAATTAAAAATGAGTATTTTTATCATCAAGTTCAAACAATGAAAAGGTAGAAAATTGTGGCTCAATAGTTCTAGTCGAGGAGGAGGTACACATTTCTAAATCTATCTCATCTACTGATGTGTGCACTAATTCATGTGATGATTCTTGTGTTGAACCTTGTGATAAATTTAGTGTTGAATCATCTCTTGTATTTAGTGATAATACTATTAATAATTTATGCAATGATTCGTATGATAATTTTAATGATAACTTTTGTATTGAATCTTGTGATAAATTTATTGATGGAAGTATGCCACCGCACAAAGAACTAGAAAGCACTCTATTTAAAATGCATAAGTGTCTAGTTAGGATGTCTAAGCAACAAATATTTTTGAAAAATGAAAATAATAAATTGGAAAAGCAATTAGGAAAATTAAAAGATTATAATGCTTCTCTTGAGAGGAAAAAGATTGAGAAAATTTTGAAAATTATCTACTTGGAGGAATATATGGGAGATCATTCTAGAAGTGAAAAGATTAATCATGAAAAAACCTTAGGAGTCAAAAGAAATAATATTTTCAAAAAGGGTTCTGATCTATCTCAAAAATCCTATAATCATGCCTCATCAAGCAAGAAGAGAAGAAATGAGCATAATTTTTCATGAATATACAAAACTTGCTTATTTGATAAAATGAAAGGGCATAGCCAATATAATTATCCATCTAGTGGTGCCCGAGGCAAAGACAAGAAAATAATATGGGTAATTAGGGAAGCAAACCCCCAAGAACCAAAGGTAGAAGGGGCTTCTATAGGAATCACATGACTATTTAATTCTTCCTTAGAACTTAGGTATAGTTATAATGGGTAGTGATGACTATAGGCTTGGCAAGTGATGTGTACTTGAAATTGAAAATCTCAGTGTATGCATTCACTATACACTATTTTGTCACACTAAGTATCCGTTGTGGAGCAAGTCAATATGAAAATTCAAGTAATATCTCCAATCTAAACTTAATGCATATATACAATTCTGATTGGTTAAAATTTGAAAATACTGGCTATAGATTGTTTAAGTATAGCAAAATTTGTACATCACATAATATTGAGTTTTTAGGAAATATATCTTATTTTATGTAAAATGTAATCCTAAACTCATCGTTAGGCTTAAATGAATCATTTTCAAATATTAAATTAAATTTAAGGAACTCATGAGCTCATCCCCTTTGTAGAAAATATTGGCTTAAAACTAAGAATGAAATACCATTTCAAAGCCAAAGTTAATTCATTGAAAATTTAGAATGTTTGGATAAAGAGTTGAAATATAAAAGATGGAAACCTAATACTTAGGCTACATAACTAAGGGGGAGCAGCATAGTGTTAAATTCATCCTATAAGCGCTTAATTGCATTGTGCATAATATAGAAATATTTTATAGCTTCATTTATATTCGATGTTTTGCAAGAACTAAATGCCACTATCCATTACTTGGTAGATGTTATACTATTTGGCGGATAGTTTATACTTATTTTGAACTATACTCATCTGCATGCTTGAGATGAATGTCATCCGCATGGCTAATACAGATCCTTGTGAATTGCATGCTAATAGTTAACTACGATCTTGCATGTTGTTTTGAATGATCATATACAGTCATACATGCTAGCCAGTTGACTGAAATCATGACTCCATAAGACTTTTTTTTTTTTTTTTTTTTAATTCTAAATTCTTTCACCAGTCTTATGTAGTTCCAATGTAGTGACCATGTTCAAATTCAGCATTTTATTCTTAAGTGGTCACTCAGACTACTGCATGTTGGTTGAACTTTATGAAAATCTTTGTAGTGCATGCAAAATATTTGAATAGGTCAGTACATGTTGAATCCTAAGCGGTATGTGCTAAACTGAAAAACATGTACTTTCTTCATAATCCTTGAATTTTCCTAGTATTCTACAAACCTAAGAAAATCTAGTTCATGGACACCATTTGGTCCAATCTTTGGATTCGGAACTTAACTCGGGACCTAAATGATAAAACATCATCCTTGTAATTAAACGTCACATGTATTGATGATGGTCCATAGACTAGGGAAATTGCACGACTTAGGAGGAGTTTTCCATTTTGCACACACTCATTGTGTATTTTGAGTTGTGTCATCTTTATATTGAACCCCTATTGCATAATTTGTGAAAATAGCCTTGATTGGCTATCGAGTGCTAAATTGAAGTGCAATATGTCATGCTTATATGCTAAATGCCTATATTTGCTACATGCTGAAATCTATTTGAAGGATGAACATTTGATGAATGAATAAGCTTTTAAATGAACATAATGCTTGAAATATGTATTCATGTGTGCATGTAAATATACAGGGGAGCTATGCATATCATTAAAAATAAAATAGAGCTTTATTATAGTATTCTTGTGGATTCATATGCATCATTGTTTTTGTTTTTGAGTCCTATGTTTTTATGAAATCCATGAACATCATATCCAGTTTGCTATGGATTTAAACTATGATATGGATTGTTCTTGGATATATGAACACCATTGTAGGATTTAATTTCAATCTTCCGATGCATGTGTATTCTATAGAATGATTTTACTAGCTAGATAAAAATAGTCTTAATTAATATCCAGTAAATGTTTCTTAAAACTCATATTCAATACTTATACTGTGTTAACGAATCTTTCACATTTGGTATCAGTATAAGCAATTAACTTCATCTAAGCCAGCTTTTCAAATTAATAGGGAGAGCTCTTGAAATTAAATTTCCATATCTTATTGTACTCACCCATATTTTAGCTTAGATTAGAAGTTTTGTGTGGCTTGTGTGTTTAAGAATGATGCTTTTCTTGAATATCATAAGTAAAATATATTGCTTAGCCACAATTTTTCAAAATTTGCCATATGATCTAGTATTTAAATTGTCATATCTTTAGGATCTATAAAGTTGGTTTTTCTGGTTATTTGTCGAAATATTCTGTGCTTAAGCGTTAAACCAAAAAAATATAACTTGCTTGAACTTGCGTGTTAAAGTTTATTTTTCAGCAAGCATAATTCCCAATATTTATTGATAATATTGAAAGGGGGAAACTTTTTTAACAATTTTTTTTTTGCAAGAACTGAACTCATATAGGATATATCTGGTCTCTTGCTTGTATGCTTAATGATACTCATGACATGCACTACGTAGTTTATAAAATTCATTTGTCATGAAATTATTCTTAAAACCTAAGGGCTTTGGTTTTTAAATAATCTTCTTATTTAAGAAGTAACTTTTAGCCCTTTTGCTGATGACAAAAGGGGGAGAAGGTTAATGAGCAAAATTTTATAACAGTATTCTCCTACTTTTGTTTTTCAAATGGAAAATGATATATGTGATTTAATTGAATATCCTTTTAAGTTAAGCTTTAATACATATACTGCACATTGAACCTACCTGTACTTAAATGCATAACTTGGAAAATAATGATGCTTGAATTGAATTATATTAAATATTTTTTGAATTATGCATATTGTGAGGGCGAGCCTTGTCAGGCATATCCAATTTTGCTCCTATGTTTGTCATCATCAAAAAAGGAAAGATTGTTGACTTTTTGAGTCTAATTCCTGTTTTGATTATGACAAACAACAGTATCTCATCTGTGTGCTAAGTGTATGAACAGGTTCATTTTTCTAAGCACAGGTAACAGATGGGAAATAAAAGCCTTGAATGCATATCAACGATCATATTCCAAGACATATTCTATGGACAATCAGAGGAGCAGAAGAATTGAAGATTTTATTTATTATTTTCTAAGTTGTAATAATTATTTAGGTTTAATGTGTGCATGCATATCATATGATCTAAATTGAAGCTCAACCAAGACCTTAGATTGACCTTAGGGGCCTACACTTTTCATGAAAACATTTTTCCAAAACAAGTTTTTTCAAAAAAACCCCTTTATGTTTCTTCCGTCGCATTGATGAGCACGTTTCTCTATCAATAACTCCTTATCTTAAAAAGTGTTCAACATGAAAGTTGTGGTATTTTCTCTTAACTTTCTGTTTATACCAAGCACGTTCAATTTGGAGTAGTATAGAAAAAATTATGTTCAAAATACTTAAGGGTGTCCGCAACAGAAAAATTCCCTTCATGTTTCTTTCGTCTCATTGATGAGCAATTTTCTCTATCGAAAACTTCTTATCCTAAAAAGTGTTCAACATGAAAGTTGTGGGATTTTCTCTTAACTTTCTATTGATACCAAGAACGTCCAATTTGGAGTTGTATAGAAAAAGTTACGTCTGAAAAACCGAAGGGTGTCCGCGCAAAAAGCGCCCCAACGGCCGAAAAACGGCTAGTTTTCAAATTAAATTAAATTTTAATACCCCAACGGCCATAAACAGCTAGTAATGGGTTTTCCCTATAAATACATGCCTAAACCACTTGGAAATTGTGAGAAAAACTCTTGGGAGCATTCTTGCATATTCTCTCTTTCCCAAACATATTTTATACTCCATTTTTCAAGATCAAAAGCTTATTTCTCCTACTCTTCTTCTTGAAAATCTTTTTGGGAAAATTATTTTTGGAGTTTACAAGCAAGGCTTGAGCTTAAGCATATATATATTGCTTGAAAATCCTTCTTGCTATTTTTCTTAAAAGGCCAATCTTGAAAGAAATCATTTCTCCTACTCCTTTCATTAGAAAATATATTTGTGGAGAAAAATTCTTTGGATTTTTTAGGAGAGCCTTGAGCAATATTTTTCACTCATATTTTCTTGCTTGGAAAGCTTCTCATAATTGATAAGGTCAATCATATTGTGAAAATCATTTTTCCATTCTCTTACTCAATTAATTGCAAAATATTTTTGAGAGGTTTTATCATACTCTACCGAGCTTCAATTGAAAATCATTTGAGAGTGTATTAAGGTTTTTACTTGTACAAATCAGCTTGGTTAAGAAGCATTTTCTTGTATGCATTAATTTCCACATCTTTTGTAATTTACAGTTTGGGTTGTGAACCGGTTGAAGTAGCTGTGCCTCGTGAGTAGCGGATTAGGAGGAAGTTGTGCCTCTTGTAAGGAGCAGATTATGAGAGTGTTGTGCCTCTTGTAAGCAGCAGATTATGAGAAAGTTGTGCCTCTTGTAAGCATTGAATTAGGAGGAAGTTGTGCCTCTTATAAGCAGTGGATTATAATGGGAAGCTCCGCCCAAATTTAAGGAGCGAAATAGTGGAATCTTTGGGTGTTTTGCCCAAGGCAAGGACGTAAGCAGTTTTGTTAAACCTCGTTAAAAATTCGGTGTTTGCGCTCTCTCTCTATCTCTTTTTACATTTCTGCAATTATGTTTATATTTGATCCATTGTGCATGTTTTTAAATATTCATACATTTGAATATCTGTGAAATTTGTAATCAATTAGAGAGGGCCCTAGGTTGTGAATTTTTGATTGTAAAGTTTAAAAATAGGACTTAGGTAACCTAAGAAGAATTTTTTAAATACCCAACTCACCCCCCTCCCCCTCTTGGGAATACACCTAAAATCACAGTCGCTATTCTTTAAAAAATCCTCTCCAAGTTCTCAGCTAAAAGATTTCAAGTAGTCTTGAGGCTTATAGTTGCCATAGAACGATTTGTGTTTATTCAAGACAAAAAAATTTTAAAAACAGTGCTTGTGGCTAACAGGGTGGTGGAGCAAGTGAGAAGGAGGGGGAGGAGGGTTAAATTGAACTTCGGACCTTTGTCTAGACCGTCATTCTGAATAGAATTAACACGCTACTTGTTTGGGAAAAGAAGGCCCAACAAGTCTTTAGTCCCAAAATAAATGTCGTGTCAATGCTCATCTGTTTGTGCATCGTAAGGTGGCAACACAGATATGGAATGCTTTTTCTCTCATTTTGGTGAAGAGAGGGTGGCGCCACAAAATGAGGGTAATCTTTCATTGGGGAGGCATAGGGGCTTTGGCTAAATCCGAGACAGCTTCTATGGAGTGGGGTATTCACTATCTTTATGGACTCTTTGTATCAAGAGGAACGGGACTTTTAAGAGCCACAAAATTGACCCCATTCCTTACAGGATAGCTTGGTGTAGCGGCTTCTTTTTGGGCCCACTCTTTTGGTTTTTGGGGGGTTTATAGTTGTCCAACCTTCAAAAGGATTGGAAAGAGGCTCTATTGTAATCTTTCAGAGTTCTATAGCTTGACCATTTTGTGAGGACGTCCTGTCTTCTTCTTTTATACATTGTTTCGCCATCAATAAAATGTGTCTTGATCCAAAAAAAAAAATCCAATGTCAACTACATGCTTTTAAAGTTTCCAGCAAGCCTAAGGCTCCAAAATATATGAACTACTCGTCCTTTCTAGTGTTTCCATCATTCCCCATACAATAGTTTTATAGGTCATACTAGTAATATTAAACTCCAATATAAAACCTACATCTCCCCTTTTCCTCATGGTGTTCCTCATAAGGAAGGAACACTTTGTGTTCAAATCATCAATCATGAACAATGAACAAACATTTTCGATCTTTTGAACACAACTGGTACAGAGCTTCAGAAGAATCAGAACTGTTTTCAGCTCTCAGGGCTGCAAATGCAACGCAACCCACACTTCCACTTCAGTAGAAACCCAAAGAAATATTCTGAGAACAATAATTTTTTCCAAGTTCCATCCTAAAATTGACCCCTACAATTAATATCCTAATAAGCAAAGAGATACACAAACAATATTCAACAGCACATAATATCATAGTATGATACTAAAACTTCAAATGCCACCTACCTCATTTGCCACTGGAGATGTCAAATCATCTTTGTCGTAGATGAGTGCAAGAAGAACATGCTTAAATTCCTCGTATGCTTCCTTAAATATAATCAGAAACAAACGTCAAAATGTGAAAGCAAACAAAATGAATAATCCAGAGCAACATGATGCTATTTCAGGTATAGACAAAAGAAATAGTTTTCTGGAACGAAGAAAATTATTAAACTCCTATCAGCTGTGGTACTGCAGATACCAGTAAAGTACAAAGTAGGTTTGAAATTCAAGGTGACCTCAAAAAAATCATATTTAGGATTTCAAAAAAACTTATTGATAACATATGAGGGTACACTGAAATGGCATTACGAACAAAATGCATACTGAAAGTACTGCAGATACCAATAAAGTAGAAAGTAGGTTTGAAATTCAACGTAACGTAAAAAAAAATCATATTTAGTATTTCAAAAAAGCTTATTGATGACGTATGAGGGTACACTGAAATGGCATTACGAACAAAATACATACTGAAATGGCATATTAGGGTACACTCACAAATCGTAACTCACTCTCTTCGTCAACACACATGCTTCAGCCAGCAGTTATAAATAAACCTCTAGAAATGACCTCTGAATAATGCATGCATTAAAAGTAGATCAAGTTGTTATATATGCGACATAAGTAGGTAGCACCAATAGCCCTATGCAATGACGGATGCAAAGGGTGCTGGCAGGGGATGCAACCCCCCCCCCCCCTCCCCCAAATCTATTGAAAATTTTAATTTTGCTTCAGCATGGTGATCCAATTGCCCCCCCCCCCCCCCCCCCCCCTTCTCCCTCTAATAAAGTTTAAGAGCTACATGGTAATTTTATATGAAATTTGGTTTCAAAAAATTAAAACTCTTCCCTCTTTTAGTTCCCCTTTCATATCGAAAGCAGAAAAATCTTATCCTCCTGCAGCCTTGCCTCCTCAACCTCACGTCACACCTCATCCAAGTTTCAAGCTTAGAATTTATTTGGCTCTTGAGAAAATTTCCTATGCTAGTATGTTTTCATGTAAAAATTTATTTGGGAGCAAATTTCAAGTTTTGAATTTAAATTTGTAAACTTGTACAAAAATCAATATAAATTTATGTTGCATTTTTTTTCTTAATTTTACAAATGTAAAATTTGAAGTCCAAACTCCAAAGATCTACTTTTTGAACCATCCTATGCTCTCCTGTAAAAAAGTTGTATTTAGGAGTAAATTTCAAGTCTTGAATTTAAAATTTGTGGATTTAGGTAAAAATATATCTAAGTTTGTGTTGCATTCTTCTAATTTTACACATTTAGATTTTATGTTATGAAGTATCCACAAGCACAATTATAGGATTATTACTCATGTTGGATTATTACTCAAGATGTATGTAGCTTTTGACTCTTTTGTAACATTGAGTTTGATGAATTTACTATGATTCTAAGTCTAACTAATAAAACTTTTCTTTTTATTATTCATTAATGTTGAAATAGTGGATAATTTAACCGGAAAAAAACTATATTTTTAATAAATTATATATATATATATATTTTCTAACATTGGTTCGATCATCGATGTATTTACTATGATTCTAACTAATAAAACTTTTCTTTTTGTTATTCATTAATGTGATTCCTGGATCTGCCACTAGCCCTAACGGGAGGGGGAGGGAGAAAATTGGGGAGGGAAGCTTACTTTTGGCAGTAGAAGGGTTATACATAAATACACACACACACACACACATACATAGGGAGAACAATTATGTGCACGTGCAACTATGTGTGTGTGTGTGTGTGTGTGTGTGTGTGTGTGTGTGAGAGAGAGAGAGAGAGAGAGAGAGAGAGTTGTGTGTGCCTATCTCTATGCATAATCTGGTGTTAACCATGAAATTTTAAATTCAAGTCATCCTAACAAAATCCTTTCCCAGTATCATAGGCAAATGGAACTGTTAAAACTTAACTTCAATTACTGCAAACCTAGATTAAAATTATTCCTTTTTATAACAAAGAGGCCCTGCTATAACCGATTACGTCCTAGACACCCAACACAACAACCCCCTAGCCACTTATGACCACATACAGCCCCACAGGGAATCAAGCCCAATGCATCCAAATTGATGGCCCGCAACAACCCCAGGGCTAGTCTATAAGGGGTTACAATCATGGTCTTAAATTTTCCGTCAAAATCTCAACGAATCATCTGAAATTTATCGAAACCTCGAAATTTTAGCGAAATTTGTCGAAATTTTAACTATGCAATGAAATTTTGTCGAAATTCAAACAAGAGATTCAAGAGTGAAGTGAACTTTCTCTTTTAATTTATTTTATTGAAACAAAAGGTTATCACAAGCGCTTTTGAAATTATATGAAAAAATAAACTTATAGTAATATTTTATTTAACCATTCATGTCTAAATTATCAATATTTGTATAATAAATAATTTTTAAATGATTTATGAATTTCATTTGCATTAACTGAATATGTTTAATGTACATTATCTTACAAGCATGTTTGATACACATACTATTTTATGACTTTTCCACATCATACAAAACATAGATGTATTTAATTTGTAATATATTAGTCTTAAAACTTATATTATTATGTTTGTCAACCATTTCTAAAGTTTCACAAATAATTTCATGCTTTACTACTAATTTCTGTTATTTTTTCAAATTGAAATCGAAATTGACATCGAAATCGAAATTTCCGTCGAAATTTCCGTACTTTTGGAGCTTCAAAATTTGAGTTGAAATCGAAATTTAAGACCTTGGTTACAATAAACATTTTCTTAAGCATTGTTCAAAAGCTTGGATTAAGGGATTAAGATTGACCAATCTTTGGTAAAACCTTTAACACACGCATAAAAGGAAGTCATTGAGAATAGTGAATATTATGTCACTTACAAACTATAGAATAAACAAAATGCCCCATTGACTCATGAAAGTGAATAATTAATTACAAATTATGTGGTTAATAGAAAAAAAAAAATTGTAAACAAGGAACCTATTCTAATTGTCTTTTCAATGCTTGACATTAAAAATTGAAAGAGTGTCTTGCTAATCTTCCTCAACAAGAAGCCCTCAAAAGTCAAAAGATTCATCTTGCTATTGGATGAGGATGCATCCAATAGTCTCAGCCTGTGTCTCTAGAAACAAATGATATAAAAGGTTGCACTCCACAATGTAAATGTCTCAACCTTAGTTTTTGACGGATACATGGAATGGGCATGGTTGCTTGTCTGCTGACTTTCCCTCCATTTTCCATCTCTCTTTGCATCCTAATACTCCTAGATCATCCTTTCTTGTATGGCTTTAAGTTTTCTTTGTAATTTTTATGATATGAAAGTTGAGGATCTTTCTTCTCTCTTGGGATTGTTGGATTCTTTTTGTCATTTTCATTGTGGGGATGTTAGGATATGGTGTTTGGATAATTCAAAAGTGTTTTCTCTTGTAAATCATTCTATGCTCATTTAAATAGGTATTTTCATTCCTTTCCTCCCAATAGATTGTGGAAAGCTAAAGTCTTTTTAAAGGTAAAGGCTTTTGTGTCACTCTCCATACTCAATAAGCTTAACATCAATGACATGCGGCAAGTCTTCAAAGACAATGCATGGTTTTTCCCCAGATGTATGGTTAATGTGTATGGCAGTAGTGAGGATCATGTCCATTTATTCTTGCATTGCCCTGTAGCTTGGAAGCTTTGAAGATCTTTTTAGCTTGATGGGAGAATACTGTTGTCCCCTTATTCTTAAGAGGCTTTCTTGATGGTTTTTTTTTTGGAGGTTTTGGAAGGCATAGATGTTAGGGCCTAGTGGTGATATGCTCTTTTTGCTATTGTTTGGGTTATTTGGCTGGACAGAAATGCCTGGGTTTGATGATCATGGGTATTTTGTGGATTTGATTTAGGACTATATTGTTTTTTACTGTCCAGTTGAATGTTCAATTCTAGGTGTTTTGGCACTACAGTTTTTGCCGATATTTGTCACAATTGACAAGCTCTGTTAACCCAGTCATGATTTTCTTTTCATTTAAGCAACTTCAGCTTCTTTCTTTTGTCCTTTTGAGCATCTCTCATCCTCTTTGTACATTCTTATTTCTTGATATACTTCTTAAAAACATAACAAAATATGAACCATACATAAGGTGAAAACAGCAATAATAGCAATCACAACAGCAGCAGATGAACCAAGGAAATAAATCAGGCAATGGCAATGCAAGATTGGAAGAAGTGTAAATACCGGGTAAGCATCAAGTGCACATGGAGCAAGAGCTGTCCGTAGGCAATTAATCGCAGAATCACGATCTTCTGCAGTTCCTCTCCTCAAAAGCTCAATAAATTTCTTTGCAAAATTTTTTTTAAAAAAAAAAGTGTATCTATTAGTAATAACATTAAAATTTTGTATTCAAAAACCTAGTAAAACAATATTGCTCTGTTGCCAATAAGAAAAGACAATTAGAGAGAGAAAAGAAAACGATATAGTGTACTATTAATAATCAGATTGTTTGAGAACAAATAAACCCAACAGCACGACTCCGATGACAATAACCCATCAATTTGCCCACATTAAGCTAAGTCGATTGCTTAAAATCACATATACACACAAACATACACGTAATGAGCGCGGTGCTGGGTTTGATAAAAACAAAACCAAAAGTAACAAGGGAATAAGAAACCAGTTCTCTCCCATTTTCTTTCCTTTTCTCAACCGAACGGATGCAATTAGACAAAAAAACAGCAACAAATAAAAAAATACCTGCTTCTGTAGTCGGAAGAGAAGTCGGTGATCGTCAAGGACGAAAGGAGCGTGGACTCGAAGAAGATCTATTGCAGCATCAACGTCACCCACCTCCAATGATCTTCTGATCTGGAAAATAATAAATCTCGAGTGATAAGACGGCGACGACGGTGAGGATGCCGGAGAAGATGGCGGAGAACACGAGATTGAATCTTCGATCAAGTTCTCGGATTTGGCGAAGTCAATGACCATGGCATCGAGAGCTTCCCAATTCACTGGCATCGATTCCATACTTTCCCGAGAAAAACCTGAGAGAGAGAAAGAGAGAAAATTCGAGAGGGGGGAAACACAGGTATTTTCCGAGGGAAGAATTCCCTGAGAGCAAGAAAGCCGGCGATCCAGGAGAGAAATGGATTGGGGTTATAGCCGATAGCCCGCCCATAGGTGCCTCGTCGATATGTCTAATTGTCTATATTTTAAAAAAAAAAAAAAAATAGCTTTGATATCCTCACCGCTCCATGTAAGTTTTGTAAATGAAATATTTAGAGAATTATAGAAAAATGAAAGTAAAGAAATTTGAAGTTATAAAAATTTATGAGTCTAACTTTTCAATAATTAGATGTTACTAATCATTTTTTTATCTCCATTTTGATTATAAAATATGTTCTTATATAGGTAAGATTATATTAGCATTTCAAAGTCAATTCCATAATGAACACCAAAAGTTATAACATATTTTTAAGATAGTCATCCACATATATAATATACATGTTTTATAACACTTCCTCTTTGATGACTGGATACTTTGAATATATCTCGTTAAGACCTTCGTTAAGGAAAACCCTATGGGATAAAATTTTAATGAATGAAAAAAAGTATAGTATTCATACTTCCCCTCAATAATACAATCAATTAAGAAATGTCTTTAAATTATTGCATTCCAATGTTATGTACATGTTTTTCGAAAATTGAAGTTGGCAATGCTTTTGTGAATAGATCTGCTGAATTGTTACTTGAACGAATTTTACAAATGTCAACGTCTTCTTTCTTCAGAAGTTTATGAGTGTAAAAGAACTTTGGTGAAATATGTTTAGTTATATCACATTTTATGTACCCACCTTTGATTTGTGCAATACATGCAGCATTGTCCTCATACAATATTGTTAGCTTGTTGTTCTCCAGTGATAAGCCACTTGTCTCTTTAATGTGTTGGATTATAGTTCTTAATCATACACATTCACGACTTATTTCGTGAACTACCAATATTTCTGAATGGTTTGAAAAAGTAGCAGTGATCGTTTACTTTGTATATTGCTATGAGATAGTAGTATCTCCATATGTAAAAATATAGCTTGTTTTGATTGAATTTTATGCGGATCAGAAAAATATCTAGTATCAGCATATCCTTTCAACATAGATTTTACTCCCTTTGGGTAAAACAAACTCATATCAGATATGCCGCGGAGATAACGAAGAACATGTTTTACTTTATTCCAATGTCTTTAAGTTGGTGTAGAACTAAGCCCTTACTAGCAAATTTACCACAAAAGGTATATCTGATCTAGTGCAATTTGCAAGATACAAGAATGTCTCAATTGCACAAAGATAGGGTACTTCAGGAGCGAGGATTTCTTCATCATCTTCTTGAGGACAAAAAAGATTCTTTTTTCACATCAAGTGAACGAACAACCATCGGGGAGCTTAATGGATAAGATTTATCCATATAAAATTTTTTCATGATTTTTTCTATATAAGACGATTGATGAATAAGAATTCCACTTGTTAAACGTTCAACTTGAAAATTAAGACAAAATTTTGTCTTCCCAATATCTTTCATTACAAATTTTTTCATTAAGTAGTCAGCAGTCGTTAAGATCTCTTCTGAAATTTCTATTATGTTTATGTCATCAACATAAACTGCGATTATAGCAAATCTAGAATTTATCTTCTTGATAAAAACACAAGGACAGATAAGATTATTTTCATATCAAATTTTCAACAAATATTCACTTAAACGATTCCACATTCGTCGATATTGTTTCAGTCCATACAAGGATCTTTGTAAATTAACAGAATACATTTACCACTGTTTTTGGATTATATGCTTCTGACATTTTAAATCCTTCAAGGATTTTCATATATATGTCATTATCCAATGAGTCATACAAGTAAGATGTTATTACGTCCATGAAGCGAATGTCAAGTCCTTCAGAAATCGTTAAACTAATCAGAAATTTGAAAATAATTGCATCCATAACAAGGGAATATGTCTCATTATAAACCTTGTGCTACAAGATGCACCTTGTATCTCACAATTTCATTCATTTCATTTCTTTTACGTACAAAAACTCATTTATACCCAACAGGTTTGACATTCTCAGGTGTTTGGACTAGTAGTCCAAATACCTTACATTTGGCTAATGAGTCTAGCACAATCTGTATTGCTTCTTTCCATTTTGGTCAATCATTTCGATATCGACATTCTTCTACAATTTGAGGTTCAGACTCATTATCATTAATAATTTCTGAAGCAATTGCATATGCAAATACATTGTCAACAACAACTTCATTTCTTTTCCGCATATTTCCAAATTTTAATGAGATCTCATAATTTTTCAGTACCGGAAACACTTTTGGTGTTGCTTCTGTGGAAATATGAGATTGTTGATCTATATTTCTTTTAACCTCTTCATAAGTGTTAGTGACTTCTTTTGGAGTGTCACTTTTGTTCATTTCTTTTTTCTTTTGAGGAATAGTATCTTTTGCACCAATTGGTCTACCATGCTTTTGGTGCATTTTAGATTCATTAGATGTTATTCCCATTGAGTGTTCTTCAGGAACAATCAATTTAGCAGGAATATTTACGACCGGAACATGTGATTGAGTGACCCTTTTGATGTTTGTAAAAACATTTGGCAATTGATTTGCAGCATTTTGCAAATGAATTATTCTTTGAACTTCAAGTTCACATTGATTTATGCGTGTATCAAGATTAGACAAAGTTGGTGCGTTCAAACAAATTTCTGGTGTTTTAAATTCTTTACCTTTTCTTTCTCCTAATTACGGAAAAACTGATTCATCAAATTGACAATCTATAAATCTTGCTCTAAAAAGATCATCTGTTAGTGGTTCAAGATATCTACTGATAGAAGGAGAATCAAAACCAAAATAATTATCAAGTCGACGTTGTGGTCCCATCTTACTTCATTGTGCAGGTGCAATAGGAACATATGTTGTGCAACCAAAAATTTTAAGATGAGATATATTAGGTTGGTGGTTAAACACAAGCTGTGAAGGTGAAGACTTGTGATATGCAGTTGGTCTAATTCTAATCAAAGACGTAGCATGCTATAGCATGACCCCAAGTAGATGCAAGAAGCTTTGATCGCATAAATATAGGTCTAGCAACAAATTGTAAAAGCTTAATGAAGGATTCCGCTAAACCATTTTGTGTATGAGCATGTGTAATAAAATGTTCAACACTTATACCTATTGACATGCAATAGTCATAAAATGCTTTTGAAGAAAATTCACCTGCATTATCTAAACGGGTAGTTTGAATGGGATGATCAAGAAAACTTGATCTTAACTTTATTATTTGAGCAAGAAATTTAGCAAAAGCAACATTATGAGTTGAAAGTAGAATATGTGACCATCGAGTGGAAGCATCAATTAAAACCATGAAATATCGAAATGGTCTGCAAAATGGATGGATTGGACCACAAATATCTTCTTGTATTCTTTGCATAAAAGATGGAAACTCTAAAGGTAATTTAAATGGAGAAGGCCTAACAAGTAATTTTCTTTGAGCACAAGAAATATAAAAATAATCACCAGGTAAAAGAATTTTCTGATTCTTTAATGGATGTCCATGTGTATTTTCTATGATTCGTCACATCATAGTTGAACCAAGACGGCCAAGACAATTAGGCCAAAGTATAAAACTTCTAAACTCGGAGCAATTCCTGTAGTGACCCGAAGAATAATAGTATTTAAATAATAAAGAGGGAGAGAAATGGAAACAGTAATAGAAGGAGGCAGTCGACGACATTGCATTTTAAAAATAATAACCCAAAGGATTTTCTCATGGCCTCGTCGACTAACACAGGGGATTTTTCGATGAGTATACAAGAGGGTCTCGTCGACGAGGGCAAGTTTCGTCAATGAGAAGATGCTGAGAGAGAATTTTTGGGATGTCTAAAATTCGTCGACAAGGGTACACGACTCGTCGACGAGGTGACGTGGCTCGTCGATGAATCCCACAGTATAAATAGCCCTAAACTGATTTTAATCGTAGAAATCGTCCGCAGTCTATCTCTCTCTTCTTTCCCCTATGGTTCCTTCCTTATCTTTCTTTGATTTTGGCCCCATCAGTCACCAGATCGACGATCTGAGGCCACCACGACGCTCTGGCGGAGTTCTCTACAAGTCTGTTGGAGCAGATTGTCAATGGGACGAAATTGGAATTCATCCCAAATCTAGGGTAAGGTCTTTTATTCGGAATTTGACTTTCCAGCAGTTGTAGGAAATGCTGTAGACGTAGAAATAGTGACGTTTTATTTTGGGATATATGGTTTTCAGGGTGTTGAGTGGAGAACCTTGCGGGTGTAGGACCTATCTCAGTAGGGGGATTTTAGCAGAAATCAAGTAAGGGAAACATGTTATGCTAGGAAAAATCTAGTATGATTTCAGTATGAAGTTTATGTTTTTACTAGATTATTATTCAGAGGAGAAATTCATGCAATTTATTATTGAGATTAAAGTGTTTTAAATTATTGTGTGGCATGAGAGTATGAATACAGTATAGAAACCTATTTATACAGTGTTTTCAGGAATATGTTTTACAGAATATACAGACAGTGAAATGCGTTTACAGTATTTTTCAAAATATCATGATTTTACAGTTTTACAGCACCATAACAGGTAGATTTACAGTTATCTAAAAAAAAATACAGTTGATATAGTTACAGATTATTACAATGTTATGGTTTATACATTTATTACAGAATCATGGTAAAACAATTAGTTGTATATAGATACGTATTATATAGTATCAGACCCTGATGGATCAGACAACAGAGCACGATACCGTATTTACAGATATTCAGTTTAGAGTGCAACCACCTATTTAGATAATACGTGGTAGTAGGTCAATCATGCCCAGACGTGGACAGGCTCCCCATCAGATATAGGTTGAGGAGTGGCCGATTTGACTAAGGGAGTATAGTGGTTTACCCTGGTCGGCCAGCCATGGTAGATCCCGCCTACGAGCCGCACAACCCTGTCATGAGGGGTTAAATCATGACACACAATTATCCACAGGGAAGTTTTCAATTATTATTATGTATATACAGATTTATCGAGACATAAAATATACTTATGTATATTAGAAATATTTTGAATTGCAACCTAAAATACAGATATGTTAAGCAACATGAAAATGGAGGTAGTTTCTATTATTTGTACTGTATTTACAGATCTAGTTATACATGATTATATAGAAACAAATTTTCATAGTATTGTAACTCATTTGCCACACACTAGCAATAGCATATCTCGTCTTACTAAGTGTTGGCTCATCTCGTTACTTTAACATTTTTCAGGTGATCCAAGTAGGCGAGCAGACTAGACTCGCAGATAAAAGGGCCTCAGTACTACCCTGTCAGTAGAGAGTGAGTATATTTTTGAGAGTATTTTTATATAGCCCTCATCAGTTGAGGATATTTGGGGAACAATCATATATGTATATTTTGGAAAACATGTTAGCACTTTGGTATTGTATATAATTATATATGGTTATGTTTATTTGATTTCTGCTTCTTGCTACTTAGGTTGATGGTTGAGTTTAATCCAGTTTGATATCAGAGCATTGTAAATTTTACAGTATAAAAAAAAAAAAAAAAACCCAAATTAAATAGCAGGTCGTTACACTTCCGGTGTATAAAATTTGATTCAACCATCCTTATTTTTATGAAATATAGGCCAAATGAAAAACTTGAAAATTTTTCCAATATGATCTTCTGGTATGACACTGTAGATGTGATTAAAAGATATTCCATATCTCTTTCATTTTTGGTTTCAACATGACATCTATTGCGACATATATCTTTAAAACTTAGTAAACTTGTTTGGTATCTACAAGAATATAACGCATCGTCAATATACAATTTTGTCCCATTTGAAAACATAATATGAACTTTTCCAGAGCCCTCTATTACATTTGCGGAGTTAGATATTGTATTAACATTAATTTCAGCTAATGTTAATCGCAAGAAATATTTTTTAACATGAAGAATTGTGTGAGTTGTGCCACTGTCCACCAAACACATGTCATCCTCTATTTTATCAAGTTTATTTTGTATGATCTAGTAAATGAAAAATAAAATTTAAGAATTAAGAAAGATAACAAAATATTACCAAGGATATTATATGTAAAACTTTTTAAAATTACATAAATTAATTTTTTCAAAAGAACATAAACATGAAGATAATTTAATAGTAGACATTTCCAACCACAATCAAATGATCAATTTTGCTACTAGGATCCTCAAAAAAATTAGAAACATCAAAATCAACATCCAAATAAGACTCATACTCAGCATCAATGGGTTCAAACAAATTCACTTCAACATTTTTCCCTTTTCTTTTTAACGATGTCTTGTAAAGATCAACTAAGTGTTTACGAGTGCGGCATATTTGAAACCAATGACCTTTTGTTCCAAACCTATAGCAAATATTGTCATTATTTTACTTTTTGTTATTTTGTTCAAAACTTTCTTTATTCTTTACCCATTTTCTTTGAGTTTTTTCAACACCTTTGCTTTTAAACTTCGAATGATCATCATCATGGGTTCAACAATTTTTCCTACCACAATCCCTTTTACCACCACAACCTTGTCCACGACTTTAAGAAAAGATCACATTCATTTCAAGGAATGGTGTTAAGCTAGTTGGACGAGATTGATGATTTTTCAACAAAAGCTCATTATTTTGTTTAGTCACCAGTAAACAAGAAATTAGCTCAGAATATTTTGTAAATCTACGCTCTCGATATTGCTGTTGCAGGAGCACATTTGAGGCATGAAAAGTTGAATATATTTTTTCTAACATATCGTCATCAACGATTTCTTCTCCACATAGCTTCAATTGAGAGCTAATTTTAAACAAAGTTAAATAATATTCACTTACAGTTTTAAAATCTTGCAGTCACAAGTATATCCAATCATATCGAGCTTTTGGAAGAATTATCATTTTTTGGTGTTCATATCTCTCCTTCAAGTTGTTCCAAAAGACTAATGAGTTTTTAATAGTAAGGTACTCAATTTTCAATTCTTCGTGTAAATGGTGTTGAAGGAAAATCATTGTCTTTACGCGATCTTGCAGGGATACTTGATTTCCTTTTTCAATTGTACTACCAAGATTCATAACATTAAGGTGAATCTCAGCATCAAGTACCCATGTTAGATAATTTCTTCCAAAAATATCAAGGGTAACAAATTTAAGCCTTGTGAGGTTTGATATCATAAAGTCACTTTGAAAAATAAATAAAAATTCAAAGTTAGGTAAATATTAAAATGAAAATGTTATTCTCACGTATATTTCAAAATAAAAACATTTAAGGACACGTATTTAAGATAAGAGATATAGTTAACACATAGATATAGTTTGACAAAAAAACTAAAATTATATAGATAACAAATGTTAAAAAAAGAAAAAATCAAGATTCTTACATTGGAATAATACCAATGAAACTTAAAAGATTCTGTTATACCATCAAAGACTTGATCGTGTTGATAATGTGTTATAAATGAAATAAAGAGAGAATTATAGAAAAATTAAAGTAAATAAATTTGGAGTTATAGAAATTCAGCAGTCTAGTTCTTCAGGAACTAGATGTTGCTAATCATCTTTTTATCTCAATTTTGGTTGTAAAACATGTCCTTATATAGGTAAAGATTATATTGACATTCCAAAAGTCAATTTCATAATGAATCATTATATGGGCATACCAAAAGTTATAAAATATTCTAAGGTAGTCATTCACATGTGTAGTATACACGTTTTACAACAAGTTTTATAATTTTTAATTTTTCTTATAAATCCCTATGCACATAAAAGCATATGACAAACTACTTCACTAGAAATGAGAATAAAATAAAATTAAATAAAAAAATTATAGAACAAATATATAAAATTATAAAGATTAATTTATTTTATTTCAATTTTTTGTATCATTCAGTAAGCAAAGTAAGGAAATAAAATAATGCACAAGATAAGATAACATCTCCATGTCACAGGCTTGTTTATGAGCACATATTTTTTAATATTATAATATATTTTATTCACATTTTCATAATTTAAAGATTAATTGTTTTTATCGATAAATTTTATGAATATAAATTCTATAACTAGTTCTTTGAGAACTATCAAATATCCTTTATTATTATCTCATAAATAATTGCAGGAAATATTTTTATAGTTGTTAGAAAATCATATATTTCATAAATAATTGCAGAAAATATTTTTATAGTTGTTAGAAAATCAAATATTGTAGTATCATAATAAGAAAACTTATTACTTGAAACAAGAAATTCAAATAGTATCATTTTAATTTTTCTTGCAAATCACATATTATAATTATAATTAAATATCTGAAAAAACTTATAAATTTTATTTTTTAAAATTGGAAGTTTATTTATTTTGAAATTTACACATGATACTTGCAAATATCTTTTAAAAAAGTATTATTTACTTAATTATTAAAAAACATTGCATTTAATTTCATAATAAATGTATTAAGTAAAAAATAATTTTATAAATGATACCTTACTAGTTTAACAATTCACATACTCAATGATTACGTATCTAAATTGCGTAATTAGGTGTTTAAAATCATGCATTAAAGATTATATTTTTAATTAAATGCCTAATTATGTTCAATCTTTTAACATTGCACTCAATTTATAATAATTAATTTGTATTCAATAATTTAAGGACTTTTGGTATTTTATTATTGCAGGATAATTTTTAGAAATTAAAGTCGAAATAAAAATGTACGTAAGTCATGCGCGTGATCGTGCCATGCACGCATTTGTTTGAAGTCGTGTGCGTGTGTAGAATTGAAGTGACTAAGACAAGCATGCGTGAGCTTAAGCCGTATGAAGAACAAAGCAATGCACGTGAAGAGGTTGCCAAAACTGGACATGAGCTGGGTTTCATGGAAGATCGTGGGCTGGCAATACAAAGGGAGCTGGGCTTTCTGCAAAATTTAAAGTAGCTTAGCTAGGCTTAAAATTAAAGCAAAGAGTTGGGCACATGCATGAGGAATTAAGGTAGTGCATAGGCTTGAAAATAGGAGGCTAGGCCGAGAGGTGTGTGAGGGTTTTCGGCTAACATAAGGAAGGAAATAAGGCAACCGTGAAGCAACATGCATGCACGTGAACAAGGCGTACATGGCCTTGTGAAGGGTTGTGCATGAAGTTGGGCCTGTGCGTTCATGTGCTAGAACAGAAGAAAAAAGAAAAGGGGGTTATGAGCTGGGCTTGATTTGATGCAACCATGCAAGGGAAGCGGAAGGCCCATGTGTTGGGTGTGGACACCGTGAAGAATAAAGGGACGGGGGGTACTTTTAGCTTGTAGGTTTTTTTTTTTTCCTGCTTTTTGGGGTGTTGTTGCGCTGCACAGCAGAGTGGGAAGAGTAGCACAGCAAGGGTTTTCGGCACTCCTCTCGCAGGCTCTCATCTTCTTCTCTTGGTTCTCAGTCTCTCTCTCTCTTTCTTTCGGATTCCTGGTCTCCTGTTGCAACCCGAACTGTTGCTCCTACTACTACGACCTGCCTTCCCTTCTTCTCTCCCTCCCTCCCTCTCTCTCTCTCTCTCTCTCTTCATTTTTTTTATTTTTTCTTTTTGGCATTTTAAATACTCGTTTACATTTTTGTCATTATTAATTTTAGTCTTGGTCTACTTAAAGTTTGTTGGATTCTAGATAATTGTTGGTGTTAGCTTTACCGTGATCCCAAGAGGGGGTGAATTAATACTTTTAAAATTAATTCCCTAGGTCAACAACCTAATAGCAATATATTCACAACCCTATGGTCAATTTATTGCAGATAAAGTAAATCAATTATAATATTTACCAGAAATTAAATAATGCAATTTAATTAACTACGCATGCACCAAAAAACAGTAAAGATAAGTGACACACATAAATGTTATTGAGGTTCGGCAAATTGCCTATGTCCTAACCTTGGCTAACAAGTACAAGAATTACCACTATAATGCTCACTTAAACGGGTGGAGCGGCACCTAAACAAACTAGGTCAATTAGCACAGGGCTAACCTCAACCTTTACATAATCCTTACCGGGTTGGATTACCGCCTCCTCAAGCGACGCCTGGAAATACAACAGTATTCTCTCAATCAAATGGTACAGTAATTATGCTTTCATGTAAAATAGATATGTACCCAATACGCGCAGTCACATACACATCAATGATATAGATATAGTGTAAGTTCAGTGATGCAAATAATTATGCTATCAACACTTCAATATGGTATAATTAGTGATATGCTCAAGAGTGTTCAATACAAGCGATATCTTGGAATTTAAACAAAACACAGTTTAGTAGCAAATCAATATTCCAAAGATATGAATTAGATAATCAAACTAGTTCAAGAAGATTTTCCTCAATGAAATAAGCACAATACTAGTTTGAAAATATTTTGCTTGTTTGAAAAATCTTTGCACAACAAAAATCCAAACTATTGGACACTTGCAATAATAATGCAAATATCCTAAGCTCTCTTAGTTTATCTCAGCACAAGATTTATAATATCAAAATCTGTGAGATAAACTCAAGTTAAACTCTCCAAAAATAATATTACACTCAATCAATTAAATGACAGTTTCTAGCAAAGTGTAACAATCATAAACACTCAAAATGTCCTCTCACGAACTCAGAATATATCAAGGAAGTAAAGATTTGAGAGTATTTGGACAAAGAGTGTATTTTATAAAGAGAGGATTTTTTGGCTAATCAATTTGCTAAATCTTGCTAATCCTCACAAATAAGCCTATATTTATAGGTAAGGTAAAAAATATAACCATTTGAGACTTGTTAGGAATTATTAAAAAAGTTTCAAATAGTTAAAACACCATTAACCCAACTTAACCCAATTTTACCACAGTTAAAATTATTTTAACCCGCCGAGGTTCGGGTGGCTGAACCGAGGTTCGGTCGCCCGAACAGACACAGTAATAAAAGTTATTTAAATAGGTTCGGTTGCTTGTGTCATGCTTTGGCAACCTAAATCAAAGTCTGTAGCCTTTGTTCATGACTTCAAGTGCCTGGTCATACATTCGGTGGTCTGAACTTGAGTGTTCGGTCGCCCAGGGCTCAATTTGAACTAAAAAGTTCGGTCACCCGAGTTGGTGGAATGTCCCTTTTAAAGGGTTTGGGTGCCCGTGAACAATATGCACAAAAAGGTTTGATCGCCCGAGAGCCCAAGTCAACTGTTGACTTTTCAACAGTTCGGGCACCCGAGGAGTTTTGAACAATCTGGGTTCGGTCGCCCGAGATCTCCCAATTTCCTTAGAAATATTCAATTAAGTGTATTTTCGACACTCCTTAAATTTGTATGATCTATGTGTGAGTGTTGGGACCTAAAGTCTTACTATGATCTTACTGAGCTTACCATATATCATATATATATGATATGCAAGTAAAAAAATACAGACCATACCTTAGGTTACTATTACAGACCCATATTACAATTATTTAATTGACAATACAAATTAAAGTCTTCAGGGTCTTCTTGTTGCTTCAAGTGTCATTCCTTGGGATGCTTTTTTAAGCCTACACAAACACTTGACAATCATCAAATACCTAAGTATTTGTTACTATCAAAACCAAGTGCGACCAATAAGGTCAACATTCTCCCCCTTTTTTATGATGAGAAATAGATCATGTAAAAATGGGTATAGTCGTAGAAGGCTCCTCCCAACAATGTGCATCATGTAAAATTTTAAATAATTTTTCATGTAAGTTCAATTCAATCCAATTTTCAATAAGTTAACCCAATTTTTGCCCTCTTATCCATCTCCCCCTTTTGGCAATAGCAAAAAGGCCATAAAAATTATAACTTAAGGCATTAGGTAATAATTATTTGTATACAAGAGAAGTTTGAGAATTTATAAAAATTCCAGCAGCATGCCGTTTGAAAATAAGACATTTCCCAAAAATTTCTGTATAAAAATGACATGTTTTGAGTTTATAAGACCTAGCAGTTTATCCACCACTAGACAACTTAAACAGTTCCAGTATGATCAAGACGTCCTGAACTCACCCAATGGGACCCGTGTGCCATGTATTTCCATTTACCTGTAACTGATATTCTAACATCAATGACGCAGCGAAAAAAATAAACTAACATCCTTTATACATACCAAAGTTCTATATACATAACCCAAAAGATATTCCTCCAAACTCTAGTATTCACAAATAATATATATATATATATATATATATATATATATTGTAACGACTTGCTATTTATTTTCCAATTCTTTTTTTTTATACTATAAAATTTATAATGCTCTGATAACTACTAGATTAAACCAAACCATCAATCTAAGCAGCGAGAAACGGAATTCATATAAACACAATCAAGAAAATATACAATACCAGAGTACTAAAATGTTCCCCAAAATATACATATATGACCGTTTCCTAAAATACCCTCAACTGGGCTAGGGCTATAAATAAATACTCCCAAAAATACTCACTCTACTGACAGGGCAGTACTGAAGCCCCTCTATCTAGAGCCTAATCTGCTCACCTACTTAGATGACCTGAAAAATGTTAACGTAATGAGATGACACGACACTCAGTAAGACGGAATATGCTATTACTAGTGTGTGGCAAATGAGTTACAATACTAAGAAAATTTGTTTATATATAATCATGTATAACTGAATCTGTAAATATAGTACAAATAATATAACCACCACCTTTCCCATGTTACTTAACATATATGTATTTAGGGTTTCTATACGTAATACTTTTAATATATATATATATATATATATATATATATATACATATATTCCCTGTTTCTGTGAAACTGTACATACATAATAATAAACTGAAAGCTTCCCTGGATGGATAACTGTATGTCATGATTTAATCCCTCATGACAGGGTTATGCAGCCCGTAGGCAGGATCTATCTTGGCTGGCCGACTAGGATAAACCACTATACTCCATCAGTCTGATCAGTCCTCCTCAACCCATATCTAATGGGGAGCCTGTCCACATGTGGGCATTTGATCGACCTACTTACCACGTATTATCTAAATAGGTGGTTGCACTCTATTCTATATATAGCAACGGTACCATGCTCTATAAACTGTATCTTTAAAGGTTCATCAGGGTCCGATATTATATAATATATTTCTATATATAACTATATGTTTTACTATGATTCTGTAATAACTATATTAATAATGACACTGTGATAAGCTGTATTTGTATCAACTGTATTTCTGAAATGAACTATAAAACTGTATGTCATGGTACTGTAAACTGTATAATAATGGTATTCTGTAATTGCTATAAAACATATCCACTGTCTGTATATTTTGTAATATATACTCTGAAAAATACTGTAAAGCATGTTTCTGTACTATATCCATATATCAAGCCACATAGTAATTTAAAACATATTATTCATAATTGATAAAGTGTATAAAGTTTTGTTGTGAATAACAACCTGGTAAAAATATATATTTCATACTGAAAATCATTCTAGAACTACCTATCATAGCTTATTTCCCTTACCTACCTCCTACGAAAATCCTCTATTGAGATGGGTCTTACACCCGCAGGGTTCTCCACTCAACACCCTGAAACCATATATCCTAGAACGAAATGTTACTATTTCTATGTCTACAATATTTCCTACAACTACTGGAAAGTCAAATTTTACTTAAAAGACCTTACCCTGAATCTGGGATGAAATCCAACTTCGTCCCACCGACGATCCGCTCCAGCAGACTTGGAGAGAACTACCCCAGGGGTGTCGTGGTGGCCTCAGATCGTCGATCCAGTGACTAACGGTGCCGAAATCGAAAAGAGAGAAGGGAGAGACCGTAGGAGAGAGAAAATGAGAGAATTTTGTTGAAAAATTATGCATTTAACCCGGATTTAGGCTATTTATACTGTGAGATTCGTCGACGAGCCACGTCACCTTATTGACGAATCTTGTAGAAAGTTCATCGACAAACCTGCACCCTCGTTGACAAATTTCAGACTTCCAAAAATTCTCTCTCAATATTTTCTCGTCGACGAGATCTTGAAGAACCCTCATCGACGAAACCCTTGTGTTCGTCGACGAGGCATGAAAAATTTATTGAGATTATTACTTCTAAAGTGCCTCCTTCTGTTCCTGTTTCCATTTCCCTCCCTCTTTATTATTTAAATGCCATTATTTTTAGGGTCGTTACATATATATATATATATATATATATATATATATATATATTAGAAAACTTAAACGAACCCAAAATATACATCAAAAGTCTATACCCTCTCTCTCACAAAAATGTCATGCCAAACCCCAAGCTCACTAAGCTCGATCACGCGGAGGTCCTGAAAAAATATAAAATTTCATATCGGGTGAGACACATCTCAGTAAGACGGAATAGATTAGTACTAGTGTGTGGCTATCATGATGTTAAGTGTACAAAATATAACCAACATTTATAAATTAATCCACAATTATGAAATCATTCTCTATTCCTAAATACACACATGCAACATATTTTACCAACGAGAGTTCCCAAGGATTGGGGTGATTTTCCGCCCATACAAGTAGCACCCCTATGCTCTGATACCTTATGCAACCTATAGCTACAATTGAAGCATATCAGGGCACTTACCTTACTCGATTAGCCCTCAGGTGGATAGTTTATCTCGTACACACACATTCACACAAATGTTTACCAGTGAAAGTTCCCGAGAATAAGGAAGATTACCCGCCCATACAAGTAGCTTCCCTCCGCCCCAATACATTATGCAATTTAGTATAGCTACATTTGATACCTATTAGGGCACTCGCCTTTCTCAACAAGCCCTTAGGCGGAGAGTTTACCTCACCCTAAATAAATATAATATTACAATATATAATACATTTTAATATTACAATTCACATTCGCTGAGATTGAGACGTTACGTATCGCCGTCCCTCAATCCAGCCATACACAATCATCGTCATCAGGGTGTTACATATCACCATCCCCCGAGACCTAACTCAATAATCGTCATTGGGACGTTACGTATCTCCGTCCCCTGAGACCTTTCACAATAATTACACATCACGTAAATCTCACTTCTACATTTCACATTCACATTTCACTGTTTTCATATTATACATTGGTTAAATTAAACAATTATGCATTTAGAACTAACAACCAGATGGATAATCACTGTCATGCTTCCCCCCATAACAGGCTGTGCAGCTCAAGGGCTGGACTTAACCCTGGTTGGGCCACCAGAGTTAAATTAATAACAACATCTTCAGTCTGTAAGTCAGATTGGCTATTCCCATACTGGTCTAGACTCCAAGAGGGACTCAACCCTTCTCAGCCCAATCGACCATCCCGTCACCACACTCTTTTTAAGACGTGTAGGTGCACTATGCTCTACATAAATCACACGCAACAGTATTGTGCGTCACTATGGTCCACCGGAGCTCTCAAATCATACACTACAATTTCGCATTCACATCCTTCTCTGATTAAACAATCCACATGCAGTATAAATTTTCATCACATTTCAATATTTCCAACATCTCATAAATATATCATACTTCAACACTATAATTTCATTTTACTCATGCCACACACTTTAAATAATACTCATAATTATATCATCAGAAATAACAAAAGCCAACTCATGTTCATCGTTAGTTTTACTGAAAATACACATCAAATTATCTCCACAATTTCAGAAAACTCATTACTTTAATCATTCCATTTTTACAAATAATAACTATAGCCCTAGGCTTAAAAATCTCAGTTTAAACAGTTGGTATTAGCTTTGGTGTATTCCCAAGAGGGGGGATGAATTGAAATTTAAAACTTTTTCCTAGGTTTAAATGAAATACTCGTATACAACAACCTGGGGTCCTTCTATGCAATTCCAAATGCGCCAATAATGTAATATGTGAAAATTTAAATCAAGCACATCATTCACTCTAAAACATACATATGCAGTGAAGATAAAGTGTAGAAATATAAACAAGACACACGATAGGTTATCGGGGTTCGGCCAACTGTGCCTACGTCCTCGCCTCTAACTCACAAGCTCGAGGATTCCACTAAAGGCCCACTTAAGGGTGGAGCGACACTGTTTACAACCAGGTTAAATTAACACAGGGCTGACCTCAACCTTAACCAGGTCAATTAGTAGGGTTGACCTCAACCTACACGCCTTAACAAGATGGCGCAACTAGCTTTCCTAACCGGGTCTAAGCCAATCCGGGACTATTTCAGGGCTAGTCTCCCTCTTCAGGCCCGTTTCTGGAAATACAACAGTATTTGAAATACACTGAAATGGTACAGTGATAGTGCTTTCGTGTAAAACATATATGTACCCGAATACGCGAAATCACTAACACCACCAATGATATAATATGTAAGCTTAGTGTGGTTTAATATATCATCTCTCAAAAATATTTACTATCGGTGTAATCAGTGCGTGAGAGTGCAAACCAGTATAATCTTTGTGTCACAAAACGTATTCAATTTGAGTGCTCAAACAAAGATATTTTACCAAACAATATATATATATATATATATATATATGTATATGAAGCTTTAGCAATGTATAAATTTGGTTTGCAAAAAGAGTTTAATTTTTGTATTCAACTAGAGATATAAATCAATGAATATTGCAACAAAGATTTTTCTCACACAAACAAATATCTCTTTAAAGATTTATCAAGACAAAGCATACTAGATATTTGAAAGTATTTTGAAAATATTTTGCAATCAAAAATAAATACAATCTTCTCAAGATGTTACAATGAAGGTGCAAACCTTAGAAGATCTATCAAAATCTTCTTAGAATAGACTTATTAACAAAGTCTCCTAAAAATCCTTAAGGTTTAGCTCTCAATAAAGATAAATTAATCAATCCAAAGATAGGAGAGCAAACCTATCAAAACAAACACTCAAAACCAACTTACAAATGATGTAGGCAATATGGGAAGGTAAGATTGAGTGTGTGGAGCTTGGAAATGAGTATAATAGGGTTTTGGATTTTCAAAGAATTTTCCCTAATCAAATCTTCTAATCTTGTTTGCTAATGCATCTCTAATTTTCCCAAATGAAGGGGTATATATAAACACCCTATGATTTTTTACCGTTGGGGACCTATTAGGAATTATTAGAAAATTTTAATGACACTTTGAATATTTTAACCCTATTTAAAAAATAATTAACAGCGGTAAAAATTAGAGCAAGTCGAGAGGTCCGGTCGATTAGAACAGTTTCGGTCGACTAGATCTCATATGATTTGGTTGACCAAGAGGTTTTTAAACTGAGGACTCGATCGACTGAAAGTGGGCGATTTCCTATTTCTCTGAGGTTCGGTTGACCGGACCATTTTGAGCTGGCTGGTTCAGTCGACGAGACCGTTGGAATTTTTCTCGAGGACCCTCGGTCGACCAGGTAATTGGAGAACAAAAATGGCTCGGTTGACCAAATGGTCAAACATTTGACCCCAGGGGGTTTCAATCGACCAAAAGTTTTGAACTGCAATGGTTCGATCGACCGGGACCTTGGTCAACTGTTGACCAAGGCCAGTTTCGGTCGACCAGGGCAAAATGAACTGCCTTGGCCAGTCAACCGAAAGTCCACCAAGTGTGCATTTCGGTCCCGTTTCGAAACATACAAACCTTATTCAAGTGCCTAAAACATGCAAGTGCAAAGGTGAGTGTCCTAAGGTCACTTGGGGTCCAATTTTGAGGACACCGAAAAAGTTCGGTGTCGGTTGACCTTTGGTTGACCAAAGGGAAAACCCTAAGGTCTTTCTAAGGTCATTTTTCATTTACGGTTTGTTTGAGCTTACGTATTAATATGCATGTGATGTCTGTGAGCTTATTACAAACTAGAGCCCTAATTACAATTACAAACCAATTAAATGAAATATATTACAACACTGAATATAAATTGGTCTTCAGGCTTTACTTGCTTTGTGCCCATCTTGATCTTAACAATCTTAGTTCCTGCACAAAACCTCAAACACCCATTAGATACAATGAGTATTTGTCATAATCAAAATCAGACGTGACCTATAAGGTCAACAGTTGGCTTTCAATACTCGTAGGGTAATCATATAAATATGCAAATAATTTTCATTTTAACCGGTGAAATTTCAAATCAATTGGCTTAATTTATTCCTTTTACCTAGTTTCTTGAACTATACTTTGTAGGGACGCTAAAATGATGCCTACAACACTCACCGGAACCCTGATTCAAAAACCCTAGTTTATCAATTCAAACCCTAGATCAACAACTATTAACATTCCCAAGCCCATATACCCCTTTTTAAATAATCATATACTAGCCAAACAGTTCATTTCTACCCTTACCTCAACTTTGGGTAAAAGCTTGAAAAGACCCCGTTCAAGAATCCACTTCGCTATACTTGTAGAGAATTTCCCCTAGATCCTCGTAGCGGCTTTTGATCATCGAAACAAGCAACGAACGGCAAGAAAATTGAAGAGAGAAAGTGAGGAACGTCGTTTTAAAGAGAGAAATAGAGGAAAATAAGATTTCTTAATGAGTAAGCAATGAAAAATTCTTTTTATAAGCTGTTGACTCGGCCAACCTCATCGAAGAGATGACGTCTTCACCAATGAGTTACAGAAGGACATTCGTTGATGAAAGAAAAACTTCGTCAACGAACCCAAATCTTGAAATTTCTGTCATTCGGGATCTCTTCGTCGACGATGCCTGAACTTCACCAATGAACCACTGAAGGACCTTCGTTGACAAAAACAGGGAATTCGTCGATGAAGCCTACTATTTCTTTTTTAAAATTTTCTCCTTTTTCTTCATTCCTTTATTATTTTCGATAAATGAATTTTTCGGGTTCTCCCCCCCTTAAGAAATTTCGTCCTCGAAATTTGCTACCCGATCATCTCCACATTTCTACAATTTATTAACTATCTATATCTTATACAATTAAGTCCATGCCACTATCTACATTTCTACATTAACTACAATTAAATAAAATCTTCATTATCTTAAACATAAACTCGTACCTTCCCCTTTGGCAATATTTGCCTCAGTCAGGATCCTCATGTACACGCATGCTGGACCACCTCCACCTTGGGGTACATGCTGGTTTCCCCAAATATGATTCGGTGCAGGTGCAATAGGCAGTAGTTCACGACAATTCCTCGCAATGTGCCATGGTTTACAGCACCTATAGCAGCTAGGACCCCCAGTTCGGCAATCACCCTTATGCCTCCTATTACATCTACGACATATATGGTAAAATAAATCATCCTGATAACTAGGATAACCCTGATCCCTCATCTCCTGCCTCGGGCCCACATTATCCCTTTCTCTCTTCCATGATCCTTGACTAGTCTCAACTTGAAAATTGGGAGGTGCAGGCCTCTTTCTCTGCTCTGTCGGCTCTATATTGCCCTACAAGCTCTTCTCCAATACCGAGGCCTTATCCACCAAGTTCGAGAAGTTCTAGACTAGGAACCCCACCACAAGTTCAAAGATCTTTCAACTTAAACCTTTTTCGAACATTCTGGCCTTTCTTGCCTCATTCAGGATCATAAATGGTGTGAAGCAAGATAGCTCCACAAATTTCGTTGCATACTCCCCAACAGTCATATTCCCCTATGTCAGGTTGGTAAACTCCTCAACCTTTTCTTCTCTAGTGGATGAAGGGAAGTGTCTATCAAAGAACAACTCCTTGAATCAATCCCATGTCATTGCCACCTTTACTAGTCTCTATCCTTCTAACAGTTTTGTAGAAAGCCACCAATGTTTCGCATCTCCTGTCATGTTAAATGCGGCGTAACAGACCTTCTACTCATCCCTGCAGCGGAGTATTTCCATTATCTCCTTAATTTTTTGAACCCAATTCTCTGCAATCATTGGATCAGGTCCTTCCTCAAAAGTCAGAGGGTTCAATCTCATAAACTCCTTGATGCTATTGCCTTGGTCTATAGATGGATAGTTCTGCTCTCTAGAATCCTTCCTCGTTTCCGCCCTGACTTGATGGGCTATACCCCGTAGCATAGTGGAGGTATCAAAGTCCTCCTCACTAGATGCCTCAAAGTCATAAGTTCCTTCTCCAGTATCAACATCCTTACCTCTAGGATCCATCCTGGAAATAGGACAAAAAAGAGTTAAGAATTCCATTATCATAACCTACTCAACACAATCATTAAACTAAAATCCAATATACTTCCAAATTCTTAACTTAAGGACCAATCCCACAGCTAAGAAACAAAAACATTTAAGGTTTGTTGTGGTTTGTCTGAAACCGTTGGCTGCTTCAAAAAAATCACAGAAAACTGTCGACATACATCTATCTCTAGGCTACAAGACAAAATCCTATAACTATCAATACGTAAACTACCCATTTCCTATCCTCATTGTCATCTGCTTCTATACTTTGGTATTAATCATCCCTAAGTCTGCAGAACCTAAAACCTAATGCTCTGATACCAACTGTAATGCCCCAAACCCGAAACTAGGGTCCAGAGTGTTATTTAAAAAAAAACCTCTGATACCACCTTGTGATGCCCCGAACCCGCCCAATGGGGCCCGGGTGCCATGTGTTTCAATTTACCTGTATCTGATATTTTAACATCAATTACGGAATGGAAAAATAAACTAACATCCTTTATACATACCAAAGTTCTATATACATAACCCAAAAGATATTCCTCCAACATCCAGTATTCACAAATATATATATATATATATATATATATCAGAAAACTTAAACGAACCCAAAATTTACATCAAAAGTCTATACCCTCTCTCTCACAAAAATGCCACGCCAAACCTTGAGCTCATTAAGCTCGATCACGCGGAGGTCCTGAAAAATATAAAATTTCATATCGGGTGAGACACATTTCTGTAAGACGGATTATATTAGTACTAGTGTGTGGCTATCATAAGGTTAAGTGAACAAAATATAATCAACATTTACAAATTAATCCACAATTATGAAATCATTCTCTATCCCTAAATACACACATACAACATATTTTACCAATGAGGGTTCCCAAGGATTGGGGTGATTACCTGCCCATACAAGTAGCACCCTTCTACTCTGATACCTTATGCAACCTATAGTTACAACTACAACATATCAGGGCACTTACCTTACTCATTAGCCCTTAAGTGGATAGTTTATCTCGTATACACAAACATTCACACAAATGTTTACCAGCAAAGGTTCCCAAGAATAGGGAAGATTACCCACCCATACAAGTAGTTTCCCTCTACCCTAATACGTTATACAGTCTGGTATAACTACATCTGACACCTATCAGGGTACTCGCCTTTCTTAGCAAGCCCTAGAACAGAGAGTTTACCTCGTCCCAAATAAATATAATATTACAATATATAATACATTTAATATTACAATTCACATTTGCTGAGATTGAGGTGTTACGTATCGTCGTCCCTCAATCTAACCATACACAATTATCGTCATTGGGGCATTACGTATCGCCGTCCATCAATACCTATCACAATAATCGACATCGAGGCGTTATGTATTGTCGTCCCTCGAGACCTTTCACAATAATCACACATCACATAAATCTGACTTCCACATTTCACATTCACATTTCACTATTCTCATATTTTATGTTGGTTAAATTAAAAAATTATACATTTAGAACTCACAGCTAGATGGATAATCACTGTCATGTTCCCCCCATGACGGGTTGTGTGGCCCGAAGATTGGACTTAACCTTGGTCGGATCACCAGAGTTAAATCAGTAACAACATCTTTAATTTGTAAGTCAGATTGGTTGTTTCAATACTGGTCTAGACTCTAGGAGGGACTTAACCCTTATCAGCCCAATATACCATCTCGTCTCCACACTCTTTCTAAGACATGTAGGTGCACTAAGCTCTGCAGAAATCACGCGCAACTGTAGTGTGCCTCACTATGGTCCACCGGAGTTCTCAAATCATACATTGCAATTTAACATTCTTGTTAGCTTTGGTGCAATCCCAAGAGGGGGTGAATTAGTATTTAAAAATTTTATCCCCTAGGTCAATCCACTAACAGTAGTATTACCCAAGACTAAGGTCAATCTAGTGCATATAAAATAAATCAATGTAAATATACATCGGAATTTAATTGCAATAGAAATTTAACCAAGCATACATAATAAAGCAATAAAGGAGTTGGCACTAGAAATGTTATCGAGGTTCGACAAATTGCCTACGTCCCCTTTGGCTAACAAGCACAAGGATTACCACTATAAGGCTCACTTAATGGGTGGAGTGACACCTAAACAATCAGGTCAATTAGCACAGGGCTGACCTCAACCTTCACAACCAATCCTTATTGGACTGGATTACTGCTCCCTCAAGCCACGCTTGGAATACAACAGATTTCTCAATCAAATTTGCATACAACAAATATGCTTCTTAACTAAGTAGATTATGTACCAATGTAATTAATCAAATAATGCACTCACATATGATAGGATATTAAGCTCAAGTGAGATTTTGTTAACTAATGTGTTAACTCTCAACATGTTGTATATCAATGTGTGTATGTGAGAGTAAGACTTTCGATATCAAACTAATATGCTTCTTGCATGCACAATCAAACAGTCTCTACAACCCTTAAGCAAATATCACAAAATATTTTTCAAATGTAAAGCACAGTAGATAATCGGGTTTTAAGCCTGCTAAAGGTATTTTCGTCAAAGCACAAATCAAGCTTATGAATCTTGCAATAAGGATGCAAGATCTTAGGCCAAGTAATAGGTTTTTCCAATCAAATATTTATGAATGAAATATTATGGAAAAAACCTTAAGCAACTCTCCAAAAATCAATGCACAATCAAATATGAATAAGGGAGAGTGTGAGCTTGTATAATGAGTTTGTAAAAACAATCTCACTCAAAATAAATAGCAAGGAGTGGATTTTGGCAATGGATTTGAAGAGATATGGGAGTATAAATGATTTTTGGTCAATAAAATTTTCAAAGAATTTTGGCTAACCTAAAACCCTAATCATCTCTTTATTTTGCAAATGAAGTTGTATTTATAGGCATAGGCAAAATTATGACCATTGGAGACTCAATGGGAATTATTAAAAACGTTTTAAAATGAGTTTAGGAAATTAATCCGGTTTTAACCCCAATTTACCTCGGTAAAAATTAATTCAACTCGAGAGTTTCGGGTGGTTGAACCTTAGTTCAGTCCCCCAAATAGACTCAACTCAAAAAACTACTTTTAAACGTTCAGTAGCCCAAGTCTAGGTTCGATTGGCTGAATAAAAGACAAAAACTTTCTGTCTGCGATTCGGGTGCCTGGGTCTAAGTTTGGTTGACCGAACTCATGTGTTCGGTTGCCCGAGGCCATTTTGAACACTAAGTTCGGTCGCCCGGGTTGGTGAAAAGGTGTCTAGTCAGGGATTCGGTCGCCCGTAGACAGTACGTTCATATTTAGTTCAGTCGCCCGAAACCAAGTCAACCCGTTGACTTCTCAGCCATTCGGGTGCTCGAAGTGTTTTGAACACAACAGGTTCGATCGTCCGACCTCTCAAAAACTTTCCATTAAGTCCATTTTCACTTCAATTAATTCCCCTGATATGTTAAGTGATTTTGGGGACTTTGTGCATAATGTATAGGAACCTAGGGTCTTTTTCAATAACATCCAAAAACTTGGCATCGATTGACCGAAGGGTGCCCTAAGGTCATTCAGTCCCTAAGGTGAATCTACGACATTTCTGAGCTTACAGATCCTACATGCATGATATGCAGTGATTATTACAGACCTATGGAATGAAATTATTCCAGACCCAAAATATATTAAAACAAATAATGAATATGCTAGGTCTTCACTTCTTTTCAGGTTGCCGCATGCCATTATATGAACTTGTCAATAAGAACCTGCACACAAACTTGACAACCATTAAATACCAGAGTATTTGTCATTATCAAAATTGCGAATGACCCATAGGGTCAACACATTCACATCCTTCTCTAATTAAACAATTCACATGCAATATAAATTTTCATCACATTTTAGTATTTCCAACATCTCATAAATATATCATACTTCAACATAGTAATTTCATTTTACCCATACCACACAATTTAAATAATACTCATAATTATATCATCAGAAATAACAAAAGCCAACTCATGTTCATCGTCAGTTTTACAAAAAATACACATCAAATTATCTCCACAATTTCAGAAAACTCATTACTTTAATCATTCCATTTTCACAAATAATAACTATAGCCCTAGGCTCAAAAATCTTAGTTTAAACGGTTGGCTTTCAATACTGGTAGGATAATCATATAAATACACAAATAATTTTCATTTTAACCAATGAAATTTCAAATCAATTGGTTTAATCTATTCCCCTTACCTGATTTCCTGGACTACACCGGTAGGGACCCCGAAATGATGACTACGGCGCTCACCCGAACCCTGATTCAAAAACCCTAGTTTATCAACTCAAACCCCATATCAACAACTATTAAACATTCCCAAGCCCATATACCCCTTTTTAAATAATCATATACTAGCCAAACAGTTCATTTCTACCCTTACCTCAACTTTGGGTAAAAGCCTGGAAAGACCCCGTTCGAGAATCCATTCCGTTAGACGTGTAGAGAATTTCCCTTGGATCCTCATAGTGGCTTCTGATCATTGAAACAAGTGATGAACAACAAGAAAATCGAAGAGAGAAGGTGAGGAATGTCATTTTAGAGAGAGAAATAGAGGAAAATAATATTTCTTAACGAGTAAGCAATGAAAAATTCCTTTTATAAGCTGTTGACTCGGCCAACCTCGTTGACGAGATGAGGACTTCATCGACGAGTTACGGAAGGACGTTCGTCGATGAAAGAAGGACTTCATTGATGAACCCAAATCCTAACATTTTTGTCATTCGAGATCTCTTCGTTCAACGACGCTTGAACTTCATCGACGAACCACTAAAGGACCTTCGACGATGAAAACAGGGAATTCGTTGATAAAGCCTACTATTTTTTTAAAAAAAATTTCCCTTTTTTCTTCATTCCTTTATTATTTTCCATAAATGAGTTTTCCAGGTCTTTACATCCTTATTAATCTCCTTATTGATGGATATTTATTTGGATTGCAGGCGTTACAAATGGGCATTTTATTAGAGAGTAAAGATTAAGGTGCTATCCCCTTACCTTAATTAATGGATGCTACCTCTTTTGTAACATCTATTGATGTCTTTTCCTTTTCTGGTCTTTTGTAAGTTAAAATTGAGTTTAATGTTGGGGTCTCATTTTTATGTTATATTAGTTGCTCCCCCTACTCTCGAGTCTTAGAGTTAACTTTTTAACTTGAGAGTTTATTGCATTCACTACAAGTCCTTTCACTATGACTTTTGTATTAAGTTGTATCATTTAACTAATTTGGCTGTACATGAGCCAACTAGTGGATTTTAAATGAATTTCCTTTGTAAATTGCTCAACCAAGCTTTTTGTGTGGGCTTGGAGTTGGTGAAACTGAGTTATGAATTACCTTTTGCTAAGAATGGCTTCATCCATGTCGATTTCATCACTGAACGATTTTATTTGAGTTGCTTGCTCTTGGCCTAAGCCCCCTCTTTGAACTAAATGATTTCAGAGGAGTTGTTTTTTGAATGCTCGTCTTCTTCTTAATTACACAACTCCATCAGAGTTGTCCTTTACAACGCAAGATGTTCCTCAAAATCCAAGCTGATTTCTTATCCAATCGGATTCTCCTAAGTCAATATCCAAATATTCGAGCTGATTTCTTATCCAATTGGTTTCTTTAAAGCCAATATCCAAATATTTGAGCTAGTTTCTCATCCATTTGGCTTCTTTTGAGATGATCCCTAAGTATTTAAGTCGCCTTTCCTTTTTAAAATGGCTTTATACAAGTTCAACCTCAAAATTTGAGTTGATTTCTTGTCCTTTGGCTTTTTTTGATCCAATCTACAAATATCCAAGTATTTTTCACATCCAATTGACTTCTTCTGAGCCGATCTCAAAATATCTTAGCAAGTTTCTCATCCAATTAGCTTCTTTCGAGCCAACCTCCTAATAGTCGAGTTGGTTTCTCATCCAATTAGCTTCTTCCAAGCCAATCCTCAAAATCTATGTCATTTCTCATCTAATTAACTTCTTTTAAACTGATCTCCAAATATATGTGTTAGTTTCTTGTCCAATCAACTTCTTCTGAGTCGATCCTTAAAATCTGAGCCGATTCTTGTCCAATTGAGTTCTTGGTAGGCTCGCCAAGGTTTGGTTCATTAACTACCAAAGATAAAATTTATAAACCTAACTAAACCAAGTTCATTAGAATAGTGAGTAAGTCGAGTGTCGATCCTTAGGGATTGGTGTGCAGTTGTCAACCACTTCTAGCCTAATTTACTACACTTTGTGTAAAACAGAAAAATGAGAGATTTTGAATGATTTTTCTAACAACTACTGAAAGCATGTAAATTTACGTTAACACTACTCCTATAAAGAAGATCTTAGATTATAAATCAAGCCTAAAATGTTGTGCACACTAACTATGTCCAATCAGCTATTTGTCCTAGGCTAATGTGTAACGACCCGAGGAATTTTTCAGCTCCTCATCGACGAACACAGGGGATTCGTCGATGAGGGTATAAGAGGAGCTCATCGATGAGGACAGGATTTGTCGACGAGAAGATGTCGAGAGAGGATTTGTGAGAACCTAAAATTCGTCAACGAGGGTTGAAGTTTGTCAACGAACTTCCTATAGGACTCGTCGACGAGGTGACGTGGCTCATCGACGAATCCTGCAGTATAAATAAGGTTAAACAAGAATTTTTAGTCATTTTCTTGCACCGAATCTCTCTCTCTCTCTCTCTCATCATACGATTTCTCCTCATTCTCTCTAAGATTTTGGGCTGGATTTTCACCGGATCGACGATTTGAAGCCACCACGAATCTCCTGGAGAAGTTCTCTGCATATCTGCCGGAGCGGATCGTCGGTGGAACTCCGTTGAAAACCATCCCTGAGTTGAGGTAAGGCTTTTTATGTCGAATTTGGTCCTACTGTAGTTATAGGAAATGATATTCACATGAAAATATTGAAGTTTAGTACTGTGATTTTTCATTTTCAGGGTATTGATTAGGAAATCCTACGGGTGTGAGACCAAAATTTACAGGGGCTTTTCTCAGTAGCCAGGTAAGGGGATAAACTAAGCTAGTATTTTATGAAAAATATGTATATTGTTATAGCATTTGATTTCAGGAAAATAAATATATTAATATATGATTTATATTTGGGAAAATTCTGTTGAAAGTGATGATATGTTAAATATACGAAAAACCTATTTAGTGTGGCATGAGTAGAAATTAATATGAAATATTGTTTCTGGGAATGTGTTAATGATACAGATTTTTATAATGGAAAATCGGCGTATGGGCCGAGATTTTGATATGTTTGCCAGCGTATGGGCCGAGCTATGTATATGATTTGCCAGGGTACGGGACGAGCTATGGAAATGATTTGCCAGCGTACGGGCTGAGCTATGTATATGATTTGTCGGCGTATGCGCTGAGCTATGGAAATGATTGGCCAGCGTACGGGCTGAGCTATGTATATGATTTGCCGGCGCACGGGCCGAGCTATGGATGTGATTTGCCAACGTACGGGCTATACTATGATATGATTTGCCAGCGTACGAGCCGAGTTATGGTAAAATGTGAAATACCGGCGTACGGGCCGATGATTTTCATGATATACGAATATATGCAAAATGATATGATTGATTTGAAATTAATGATATGAAAGATCCATGTATCATAGTTTTAATATATGTTATATGGTATTAGAACCTGGTTGGCTTGGTCTAGACTAACACTTGCACAGTATTGTTGCTATGTGTCCATGGTTTTCGTGACCATGATATTTGTGTTAATGCCGCTGTACGGAGTGGTATGAGATTGGATGGTCGATGTGGTTTTTAAGAAGGTGGGAGTGCCCCCAGTGTATGGACCAAGTCTGGAAGACCCATCAGACTTACGGACTGTACTTTTAACTTGACAGTGGTCGGCCAACCATTGTCAGGTCCCACCTTTGGGCCACACAACCCAGTCATGTGGGGGTAATACATGATAACAACCAGCTAACCTACTAGGAATGTTTTTGTTTTATTATTATATGAGATGAAATATGTTTATGATAATGCCGTATGTTCTGCCATGTTTTGATGATATATATGTTTTCCCAGATTTGACATAACAATTACTGGATATGTTCTGTATGGTATATGTATAACACGGAATACTTATGTTGCCACACACTGGTATTAGTTTATTTCCCTTACTGAGAAGTGTCTCAACCAAAAATTTTATAAACTTTTCAAGATCCCCAGATACGAGAGCGGGAAAAGCCCCGCTGATCTAGTGTTGTTTGTCTACTCTCTTTGAAGGGTAAGTTTTAGTAGGGACAGTTGAACTTTGTGGGAAATGTCCCTAGATCTTGTTTTTGGGATGTATATACTGAAATAAAGTGGATATAGTGACTCTGGTATTTATGGTAACGTGATGGATGTTTTCTTATTTATAATATTGTGATTGTATGTTTCCTACTGCTTAGGCTTCCGTTACGTGTTCTGATGTATCCCTGGTACCCACGGGTCCAGGCGAATTATGATCTGCTGAGTTGAGTTTTGTGATTTTGTAGTATGAAAAAAAAATGCGGAAATTAAGCAGGTCGTCACAGTTTGGTATCATAGCCTAGGTTGCTAGGTTCTATGGACTTTAGAATGCAGCGGAAACAATACCAGAGTTTAGGAAATGATTTAAGGTTGTTCTATAGTCTAGAGGCAGGACTTCTGTGGTAGTTTCTGTGTTTTTTCTAGGGTGACGATTTCAGGAAAACCATAGCAAGCTATTGTCGGGTTGTGTTCCTAGAATGTAAGACTGGGGATTAGAAATAAATTGGAAATGTTGAGATAAGTGGTGAGGAAAGGTTAGGTTAGATAAGGATAGGATTTCTAAGTTGCGTTTTTTGTTTTCAAGATGGATCTAGGAGATAGTAGTGCCCATGCGAGTGGCAGTGATGGAGCAGGGTCTTCGGGTGCAGTTGGGACCGACTCTAATGCGGTGTTATGTAGCATGGCTTAGCAAGTTATGGCTGAGATTGCTAGGAGCTCGAGGGAGCAGGGTGGTCCATCTGCAGGCCATGGGAGCACCATAGAGAAATTTACAAAATGAATCCTCCGACATTCTCAGGTGGAGTCGATCCTGCAGCAGCTGAGAATTGGATGCAAGAGACCGAAAAAGTTTTGGCTGTGTTGCAGTGTACCGAGGAACAAAGGGTCCTCTTTGCCACTTATAGACTGACAGGGGAGGCCGAGAGATGGTGGACTGCGGTGAGATTGCTGGAACAGTAGAGGGCGACTCCTATAACCATGACATGGGACTAGTTTAAGGAGTTGTTCTTCGATAGATATTTTCCAGCTATTATCAGGGAAGCTAAAGTGGAAGAGTTCCTGCGTTTGAAGTAGGGACAGTTATCAGTTCAGCAGTATGCGGTGCATTTTATTGAGCTCTCTCGTTTCGCCCCGTATATTGTTCCTGATGAAATGAAGAAGGCAAGGCAGTTTGAGAGAGGCTTGAGGCGGAGTATATTTAAGAAGGTGGTGGTGGTGCGGATCCAATACTTTGCTGAGTTAGTTGACAGGGCAACCTTGGCAGAGATTGGTGAGTGTCTCGATGTAGAGGAGCAAGGACAGAGGAAAAGATCTGCATCTACGGGTTACTAGCAGGGTCATAGATCGGGCCAATGGAGGAGAGGTAATCATGGTAGAGGGAAAAGGCAGGAAACAAGAGGATGCGAGGTGCAGGCAAGGCAGGGTCCTCCAGTCTGTCAGACTTGTGGTAGGAGACACTAGGGAGAGTGTCGAGCAAGAGGGGTGGTGTGTTATCGCTGCGGTAGATCGGGGCATATGGTGCGAGACTGCCCTACCTCACCAGATGCAGTTCCAGCTCCCACACCATATTGGAGAGGTTATTAGGCGCCACGTGGGGGCCAACAGCAGAATATGGTCCTAGCCAAGGTCTTTGCTCTGACGCCTGGTGATGCTGAGGCAGCCGGTGACGTGGTGACAGGTACGGTTAATATGTTTTCATTTAAAGTTATTGCACTTTTTGATTCTGGTGCCACACACTCGTTTGTGTCCTTGGGGTGTGTTAAATTGTGTGGGGTTGAAGCACAATCACTAAATGTCGGGTTATTAGTGGCTACACCGACCGGGTCGGTGGTGAGATGTAATAGGATGCTTCAGGGTTGTCCAGTTGATGTTCAGGGGAGGATTTTATCTGCTAATTTGGTAATGCTGGATATGCACGGGCTTGACATCAACTTCGGCATGGATTGGCTAGCAGCTAATTCTGCTATTATAGATTGTCGTACAAAAGAAGTGATATTCAAACCTATAGGGAAACCAGAATTCAGATTTACAGGATCACAAGTGCAATCTTTACTTCAGATGGTCTCAGTTGTTCAGGCGAGGAGGCAACTCCAGAGTGGCTGTCTGGGATTTGTGGCTTTTGTGAAGGACATGTTCGAAAATGAATTGAAACTTATCAATATGCCTGTGGTGAAAGAATTTACAGATGTGTTCCCAGATGAATTATTAGGTCTGCCACTTGATCGTAAGGTAGATTTTGCTATTGATCTACTTTCAGGTACATCACCGATCTTTAAAGCACCGTATCGAATGGCGCCAGCAGAGTTGGAAGAACTGAAAGATCAATTGCAGGATTTGCTTTATAAGGGCTTCATACGACCTAGTGTATCTCCGTGGGGAGCTCCAATGCTGTTTGTGAAGAAGAAAGACAGGTCTATGAGGATGTGCATAGATTACAGGGAGATTAATAAAGTGACAATTAAGAACAAGTATCCTCTACCCCGTATAGATGATTTGTTTGACCAACTCCAGGGTACACGGGTGTATTCAAAGATTGACCTGAGATTCGGCTATCATCAAGTGAAAGTGAAAGCAGAAGACGTTTCGAAGACGACCTTCAAGACCAGGTACGAGCATTACGAGTTTCTTGTTATGCCGTTTGGTTTGATGAATGCTCCTGCGGTATTTATAAACTTGGTGAACAGAGTCTTCCACCAATACCTAGACCAGTTTGTTGTTGTTTTTATTGACGATGTACTGGTCTATTCGAGAAGCTATGAGGAGCACGAGATACATTTAAGGCAGGTTTTGTAGACATTTTGGGAAAAGAAGTTGTATGGCAAGTTCAGTAAATGTGAATTCTGGCTTGAAAAGGTCATGTTCTTGGGGCATATTGTATCTGGAGACGGTATTTTTGTGGATCCTAGTAAGGTTGAGGCTGCAGCGAATTGGGCTAGACCGAGGAATGTCCAAGAGATCAGGAGTTTCTTGGCGCTAGCTGGATATTACCGTCGTTTTGTAGAGGGATTCTCAGCTTTATTAGAGCCTCTGACACGACTGACTAGGAAGAATGTCAGATTTGAGTGGGATGATAGCTGTGAGCAGAGTTTTCAAGAACTGAAGCGAAGATTAGTCACAACACCAGTATTGGTTATCCCATCAGGGGGTGAGGGGTATGTCATTTATAGTGATGCGTCCTTGAAGAGACTTGGTTACGTATTGATGCAACATGGTAGGGTAGTGGCCTATGCTTCCAGACAGTTGAAAGAATATGAAAAGAACTACCCTACACATGATCTTGAATTGGATGCAGTGGTACACGCATTGAAAATTTGGAGGCATTACCTGTACAGTGTGCAATGTGAGATTTTCTTCGACCACAAGAGCTTAAAGTGTTTCTTCACCCAGAAGGAATTGAATATGAGATAGAGAAGGTGGTTAGAGTTAATTAAAGATTTTTATTATACTATCGATTACCACCCAGGGAAAGCAAATGTGGTAACTGATGCACTGAGCAAGAAATCTGGGGAATCAGCGTTGAGGGCTATGGAGATCCAGCATCCGATCATGATGGATCTAGAGAGACTCAGCATCGAGTTGGTTGAGAGTGACCCACAGGTATATATCGCCACTCTAGTGGTACAACCTACTCTGCAGGAAAGAATTAAAACTGCTCAGAAGGAAGACCCATAATTAGTAGAGGTGATGGATAGAGTGCAGAGTGGTCAGGGAGAGGAATTCTGCATTTCAGATGATGGAGCTTTACGGTTCCATTCTAGACTATGTGTTCTTGCTGATGTTGGGATTAGGAAGACTATTTTGGAGGAGGCTCACAGATCTTTGTATATAGTTCATCTCGGCGGTACGGAAATGTATAGAGATCTGCGAGAGTTTTACTGGTGGAGTGGTATGAAGAGAGAAATTGCCGAGTATGTAGCCCAAAGTTTGACATGCCAGCAGGTAAAAGTTGAGCACTAGAGGCCGGCAGGCTAGTTGCAGCCTTTATTTATCCCACAGTGGAAGTGAGATCATATTTTCATGGACTTCGTTTCAGGGCTGCTGTCGACATCGTATGGCTAGAATGCAATTTGGGTGATAATAGATTGGTTGACTAAGACCACCCATTTTCTCCCTACCAAGATCAGCTATCCCTTTAGCCGATTGGCAGAGATTTACGTCTAGGAGATAGTTTGTTCTCATGGGATGCCAGTATCCATAGTGTCAGATCAAGACCCACGTTTTGTGTCACGTTTCTGGGGAAGCTTACAGAAAGCTTTAGGGTCTCAACTATCGTTTAGTACGACATTCCATCCTCAGTCAGACAGGCAGACTGAGAGGACGATACAGACACTAGACGATATGCTCCGAGCGTGTGTATTAGATTTTGGGGTTAGTTGGACTCAGTTCATACCTCTGGTAAAGTTCGCATATAATAACAGTTACCAGTCCAGTATTGACATGACACCATTTGAAGCACTATACGGTAGGAGGTGTCGATCTCCTTTGTATTGGGATGAGATGGGTGAGTGGCGAGTTGTGGGGCTAGAGTTGGTACAACAGGCGTATGATAAAGTTCAACTTATCGGGGATAGAATCAGTGCAGCTTAGAGCCGACAGAAGAGTTATGCCTACAATCGCCGCAGGAATTTGGAGTTCGATGTGGGTGATCACATATTTTTAAAGATAGTTTTGTTAAAAGGAGTTATGAGGTTTGGTAGGAAGGGTAAACTTAACCCTAGGTTTATCGGTCCGTTTGAGATTTTAAAGAAAGTGGGGCCGGTGGCCTACATGCTAGCTTTGCCACCTACACTATCCAGGATGCGTGACGTATTCCATGTATCTATGTTGAGGAAATACATCCCAGATCCTTCTCATATTATCATCTATGGTGAGTTAGAGCTCAGTGATTCGCTAGTCTATGAGGAGGTACCAGTGCAGATTCTAGACAGAAAGGAACATGAACTACGCAATAAGAAGATTCCTCTAATAAAAGTTCTATGGAGAAATCACACAGTAGAAGGGGCTTCTTGGGAACTCGAAGAACAGATAAGACAAAAATACCCATAACTATTCCAAGAAGTTCAGATATAATTAAAAGATGTAAGTAAATAGGTAGTATTTCTTTTGCAGGTACATGTAATATTCTAGTAGTAAGTGGTATTTTAGTTTTAGGGGAAATTTTCTTTTGATTAATGTAATCTCCCAGGACTTGGAATGTAACCACGTTATTCCTCCGCCATAAGTGAGGGTAAGTAATAAAATAAGTAGACCATTTTACCTATTAAGGGATGATGAATTATATAGATAGTAAATTTCAAGGACGAAATTTCATAAGGAGGGGAGAATGTAACGACTCGAGGAATTTTTCAGCTCCTCGTCGACGAACACAGGGGATTCATCGACGAGGACAGGATTCATCGACGAGAAGATGCCGAGAGAGGATTTGTGAAAACTTGAAATTCATCGACGAGGGTTGAAGTTCGTCAACGAACTTCCTACAGGAGTCGTCGACGAGGTGACATGGCTCGTCGACGAATCCTGCAGTATAAATATGGTTAAACGAGAATTTTCTGTCATTTCCTACGCCGAATCTCTCTCTCTCTCTCTCTCTCTCTCTCTCTCTCTCTCTCTCTCTCTCTCTCTCTTTCCTCATACGATTTCTCCTATTTCTCTCTAAGATTTTGGGCTGGATTTTCGTCGGATCGACGATCTGAAGCCACCACGACGCTCCTAGAGAAGTTCTCTACATATCTACTGGAGCGGATCATCGGTGGAACTCCATTGAAAATCATCCCTAAGTTGAGGTAAGACTTTTTATGTCAAATTTGTCCTACTGTAGTTATAGGAAATGATATTCGCATGAAAATACTGAAGTTTAGTACTGGGATTTTTCATTTTCAGGGTATTGATTAGGAAATCTTATGGGTGTGAGACCAAAATTTATAGGGGCTTTTCTCATTAGCCAAGTAAGGGGATAAATTAAGCTAGTATTTTATGAAAAATATATATATTGTTATAACATTTGATTTAAGGAAAATAAATATATTAATATATGATTTATATTTGGGAAAATGCTGTTGAAAGTGATGATATGTTAAATATACGAAAAACCTGTTTAGTGTGGCATGAGTAGAACTTAATATGAAATACTGTTTCTAGGAATGTGTTAATGATACGGATTTTTATAATGGAAAATTGGCGTATGGGCTGAGATTTTGATCCGGCGTATGGGCCGAGCTATGTATATGATTTGTCGGCGTACGGGCCGAGCTATGGAAATGATTTGCTAGCGTGCGGGCTGAGCTATGTATATGATTTGCCAGCGTACGGGCGGAGCAATGGAAATGATTTGCCAGCATATGGGCTAAGCTATGTATATGATTTGCCGGCGCATGGGCCGAGCTATGGATGTGATTTGTCAGCGTATGGGCTGTGCTATAATATGATTTGCCGGCATACGGGCCGAGCTATGGTAAAATGTGAAATACCGGCATATAGGCCGATGATTTTCATGATATACGTATATATGCAAAATGATATGATTTATTTGAAAATTAATGATATGAAATATCCATGTATCACAGTTTCAATATATGTTATATGGTATTAGAACCTGGTTGACTTGGTCTAGGCTAGCACTTGCACGGTATAGTTGCTATGTGTCCATGGTCTTCGTGATCATTATATTTGTATTAATGCCGTTGTACGGAGTGGTGTGAGATTGGATGGTCGATGTGGTTTTTAAGAAGGTGTGAACGCCCCCGGTGTACAGACCAGGTCTAGCAGACTCATCAGACTTACAGACTGTACTTTTGACTTGGCAGTGTTCGGCCAACCATTGTCAGGTCCCGCCTTCGGACCACACAACCCAGTCATGTGGGGGGTAATACATGACAACAACCAACTAACCTACTAGGAATGTTTTTGTATTATTATTATATGAGATGAAATATGTTTATGAAAATGCAGTATGTTCTGCTATGTTTTAATGATATATATGTTTTCCCAGATTTGACATAACAATTACTAGATATGTTCTGATGGTATATGTATAACACGGAATACTCATGTTGCCACACACTGGTATTAATTTATTTCCCTTACTGAGAGGTGTCTTACCCCAAAATTTTATAAACTTTTCAGGAGCCCCAGATACAAGAGCGGGAAAAGCCCCGCTGATCTAATGTTGTTTGTCTGCTCTCTTTGAAGGGTAAGTTGTAGTAGGGACAGTTGGATTTTGTGGGAAATGTTCCTAGATCTTGTCTTTGGGATGTATATACTGAAATAAAGTGGATATAGTGACTCTGGTATTTATGGTAATGTGATGGATGTTTTCGTATTTATAATATTGTGATTGTATGTTTCCTGCTGCTTAGGCTTTCGTTACATGTTCTGATGTATCCCTGGTACCCACGGGTCCAGGCGAATTATGATCTGCTGAGTTGAGTTTTGTGATTTTGTAATATGAAAAAAAAATGTGGAAATTAAGCAGGTCGTCACATAATGGCTAAGTGAACCATTTGATGACATAAAGTAGCGAAGGTGCACCAATCGTCCGGAGCACGATCGGGAACCGGGGTATACTCTATCACAAAGATCACGAGATCACCTCGTATATGAACTGTAGCCTAGTCCGTATAAGTGAATGAATCCCAAGCTAGGCTATCCTTTACCCTAGGGTTTCAACACAATCAAAGATTGAAGTAAACTTGCTTGGAAATTAAAGTGTAGGTATTGAAAGTGCATGTATTTAAATGAAAAGCAGTAAAGAAAGCATATAAAATTGGCTTCAATTACAACTAGAAAGTTTGTCACTATTGATTGGGATTACAACCAAGAACCATCTACTCTAAGCGGCAGCACAAGGTGTAACACCCCGAACCCTTAAACCCGATCCGGTGCGTTATACCTAATTAAATCATGATAATCAATAAATAAATACCATGTACACAGCGAAAAACATAACTATGATCCTCAATCATAAAAATAAATACCAGAGTTTACTATATCTATCTATAATCCATAATAACCATTCATCACCTATATTCTCATATTCACACATATCTCCAAAACATTTAATATTCACAAATACTAGTATGTTCTACAACCATCCATAAAATGTAAAACATAACTTATATACATCCCAAAATATCATCAAATTGTTTATACCCTTTCTCTTTCTATAACCCCAAAAATGCTATATCCAACTCGAGTTCTAAGCTCGATCATGTGGTGGTCCTAAAAAAGATAAATTTGCATTCGGGTGACACATATCTCAGTAAGGGAAGAAATAATATATATCAAAACAGCGTGTGGTCAACATGAGATTATAATTTATAATCAACATTTTAATATAATTTGCAAAACATTAACAATAATTCTTGAAATCATTTCCTAATCCTAATCAAACACATGCAAAGTATCTACCCATAAGACTACCCAAGGATAGGGGTGACTACCCACTCATACAAGTAGCACCCCTTTGCTCTGATACATTAGGCAACTCAAAGGTCACAACTGAAGCATACTAGGGCACTCACCTTACTCAGTAAGTCCTTAAGTGATAGATTAATCCTGTACTCACACAGTTCATACAAAAGTTTACTAGCGAAGGCTCACGAGAATAAGGAAATCTAACTGCCCATAAAAATAGTTTCCCTTTGCTTTAGAGCGTTATGTAGCCTATTGCTACATCTAATATTACTAGTGCACTCGCCTTTCTCAGCAAGCTTTCAGGCGAAGAGTTTACCTCGCCCTAACGTAACATATTCTACTAACATAATACTTGATAATACCATAATACATTATTTTGTCTTTTGTTATTCAACCATTTATATCTATTTATGTTCATAACTTTAGCATTTCATAACATTTCACTTTACGTAACCTTTCACATTTTACATCGTTCACATTTCATAATTCATATCCATTTAATTCACATTTCCATTTCATTTCATTTCATTCGTACTACAACTCCTTTTAGCTGTACATCAGTTAGTCCATATAGATATATGCTGGAATATGCTAACACAACTCCTTTTAGCTGTCGTCAATTAGTCTACAGCTCCTTTCAACTGTCATTGTATACATGGTTACATCATCAGACACAAGCAACATAATCCTTATAAAATTTCATTATCAATGCATTTCTTACATAGCCTGCATCTCATGCATGTAACATATGTTTAAATTACATTACCATCTACTCATGCCACACCATTTTGCAGTAAAATTCATACATTGCCTGAAAAATAAGCCAACCAACATTTAATATGTTTATTTACTGAAAATATACCTTCATTTCTTACATAATTATCCTGAAAATATTTTCCACTTTCATCAGTTCATTTTCACATATACATAGCTAAATAAGCAGCCCTAAGCTCAGAAAACATAATTTACATGGTTGACATTTTATACCCACATGAAAACATATATACATATATATATATAACATAATCCATTTTCATTTAATTCATGAAAACCTAATTTAATAAATATATTTCCCCTTACCTGAATCCTCGAACTACACCAATAGGTATCCTAAACTAATGTCTGTGATGCTCACCCAAACCCTGGTTCAAAAACCCTAGTTTAATTAAATAAACCCCAAATAAACTACTATTTCTACATTTTCTCAACTTAATAACCTTAAATAAACTTTTAAAAGCTTAAAACTGAAAACCCTAACCCTTACCTCAACTTATGAGTGTTTTCTGAAAGGCCCAGTTTAGAAAATTGACCCGCTAGATGTGTAGAGAATCTTCCCTAGAACACCGTAGCGACCTCCGATCGTCGATTCGGGCTGAATCTGAGCCGAATTCTTACAGAGAAGGGAGGGATATGAGTTTAGAGAGAGAAAAATGAAGGAAAATATTTTCATTCGTAGAGAAGCTACCTTAGATCCTTATATACTTGTCTTTGCCATGTGGACTCGTCGACGAGAAGATAGGACTTGTCAACGAACTATTGAAGAACACTCGTCGACAAGACAGTGAGCTCGTCGACGAGTTTCAGAACATCTCACACCCTCTCGATTAATCCTCGTCGGCAATGCATGTATGCTCAGCGATGAGGCTCACAAGATCTCTCATCAACGAGAAAAATCTGCTCATTGACGAGCACCTGCATGTTACCCTTTTACAATATCTTTTCCCCTATTTCATTTTTATTATATTTCTTATTATTTTAAATAATTAAAATTCTCCTGGTCATTACACAAGGAACACGAAGGTTGTCACAGGCCTTCAACGATTCCATGGATGAACCAACATAGGAATTGAAATCAAAAGCAGTAAATCTATTCTACTTTGCACCCAATGGCCTTCTAGGTCTGTCACTAACCCAAAAGTGGCCAAAGGGGAACCCTAGGAACATAGACGAAGCTATCTTTTATACCAAAAAGGGTTTACAATGTTTAAAATTCAAAATAGGAATGTTCTATAGAAAATCTCGCAAAGCAGTTTGCTGGCGCTTGTGTTTGTTGACTAGGTTGCACCCATGTCTTCCCTAGTCGAGCCTTGTGGGAATTTAGGAATTCAAATTTCAGGCATTCTCAACCTAGTCATGCCTTTAAGTCTTCTTGGTTGAGCTGCTGGTCGAGACTTTCGTGATCTTAACTTCAATAAATGTTCAGGATCTTAACCTGGTCGCCCCTTAGGGTCTCCTAGTCGAGTTGCTAGTCGAGATTCTCAAGATCTCTAGCTTAGTTAGTCTTCAGATTCTTGACCTAGTCGTCCCTTAGGATTACTTGATCAAGAACTTGGTCGAACCTTGCAACATTCTTCTTTCTGTCTGAACCTTGGAGTCTTCTTCTTGTGACCTGGTCACACCCTGTGGTGGCTGGTTGCCCCATATGGTCGATCCATGTCTTCTTTCCTTTGATGAGTTGAGGCTATAGAGGCTTGGTTGAGCATCTAATTTGAGCTTTGTGCTTCCCAAATACTCCCTTGGATTCTCACATTGCTTAACTCCTTGGTTTTAACCTGTTTTTCTTGGAACATGAACAAACCTTGCATAACTCCAAACTACGATAACAAAGGGTAAATACATGATAAATGAAGACAAAGCACGGGTAAATGGGGGCCTAAAATAGTAAATTTTAGGGACACATCACTTCTTCCATATTATTAGAGGATCCATCCACATGCATTGTCAATTACTTTGTGTTTTTAGTATTTTTAAAGGTTTGTTCGGCTGGGAAGTTGGACAGGACTTGTGCTTTAATCGCTAGCCTTGGCTTGCAGTGGATATCAAACTCTCTAATCTTAATTAAACAATTCATGAACCTTTTTGATAGAGTTGGGCATTGAAGGATTTGTCTTAAAGGCTTATTAGTTAATAATGTGACTTTGTGAGCTTAGAAATAAGGTCTCAATTTCCTTAAAATAGTATAGTGAAAACAACCTTATCTGTAAGGGGATAGCTGATTTTGACACTCAACAACTCCTTACTTATGTAGTATATAGGTTTTGTGTTGCTTGCCTTGTACTAGGATAAAAATTTTTGCATTGTTGGTAAAAGCTTAGTACAAGTACAAGTCTTCCCCTATGACGACTTTAGTCAAAAGTGGTGGAGAGCTAATGTATTGCGTCATTTGTGCAAAAGCTTTATCCCGCTTCTCACCCTATTCAAGTTTTATAGCTTTTCTTAATGATTTGAAAAATGGTACGAATTTAACCCCCGAGCAAGTGACAAATCTACTCAATAACACCAACTTTCCATGAGGACTTGCACTTCTCTTTTACTCTGAGGTGTATGCATTTCCATTAAAGCCTAAATTTTTTATAGATTTACCGTTATTCCCCTATAAGTCACCATGAATCCTAAGAATTTCCTAGTAGATACTCCAAACGTCACGACGTTCTGAACCCAGCTCACGTACCGCTTTAATGGGCGAACAGCCCAACCCTTGGAACATACTACAGCCCTAGGTGGCGAAGAGCCGACATCGAGGTGCCAAACCTTCCCGTCGATGTGAGCTTTTGGGGAAGATCAACCTGTTATCCCTAGAGTAACTTTTATCCATTGAGCGACGGCCCTTCCACTCGGCACCATTGGATCACTAAGGCCGACTTTCATCCCTGCTCGACGTGTGGGTCTTGCAGTCAAGCTCCCTTTTGCCTTTGCACTCGAGGGCCAATCTCTGTCCGGCCCGAGGAAACCTTTGTACGCCTCCATTACCTTTTGGGAGGCCTATGCCCCATAGAAACTGTCTACCTGAGACTGTCCCTTGGCCCGTAGGTCCTGACACAAGGTTAGAATTCTAGCTCTTCCAAAGTGGTATCTCACTGATGGCTCAGGCCCCCCCAGAAGGGGGCCTTCTTCGCCCTCCACCTAAGCTACGCAGGAAAGGCCCAAAGCCAATCCCAGGGAACAGTGAAGCTTCGTAGGGTCTTTCTATCTAGGTGCAGGGAATCCGCATCTTCACAGACATGTCTATTTCACCGAGCCTCTCTCCGAGATAGTGCCCAGATCGTTACGCCTTTCGTGCGCTTGAGGGTGGGGGTTAGTTTCATATGATACTTCCAGATCAATTCTATTAATCGTCCCAGCACCGGAGTATATACAATGGAGTCCAAGAGGGGGGGGGTGAATGGACTCTTTTGAGGATATAAAAATTTATCTACACAATAAAACTCTTGATAAGATTCAAGCAATTAAATCACAATATATGAAATTTAAATCATGCACAAGACAAATAATAAAGAGTATAAGGAGAGAAGATCAACACCAGTATTTTTATGTGATTTGGCACCAGGCACCAAGCCTACGTCCACACCTTAGCACAAAGCCAAGGATTCCACAATCCACTAAGGATACTCTTTCACCAGCAGAGCAAGCCTTACAACTCAAGAAAAAATCCCTACCGAGCTCACCAAGAGCCTTCACTAAGCGGTTCACCAAGAACCTTCACAATGGTTCACAAAGAACCTTACAAGAAGAAGACGATTACAATGAAAATGCTCCTTGATTGAGCAAATATCAAATACAAAGCAAACCTCACACTATCTCTCAAGGAATGGATCATACAAGATAAGTGAGTAAGACAAATGAGCACTTGTGAATATGAACTAAATGCAAGTGCTAGGTTTTGGATTGAAAGATGTTTTTCACTAAATTCTTGTAATAATATTCAAAACCATTCTTAAACAAGTCTAAGAACTTGTATTTATAGGCAAAAATGGGCTACTAGCCGTTTTATGGCCGTTGGGGGGTTTTATTAAAAAACTATTTTAAAAACTAGCCATTTTTCACCCGTTGGTATTTTGTCACCGTCCTAAACCATCGACGGTTTTTCTGGGCTCTCTAAAACTGTCAACAATTTTCTGCATACATCTATGATTACACCAAATCAGAAAAGTCATCAACATAAAAGTTGTGGATTTTTTTCTTAACTTTTCATAGACACCAAGATCATATTTTTTGGACTTATCTATCAAAAGTTATGCCCTAAATACCAAAAGATGTTCAAGACTTGAGGCACACTATGTTAGTCGATGATTGCTCTGTGTTTCCTTGTTAGAAAGCCTTTAAAGACTTAAAACATTTTTGGACAAAAGTAAATGAAATATATTAAGTCTAATGAAGATTAAAACTTGTTCAAGTGAGTTTCCATTTGAATATAAGATATCATGATTAAGAAAATACATTTGAAAACTTATTTGGATATCTTATATGCTTCCATGTCCTTTATGAAAATATGCTTTGACTTTCTTGAAGCTCTTGGACATAAAACTCATTTTGTCAAAGTCGAGACTAAGTATGTAAATGTTCAAAATACTAAGATGTTGAAAACTTGTCCCTTATGCAAACATATTTTGAGTATAGGATATATATATTTTTTTTTAACAAACTCTTTAATTTAACTTAGAAAACTATGAATATTGAGTTTGTGTCTTTAGTGCAATCTTATATACTCATGTGTCCTAGTATGCATATGCAAAAAACTCAACTCTTGCTTAGAAATCATGTAAGAAATAATTCCAGCAAGAGTTACAAAATAGACTACCTCAAACACTTCCCAAATATATATAAGACTACATTTAAGATTCATTTGGTCATGTTTGGGTTCTTCCGAGTACGTGTCCATTTGAACTTCCAACTTCGAACGTCAACTCGGTCCGATATTTGCCTTTGATCTTAGTACTTCATGTAATTGCCACTGAACTTGTACTAAACATAATCTGCAAAGATGGAAGACACTAGGAACAACAAGTAGGTTAATATCATCAAAACACAATAAGCCATGATAGTGTAGCCATCAAGGTTAATAAGTTCAAATGTACCCCTTAAGTCTTTAACATGATTGCTAGATTTTAGCTTTTGACTATAATGTTGTCCACATAAGCTTCCATAGTGTTTCCCAAAAGATATTTCAAAATTTCTTTCACCAACCTTTGATTAGTTGCCCTCGTATTCTTCAACTTGAATGATGTTACACTATAACAATAAAGCCCCTTTCAGTGACAAAGGCAGTTTTTTCTTCATCCCTAGGTACATGTGGATTTGATTTTAACTTGAATATGCATCCATAAAACTACGAAGCTCGTGGCTTGAGGTAGAATTCACTAACTGATCTATCTGAGGGAGGGGGAAACTATCCTTGGGATATGCTTTGTTAAAATCTGTGAGATCAATGCAATTAAGTTCGCCACTTCCCATTTGACTTCTTCATCATATTGCTAAGCCATTTTGGACAACGAACCTCTTCAATGAAGCTAAATTTTAGGCATTTTTTTTTTTACTTCTTTGTCAATTTCTTTGGCTCGCTTAAGAAAGAAGTTTATTTTCTTCTGTTTCACTTGGCGGTGGTTTGGATCCACCTAAAGTTTATGTTCAATAATAGCGTGGTCGATACCTGGTATGTCATAGGCAAACCAAAGCAAAGATATCTGCATATTCTTATAATAACTTTAAATGTTGTTGTTACAATGATCTAGTAATTGAACCCCTAATTGGATCCACTTCCACTTGTCTCTTTCCTCTAATGGAATGTTGACTAATCCCTCAATTGGGGTGTTAACATATGAGTTTGTGCTTCTTACATCCAAATCTTCTATGTTCAAAGTCTCTCACACCTGTATTTTTCCTTTTAGAGCCATCATATAGCAATTTCAAGTTGCCATTTGGTCTCCTCTAACCTCCCCTATCCTATTTGGAGTTAGAAATTTGACTTTTAGTTGGCAAGTGGAGGTGATGGCCTCACTCAAGCTGCATTAAAAGTTAGATAACCAATTATCAAATACAAATTGATGGTTGATCTACCATTAAGAAGTTTTTCATAAGAGTGATTTGTTGAGGCATTATTCCTATTATTAAGGGAAGGGTGATAGTTCCAAAGAGTGAACCACATCTCCTTCGAATCCTACCAGAGATGTTGAGATTGGCTTTAAAACGTTCCACCCCTATCTTCATCTTCTACATAACTAACAAAAAGATTATATTTGCAAAACTTTCGCTATCTATCAAAATTCTCCTTACTCGATAATTACCAATGAGTAAGGATACCACCAGAGCATCGTTATGTGGTTATTGAACCTCCTTCATGTCCACTTATGTAAAGATAATAGTTTCATATTTTTGAAGTTTTTTTTTCTAGGTCAACAAGTGGTTATCTACAAAGAAGATTTGTTTAGCATAGCTTTTACTCGCTCCTTTAGTGTTACCTCCACTAGCAAGTCCTCTGAGCAATTTCACTGATGACAAGTTTCTCTTTTTGAGGATTTTTTGGTTTTTGTTGATTGCATGATTCTGTCCTATGATCTTTCTTTTTTATGAACCTAGACAGGTGTCCTTGTCAGATCAAAGCCTCAATATCATTTTTTAGGTGGATCTATTCCTCTAAATTATATCTATGATCTCTATGGAACTCACAAAATTTATATGTGTTTCTTTTATATAATGGGGTCCATGTAGGCTTAGGTCATGTTATAGCCTTTCTCCCTTATATGCATTAGTACATCGGTTCGAGAGACACTCAAGGGGTTGGAGGAGTGGAATTTAGGGGTGAATCCTACTTCCTTCAAATAACTAGACTATTTATTGACTTCTTGTTTCTTACCTCCTTTGACCATTTCATCCGTGTCCATCAGATTTTTCTTGTCCAAGTTTGTCTACCTCATTTAGGTTGATATATTTGTGAGCTTGCATCACTAATTCCCCTATGTTAATTATGGTTTTTTTCTTAAAGAATTTAGAATGTCATAGGGTTAGAGAGTTGTTTGTCAAAACTACTACTGCTACTCCATCATCCAAGTTTTTGATTTTCAAATTTAAGTTAATAAAATGATACATAAATTCTTTCAATGTTTTCCTCTCTCCTTAAACAAGGCTCATAAGGTGGGCCAAAGTCATTGTCATTTTTCAGTTGCCGATGAAGTGCCCCACAAACTACTGCTCCATCTTAGAGAAAGACCAATCTAAGCTAGGCTTTAATGTCTGGTACCATGCCCTAGCGTTCCCCTTTAGGGTTGCTGTAAATGCTCGACATATAATGACATCAGTTGCACCTTGCAATTACATCAACATCCTAAAGGTATCAAGGTGGTCTACGAGATCTGTCGACCCATTATATCCTTATATGTTGGGCATCTTGAATTTACTAGACAAAGGAATCGCCATCATTTCTTAGTAAAGTGGGGATTAGAAAGTCTAGCTAAGGTTTCCCCTATTAAGGGTTGACTGTGAACTTCTTTTACCAACTTTTCTGGTTGATTAATTTTCTTGAGTTTTTCTTCAAATTCGTGGGGACCATTGCTCATTATTGCCCTCTTTGTTGACATCTTCTACTTTCTTTGTCATATCTGAAATTTTCAAGGTTGTTTCATGCGGTACCACTGCCTTACCCTTAGGCGTCATTTCTGCTTGAATAATCCCTAGGTTATGTTCCACAGGATTTTTTTTTTCTATTGTAAGATAATGTTAAACATGTCTTCCACCTTCCTTTGGAAAGTTAGAAATTGGTTTAAGGGCACATTTTGCAACGAATTGTCTAGTGGTGAGGAGTGAACTAACTGGGGCAATTAATCCCCAACAATAGGTTCGAACCCAAAATTATGTGATGCGACTATGATTACATTTTAAAAAGAAATCCTTCCAAGTTTTCCACGGGTAGCGCCAACTAGTGCTACCAAAATTTGCCCGAAAAAATTTGGATCAATCATGACCTCAATCACCTATCAAGAAAGAAGGAAAAATGGCTTGGAAGACCTACGATATACTTCGAGGGTCACTCCGATGCCCAAGTTAGGAAATTTAGAAGGATTATAAAATGAGATGCTTTACATTTCTTATGGAGCCTCTTTTATAGGTGTTCAAATACCTCCTTCTTTACATTTCTTATGGAGCCTCTTTTATAGGTGTTCAAATACCTCCTTGATAATTTTCCTATTAATGGATTTTTATTTGGATTGCGAGGGTTACAAATGGACATTTTATTAGGGAGTTAAGATTGCGGTGTCATCCCCTCGCTTTAATTAATGGATGCTACCTCTTTTGTAGCATCTCTTAATGTCTTTTCCTTTTCTATTTTCACTTGCACAAGTAAGCCCCCATTTGGAATGTTTTCAAAAAATAAGTATTTATTGAGAAAAGTACTTAAATTAAGTACTTGTGTCAATAAATAGTATTTAGTTTACACATAAATAAGTATTTATTTCAAAAAGTATTTTTTTTTCCAAACTGCTTTCTTTTTAGGAGAATAAGTATTTTTAGAAAAAAAAGGTACTTATCCAAAAATACACTTTTTCAAATAAGTCAAATACCATTTATAAACACTTTTTTTTTTTTAGTGATAACTACTTCAAGATAAGTATTTTTTTTAGATATATACTTCTTTCAAAAAAAAAAAAAAAGTTTTGTAGAAGTTGTTCCAAATGATTAAGTTAAAATTTTAATCTCATTCTAATTTTCATTTCACAAATCAAATAAGGGATAACATTTCAAATGCCAAAAATTGTTTCATTTCTATTTAAAATATATGGGTGAGAAATGTACCATTTAGATTTTTTATGTGCCATTTTTTTTTCTATTGATTAATTGCATTTGTATTTGAAAAAACAATCAAAGTGTACCACAATTTTAGTTGATCTTCTTGTTCAAGAACAATGGCTAAGAAAAGAAATAACAAAATTGTACGGTATGATTGCGGAAAGTATTTTTTTATTTTTAAATTTTTAATTATTTAAAAATTATAAAAAATTCAGCTTATTTTTATCTTTTTTAAGATTTGTATTACAAAATTTAAAAAATAGAGTTTTTTTTTTAAATATATGACAAATTGGTTTTTATTTTTTATTTATAGACTTCAAATAAACGTAAAAAAGACAACTTATTTTCTACTTTTTCAAAATTTATATAACATAATAGTTAACGTCATAAATTTTGGGGTTAGGATTTAAATTTGTGTAGATTTAAAATAAACTCTATATATAATCAATACAAATTAAGGTTCAAACCTGAGTTCCATGCTCTTATGTGTAAAGTAAGAGATAGAAATCTAGAAAAAATAATGAAAATACATTTTAAACTTCCTATATAAATTTTAAAAATTAAAAATTAAGGTGTTATTTTTGTAATTATTAAAAATTGTTCATCGTTGCTCATTATTTCATACAAATGCTCTAAAAATGAAAAAAAAAAAAAAAATCTAATTTTTAATAATTTTAAAAAAAATTAAAATAAAAAATAAAATTATTTTTTTGCAATTTAAACAATCCCATAACGTTTTCTGCAAAGTAAAGAAACAAAAATATGGCGCATCATATTTTATTTTTGGATTGTATATAGAAGCTCCTTTCTAAAATCATCTTATTCAAATTGTTAGCACATTATAACAATTTGCTTTTAACACATTGATTTATGATATTTTTTGTTTGTCCAATATTACAAACTATTGACTTTGATACCACTTATTAGTATTAGGAATCTTCATATAAGTTTGATACACATTGGTGAGCACCAACTTGATCCAAATCTTAAATTATTATTATTATTATTATTATTATTAAAACTTTTAACAATGTCCAAGCCGATCTTAATATAATTTTCATTGCCAAAGTCTTGTTTTGGTCGCTTGAAATTTCAACTTGGACAAACTTTTCAAACCCCACCTAGACTACACCAAAATAACAGTATGGTGTAAACAACAAAGTCACACTAGGAGCGGACTTAAATCCAACATTCCAACCAAGTAACAAACCCCTACCTAACATTGGCTTGCCTCTTGCACTTGCAAGTTAGACCACTAGAGGTTATACATTATTTGGTTTTAGTGAAATAACCTATCAAATTGGTTAAGATTTCATTTTGATAGACTCGGCATGAAATTTTCATCTACTTGATTCCTTGTTATTGGTTTGATCCCAAATTACTACTTTAACAAATACACAAACACAAAAAATTTAATAATGTATAAGATGTTGGGCAAGGATTATTCGAGTATTGAAATCTCTTAAATAATCTATAATTTACATACATTATTGAAAAAAAAATTGTAAAAGTTTGTAGAGTTGCAAAATATATAGTTAGAAAAACTCAGACAACCAAAAAAGATAATCTTATTTATAACATGAACACTTAATTTGTAATTTGTTGATCAAAGAATTATAAGTACTTCAAATATGTGTATGGGTCAAAAACTCCCCCTTAAGTTGTCCGAACTCATATTTCGATTGCATCAAACATGAGTTATGAAAAGATTATCCCAAACTCGGCCACCCACTTGCAAAACCGCCCACCCTAGTTAAAACATTTTGCAAATCCTCGAGGTTGAGAGATTGATCACCAAAGCCAATGATTCCATATACCAACAAGTGATGAAGTAATTTTTTAAATATATTTTTTATGTTATCAATAATTTGTGTTTATATTAGGTGAAACTCAACTATTTTGTTCCTAATTTTTGTTTTCACAAAAAACTTTGCATCTGTATAAATTATTCTAAAAAATATCTTTTCTCATAACTTTGTTTAGTATGTTTTTTTTATAAAAATTTCAAAATATATTAAAGAAATGTCTAATCTAATAAAACATAACTCCAATACCTAATAAATACTTTGAATTTGAATAAAATATAATATAAAACTATATTAAATTTTATCTAAATCAATCCAAATTTAAATTCAAATTTCAAAATTCAAGCTCTCACATAATTATTCTCTTATGAGTTTCATTCCCGTATAATTTGTAACATTTCTCATAACTTTGCTCAATATGTATATAAAAAATTTCAAAATTGCATTAAAAGAATGTTTTAATTTAAGAGGACACTGCTTCCCTTTGAAATTTCATTCCCATATTATTTGTAATCTCAATTTTTTTTTTTGATAAAAAATTCCCCACCCTACACAGTACAAATACAGCCTCCATTTAATAAATACAAAGAGATCTCAACGCACAGAGCTGGTAAAGAACAGCTAAAACTAAACGGAGCTCTATAATTAAAGGATTCACTGTTTCGTCTCTCAAAGTTTCTGCTTCTTTCTCCGACTCTCTCCGCTCATCTCTAATATTAACTCTCCATTCATCTTCCCATCTTTCTCCAGTACTCAAGAAGAAGACGAAGAAGAAGCAGTTGAATCCCCTTCTGCGAACCCCATATACATTTAGCAAAGACACTCAAAAATCTCTCCTCGAAGGCTAAAAAAATCCCAACTCTTTACCCGCAGTTGCTTCGATTATTGGTTGAGTGCAATTGTTCGCACTTCGCAGCGAAGTATATAAGCAGAAGATCCAGCAGCGTCATGCTCTGTTTCTGAACACTGCGACTTGAACTCCCAAACGCAGAGCAGGGGTGAGTGGAAAGCCTTTGTCCCACATCGACTCCACAAGAGAAGGGGGGGAGCCGAGGCGACCTATAAACTGAAACACCAACCATTGAGCAAGTCATACCTTTCTCGGCCTTTTGGCTAAGATCAAGTGTAGTATCTGTTCTTATCAGTTTAATATCTGATACGTGGGTCATTGGCCCACATGATATTAAATTAATTTTTTAAGGGAAGGGCCCATTACGGTAGCTTGCTACTCGGGCTCTTACACGTCGCCTTGGCGCTGCACTGCTGCCTTGGCCTGGCGTACCCACCAATTCAAGTTAAATTTTGTCAGTTAACATTTGGGTGCCGTCTTGGGTTTAGACTCAATTGGGCTGTTCCACCGGCCGGGAGCCAGTGGCTAATTGGGCATGTAGTGGGTTTAGACTCAAAAATTAAGCGCTAATTTTATTGCTTCAGATTAGTTTGAAATCTTTGGAACGTCTTTTAGTTTTAGTGTAAAGCTCTACTGTCTTTCTCTAGAAATTTTTAAAATGCTTCCGGCCCTGAAAAATTTGTTAATTTTCAAGTGAGGAATTGAAAATTTTAATTTATCCTTTATTTGTTATTCATACAAAATTAAAATATTATTTATATGTCAAAACATAAAATCGAATAGTCTATTATAACTTCTCCTACACCTCTTTATCTATCCTTGGTGGTTATGTACTATTTGTTTGTTGGAGCTTTATTGTCAAAACCCTAATCATCCCACTATTATGACCTTTAGCTTTCCTAAATGATGTGGTCTTTACATTCTAGTAACTTTCTTCCATTAAATTGGTATTCACACAAATCTTGACGACATTCACATAACCAATAGTCAATCTAAACTCCGATATTAATTCTCTACTTCTCCCTTATACTCTTGCTGCATCTGCATGTGGGTGTGCTTTCTCATCAACAGTGGTCTTGCCGTTTTTGACATCCTTATTGTTTAAGCCATAAACATTAAGAGGTACATCTACTGGGGCTTCTACATCATATGCGAAGCCAAGATTTTCGATATCACTAGCATGCTTGTCCAAGGTGGATTCCATTGGCTCCACTAGCAAACTACTAAAGAGGTAGATGAAGGTTGTGATCACTGCCACTGTTGCTTCTAGCATTAATTTTTCCTTGAATCTTTAACTTCATAAATTGTGTTATTATTTTTAGTTTTAGTGCTCGATATGAGTTGTTTTATTGCTTGTTTCACTATGATAAAATGAAATTAGGGATTTTTCATGACTTAAACCTCTCAAGGTGAACGTTATTTTAAGTGGTTTGCCATGAATTCTTTATAAAAGCAAGATTTAATCTTTCTTCTTACTAGGTGTGGTTTGTACCATTGTTGATAAAAAGTGGGACTCCAATTTTGATGCTTTATTTGCTGGAAAAAAATTGTAATGTTTTTAATTTTTACTCGAAAGCCCCATCGTTTTTCAAAATGTTTTTTTTTTTTTTTTACTATTATTACCTTTAACATTAATATTAAAATTTTTAAAAATAAGATGATATTTTAATAATCGTTTAGAAAATTAAAGTGCTCTTAAAGAGAAAAGATGTGTCTTCAATTTAAAAGAAATTATTATTATTATTTAATTTGTGATCTAAAATTTTAAATTATTTTTAAAATTATTTATGTTTGAATCTAAAAGAAACTGATATCAATGGTCCTATAATTCTATTGTTTGTGAAATTTTTCTTTAAAAAGAAAAATAAAGGATGCGCTCTTAGCTACTTGTTAAGTAATTGAAGATAATGAAATCAACAATCTTATCAACATTGTGCAACCATTCAGTTAAAATAGTCTAAATATCATTATTTAATTTAAAAATAGGTAATCATTATTCAAATCTTGAATGATGAGTTCCATCCCGTACTAATAATAAGATTAGTTTTCCATCCCGTATTAAAAGCATAAGAGTTCTACTCCTGTTAATTTAAAAAAAAATAAAAAAATATTTCAAAATAAAAATTGGGGCTTTGTTTAATTTCTTCTAATTTTATCTAAAAAATGATTTTTTTTTTTTGAGTGTTTCTCAAATTGTAAGATGTTTTTTCTAGCACCTATATTCTCTATTTATAAATATTCATTATTTTAGTATATTAAACATTAGTTTGTTAATGCTGCATAAACTCATATTTGTCAATTATTATCATAATTGCTTTTCAATTGATTTTGCTCATCTTGCTGCATGGTGCAAATTTATTACTGATTTGTAAAACAAAACGCATTTACCTTTCATGAGATTTGACAAAAAAATATCTCGTCTGAAAAAATTTCTTAGATTTATTTGGAATTTAACAAAAAGACAAATATCAAGAGGTCTGTGTCCTTTTACCAAATATAAATGACAGTTAGTGGCATTTTTAAATGTTGAATGAGGTCTGCATCTTTGACAAACCCTAGAGGGTTAAGAGAGTGATTATTCAACATTCTTTTAATGCTTAACGTGTTACCTTTCCTTTTCCTCTTTTTGAATATCTAAGGAAATCAAAACAGCCACTCTCCATGTTAGTGTTGTGCTGCTTTGTAACAATTCCTTAATTCATGCCTAGAGAAACTAACTCAACCCAATGTTTGGTACTAAAGAATAGAAAAGAACAAGACCACGAGAGTAGAATGGAATGAAAAATTATGACAAAAATACAAAACTGTATAGACTAATTCTATTTTTATTATATTCTTACATACCAAACAAATCATATAACTATTCTCATGCAAGAAAAAATGATATTTTTCCCTCATATTTTTTTTTAATAAACAATATGTACATGTACATATACATTCATATAGGTAGGTAAGATTTGCACAGAAAAATTGAAGCATTTTTTGGACTATAACTTCAACGTGGGTAACAAGCCAAAAAAAGCTTAATGCCAAGTTGAAAAAATTAGGAGAAGCTGCATCTCCAAAATTAAGAACAGTTCCCATCACATAGAGCAGTATTATGTTTCAAAACTTAATACAATTTACATTTCTCCTGTGTAAAATATACTGCAGTAAGAGGAACTACAAGCACATGTTTTGTGCCATCTCTTGAGAACGCTTCACTTGATCAGAGTTTGATCGACATGAGCAATCACCAAGCACATTGATGTGAGACGGTGATTCCCTTGTTTCTCCATAAGTTGAAGTCGCAAAAATTTTCAACTTAAGAATCAGTATAATTATTGATATCCAGCAACTGCTCAAGGATTTCGATTGCTGTTTTGTTTGTCATTAGATGGAGAACTGCAAGTATGAGAATGGGTTCTTTTTGCTTAGTTCCTGCTTTCAATCCAGCTATATCCTGATGGCTTCGCCAATCCTCTGCCTTCCATTAGCTTCCTCACTCCTACTGCATCATCCCACCTTCCAGCTCTTGCATATAAATTTGACAGCGTCACGTAGTTTCCAGCATGTTCACGTTCCAAGTGGAATAAATGTTCTGCTGCAAGCTTTCCAACAATTACATTTTGTTGGTCCCTACTGGCAGCAAGCATAGTTCCCCAAATAGATTTGTCAGGCTCTAGAGGCATTCTTTTAATAAAATCAACAGCATCCTCAAGCCGACCAGCACGTGCAAGCAAATCAACAATGCAAGCGAAATGTTCCATCTTTGGTGCAAAGCCATAGTCTCTGGTCATACTGTTGAGCAGTTCCAGCCCCTCGTTCACAAGACCAGAGTGACTGCAGGCAGACAAAATGGAAGTAAAAGTCACATAATTGGGGGAAAAGCCAGAGTGGATCATCTCCTGCAGAAGCTGAATAGCAGCTCGGCCAAGCCCATGCATGCCAAGCCCTCCAATCATTGTGTTCCATGATACTAAATCTTTGGCTTTCATATTATAAAACACGGAGTGTGCAGCCCCAACACACCCACATTTGGAATACATGTGAATCAGTGCATTCCAAACCATAATGACCAAATCAAAATTGTACCTCATGATATACGCATGAATTTCCCTCCCATATTTCAAGTTGCATACAGGCAAAACAGTTGATATTGTAATCTGATCATTCTTAATGCCCAGTCTTTGCACTTTGCAAAAGCATTCAACAGCCTGATCTCCAAATCCGGCGTCAACAAAACCGAGAATCATGGCATTCCAAGTAACGACATCATTTTTGTCCATCAGTTCAAACACATTTCTTGCATCTCGGATTCTCCTAGCCTTAGCATACATTGTCAACAGTGCAGCTCCTGCTAAATCATAGAATAAAGAACCGATTTTGGTTTTAATCCCGTATGCATGGATTTCTTGTCCACTTCTTAGAGCACCCAGATGCCGGCTAGAGGCAACGACACTACAAAGAGAATCCAGGTCGGGAAAAACTACCCCTTTATTCATCATTTCTCTGAAAACCCCCAAGGATATTTCATGCTTCTCAATCCTTGAATAACCAGAGATTAAAGTGGTCCATGAGATAATATTAGGCTCTTTAATCTGTTCAAAAATTTTCCAAGCTTCATCACAGAGGCCGATTCTGCAATAAGCATCCATTACCGTATTCCAAGTGACTAAATCAGGCTCTACACCCTCCAATATCATTGAATTCAACAATTCCACAGCCAATCTATGGAACCCATTACACACATACCCAGAAATCATCGAATTCCATGACAGTAGATCCCTTTTCACCATCATATCAAAAACTCGTCTACCCCTCCAAACATCTCCACACTTCGCATACATATCAATTAATGAATTGCAAACTTGTATATTAAATTCAGAACCAAACATAATTACATCTCTATGAACTCGAATCCCTGCTTCCAAAGACAGGGATTGAGCGCAAGCTCTGAGGACCTTTGGAAAAACATAATTGTCGGGCACAATACCCTTCAATTGCATTTCGCCATAAGTCCAAATGCACTCGCGGGGCATTCCATTTCTCGAATAGAATGCGAGTATCGCAGTCCAAGCGAACACATTTGGTTGCGACAATTCGTCGAACAGTACATGGGCTGATCTGAAATCGTCACAGCCGGCATACATTTGGACCAGTTTGGTGACCATGAAATGGTCATGCCCCAATCCGCGTAGTATTATCTGCTGGTGAACTCGCCTCCCTTTATCCAGTGCTTGTGAATTGCTGCAAATTTGAAGTAGATGGTTGAGTTGGAGTGGAGAGATGAGCTTGGGAATGGGCGTGGATAGAGATGAAAAGGCTCTCCGGGAACGCCTTACTCTCATATCGTTTTGGCTAAAAGCAGAAACTCGAGACGAAGTTGGCAGGGAACACCTCGGACGCCAGAGACAGAGAATCAGGTCAGTTCGAGAGTGACCAATTCAAGAATTACTGTTTGCAGGTGAAACGGGGGAGGAGCTTGGATCATAATTCCCAGCATCACCTCACCTAACGCAAGCGTTTCTCGGAGGTGAAACTCCAGTGCTAGAAACTCAGTTCGCGGAATCGAAAGGTATTACCTGAATTCGTTCAAGTTTCATCCAAAATTCAATTTTCTTGAAATGATAATGCTATAAAATAATATATAATTGGGAGTATTTCAGGAAAAGCCACTCATCAATATTTGACACATTATGCAATGCAATGTGTCACGAGCTAAGCTTGTTCAGGGCATTATGCTTACCTGTGACCGCTTATCTCGTGTGTTTGGGATGGGTTTCCATCATGTAAATACTAGTGTAGGGTTATTTTCCAGTATTTATTTCATTGTAAGCCAAATAAGGCAGTATGACTCTTCGGTCACTTTGATGTTTCTTAGTGCCAGAGTGAGAATGGCCCAGAAAGCTCTTTAGGGGAGGGTGAGTGTTCATCAATCATTGTAAAACTCACTAGCAATTGTCAACGTGCTTAGCCTACTTGCCTCCCTCGCTAAGTACAACATGTCAACGGAGGATTTGTTAATGAATTACGTTTGCTTCAATATTTACTGCTTGGTTGCCACGGCTTTCATGAATTGATTATTATTTCCGCTGCTATCTGATTGAATGTTAATGAAAGTGCTTCGTGGATGAATGTTGGTAAACAAAAGGCTGGCTAGTTAAGCAAGAGTGCTTTAGCTAGCGCCGCACGGCCCTTCACAACGGTGTGAAAAAGGCGGACCGTGACACAATGCAATGAAATTTATTGTCCTATTTTCAAACAGTTTTTATTTCATTTGAGAGTACCAAATATTACATAAAAGTGTAAGAAGTTATTGGATAAAATAAATATTTCTACTAGAAAATAGTATGAATACTAGAAAATACGGACACTTCTGGAAGCCTGAAATGTAGATAGACTTTTCACTCCACATGTTCATGATGTTTCTTAATTTATATACACTTATTGAAAATGAGTCTCATATTAGTATGCAGAGAATCTCGAATATTTCAAATACATGCACATAAACATGTCACGTAAATGGGTAGGTCTCTTCTATAATTTGTTTATATATTGAGTATAAAAGAGTATATATAGATATATATGTACATATTTATTCATTCATTCTCTCTTTTTAAAAAAAAAAAAAAATCTAAGATAAAGATTTGGTTTACATAATATTAATTTCTAAAAATATAGCAATAATATAAAGTGTTGTCATTGCAATTCGCAAATGCAAAATTTATATCATTGTACAATTTTATTACATCTCTATTATATTTTGTTTTATTTTAAAAATAGGTCGATGTGACGTATTTTTCCATCCTATATCATATCATATTTATTACATTTTCATTATGTTTCATTCCATTTTAAGAAATATAATTAAATAAACTTAATTAACCTCATTCTTCATGAGAAAATATTATGTACACGAGTGTACACACCGAATCTAATATGATTTTATCATATGTAAAAAATTTCTCTAATTTAATATATATACATGCTAAAAAAGAGAGGAATTTAAATAAAATTGAAAATGACTAAAAAAAATTAATGGGTATCATGAGGCCCTCTACCTATGCTGAGAGAAGGGGGGGGGGGGGGAATGTATATGTGTATTAAAAAAAAAACTTTGTGGGGCTTGCATGGGGCCCTACATGTGTTAAAAGAGTAAAGAAAGAGAGAGGACAAAATATTGAAAAAAAAAAAAAAGGAAAATCTTGGATGCAAAAAAAAAACAAAGGAAAAAAAAAAAAAACCCAGCACCATGTGTTAGTATTGGGTTGGCTACTTTGGGTTCATAAATCATGTTTAACAAGAAAAGAAAAGATTTTTAAAAATAATAAATAAAATTAATGGGATCAATGTAGAGAGAGACAATTTTTGTCTCTAAATACTCTTAGTGATTGAAAGTGTCAAGAAACAGGCGTACTACGTCAAAGACAGTGTTTAGGCCTATTTATTTTGTGATTCAAAATTGATTGTATGTACAATTTTATAAAATTTTATTGGAAGAGTTCCAAGTGAAAATGATAACTCCGAAGGTTAGAACTCCTTGAAAATAGTCTGGGAAAAGCCTCGTGTAGGTTGGTTAAAGCTAAATATTGATGGCTCTTGTAGAGAAAATTCGAGTTCTTGTGATGGTGGTGGTATCATTCACGACTATTTAGGTAATATTAAGGCCGCTTTTTCTTAAAAATTTGAGTCTGGTACTAATAATGGAGCGGAGTTGCAGACTCTTATTAGTGGTGTTCGACTATGTAAAGAGTTAGGATATCAGAATATTTGTATTGAAAGCGACTCAGAATTGGTGGTGGGATGGATCACATATGAGATTTACTTTTCCTAGTACTTATGGGACATTTGGGAATTGTTAGAGAAGGAGCTGTAAGGCCTTCAATTCTCTATAAAACACTAATTTAGAGAAGGTAATCAGGTGGCAGATTACTTGGCTCGTCAAGGCGAGGGAGGCAACATGAGGAGATATTTTGTAGGTGATGTGTTGCCGAGTAAAATGAAAGGTCTAATTCGTATGGATGAGATGAGTATTCCAAACTTTTGTTTCTAATTGGCATCATTTGGTTCTCATATGTTTTCCTCAAGTTTTTTTTTTTTTGCAGGTAGTTGTCAACAGTTTGCAGGTATTTTGATTTTGTTTGTGTTTGTATTTGTTGGCTTTTTGAGTCCGATCCATGTTTTGATATTAACAAAGCACACGTTACTTATGTGTGCATTTAGTAATTGAACAGGTCTTTAACTCAAATACACATATAAGAGGAAGTGGAAACCATGAGGAACTTAAACCTTATCATTATTCTGACATATTCCATGAAGACTGAAGAGTAAAAGACGAAGACATTCATTTTAATTTGTATTGCATTTAAGTTCTCTTATTATTTGGTCTGTAATAATGCATGTATCTGTATGATATGACTTGAATGCTCAGATGACTGTAGACTGACCTTAAGACACCTAGAGTTTAACCAAAAACCCTTTTCAAAAAAACTAAAATCAAACAAAGATTTTGGAACAAATTTAGGTAACTTTGATTGATCGACACCGAATTTTTAGGCTTAATTAAAATGCCTCGGTCGACCGACCTTTTATATGTTAAATCACTTCAGTCGACTGAACTCGCCCAGAGGGCATAATTGTAATTTTGGCATGCTCGGTTGACCGACTGATGTGTGTAATATTACCACGGTCAATCGAAACACTATTCACCCACGGAGTCAACCTTTGACCATGCCTCGGCCGACCGAACCTAGCATGCACTAATTGGCTCGGTCGACCGAACAAGTCTGAAGTCAACATATTGACTTCCCTCGATTGACCGTTCCGTTTTGAACGCACCGTCCTCGATCGACCGAACCATAAAGTGTCTGATACTCCAACTACTTGGTCGACCAAACCTTATAGTTCAAATTGGCCTTGGTTGGCCGAATCTATATGAATGGTCAACCGACCTTTGTCTTGGTCGACCGAACCCGCAAAGGGTTCAGAATCGCCCTGAGACAGTCGACCAACCTGTAGTTCAAAATTACCGTGGTTGACCAAACTTCTATAAGTGATCAACTGAACCTTGTCCTTGGTCGACTGAACCTCTCGAGTTGGGTTCTTTCTCAGCGCTAATTAAGCTTAATTTTTTCATTAAACAATATGAAAAATACCAAGCATGTCTCCAAACGGTCATATTTTCAAGAAGTCTATATATACCCCTTCATTAGCCAAAATTAGCAACTTTGATTAGTTTAAAAAACTCTTAAATTATTTTCTTAATCAAAGTTCATCAACTTATATTTTTATTACAAAATTATTTTGGGGTTAAATTTTTATACTTTCCAAACTCCCTTTGATTCTTTCTTTGAAACATTTTAAGAGAGTATTTTATTTGGGCATTCATTTTGATTACATTTATTGCAAAAACAACTTTTGAGCATAAATCCTAATTTTTCCAAATCCTTTTTATTACTAATCTTTGTTGGAGAAACATTATTTTATTTTGATCTTTGAAGTGTGTATTGCATATTTCTCTCAACATCAAAGATCACACATTTTAGTTCTTGCAAAATATCATTAAGGCTAAAAACCTTAGATTCTCTGGTTGGCATTTGAAAAATATTTTTAGGAGAATATTTTATTAGGGTTCAAATCTTTGAAACATTTTATCATATATATCTTTCTTCAAAGATTAGAATATTTATTTTGAAAAAAAAAAAAGCACTCTTTCTCTACTGAGCATAAATTATATCATGTTAGAGAGTGCATTCTAGAGTTTAAACATGTACATCTTAGCTTATATTTTCAGGAGCATTATTATGTACAAATTTTTTATTTATTAGATTGGTTGGGTTCAGCCCAAAATTGAATTGGGGAGTCTCAGCCCTGTAAATGAGACCGGTTGGGTTTAGCCCATGAATTGAATTGGGAAGTCTCAACCCCGTAAGTGAAATCGGTTGAGTTCAGCCCGGATATTGAACTGGGGAGTTTCCACCCCGTAAGGAAGATAAGTTGAGCTTAACCTTGTAATTGAGTTGGGGTTTACCTCGCCCCGTAAGGAGAGGTTGTAACGGCTTCTGCTCCGTCCGTTTAAATGAGTAGGGATAGTAGGATCCTTGGGGGGTATGCCCAAGGCGGGAACGTAGGCTGGTTTGGCCGAACCTCGATAACAAATATCGTGTGTGTCTCTCTATATGCCTATTCATATTTATTGTCATAACAATTTGCATCCATTTAATTTAAATAAGATACTACAAACGCGTGTGCTTGTTTTCACTACTTAAATTATTTTACGTACACGTGTATATTTTGAATGGAATATGACATGTGGTGAATCGAGAAAAGTTTAAATTAGCCAAAATATTTTAAAACTCAATTCACCTCCCTCTTGGGATCATACCAATTCCAACAATTGGTATCAGAGTCCGGTTGCAATAAGTTTAACTGCATTTGCATAAAGATTGCAACGACTCATTTTTTGGTGTATCACTATTTTGATGGTCAATCCTTTGCAAATTATGCACTATTTTCATTGCATATATTTTACAGTTTGAATATTGAAAATGCTTTTGTAAAATCAATTGGTTGGAGGTTTTGGAAAAGGTTTTGGCATGTATTTTATATCCCATTGAAAATGATTTTTAATGCATAGTGTAGTAACCCGGAAAAAATAAATAAATAAATAATAAATTAATTAATTAAAAATTAATTAAGATTAAAAATTAATTAATTAAACATGATTAAATTGAATTAATTAAATTAAGTAATATGATATAAATATATATATACATAAATATATAACGATAAGTGATATATATATATATAATATTAAAATAATATAATAGGTTATATTTGGATGGATTGAAATGCAATCCATCCACATATTACATTGCAATTTGATTTTTTGGTTTTGGAAACCACCCTTTCTCTCTTTATCTCTATCTCTCTCTCTCTCTCTCTCTCTCTCTCTCTCTCTCTCTCTCTCTCTCTCTCTCGCCTCAACCACTCTCCCACTATTCTCAATTTCTCAGTGGATATTTGGCCGATTGGGAGACAGAAGGTATCGTTGGATTCCTAACTCCGCCATGAACATTTCTACTAGAGCGGGTTTGTCATGGGAGCGGCATAGGCACCACTCCCGAGGAAAAATAAACCCTCACTTTTTACTCAATTTCTTCTTAGATTTTCAGCTAAATTGATGATTAGGCACTACCACGGGATCCTAGTCTCGATCATCGTCGTTTTGGTCGGAATAAAATTTCAATTTGGGTATCCTAAGCACCGCCCCAAAGCGAGAGTGAGATTTGGGGAATTAAGTAAATTGGTTATATTTGGAAGTTTAAATATTTATTGGGAATTTATGGGTCTAGGAAATGTTAAAATAGTATTTTATTTAGGGTTGATTTGATTAAATTAGGGTTAGTGCCGCGGGTATAATTTTGGGATTCCTGCAGACGTAGTTCAAGAAATCAGGTAAGGGTGTTATTAGGGTATTTTTGGATTGATTATTAATTTATTGAAGGTATAAGTTTAGATATGAATGTATTTCAGAGGTTAAATTGAGAAATTGAGATTTTATACAATTCAGGGTTGGTATATACATGGCAGGCAGGTTAGGTTTTTAGTGGGTGTTCCTAGGAATCCAAGTAAGAAAATGAATAGTTTATAATTTGGGAAATGTGAGTATGATATTATTCTTGGAATTCAATTATTTGACAAGAAAATATATATTTATGTATGATATTTTCAGGGAGATGGAATTATAAATGTCGTGGGCGTGAGTTAGAAATGGTAAACGAGTTCAGTTAGCCAACATAAGAGAAATATGCTATGCTAAGAATTTCAGAAATTTCATCAATAATATATTTGTATTTCGAGGTGAATTCTATAGGGTATAAATTATTTTTAGTATAAAAAAATATAGATTTATTACAGGGGTTATTGTTTATTTAATTGTGTGGCATGAGTTAATATTAGATTAGTTTAGGATTTATACAGTTTTTTAGAATATCATGATTTATAGTGTTTTTGCATAGAAACATGTTTTACTAGATTTTACAGAATTATGAATTTTAGTGTATATATAGATAGATGTATTTTACAGACAGATATTTATCAGACATATATTTTATAGATATTTACAAACAAATATTATACAGATATATATATATATATATATATTGCAAACAGATATTATACAGATATATATTTTACAGTATTTACAGAATGTCATGATTTTCAAAACCATAACACTCGGACATTACAGATTATTCAGTCAGATATTATAGTCATTTCAGTCAGATAATACAGTATTTTAAATAAGATTTTTTGTAACGACCCGAAGAATAATGATATTTAAATAATAAGAAGAAAGAGAAATGGAAATAGGAACAGAAGGAGGCAGCCGACTTCGTTGACGATGTTGCATTTTGGATGGGATAATCCCAAGGAATTTATTAGGCCTTGTCGACGAACACAGGGGTTTCGTCGATGAGGGTTCTTTAGGATCTTGTTAACGAAGTTTCGTCTCGTCGATGAGAAGATACTGAGAGAGGATTTTTGGAAGCTTGAAATTCGTCGATGAGGGTTGAGGTTCGTCAACGAACTTTCTACAGGACTCGTCAACGAGGTGATATGGCTCGTCGACAAATCTCAAAGTATAAATAGGATTAAACGTGATTTTTCAGTTCATTTTTGCACCGGAACCTCTCTCTCTTTCTCCTCATTCGGTTCCCTACCTTTCTCTCTAAGATCTCGGGCCAATTTTCTGCCGGTTCAACAATCTGAAGCCACCACGACACTCCTGGGAAAGTTCTCTGTAAGTCTGCCGGAGCGGGTCGCCGATGGGGCTAAGTTGGAAACCATCCCAAATCCAGGGTAAGACTTTCTACTCAGTATTTTCCTATTTGACAGTTGTAGAAAGCGTAGTACGCGTAGAAATACTGAACTTTAGTTATGAAGAATGTCATTTTCAGAGTGTTGAGCGGGGAATCCTGCGGGTGCAAAAGTATTTCTCTTAGGGGCTTTTTAGGAACCAGGTTAGGGGATAAATTAAGCTAGATGTTTTTATGAAAATTATAAGTATGATTTTATAGCATTTGATTTCAGATAAATATATATATATATATATATATATGTATGTATGTATGTATGTATGTATGTATATGCATTATGTTGGGAAATACTATTGAAAACGATACTATGTTTTGATAATACAAAATACCCATTTTTTTTGGTATGAGTAGAAATTATAATGAAAAACTGTTTTCTGGGAATATGATAAAGATTTGGATTTGTATAATGGAAAATCGGCATACGAGCCAAGATTTTTATATGTTTTACTAGCGTACGGGCCGTGCTATACGTATGATTTGCCAGCGTATGGGCCGTGCTATGTATATGATTCGCTGGTGTACGGGCCAAGCTATGGATATGATTTGCCAGCATACGGGCTGAGCTATGGATATGATTTACCAGCGTACGGGCCGAGCTATGGTAAAATGTGAAATACCGGCGTACGGGCTGATGATTTTCAAGATATACATATATATGCGAAATGATATGATATGATTTGATAATTAATGGTATGAATTATCCATGTATCACAGTTTCAATATATGATATATGTTATCAAAACTTGGTTGGCTTGGTCTAAGCTAGCACTTGCACGGTATCGTTGCTATGTGTCCATGGTCATCATGATCATGATATTTGTGTTAACACCGCTGTACGAAGTGGTGTGAGATTGGATGGTCGATGTGGTTTTTAAGAAGTGTGTGAGCGCCCCTGGTGTACAAACCAGGTCTGGCAGACCCATCAGACTTACAGACTGTACTTTTGACTTGGCAGTGGTCGGCCAACCATTGTCAGATCCCGCGTTCGGGCCACACAACCCAGTCCTGTGGGGGTAATACATGACAATAACCAGCTAACCTATTAGGAATGTTTTTGTATTACTATTTATATGAGATGAATTATGCTATGGAAACCATTATGTTCTGCCATGTTTTGATTATACATGTTTTCCCAGAAATGATATATATATATATATATATATATACAATTTTATTGGTTATGTTTATGATTATATGTATACCACAGAAATGCTCATGTTGTCACACACTAGTATTAGTTTATTTCCCAAACTGAGAGGTGTCTCACCCCAAATTTCATAAATATTTTAGGAGCCTCTGATAAGAGAGCAGGTAAAGCTTCGCTGTTATAGTTCTGTTAATCCGCCCTCTCTAAAGGGTAAGTTTTGGTGGGAACATTTGAATTTTTGTGAAAATGTCCCTAGATTTTCTTTTTGGAATGTATAAACTTAAATACAGTGGATGTAGTAACTCTGGTATTGTGATGGATGGGTTGTGTTTATGATATATTGATTTTATGTTTCCTGCTGCTTAGGCTTTTGCATTGTGATTCTTATGTATCCTTGGTACCCATGGGTCCGAGTCGATTATGATCTGCTAAGTTTTGTGATATTGATTTTATTATATTATGGAAAAAATGTGAAATGAAGCAGGTTGTCATAGTTTGGTATTAGAGCCTAGGTTGTTAGGGTCTGTAGACTTTAGAATAAAGCAGAAACAATACCAGAGTATAGGAAATGATTTGAGGTTGTTTTACAATCTAGAGGCAGGACTTCCGTGGTAATTTCTGTGTTTTTTTAAGGGTGACGATTTCAGGAAAACCATAGTAAGCTATTGTCAGGTTGTGTTCCTAGAAGGTAGAACTGGGGATTAGAAATAAGTTGGGAATGTTAAGATAAGTGGTGAGGTTAGGTGGGTAAGTTATAAGGATAGAATTTCTAAGTTGCGTTTGCTGTTTTCAGGATGGATCCAGGAGGAAGTAGTGCCCATGCGAGTGGCAGTGATGGAGCAGGGCCATCAGGTGCAGTTGGGACCAACTCTGACGCGGTATTACGTAGCATGACTCAGTAGTTTATGGTTGAGATCGCTAGGAGCTCGAGGGAGTAGGGTGGCCTATCAGTTGGCCATGGGTGCATTATCGAGAAGTTTACGAAGATGAATCCTCCGGCATTCTTAGGAGGAGTCGATCCTGTAGCCGCTGAGAATCGGATGTAGGAGATCGAGAAAATTTTGACTGTGTTGCAGTGTATTGTGGAACAGAGGGTCTTCTTTGCCACCTATAAATTGACGGGAGAGGCCGAGAGGTGGTGGATTGTGGTGAGACTGCTGGAGCAGCAGAGAGCAACTCTGATAGCCATGACATGGGACCGGTTTAAAGAGTTGTTCTTCAATAGATATTTTCCAACTACTGTCAGGGAGGCTAAAGTAGAAGAGTTCCTAAGTTTGAAACTGGGACAGTTATCCATCCAGCAGTATGCGGCGCATTTCATCGAGCTCTCTCGTTTCGCCCCGTATATTGTTTCTGATGAAGTGAAGAAAGCGAGGCAGTTCGAGAGAGGCTTAAGGTAGAGTATATTCAAGCAGGTGGTAGTACTGCAGATCCAGGACTTTGCTGAGTTAGTTGACAGGGCAACCTTGGCAGAGATTGGTGAGCGGCTGGATGCAGAGAAGCAGGGACAGAGGAAGAGATTTGCATCCACATGTTATTAGTAGGGTTATAGACCGGGTCTATTGACCTTATTGGTCACGCCCAGTTTTGATTATGAAAAATACTCATTGTATCTAATGAGTGTTTGAGTTTTGGTGCAGGAATCAAGAATGATAAGATCAAGATGTGCACAAAGCAAGAAAAGCTTGAAGGCCAAATCATATTCTTTGTAATATATCTATATTGGTCTGTAATAGTAATTAGGGCATTTGGTTTGTAATAAACTCACACACATCACATGTATGATGTATTATGTAAGCTCAAACAGAACCATGAATGAGAAAAGACCGTAGAAAGACCTTAGGGTGCACCTTCGGTCGACCGACACCGAACTTTTTCGGTGTCTTCAAATTGGATCCCAAGTGACCTTAGGACACACACATATTTCACATATGTTTATTAGGCATTTGAATAGGACTTGTTTGGGTCAATACAGGACCGAAATGCACACTTGGTGCACTTTCGGTCGACCGGCCAAAATAGTTCATTTTTGGCCTGGTTGACCGAACCCTACCTGGGTCAACCGTTGACTTAGGTCCCGGTCGATCGAGACCATGTAGTTCATTTGACCCCGGTCGATCGAACCACCTAGAAGTCAATTTTTTGACCTCCCGGTCGACCGAGCACTTTTGTACTCCAACTACCTGGTCGACCGAAGGGTCTCGGAGAATTCCCAACGGTCTGGTCGATCGAACCACACAGTTCAAAAGGGCCTGGTCGACCGAACCTCGGAATTTTGGAAAATCGCCCTTCCTTGGTCGACAGACCACTCAGTTCAAAACACCCCTGGTCGACCGAGCCATTTGAGTCTTGGTCGACCGAATCATTTCTGGTCGACCGGACCTCTCGGGTTGCTCCTATTTTTACCGCGGTTAATAATTTTTTAAACAGGGTTAAAATGTCTTAAACATCATTAAACTTTTCTAATAATACCCAATAGGTCCCCAACGGTCATATTTTCTCCCTTGCCTATATATATGAGTTCATTTGGGATAATTAGCCACGAGAGTAAAAATATTGATTAAGAGAAATTCTCTGAAAATCCCAAATCCTATAATACTCATATCCAATCCCCATTCACTCATGCTTACCTTCTTTGATCTCTTAAATCCTCTGTAAGTCGATTGAGTGTTTATAGTTAATAGGTTTGCTCTCCCATTCATTTTTGATTGATTTATTTTCATTGAGAGCTAAACCTAAGCATTCTTAGGAGACTTTGTGAATAAGTCTATTCTAAGAAAACTTTGATAGATCTTTTAAGATTTGCACCTTCATTGCAACATCTTAAGAAGATTGTATTTGTTTTTGGTTGCAAAAACATTTTCAAATATCTACTGTGTTTTTATCTTGAAAATATTTGCTGAGATATTTGCTAGTGTGATAAAATCTTTGTTGCAATATTTGCTAACTCATATATCCCTTGCTGAATACAAAGATTGAATATCCTTTTGCAAACCAAACTTATACGTTGCTAGAGCTTCATATACATATATGTATTGAGAAAACTTGTTGATTGAAATATATGAAGTTTGGATAATATATTTGTTTGAGCACTTCGATTGAATATCCTGTGATACAAAGATCATTTAGGTTTGCACTCGCACGCACTCATTACTACGATAGTAAATCTATTTGAGAGTTGACATCTTAGACCACATTGAGCTTACAAATTATTTCATATTTGTGGTGTATATTATTGCGCGAATTTGGGTACATATCTGCTTTACTTGAAAGCACAATATTTCATTGTAATACACTTTGGTTGTATTTCCAGGCACGGGCCTAAAGAGGGAGACTAGCCCTGGAATAGTCCCGGATTGGCTTAGACCCGGTTAGGAAAGCTAGGTACGTCATCCTGTTAAGGCGTGTAGGTTGAGGTTAGCCCCGCTAATTGACCTGGTTAAGGTTGAGGTCAGCCCTGTGTTAATTTGACCTAGTTGTAAACGGTGTCGCTCCACCCTTAAGTGAGCTACTAGTGGAATCCTCAAGCTTGCGAGCTTGAGGCGGGGATGTAGGCACAGTTGGCCGAACCCCGATAACATATCGTGTGTTTGCTTACATTTCCGCACTTTACATTTACCGCACATATATGTTATGGGTGAATGATGCGTATGACTTAATTTTCATATTATATTTATCTACGCATTTGGAAATTGCATAGATAGGCCCTAGGTTGTGCATATACTGTTGTTGAATACATTAACCTAGGAGAAAAAGTTTAAAATTCCAATTCACCCCTCTCTTGGGAATACACAAATTCTAACAGGGTCAGTGGAGGAGAGGAAACCATGGCAGAGGGCGGAGATAGAATACTAGAGGACACGAGGTTCAGGCAGTGTAGGGTCCTCCAGTTTGTCATACTTGTGGTAGGAGGCACTGGGAAGAGTGTCGAGCTGGTGGTGTGGTTTTCTATCGCTGCGGTAGACCAGGGGCACATGGTGTGAGACTGCCCTACCCCACTAAATGCAGTTCCAGCTCCCAAACCATACCGGGGAGGTTATCAAGCGCCACGTGGGGGCCAGCAGAGGAATACGGCTCCAGTCAAAGTGTTTGCGCTGACGTTGGGTGAGACTGATACAACAGGTGACGTGGTGACAGGTATGGTTATTATGCTTTATTTTAAAGTTATTGCATTATTTGATTTAGGAGCTACACACTCATTCGTGTCTTCAGGGTGTGTTAAATTAAGTGCGAAACACAACTATTAGATGTTGAATTGTTAGTGTCTACACTGACTAGATTTGTAGTGAGATGTAGTAAGGTACTCCGGGGTTGCTCAATTGATATTCAAGGGGAAATTCTGTCTGCTGATCTGATAGTGCTAGATATGCATGAGTTTGATGTTATATTCGGCATGGATTGGCTAGCAGCTAATTTTTTCAGCATAGATAGCCGAGCATGAGAAGTGATATTCAGATCTCTGGGATGAGCAAAATTCAAGTTTGTAGGGTTGCAAGTGCAATCCCCTTAGCTAGTTTCAGCTATCCAGGCCAGGAGACTACTACTGAGTGGTTGCTAGGGATTTGAGGCTGTTGTGAAGGAGATGTCAGAGAATGAATTGAAACTTGCAAGTACGTCTGTAGTGAAAGAATTTACAGATGTTTTCCTCGATGAGTTACTAGACTTGCCACTTGATCGTGAGGTAGATTTCCCTATTGATCTACTTCCATGCACAGTGCCGATTTCTAAAGTACCTTACCGGATGGCATCAGCAGAGTTGGCAGAATTGAAGAATTAGTTGCAAGATCTACTTGATAAGGGCTTCATACGACCTAGTGTATCTCCGTGGGGAGCTCCATTTTTATTTGTGAAGAAGAAATACAGATCTATAAGGATGTGTATAGACTATAGGGAGATTAATAAAGTGACTATCAAGAACAAGTATCCTCTACCCCATATCGACGATTTGTTTGACCAGCTCCAGGGTACACGGGTGTATTCGAAGATTGACCTCAGATGCGGCTATCATCAAGTGAAAGTGAAAGCCGAAGACGTCTCAAAGATGGACTTTAGGACCAGGTACGAGCATTACGAGTTTCTTATTATGCCATTTGGTTTGACAAATGCTTCTATGGTATTTATGGACTTGATGAATAGAGTCTTCCACCAATACATAGACCAGTTTTTTGTTGTTTTTATTGATGATGTACCGGTCTATTTAAGGAGCTATAAGGAGCATGAGATGCATTTGAGGCAGGTTCTGCAGACACTTCGGGAAAAGAAGTTGTAAAGTTCAGTAAATGTGAATTCTGGCTTGAGAAGGTCGTGTTCTTGGAGCATGTTGTGTCTTGAGACGGTATTTTTGTGGATCCTAGTAAGGTTGAGGCCGTAGTGAATTGGGCTAGACCGAGAAATGTCCAAGAGAGCAGGAGTTTCTTAGGGCTAGCTGGGTATTACCGTCGTTTTGTAAAGGGATTCTCAGCGTTATCGGGGCCTTTGTCACGACTGACGAGGAAGAATGTTAGATTTGAGTGGGATGACAGCGGTGAGCAGAGTTTTTAAGAATTGAAGCAAAGATTAGTCACAGCACTAGTATAGGTCATCTCGTCAGGGGGTAAGAGGTATGTCATTTACAGTGATGCGTTCTTGAAGGGACTTAGCTGTGTATTAATACAACTTGGTAGGGTAGTGGCATATGCTTCTAGACAGTTGAAAGAATATGAAAAGAACTATCCTATCCATGATCTTGATTTGGCTGCAGTTGTACACGCATTGAAGATTTGGAGGCATTACCTGTATGGCGAGTGGTGTGTGATCTTTTCCGACCATAAGAGTTTGAAGTACTTTTCCACGCAGAAGGAATTGAATATGAGGCAGAGAAGGTGGTTGGAGCTAATTAAGGATTTCAATTGTACCATCAATTATCATCCAAGGAAAGCAAATGTGGTAGCTGATGCATTGAGTAGAAAATCTAGGGAACTGGCATTGGTGGCTATGGAGATCCAGTATCCGATCATGATAGATTTGGAAAGACTCGACATTGAGTTAGTTAAAAGTGGTTCTTAGGCTCACATTGCCAGTTTAGTGGTGCAGCCTACTCTACAAGAAAGAATTAAAGCTGCTCAGAAAGAAGACCCAGAATTAGTAGAGGTGATAGATAGAGTGCATAATGGTCAAGGGGAGGAATTCAGTATTGCAGATGATAGTGCTTTGCGGTTCCATTATAGATTATGTGTTCCTACCAATATGGATATTAGGAGGACCATTCTCGAGAAGGCTCACAGATCTTTGTATACAGTTTATCCAGGTAGTACGAAGATGTATAGAGATCTGCGAGAGTCGTACTGGTGGAATGGTATGAAGAGAGAGATTGCCGAGTATGTAGCCCAGTGTCTGACATGCCAGCAGGTAAAGGCTGAGCCCTAGAGGCCGGCAGGGCAGTTGCAACCGTTATTTATCCTAAAGTGGAAGTGGGATCATATATCCATGGACTTCGTGTCAGGACTGTCGATGGTGTTACATGGCCAGAATGCCATCTAGGTGATTGTTTATTGTTTGACTAAGACCACCCACTTTTTACCTATCAAGATCAGCTACTCCCTTAACTGTTTGGCAGATATCTACATTCAGGAGATAGTTCATTCTCATGGGGTGCCAGTATCGATTGTATCAGATCGAGACCCGCGTTTTACATCACATTTTTGGAGGAGCTTGCAGGAAACACTAGGGTATTAGTTATCGTTTAGCACGACATTCCATCCTCAGTCAGATGGGCAGACTGAGAGGACGATACAAACAGTAGAGGATATGCTCCGAGCATGCGTATTGGATTTTGGGGGTAGTTGGACTCAGTTCATCCCATTGGTAGAATTTGCATATAATAACAGTTATCAAACCAGTATTGGCATGACAGCGTTTAAGGCGTTATACGGTAGGAGATGTCGTTCTCCTTTATTTTGGGATGAAGTGGATGAGCAACGAGTAGTGGGGCCAGACTTGTTCAGTAAGCGCGTGATAAGGTTCGGCTTATCAGAGACAGAATTAGAGTAGCTCAGAGCCGATAGAAGAGTTATGCTGATAATCGCTGCAGGAATTTGGAATTTGATATGGGTAATCATGTATTTTTGAAAATAGCTCTGTTGAAAGGGGTTATGTGATTTGGGAAGAAGGGTAAACTTAGTCCTAGGTTTATCGGTCCATTTGAGATTCTAGAGAAAGTGGAACCGGTTGCCTATATGCTAGTTTTGCCACTTGTGTTGTCTAGGATCCACGGCGTATTTCATATTGCTATGTTGAGGAAATATGTCCCAGATCCTTCTCATATCATTAATTATGGTGAATTAGAGCTCAGTGATTCACTGGTGTATAAAGAGGTACTAGTACAGATTCTGGATAGGAAAGTACAGGAGTTAAATAATAAGGAGATTCCTAAGGTAAAAGTTTTGTGGAGGAATCATGCGATAGAAGAGGCTTCTTGGGAGTCCGAGGAACAGATGAAGCAGAAGTACCCACAATTATTTCAAGAAACTTAAGCAGTTAGGTAATATTTCTTTTATAGGTACATGTAATGGTTTAATTAGTGTAGCATTTTAATTTTGGGAGAATTTTTCTTTTGTATATGTAATCTCCCAAGACTCGGAATGTAACCATGGTATTCCTCCACCATAAGTGAGGGTAAGTAATAAAATAAGTAGACCCTTTTTCTTTTAGGGATGATGAGTTACGTGAATAGTAAATTTCGACAATAAAATTTTATAAGGAGGGGAGAATGTAACGACCCGAAGAATAATGATATTTAAATAATAAGAAGAAAGGGAAATGGAAATAGGAACAGAAGGAGGCAGCTGACTTCGTCGATGAACGCTTAGCGTTCATCGACGATGTTGCATTTTGGATGGGATAATCCCAAGGAATTTTCAAAGCCTCATCAATGAACACAGAGGTTTTGACGAGGGCTCTTCAGGATCTTGTCGACGAAATTTCGTCTCGTCGATGAGAAGATACCGAAAGAGAATTTTTGGAAGCTTGAAATTTGTCGACAAAGGTTGAGATTCGTCGACAAACTTTCTACAGGACTCGTCGATGGGGTGACGTGGCTCGTTGATGAATCCCGCAGTATAAATAGGGTTAAACGTGATATTTCAGTTCATTTTCACGCAAGAACCTCTCTCTCTCTCTCTCTCTCTCTCTCTCTCTCTCCTCATTCGGTTCCCTACCATTCTCTCTAAGATCTCAGGCCGATTTTCTGCCGGTTCGACGATTTGAAGCCACCATGACGCTCCTAGGAAAGTTCTCTGTTAGTTTGCCGGAGCGGATTGTCGGTAGGGCTAAGTTGGAAACCATCCCAAATCCAGGGTAAGACTTTCTACTCAGTATTTGCCTATTTGACAGTTGTAGAAAGTGTAGTATGCGAAAAAATACTGAACTTTAGTTCTGGATAAAGTCGTTTTCATGGTGTTGAGTGGGGAACCCTGCGAATTCAAGAGTATTTCTCTTAGGGGCTTTTCAGGAACCAGGATAGGGGATAAAGTAAGTTAGACGTTTTTATGAAAATTATAAGTATGATTTTATAACATTTGATTTCAGATATATATGTATGTATGTATGTATGTATGTATATATATATGCATTATGTTAGGAAATACTGTTGAAAACGATACTATGTTTTGATTATACAAAATACCCATTTTGTGTGGCATGAGTAGAAATTATAATGAAAAACTGTTTTCTGGGAATATGATAAAGATTTAGATTTGTATAATGGAAAAATGGCGTACGGGCTGAGATGTTTATATGTTTTGCAGGCGTACGGGTTGTGCTATGTGTATGATTTGCCAACATACGAGCTGAGCTATGGATATATTTTGTTGGCGTACGGGCCGTGCTATGTATATAATTTGCTAGCGTATGGGCTGAGCTATGAATATGATTTTCTAGCGTACAGGCTAAGCTATGGATATGATTTGCCGGCGTACAGGCCGAGCTATAGTAAAATGTGAAATATCGACGTACAGGCAGATGATTTTCATGATATACGTATATATGCGAAATGATATGATATGATTTGATAATTAATGGTATGAATTATCCATGTATCACAGTTTCAATATATGATATATGTTATCAGAACCTGGTTGACTTGGTCTAGGCTAGCACTTGCATGGTACCATTGTTATGTGTCCATGGTCATCATGATCTTGATATTTTTGTTAACGCCGCTGTACAGAGTTGTGTGAGATTGGATGGTCGATGTGGTTTTTAAGAAGTGTGTGAGCGCCCCTGGTGTATGGACCAGGTCTAGCAGACCCATCAAACTTACAGACTATACTTTTGACTTGGCAGTGGTCGGCCAACCATTGTCGGGTTCCGCATTCAGGCCACACAACCCAATCATGTGGGGGTAATACATGACAATTGCCAGCTAACCAACATTAATGTTTTTGTATTACTATTTATATGAGATGAATTTTGCTATGGAAACCATTATGTTCTGCCATGTTTTGATTATACATGTTTTCCCTGAAATGATATATATATATATATATATATATATACAGTTCTACTGGTTATGTTTATGATTATATGTATACCACAGAAATGCTCATGTTGCCACACACTAGTGTTAGTTTATTTCCTTTACTGAGAGGTGTCTCACCCCAAATTTCATGAATGTTTCAGGAGCCCCTAATAGGAAAGAGGGTAAAGCTCCGCTGTTATAGTTCTGTTGAGCTGCCCTCTCTAAAAGGTAAGTTTTGGTGGGAACGTTTGGATTTTTGTGAAAATGTCCCTAGATTTTATTTTTGTGATGTATAAACTTAAATACAATGGATGTAGTAACTCTGGTATTGTGATGTATGGATTGTGTTTATGATATATTGATTTTATGTTTCCTGCTGCTTAGGCTTTTGCATTGTGATTCTTATGTATCCCTAGTACCCACAGGTCCGGGTGGATTATGATCTGCTAAGTTTTGTGATATTGATTTTATTATATTATGAAAAAAAAATGTGGAAATTAAACAGGTCATCACATTTATAGTGTTATGGTTATTTTGGAATCATGATAAAACAACAAGATAATTATATATTTTAGTATTATACAGTATCAGATCCCTGATGAATTATTTTAGACAGATTTAGTCAGTAGAGCATGGTATCATTGCTATTTTCATATCAGAGTGCAACCACATATCTTAGATAGTGTGTGGATTCCGTCAACCGTGCCTATGGAGAGATTGCAGTCTTCCTAGTATTCTGGGTTGAGGAGGCCGGTTCGACGAGGTAGATACCAGTATCGTGCCTTTGGAGAGATTGCAGTAAAGGCCAAACTGAGGATTGGTAGAGTATTTAGGTGACTTATCCTAGTAGGCTAACCAGAGTTAAGTCTATCCTACGGGCCGCACAACCCTGACATGAGGGGTTAAATCATGACAGACAAATTTAGGGATATTTCTCAGTTATTTATATATATATATATATATATATATATATATATATAGATTTCTAGAAGAACAACAGATATATTATATTCTTATCAGTATGGATAAATAGAAAACTCAGATAATACAATTGTATTTTAAGCCATGTAGGTGTGAGTTGCACAGTATTTACATGATATCTCAGTTCAGTTATTTATTAGTAAATTATTTATGTAGACTCAGTTATCACACTAGTAATAGCATATTTCTTCTTACTGAACGTTGTCTCATCCCAATAGATTAAGATTTTTTAGGTGATCCAAATAGACGAGCGGATCAGGCTCGCAGGTAGAGAGGTCATCTACACTACCCTGTCTGAAGGGTAAATGTTATCAGGGGATTGTATTTTTGAGTAGTATTTAGGAGTGTTGGGTAGAAGGTACTGGGATGATGTATGTATGCTTTGGGTTAATACTGGATTCTGATATTGTAATTATGGATGCATGACTTTATGCTTTCCGCTACATAAGTGATTTTAGGGGTATTAGAGTAAAATGATTATCAATATATTTTTTATATTACTCTAAAAAAAATGGCATGAAATTTTAGGTCGTTACACATAGTTTCCAAAACATGAAAATGATTTGAAAGTGCATGACTTGAACTTAATGCATATCGTTTTAGTGTCATGCATATTGTGCTTTGGCTACTAATATTCTTGTAAAGCATAAGTTTTATAGTAGTCCTAAGGAATTTTGGGAACAATAAAAATGTTGAAAAATTCGAGAGAGAGGAGAATGCCACCTTGAGCTTAAACGACTAAGAAGGAGTAAAACATAAAGGTATATCTATTCTCCTTCTAATTTATTGAATGATTCATGTTATGATTCACATGATATATTTTGTGTTAGATTTTTGTTGTGAATCATATGATAATTCTGTGATTATAGCTTGCTATCTTATGAGGTTCTTAAAAAGGAATTTCATTTATACCCATAAGATGTATAATATGAGGTTATAATGATGTCAATGCTCAAATAGTGTTTTATGCTTAAAATTCTAAATTTTAATATGCACTATTATTTTTACTAAGAACTATTGAAAAGCATGCCAATATGAATATATATATATATATATATATATATATATATATATATATATATGTGATAAAGATCCAATCCATTTACTTAATGTATACATATCATTGTTGTTGGTTTTTATATGATAATATTGGCTAGTGCATGCTTATATCAAATTTTTAGTTCTTAAATCAAATCTCATAAGTAGGCTTCAATAAATCTCATTCAAATGGACAATATTTTTTTAATGATGCTATATATATGCTTAAGTAGAAATATTTCAAATATAGTATATCATTGTCCATCACATAGCAATGGGGTTTAGGGAATTTATCATAATACTATATCATAACCCTACACTCATAATGGAGCTAAAATGCTTTTCAAAGCTCCTCCCTATATTAGAAAATATTTGTTATGCCAAACAACTGCATGTTGAAAATCTAAAACTTTTGGTTAAAAAACTTAATGATTTGGCTGCATAATCAAGGGGGAGTAGCTTTGCTTAAAATTCATCCAATAAACATATTAATTTGTGCTTACACTTTTTGGATGATTTGTAAAAGCTGAATGCTATTATTCATTGATTGTGAATTGTTTGATGGATAGTTTATTAATTGAATTAAAATGAATTGTATGATATTATGAACTGAACGTTTGCTATCCATTTGTGTTAAATGAATATATTTTCTGATGGATTGATATTTTTTTTAAAAAATTTGATATGCTTTAAGCTGAATACTACTATCCATTACTCACAAAATGATCACATCTTTTGATGGATAGTTAATTGTAATTACTGCACTGAATGCTCACAATCCATCTTTCGCCCAAAGATTAATTATATTTGATGGATGATTTATTTTTGGATACTCTGTTATTTGAGCTGAATGTTTACTGTCCATTCCTCACTTAAATGATATTTTCATTTAATGGACAAATTTCTTACTGCTTTATTGAATGTGCATGCTTGTACTGAATTCCTCCTGCATGACTAATGCTGTGATGTGAATTGCATGTTGGTAGAGATTATAGGTTCTCACATACTCAAACTAAATTATTATATATTGGATGCTTGAATCTATCAGGTTTAGTACATGAATGTTTGGGAATTATCCTATTTATAGACAGTATGCTGCTGAAATTTCGATAGACTTTCCCAAGTATATTAAAGATTGTAAAACATGCACTAAGATGATAATAAGTTAATGCATGCAAAAATATCTTTGGAATGATGAGTGAATTATAAAAGAATAATAATTTTTCATCCTTATTTGAAAATGCATGCACAAGAACATATTGGGAAGACTGCACTGGTCATATGATAAAATGCCTTAATAGATAACTAGTGTAGTTATGTTTAAAGGAGTGCTTATACTGTTTGGTTTACCTAGTGGAATTAATTTTTGATTAGTATAAGCAGTTCGTTTTTAGCACCCCGACCCGACACATGGGCCCAGGGTGCTACTTTAGTGATGTCTAAGTACCTGATACCATCATATCATACACGATATGCAGCAGAATAAATGAAACAATCTCAACATACTATTACCTGAATCTAAATCAACATATATATATCGAGGTTCTGTCCATACACATATTACATTCCAAAAACGAGTTCACCTACTCGATCCATATGACCAGCGATACAAACCCGAAGGCATACTATAATGACTACTCACACCTGAGTTCTTGAAGACACTCACAAAAAGTAACTAAACTAGTTTCCACCCCTTGGATCCTGCTAAACTTGATCTTTGGGATTCCCTAAAAAGATATGTTGTACAACGGGGTGAGACACCTCTCAGAAAGGAAGATTAAGTTAACGACAATGTGTGGCAACATGCTTTTCAGTGTATACTAGAATCATGCCTCTCTCTTTTATTGAACATAGTATGTACACTCATTTCTCATGACATAAATCAATACTGGAAAACAATTACGTTATTACATAAATATACAAATATGCATAAAAGATACACCCTAGAACTACTCGCTATGTATAAACCCCCGTGGTCAGGGTTGTGCAGCTCAAAGGTTGGACTAAAACCCTGGGGATCAACCCAAGCCAAGTCAACTCCCTGCTATATACGTCAGCAGGCTTTCGCAAGCATGCTTACAGGTCCGATTGCATCTCGGTCAATCGGCTAGGACCATCCAACACCACATGCTCGCAGATGTGGGCGCACATGGTCAACTGGTGAAACTCTCTCCAGCAACGGTACCACGCTTGCAACTCTGGGTCATAGGTTTCCTAAAGCATATTGCGCAATTTAAGTAAATAAAACTATACTTTAAAACTCATTTCACAAAATAAACTCTGGCCTCGGCCGTTTAATACAATCTCAAGCCTCGGCCCTCTCATAAAGTACAAACTTGGGCCTTGGCCCCTTTGTTACAACTCAGCTCTCAGCCTCTAAATAAAATTCTGCTATTTTATAAATCTCGGCCTCGGCCGTTTAATACACACTTGGGCCTTGACCCCTTTTTGTTACCAATTCGGGCCTTGGCCCTCTCATAAAATCCTTACATTTCTCAAAATAGTTCCAGAATATTTCGCAAACAGTTCAGTATTACACAAACATACCCATTCTGGTATTTTCATAATTCTCAAAATAATATTCACCTGCCACATAGTTTTCCATATTAAACACATAGCCCATAGGCAACCATGAAAACACTGTATAAATGGTTCGTAGAAACAAACCGATCTTTCCACCGTTTATTTCTACTCAAAATATCATATAGTATATCCTAGGCTTGAAAACGAGCCTTTTGAACGGTTGGTTTTTAGAAATCTCAACTGAAAACATAATATACTCACCCCACAAACATTTCTATTGGTTAAAAAATGATACAATATTGCATTAAACATAATCCCCTTACCTGATTTCGAAACATAAATCGAAACGCTCAGAAACCAAATCCCAACCTTTATTACCAAACTGAAAAATCTAATCCGCTAGAACTATAAACCCTAGCTCCCTAATCCTCGTAGTAACTTTCGATCGTCGTAACGGGCGACGAATGGCAAAGAACTATAGAGAGAGAGAGAGAGAGAGAGAGAGAGAGAGAGAGAGAGAGAGAGAGAGAGAGAGAGAGAGAGAATTTTGGGTTTCTTAACCCTTAAGAAATGAAAAATCCTATTTATAGGCCTTTTGACCCAGTTAGACTCGTCGACGAATTGGTCCCTCATCGACGAGCCATAGGAGGGTGTTCGTCACCGAACCTCCTCCATCGTCGATGAACCCAAACCTGATATTTTTCATGTCGGTCGGAATCTCTTCACCAACGAGACTCTGAATTTCGGCGACGAAGCACTGAAGGGCATTCGTCGACGAGAACATTGGCTTCGTCGATGAAGCCTGCAAATTCCCCTTTTTATCCTTTCTTATTTTTTACATGTTTGGGTCTCTACATGTTTCCCCTTCATAGGATCCCAAATAATTGAATAAACCTGTACATATAAAATCCAAACCACTATATAAATTTAAAACATGTACACATCTTATCATCCTAGGAGGAACTAGTTCATGGACACCATTTGGTCAAATTCTTTGATTTATGTACTTTCATTCTAGACTCAAATGGTAAAACATCATCCTTATAATCAAACGTTACATGTTTTGATGATGGTCCATAAACTAGGACAATTGCATGAATTAAGTAAGATTTTTGTATTGGACACACTCATTGTATATTCTGAGTTGTGTCATCCTTATTGAACCCCTATTGCATAATCTTGAGTAATAGCCTTGACTGGTTATATTGTTTTAAATTGAAATGCAATATGTCATGCACATAAGCTAAATGATCAATATTTGATGCATACTGAAATCCCTTGAAAATGATGAATATTTGATGAGTATCCTTTAATGACTATCATCCTTGAATTGTAATACAAGTATGTGTGCACGCAAATATACAAGGGGAGGTTAAGCCCCACTTTTAGGAAAAATGATAAGAACTTAATATCTAAAATCTCTTGCATGCTAAGTAATATTAAGAAGGATGAACATGTGATCGATGTACCTGAATGAAATTCATCCTTGAATGTTAATGCACTTATATATGCATGAGGCTATATCGAGGAGTTTAAGCCCCATCCTTGCGAAAAGGATTAATAGAACCTCTCCCATGAACTCACACTTTCATTGTTTCTACTTTTTGAGTCCTAATTTTGTTTTTGGTACCTTGAACATCATATCGTATCCTCATTGAATTATCTTTGATATGGATTGTTCCTGGTACGCATGAACACAACACATGACTTAAATGTTAGACTTTTAGTGCATGTGTGCTTTAGGAAATATTTTATTGGTAAAATACAAAATTACTTAACATATATCCAATAAAATTTATTTAAGAATGAGTACAGTACTTATATATTTTTAAACTTTAAATGAATTTTCACAATTAATATCAGTATAAGTAATTAACAGTTTCTAAGCACATATTCAAATTGATAGGCGGAGCACCTAGAAATTAAATTTCTATCTTGTTGTGCTCACCAACTTTTCTTTCTTAGATTTGATGTTCTGAATTCATTGTGGCATATGCTTTATTATAATGTTTTTTTGAATATCATAAATGAAAATATTTTGTTTGCCACAGTGTCTTAGGCTCTACCATGTGATCTGTGTTTTCAAATTGGTTTGATATTTTTCTGATCTACATGTTGGTTTTTCTGGTTATCTGTTGAAATATTTTGTGCATAAATACCAAACCAGAAAAGCATTGCTTGCTTTATCTTTAAATTAAAGTTTATTTTTCAGCAAGCACAACTCCCAAGCATTTGTTGAAAATCATAAGGGAGATATATATTTATATTATATATGTAAAGACCTGCTTAATTTCTAGTTTTTTTTTTTCACTGTAACATTTAACATATTCTGATACCAAATTATATTAAACCCAATCATTAACCTAAGCAGCAAGAAGTAGAAATCACATAACATTCATAACCATAGGTAAATATCTACAATACCAGAGTACTAAAAAGTTTCCCAAAATATACACATATATCTGTTCCCCAAAATACCCTCAACTATGCTGGGATATACAAAAATCCTTCACAATACTCACTTCACTGACAGGGCACTACTGAAGCCCCTCTATCTGCGAGCCTAGTCTGCTCGCCTACCTGGATCACCTGAAAAATAATTCAACACTAGGATGAGCCAACGCTCAGTAAGACAAAATATGCTATTACTAATGTGTAGAAAATGAGCTACAGTATGATGAAAATATGTTTTCATATAAACATATATAACTGAATATGTAAATACAATATAAGTAATAAAATTCACCCCATTTCCATGTTGCTTAACATAACAGTATCGTAGGTTACTATTCAAAATACTTCTATTATACATAAGTATGTTCTCTGTTTCTATAAATCTATACATACGTAATAGTAACTGAAAACTTTCCCTGTGGATAACTGTGTGTCATGATTTAACCCCTCATGACAGGGTTGTGCAGCTTGTAGGCGGGATTTACCCTGGCTGGCCAACCAGGAATAAATCACTATACTCCATCGGTCTGATCTGCCCACCTTAACCCATATCTGATGGGGAGCCTGTCCACGTCAAGGGCCTAGGTGATCGACCTACTACCACGTATTATCTAAATAGGTGGTTGCACTCATAACATAAATATCTGTAGCAACGGTATCATGCTCTGTAACTGCATAGTCCAACAGGGTCTGATACTATATAATATATCTCTATATACAACTATCTGATTTACTATGATTCTGAAATAATCGTAATAACCATGATACTGCATAAACTGTATTGTAATTCATACGTCATAATATTGAGAACTGTATAATCATAATACTGAAACTGCAGAATCATAATACTGGAATTCATATAATCATGGTACTAAAATTCATAAAATCATGATACTGAAATTCGTAAAATCATAGTACTGAAATTCATAAAACATATCTCCATACTATATTCATATTCTCAAGCCACACTATACTTTAATACATAATTTTCAAAATTTATTGAACTGTATAATATTTTAAAAATACCTAGCATAGCATATTTCCCTTACCTGACTACTAGAAAGCCCCTATGGTAAACTGGCCTAACACCCGCAGGACCTCCTACATAACATGTTGAAAACAACGTTTGCTAGAATAAAATATCAGTATTTCTTCACCTACATCATTTCTTATGATTGTCATAAGGCTAAAAATGGACTAAAAGACCTTACCCTGAATTTCGGATGAATTCCAACTAAATCCCACCGACGATCTGTCCTAACAAACTTGAAGAGAACTCCGCCAAGAATGTCGTGGTGGCTTCAAATCTTCAATCCGGCGAGGAATAGGCCCGGAAACAAAGAGAGAAGTGAGAGAGGGACGTAGAGAGAGGGAGAGGGAGAGAGAGAGAGAGAGAGAGAGAGAGAGAGAGAGAGAGAGAGAGAAGCGTTGAAAATGGATAAAAATTCGGGTTTTAGCTATTTATAGGACCAGATTCGTCGACGAGACACGTAAGTGAGACTGGTTTGATTCAACCTATGAATTGAACTGAGGAGTCTCAGTCCTGTAAGTGAGACCGGTTGGGTTCAACCTGAAAATTGAACTGGGGAGTCTCCGCTTCATAAGGGAGACAAGTTGGGTTCAGCCTTATAATTGAGTTGGAGATTACCTCGCCTCGTAAGGAAAGGTTGTAACGACTTTTGTTTCACCCGTTTAAGTGAGCAGTGATAGTAGAATCCTTGGGGAGTATGCCCAAGGCGGGGACGTAGGCTGGTTTGGCTGAACCTCGATAACAAATATCTTGTGTGTGTCTCTCTATCTTATTTAAATTCCTACATGTGTATGCTTGTTTATATTTATTGTCATAACAATTTGCATACATTCATTTAATTTAAATAAGATACTGCAAACGCGTGTGCTTGTTTTCACTGCTTAAATTATTTTACATACACGTGTACATTTTGAATGATATATGACATGTGGTGAATCGGCAAACTTTTAAATTAGCCAAAATGTTTTAAAACCCAACTCACCCCCCTCTTGGGATCACACCAATTCCAACAGTTTTGTTTTGATTAATATGGTCTAGTTTAGTTTTTTTAATTTGGTTTTGAGTTGTGTTCTGTTAGGTTTGTTTTGGTCTTATTGTTTGGGATGGTTTTACTAGTTTATTTGTAAATCCTTTGTGACTTGTTTGTAACCACGGTTTTCCTCCATAATAAGTGAGGGCTATAAATAAATTTGGGTTTTTCGTTAAAAAAAAAAAAAAAATCCCCTAAACTTTTGTGAGCATTAAGGTTTTAGTTTTAATTAATTAATTTATTTTTGTCTCAAGTATTCGAAAATCAAAATTATGTCAAATTTAATAAAGTTTAAGTTGTACTTTAATTTCATATCTCAAATTTAAAAATTATATTAAGTTAAAAAATTAATTATAATTTTATATTACATTTTATTTAAATTGACATAAATTCAATTCATGCTCCATATTCTAAATTTCCAAAATGAACTAATTTAGTGTAATAATAATTAAGCAAAATGTTGATTATACCGGTGTTTGTCTAAACTTTAAAAGCTGCGGGCAAAGGCAAATTGTTTTCCAAAATACAACTTTCTTGAAGTGATATTGCTTTAAAATAATATATAATTGAGAGTATTTTGGGAAAAACCACACAACAATATTTGACACATTGAAATGCAATGATATGAAATGAAATTAATTGTTTTATTTTTAAACAGTTTTTATTCCATTTTAGAGTACCAAATATTACATAAAAGAGTAAGAAGCTCTCTGGATAAGATAAATATTTCCACTAGAAAACATGATGAATACGAGAAAATATGAATACTTTTGAAAGCCTGATATCAGTGTTTGACACATGTCGGATATTTTCTCGAAGCATATCCAACACGTATTGAGAATTAATTATTTTATTTTTATTATTGAGCACGACCGAGACACTTCCAAGACACTTCTTGTACTGAAACATTATGTTTATGTTGCTCCTTTAATTCTATCAACAAAAATCAAGAAAAGAAAATACAAATAGGTCAAGGTATAGAGAGTCAGGTTCTCTAACATTGGAGTGTTTGGACTTTGGAACCCTAGCACAACTACACCAACCTTGTAGATCACCTTCAGACCTCCTAGCCCCCAAAATTCCCCCATCGCCATTTTGCCTCTTCTTGCTAATATATATATTCGCATTGCCCATAATGGGGCATGCACTTTGAGCTGTCTATTTGTTGCTCAACCAATATTTTATAGTATGATCATATTAGTGAATGCTCACAGATATTGTAAAGACTTTAGCTATCAAGCTTATTAACTGATACACAACAATACTTCGTGTTCAGTCAGCCGGTAAAGCAGGGCGGGACATGTTAACAACAATGTGGACAAAAATTAATGTTCATCCTCTCATTATTAAATCACAAAGAATCAATGAGCAAGGCATAAGAATACGGCGTTGCCCCCAGTCCAAGGCACATATTTTGATCCAGAAGAAAGAGAGCATTCAAATCTGGGGGTATAGCCCGTAGGCATTCTCCAAGCTTGGCATCTGCGGGTGTTTGTTGTTGCTCAAAAAATGGTGATAATGCCATTTTAACACTTGGTTAGTATCTCAGCCCCGTCCTGGGTTATTAAAATGGAGTGCTCAAATTGTGCCGACAGGCTTCCATCTTCTGTGACCACTGTCCAGTCATCTCTCCAAATTCTCGGTTTAATGCTACCAATTGTCAACATCGGTTCTGCACACAAAAATTAAAAATGAAACAAATGATTTGTTATGAAAAGTATAAAAATTAATCCCTGTCCACCACCACAAATTATGTGCTTAAGGCTCTCCCTCCCTAACATTTTGATATACATACACAAAAAAGCTTGAAGGGTGCAAACAAATAGATAAGATGAGAGAAGAGGGGAGATAGAAAGAAAAATAGCAATTTTGTACAAAATCGGTTCCAAATCATCTTATAATTCCTTTCAAGATAGTAAAGTTTTGACCCCATCTGCCTGTAAAATAAGTATAGCCGAACCACGTAAGTTTTCTATTTCGTCTCTATTTATTTTTCTGCATCTTTTACAACACGTTATCAGTACGAGACTAACTATCTGAGATATTTCTTTAAATCCTATTTAATTTATTTATTGTAAGTTTAACACCACAAGAGTAAAATATTCCCCACAAGAGAATGTCTTTTAAAGTTTAAAGAGTACCAATCTCCAGAAGAAATTGTTGGCTTTACAAGGCTTAAAATCTTATTTTGAAGCTAACAAACAAGTGGAACTTAACATTTTTGGTTGAGTGGTGAAATTTCAGAACTCACAAAGATCATATATGTGAAAGCAAGATCAAAGTGCTCACAAGGATCAAATGAAGCTTATATTCCAAAGGAACATGATCATATAAAGCTTAAAGAATACTTAAAGATATGGATGATATATTAAAACTTGACGACTATGAGAGGATGAACTTGATATTAAAGCTCAAAGAAAGAGTCAAGACAAACAAAGCATAAAGACTTAAGTGTTCAAGAATGTCAAAAATCGAAGAAGTCTTTATGTAAGTACTTCATTCGATTTCAATATGGATACAAGAAACTCTTAGGTTAATTTTTTGGACCTATACCTTTTAAAATACTTGAAAAATATTTTTATAAGGTGAAAAGATATTTCAAAAATGTTAAAATTATTTTTGGAATGAAAAACACCAAAAAGAGGTTTTTCCAAATGCTGTCATTTTTTCTACATCCGCATTGAGGTATATTTTTCTCTATCAAACACTCCTTATTTTAAAAAATGTTCAACATAAAAGTTGTAGGATTTTCTCTTACCTTTCTTTTGACACCAAGAACACCTAATTTGGAGTTGTAAATAAAAAGTTATGACCAAAATATTGAAGCGGGGTCGAAGCTGTCAGCAAACTGAACACTGTTCACGGCAGAACTTCAGAAGACTGAATAGCAGATAGAACCACTTCAGACGACTGAAGTGTAACTTTTGACGTTTGAAAAATTTCTTCAGAAGATTGAAGATTAAGTTCAAACTTTTGAAGATTTTGCTGATAGTTTTCTAAAGAGGCAGAACCATTACAGACGACTGAACCCGAAAGTTCAGATGTCTGAACACTGTTAACGGTCATTTCTTTTAAAAAGTTTTGAAATTCAAATTCATATTTCTTGGGCTCTAAACTTTGAGAAAACTTGAGGGACACTTTAAGATACTTGGGGAACACGAAATAGACTTGATTACTCATCTATAACTAACCCTCCAAGGTTAAGGATTAAATACACCAAGAAAATACAGCAAACAAGCTTTCTTGCTCTCAAATCTCCCAATTCTCTCAAAGCTCACTTGTGCAATCAATTTCCAAGTTTCACTACTGAGATTTGCTGTGAATTTAACAAGAAAATTTTGAGCCTACTCTTAAATTCTTTCAACCTAGAAAGAAGACTTACGGTGATATCTTCTCGAGCTTCATATTTTCATATTGTGAATTTGATTGAAGTATATAGATTTAACTTGTACTAATCAGCTCTTTATGAGAGCACTCTTTGTACACATCTATTTTTTGTATCTCTTATATATTGTGATGAGTCCAAGGTATTCGGATCGTTGGCTAAGCAAGGGGATATCGCTTAGAGAGGCGGGCTTTAGTCTAACTGAAGGAGTGACCGAGTGAGGGGATATCACTTGGAGAGGCGGGCTTTAGCCTACTGAAGGAGTGTGTAAACGGTGTTGTTCCGCCCGGCAAAGGAACTAGTTTTAGTGAATCCTTTGGTGGTTTGCCAAAGGCAAGGACGTAGGCTAGGGATAAGCCGAACCTCGTAAAAGCCGTGGTCTCACTCTCTCTTTCCCATACTCTTTATTTTCAGCACATATATTAACTGCGTGGATGTTTTAAATTCCTAAATCATATTTACTACGTAAATTTGGAAATTAAATAAACTTAAAGTTTAATTTTGATTTGCGATTGCGAAAACCGAAAGGGAGTACGTTAGTTGATTAATACTTTGCGGAAACCTCAAAAGGAGTACGTTGATTGATTAACATCCAAAGATAAATTAAGTAAGAGTTTTTTAAATTATGAATTTGGGGAAGAGTGTGGATGTTATGTTAAATATCAAATAAAAAAACAAATTACATTCTTTGCAGGGCTTACAATTTCATTCACCACAGGGTTGCAAACAAACTCCAAAAACCCGTCCTCAGTTCGGATTGCCGGTTGCAACTCGCCTGCATGAAGCCGGAATCGCTAGTAATCATCGATCAGCCATACGGCAGTGAATTCGTTCCCGGGCCTTGTACACACCGCCCGTCACACTATGGGAGTTGGCCATGCCCGAAGTCGTTACCTTAACCGCAAGGAGGGGGATGCCGAAGGCAGGGCTAGTGACTGGAGTGAAGTCGTAACAAGGTAGCTGTACTGGAAGGTGCGGCTGGATCACCTCCTTTTCAAGGAGAGCTAATGCTTGTTGGGTATTTTGCTTGATTGAATATTGTGTAGCTAATTGATTGGTTACTTGCATTGTGGTTAATTAGTTTGACTGGTTGATTGAATGTTTATTTGTTTTGTGGTTGTGGATTAGATAAAGAGAACTAAGCTTTTATTGTGTGATTGCTAAGTCAACAAGAAATCAAGAGTTCGTTGAAAGAATTAAATTAAGTTAAAGAATTCATAAAAAGTTTTAAAAGAAAGTATAAAACCCAATTCACCCCCCTCTTGGGACTACACCTTAGTTTTCAAGTGACATTAGAGCGGGGTTATAACAAATCCTAACAAGTAGTTATATAAATATCTATATGACACACATAGGAGTAGCTCCCTTCGGAGAGGGTCAATCCTCAACCTGGCCACCTATTTTTGTTGTTTGAACTATAGTTTTTGAAAACAGCATATGAAAATATATCTTCAAACTATGAATTGGAAAACTTGGGAGGTTGTCACGGATGGTGACCTAATTCCCTTTAAACTAGTAGACGGAAAACAAGTTCCTAAGGAGAAAAAAGATATGATTGACTTAGATCACAAAATACTGCAAGTTAATTCTAGCGCTATGAATGTTTTATATTGTGCCCTTGATATGAATGAATTTAATAGAGTAATGACTTGCAAATCGGCCAAGGAAATATAGGACAAGCTAGAAGTAACCTACGAAAACACTATAGATGTTAGAGATAATAGAATTAATATGCTTACAAGCGAATATGAAGCTTTTAAGATGAACCTAGATGAATCTATAACTAGCATGTACACTAGGTTCACTCACATTATAAACTCCCTCAATGCACTAGGAAAAACATACTCTACCTATGAGATGATAAGAAAAATTCTTAGAGGGCTGCCACCTATATGGAAACCAAAAGCCACTGTAATAATTGAAAGAAGAAACTTTAAAAACACTTCCCTAGATAAACTTATATGTTCTTTCCTTACATATGAAATGACAATGAATGAAATAAGTGGAAAAACTAAAACCCAAGAATCTATAGCTTTCAAAGTTTCAAAAGAAAACTCTAGTAGTGAAGAAGAGATGGATGAAGATGAAGTAACTTTCATATCTAAGAAGCTAGCGAAAATTCTAAGAAGGAAAAACAAATTCAAAAAAAAAATCCAAATTTGAATCAGATGATGAAGAAGAAGAAATTAGCAAAAAGAAATCAAAAAATAAAACTCCTACATGTTATGATTGCAACAAAGCCGGACATATTAAACCGGAATGTCCACTAATTAAGAAAGATTCTAAAAAGAAAAGACCATGAAAGCAACTACTTGGGACAACATGAGTACAAGTAGTTCGAAATGTGAATCAAGTGACCAAGAGATTGTTTACACTTGCTTCATGGCATGGGATGATGATAGAGAACAATGTTCCTCATCCAAATCAGATAATGAATATGATAGTGATTTATCTAATGAGTCCGATGATGAGAGCATGTCATCTTATGAAAAACTTCAAAATGACTTATTTAAGGTGCATAAGATGTTAATTAATGTGACTAAACGATATACTTCATTGAAAAATAAGAATGAAGGTATAATGAAAGAGTTAGAATCCTTTAGAACTGCTGAAAGAGAAAAGGATTCAAGAATCAAGAAAATAGAAAGTAAGAATGAAGTTATGACAAAAGAGTTAGAATCTAAAAATCTTACTGAAAAATGAAAAAGATTTAAAAATCAAGAAACTAGAAAGCAAAAATGAAAAAATGATAGAAGATCTTTGATCCCATCCTCTATGGAATATAAGAAACACACATATTTTTAGAGGATAAAATCAGAAAATTATCTCAAGAATTAGAGAAATCACAAAAGAAGGTTGATGACAAGAAAGATATTAAGATAAATGATCTCAAAAATTAAATTGAAGATAAAGAAAAGATCATTTACAACTTCACAAAAGGAAAGGAAAACTTTGACAAAATGATAGGCTCACAAAGGATGTCCTTAAACAAAGAAGGCATTGGATTTAATGGGGTTGAAAATAAAAAGAAAAAGAATCTTTACATAGGATATTTTTCAAAAGCATCCAAAGATTATACTAACACATCTTCTAATACCTACACTAACACCATATGTTACCTATGCAAGAAAAATGGTCATATAAAGTTTGAATGTCCATTAAAGAGAAAGAATGTAAAAATTCAACGAGTATAAAGAATAAAAGAAACATCACTTATGAAACCTACTAGACCCAAAAAGATATGCGTACCTAGATAAAAAACCTTGTATGAGACAAATAAATAACATTATTGACCAAAATCATAGGATGATTCATACAAGCTTAAAATAGAGAGTTTTAAAATTTGGAAAGAAAATTCATATGAAAGCAAAAATCAAGCATATTAAATGAATATTTTGATAAGAAACATTTTAAGAATGAGAGATACTTGTAGACAACTTGAGCAATATGACAAAGCAAATGAAAATGAAATACATGTTGTGCTAATTTGTTATATATACTACATGTATGATCATGACTTGACTCATATTAATAATGTATGACTCATTATATTGCAAACTTGAGCATGATTATAAAGCTAAATCTTAATATAAGAAGTATAGAGTTTGAGCATGAGATGATTGAGCAAGAGCATGAATCTTGATATAAAATTAATTTTTGACTATGCATGCTAATAATGAATCAAGTGGATAAATTTGTCTTGTGCTGCTCTTTATATTGGTATCCATGAGTTATGAATGATATTTTTGATATCCACGAACTACGCATGATGTGATCTTAGTTTTGGTATCTATAAAGTATTTTTGGTATCACATTTTAAAATTTTTAATTGGTATCACATTTTAAAAGGCTCAATTGGTATCACAAATTGATATTTAAGAATGATAAACATAATTGAACTCATGAGCATGTTATGATATTGATGATGTTAACATGATATTAGTATTTGATGATTGTGTTCATGAGAACATATAGGATATGAATCAATATATAAAATCTGAATGTATTAAATTCATGGGGAGTATTATGACTTATTACTTGTATTATGTTTCTTCCCAAATTATTAAATTGGAATCATGGAATAAATAATTGGTATCATGAATTATTATGCATGCTGAAGTTTAAAGTACTATACTTTTTATGGTTGCTCATAGCCTTAATACTTAAAGTCTTACTATTTTTGATTGATGTCAAAAGGGGGAGAAGTTTTGGGCAAAAATTGAGCATGATATTAAAAATTGGAAGCTTATTGAAATGATATATCAAAAGCAGGAGAAGTACTTGATATTGATTGATATTGACAATGAATAATGTGATGAGCACGATAGTAAAAGAGTTTTTGAAATTGATCATGATATTGTTAAGTTTGTCAATATGATGCTTATTGAAAGGAGGAGTCTTCCAAAGACTTACTCAAATTTTTGCTTCTTATTTGTCATCATCAAAAAGGGGGAGATTGTTGACCTTACAAAGCTTAAAATCTTATTTTGATGCTAACAAACAAGTGAAACTTAATATTTTTGGTTGAGTGGTGATATTTTAGAACTCACAAGAATCACATATGTGAAAGCAAGATCAAAGTGTTCGTAAGGATCAAATGAAACTTATATTCCAAAGGAACATGATCATATAAAGCTTTAAGAATACTTAAAGGCATGAATGATATATTAAAGCTTGACGACTATGAAATGATGAACTTGATATTAAAGCTTGAAGAAAGAGCAAAGACAAAGCATGAAGACTTAAGTGTTTAAAAATGTCAAAAATCTAAGAAGTCTTTATGTAAGTACTTCATTCGATTTTAATATGAATACAAGAAGCTCTTAGGTTAATTTCTCGGACCTTTCTACCTTTTCAAATACTTGAAAAATATTTTTATAAGGTGAAAAGATATTTCAAAAACGTTAAAATTATTTTTGGAATGAAAAACACCAAAAAGAGGTTTTTCCAAATGCTGTCATTTTTTCTACATCCGCATTGAGGTGCATTTTTCTCTATCAAACACTCCTTATTTTAAAAAATGTTCAACATAAAAGTTGTAGGATTTTCTCTTACCTTTCTTTTGACACCAAGAATACCTAATTTGGAGTTGTAAATAAAAAGTTATGACCAAAATATTGAAGCGGGGTCAAAGCTGTCAGCAAACTGAACACTGTTCACGACAGAACTTCAGAAGACTGAACAGCAGATAGAACCACTTCAGACGTCTGAAATTTATTTTCAGAAGATTGAAGATTAAGTTCAGACTTCTGAAGATTTTACAAAAAGTTTTCTAAAGAGGCAGAACCATTTCAGACGACTCAACTCGAAAGTTCAGACGTCTGAACACTGTTAACAGTCATTTTTTTAAAAAGTTTTGAAATTCAAATTCATATTTCTTGGGCTCTAAACTTTGAGAAAACTTGAAAGACACTTCAAGACACTTGGGGAACACGAAATATACTTGATTACTCATCTATAAATAACCCTCCAAGATTAAGGATTAAATACACCATGAAAATACAGCAAACAAGCTTTTTTGCTCTCAAATCTCCCAATTCTCTCAAAGTTCTCTTGTGCAATCAATTTCCAAATTTCACTACTGAGGATTTTTTGTGAATTTATCAAGAAAATTCTGAGCCTACTCTTAATTCTTGCAACCTAGAAAGAAGGCTTACGGTGATATCTTCTTGAGCTTCATATTTCCATATTGTGAATTTGATTGAAGTGTATAGATTTAATTTGTACTAATCAGCTCTTTGTGAGAGCACTCTTTGTACACATCTATTTTTTGTATCACTTGTAGATTGTGACGAGTCCAAGGTATTAAGATTGTTGGCTAAGTGAGGGGATATCGCTTAAAGAGGCGGACTCTAGCCTAATTGAATAAATGACCGAGTAAGGGGATATCACTTGGAGAGACGGACTCTAGCCTACTGAAGGTGTGTAAACGGTGTTGTTAGCCCGGAAAAGGAACTGATTTTAGTGAATACTTTGGTAGTTTGCCAAAGGCGAGGACGTAGGCTGGGGATAAACCAAACCTCGTAAAAGCCGTAGTCTCACTCTCTCTTTCCCTTGCTCTTTATTTTCAGCACATATATTAACTGTGTGAATGTTTTAAATTCCTAAATCATATATACTACGTAAATTTAAAAATTAAGTAAACTTAAAGTTTAATTTTGATTTGGGATTGCGGAAACCGAAAGAGAGTACGTTAGTTGATTAATACTTTGCGAAAATCTCAAAGGAAGTACGTTAATTGGTTAACATCCAAAGATAAATTAACTAAGAGTTTATTTAAATTCTAAATTTTGGGAAGAGTGCGGATGTTGTGTTAAATATCAAATAGAGAAACAAATTACATTCTCTGCAGGACTTACAATTTCATTCACCACAGGGTTGCAAACAAGCTAAACATCTTGATTGATTATTGTGTAGCTAATTGATTGGTTACTTGCATTGTGGTTAATTAGTTTGAGTGGTTGATTGAATGTTTATTTGTTTTGTGGTTGTGGATTAGATAAAGATAATTAAGCTTTTATTGCGTGATTGCTAAATCAACAAGAAATCAAGAATTCGTTGAAAGAATTAAATTAAGTTAAAGAATTCATAATAAGTTTTAAAAGAAAATTTAAAACCCAATTCACCTCCCCTCTTAGGACTATTCCTTAGTTTTCAAAGATGTTAAGATAGGTCTCCTAAAGAGGCTATGAATCTAGTCTCCAGAAGAGATTCTAAATATTTACCTTCTCAATAGAGTATATTTTTAACCTCCTAAAGAGATGTTAAAATCGACCTCCTCAAGAGGTGAGACGTTTATCGTCTAAATGAGGTAAGTACATTTAACCTTCGAAAGAGGTGGTAAATTATTACCCATTTTCATATTGTAATTGATATTATACTCCTAAGGAATACAAATTGAGAAAAAATAAATAAATAAATAACGTTCCTGAAAACACATAAAAAAGTAACCCCCGAAAGGATGAAAGTAATTTATATTTATTATTATCTCAATTTTATTTCAGTTTTTACATTTTGTTTTTTAAATTACCTTATTATTGTTAATTTATCCACATGTTGAACCTAAGCAAAGTTGAATTTGTTCCCCTTAATATTAAAGACAACAATTATTTATAATGGATTCTTGATGTTGATATCCATCTATATGCAATGAACTTGAGAAATACTATTTTAGATGGAAATACCACATCCCTGCAGGATCGCGCAAAAATTATGATCTTCTTCCGTCATCATTTAGATGAAGAATTAAAATTAAATACCTTACTATCAAAGACCCATTTATCTTATAAAAAAACTTAAAGGATAGATTTGACCATCAAAAGACTATGATTTTACCAAATGCTCGACATGAATGGTTGCACCTGAGGTTGCAAGATTTTAAAACAGTCAGTGAATATAACTGAACTCTGCATAAGATTAGCTCGAAACTAAAATTATGTGGTGAAAATATTATTAATGAAGACATGCTCGAAAAGAAATTTACCACTTTCCATCCCACTAATGTGCTCCTGCAACAGCAATATAGGGAGAGGAAATTTACTAATTTTTTTGAACTTATATAATGTCTTCTTGTTACTGAGCAAAATAACGAGCTTTTGATGAAAAATCAGTCAACTCATCCAACTGGTTCAACCCCATTCCTCTGAAGTGAATACAAATATATCTCGTAGTCAAGGATGAGACTGTAGGCATGATCGTGGGCGTGGTCGTGGTCGAAATAATTACTAGCATCAATGTGAGATTACAATACCCCAGAAGAGAGAAGACCCCCAAAAGCGAAATAATAATCAGAATCAACGACCCAAACATCATGAAAATAAATGCTACAGATGCGAAGGAAAAGACTAATTAGTCACGTACCTACCGTACGCTTAGACACTTAGTAGATCTATATCAAGTCTCTACAAAAGAAAAGAAAAGGAGTAAAGAAGTTGAAACAAATTTTACTGATAATGTTGTTCCAATAGACTTTGATTTTGGACCATCCAACTCTGTTTATCTTGATGTTACTGACTTTTTTGTAAATCAAGACGAAAATAATGATGTAATATTTTAAGATATAAAGTACGCAATATTATATTTGGATTTCAATAAATAAATTATCGTATTTATTGTTGTTATGATCAATTATAATAATGAATTTTTAAAATATGTATTAAAGCGCCGATTATCCTAAAACTTTGATCAATTCTAAGATGTCTGTAGAAGAAGTTTGTTTAGCTGATAGTGCTACAACACACAATTCTTTGAGATAAAAAAATATTTCCATTACTTTAATATATCTTCAACAAATGCAAATACAGTATCTAGTTCTAAAAATTTGATTGAAGATTCCGGAAGAGCTAATATAAAATTACCCAATGATATTTTATTACAAATTGATGAAACTTTATATTTCAGTAGATCCAGAATAAATAAATATGTTAAACTTTAAAGATTTAAGATTCAATAGATATCACATTGAAACTACAAATGAAGGCAGTAAAAAATTTCTTTATATTACTTCTATAGTTTTTAGGAAGAAACAAATTTTAGAAAAACTATCTTTATCTTTTGGATTGTATTATACAAAGATTAAAGCAGTTGAATCATATAATGTCTTGCACCAGAAGTGCAATGACCCAAAGTTATTTACACTTAGGCATGATCATCTTTGACATCCTGGAGATGTAATGATGCGAAGAATCATTGAGAATTCACAGTCATCACTAAAGAACCAGAAGATTCTTTTATCAATCGATTTCATGTGTACTACTTGCTCTTAAGAGAAATTAATTGTCAAAACATCTATTTCAAAGGTAAATCTTGAATCTCCTAGTTTCTTACAAAGAATTCATAGTGATATATGCGGACCAATACATCAACCATCTGAACCATTTAGATATTTCATGATCTTAATTGATGCATCTATTAGATGGTAACATGTTTCTCTATTTACTACTCGTAATATTGCATTTGATAGACTTCTTTCTCAACTGATTAGATTACGAGTTCATTTTCCCGATTATCCAATTAAATCAATTCGTTTGGATAATTCTGGTGAATTTGCATCCTAAACTTTTGATAACTATTGCATGTCACTTGGAATAGATATTGAACATCTCGTTGCTCATACCCATACACAAAATGATTTAGTCGAATCTTTTATTAAGAGACTTCAACTTATTACTAGACCTATAATTATGAGAACCGAATTGTCTTTATCTGTTTGGAGACATGTTATTCTTCATGCTGTATGTTTAGTTTGTATAAGGCCAACTGCTTACAATAAACTTTCACTCATGCAATTAGTTTCTAGGCAACAACTTGATATTTCTTATTTAAAAACTTTTGGTTGTGCAGTATATGTTCCTATTGCCCCTCCTCAAAGAATAAAAATAAGTCCTCAGCGTAAGCTTGGTATCTATGTTTATTTTGATTCCCCTTTTATTATTAGATATCTTGAACCTTTAATAGGTAATTTGTTTAAAACACGGTTTCAAGATTGTCATTTTCATGAAGCAGTGTTCCGTACATTAGGGGGAGCAAAATAAGTGTCTGAAGCATAATATGAAATCATAAGGAATGCTATGAGTTTATCTCATTTAGATTCTTGCACAAATCAAAATGAACTTAAAGTTCAGAATATTATACATTTGCAAGAGATTGCAAATTAGTTACCAGATACTAAGGTCATACTAAAATCACATATACCTGCTGCAAATATTCCAACACGTAATGAGGTCCTCGAAGGACAACAGCCGACTAATAAACTAAACCGCAAGTTAAGCGTGGACGGTCTATTGGTGCAAAAGATAAAACTCCTAGAAGGAAAAAATTGAAATCTGTATACACTCCAAAAAATGTTACAGAGGTGGATAATCCATTCAACATTCACAAACACGTTTCTCCTGTAAATGAAATCCCTATTATGGAACCTCCCGAAGAGAGATCTCCTGAAGAGAAAACTCTTGAAAATACATCCCTTGAAAAAGGGTAGGTACTTGAAAATAATAATGAGATTTTCATTCATTACACAGAGAAATGTGTGATAGAAATAACATTGTTGTCAACAATATATTTACATATGCAGTAGCTACTGTCATTACCAAAAGTAATGTGGATCTTGAACCTAAATATGCTAATGAATGCCAATATAGAAGTGATTGGTTAAAATGGAAAGAGGCTATCACAGCAGAATTAAACATTATATTAAAAAGAGGCGTTTTTGAACCTATAGTCCAGACATCAGAAGATGTCTAACCGATTGAATATAAATGAGTATTTGTACGCAAGCAAAATGAAAATAATGAAATTACTCAATATAAAGCAAGACTCGTGGAACAAGGTTTCTCGCAGAAACCCGAAATTGATGATGAGGAGACATATACTCTCAAAATGGATGAAATCACTTTCAGATTCTTAATTGGGCTAGTAGTCGCTGAATGACTAAGCATGCGTCTTATGGACGTAGTAACAACATATCTATACGGGTCGATAGATAGTGAAATTTATATGAAAATCTCTAAAGGATTTAAATTGCCTGAAGCAAAACCCAGAAATTTATATTCAATTAAACTCCAATATTTTTTATATGGATTAAAGCAATATGGACGCATATGATATAATCGATTAAGTGAGTACCTTGTGGAAGAAAGATTCATTTCCAATTTTTTCATGCGTTTTTTATTAAAAGATCAGAATCCGGATTTGCTATAATTGTAGTTTATGTGGATGATTTGAATTTAGTTAAGACTCCTGAAGAGCTCACTAAAGCTGCATTATTTAATGGCATAACTTGAGATGAAAGATTTAGGAAAGATAAAATATTGTCTTGGCCTACAGATTGAACATGTAAATGGCGAAATTATTGTTCACCATTCTAAATATACCGAAAAGATATTAAGACAATTCTATATGAGCAAAGTTTATCCTTTGGGATCTCCAATGATGGTGTGATTCCTTGATGTTAAGAAGGATCCATTTTGACCTCATGATCCGGAGGAGGAATCACTTGATCCTGAAGTACCATATTTAAGTGTTATCGGCTCTTTGATGTATCTAACCAATTGTACAAGACCCGACATTGCATTTGCTGTAAATCTACTAACAAAATATAACTCTGCTTCTATTTGGTGACACTGGAGTGGAATTAAGCACATTCTAAGCTATTTGAGAGGTACATCTGATTTGGGTCTATTCTACTCATTTGATTCTAAGTTTAAACTAGTAGGATATGCAAATGTTGGATAACTATTCAATCTTTACAATGTTAAATCTCAAATTGGATATGCATTTATTTACGAAAAACCTGTTATATCTTGGAAATCAATAAAGCAGACGGTTACAGCAACGTCCTTCAATCATTCTTAAATACTAGCTATCCATGAAACTAGTAGAGAATGCATGTGACTCAGATAAAGTATTTCTCATATCCAAGAAAATTGTGGTCTTCAATCAATCAAGGGTATTCCAATAGTTTTATATAAAGATAACGCTGCATGTATAGCTCAACTAGGAAAGGATACATCAAGGGTGATAGAATGAAGCATATTTCTCCAAAATTTTTCTATACACATGAACTCCAAAAGAATGGTAATATAGATGTTCAGCAGATTCGATCAAGCGATAATCTAGCAAATTTGTTCACCAAAGTTTTGTCTACTACAATATTCAAGAAATTGGTTCATCTCATCGGAATGACACATCTTAAAGATCTTAGGAGAAAGAGTTAATATACGAGTAACATCCAAAGTGGAGTGTTATGAAAAGTATAAAAATTAATGGCTGTCACCCCTTCATTTTTCACCATCATAAATTATGTGCTATCCTTGTTGTCCTATAAAAGGAACCTCTCCCTCTCATTTTGATATACATACATAAAAAAGCTTGAAGTGTGCAGACAAATAGAAAGGATAAGAGAAGAGGAGAGATAGAAATAAAGAAAGACATTTTGTACAAGGCCAGTTCTAAATCATCTTATAATTCCTCTCAAAATAGTGAAGTTTTGATCTCATCCGCCCATGGAGTAGGCATAGCTGAACCACGTAAAATTTCAGTCTTGTTTCTATTTATTTTTCTGTATCTTTTACAACATGATTCATATATATGATAGTTATGCACATGTAAATTGGAAGTTATCATTCAATTATTTACATGAATGCTAGGAAATCAAGCTAAACATAGAAATTGGTGGTTGGGAAGACTTAGCGGTTGTTACAACAACTATTTTGAATTTCTCGTAAGTAATTTCATCTTTGTGGTGTCTATCAAGCATTCTCTATTGTAATGGTCCTAGCCCAACTCCTTTGAAGTATTGTCCGCTTTGCCTATTGACCTCCCAGATTTGTCCTATAAAATGCACCTCACTTAGTTGGAACCCAAACCCTCCTTATATGCCCAAGATCTCCCTTGTACACATTCGATGTGGGACCATGACAGGCTCTCCCATCTAATATTTGAAGTCCTCGTCAGCATGATTTTCCTTAGTACACATCCGATATAAGCTCATGACAGATTATTCTGTTTGATTTCTGACATCCTTGTCAGCATGATCTTCCTAGTACACATCCGATCTGAGACCGCAACAGGCCATCCCGTTCGATCTTTGATGTCCTCATCAAAGTAGTTTACACCTCTTTGTAGGATCCACTCACAAGATAGTACCCCCAAGGTGGATCCACTCACATGATAGTACCCACAAGGATGCTCTGATACCAAATGTAACGGTCATGAGTCCAACTCTGGTGAGGTATTGTTCGCTTTGGCCTATTGGTCTCACGAGTTTATCCTATAAAAATGCACCTCACTTAGTTAGAGCTCAAACCCTCCTTATAAGCCCAAAATCTCCCTAGTACACATATGATGTGGAACTGCGACATCTGTGAATTCCTGACATATTCTGCTCAAGGTTGGTTATCTCCTTGATTCCATCAGCATCGAATGCAAATGACCATAGAAAACAACGAGGTAATCGGTTTCTTTCATACTATAGGGGCATAAGCTTCTTTATTAAGTCTGGGTTTTGGCATTTAGCATTTATGCATCTCACTCCGCATACTTAGTTCCAAAGGTCATTAGTGCAGAACAAGCAGTTTTAAAGGAAAACTAGTCCAACCAAGAATAAAATAATTTCTAACCTAATGGCAGCATAGAATTTGATACATACATCTTTTCAGCATCACATAAATGTGAATATCCAAGATCTAAGCAATCCAAAGAAAGTAACAAGATCATCAAAGGTGCAACTATTCTAAAAATTCCCTCTAGAGTTTAAAAAACTTTCCTTGTTTGACTCGATCAAATTTGGAGCCAGCAAGCACAAGTACGGATTAACTCAACCAAGTTTTGAGAAACATAAAAAGAAATAATCTCAATTCTACTTGCACAACGTTGGGAGAAGCCTCAGATTTGTATAAGACGTAAGACAAAATTATATTGAATTTCGTCAAAATCTATCCAAATCTAAATCCAAGACCCAACATCTATGCTCCCAAACACACTAAAAATGTAATTGAAGTACTTATTAAAGCACACACACAAACTGCATAACACAGTGAATATTCAACTCCAATTCTGAGAACAACAAACAGAAACCAACATGAACATGCATGCTATTCCAGCATAGAAGACAAGAAACTACATAAATAAAAAAGGCTGCCAATAATTTTTAAGACCAAGACAAAGAAGTTTGAGCCAACTCTAAAGTGTTTCAACAAAAATTATTGACAAAAATACACATAAATGGATTGCAAGTGCTCAGTAAATTAATCAAAGCTTCTTTTTTTTTGGCCATTTATTATATCATTATATCAAATTCTGTGTGAGTTAATATTTACTTGGACAACTTTGAAGTCAGAACACTTACATGTAAAATTTTCACTCCTGCAAGGCTTAAAAAAAATTCTGCTAACCAGATAGTTGGTGAGAAGATCGAGGTAAATTTCAAGAGAGAAAATATATTACCAATTGTGAAAGTTTGATTCAACATCATATGCCCAGCTTCATTGTTTCCTAGAAAGAAAAACAAGTGTTATATCCAGCTGAATTCATGGAAGTTTTGACAGAAAAGCACAATATAATGAAGATGACAATACAAGCTAAAACAGGGACCATTCTGTGAAGGATCATATCCTAACTTTAAAACTTGGGAACATAATAATAAATGATGAATTTTTTCCCAAGTTAGAAGAGGAATTTTTACAGGCCTCAGGGTGCACACATTCATTATACATAGAAACCATCTCTAACAGTAGTACATTGTTTAGATCTGATCAGATGTTCTACAATAAATATTTACCCATAAACTTCCTGGTGTAGGTATTTAATTTTGACATTCCAGTCATAGCAGCACATATTCACATTCATCAAACAACTTGGATAATGTGGTTAAACATCCACTTTCTATGACTAACTAATCCATGCATGAATGGAAACAAAGTTAACCACTGGTTCCTGTAAGGAAAACAAACTTCCAAACATGGGCGGAAATGCAAGTAAGAAAACCTTCCCATCCCCCCCCCCCCTTTCTCCCCCTCCCGCTCCCGCTCCCCAAAAAGAAAATGTTCCCTTATATTAGATAAAGTTGAGAAGAATTGTACACTTTTGGGGACTGCAAAATTTTGTAAAAAGTACAATCATCCCTGTAACTTATTATATTTTGATTAGTTAACAAATTATTTTATTCATCACAATTTACAACTTTGTGTTGACTCTATGAATCCAATCCAGTTTTGATAATGAAAAATTACTTAGTATCTTACCCGTGCATTGAGCTTTTGAACAGGATCATTACTTAGCACACATGGATGGTAAGAATGCTATGGAAGCTATGAAAAACCTGAAGCACATACAACTTGGCCTGTTCCATGGAAGTTGAAGGACAAAAGGATGAAGATGGTTCAACTTTTCAATTGTAATGTGCATTTAGTCGTATTCGTATTTACATGTCTCATAAGATATAGTTGGAAGCTCAAAATGACCAATAGACGAACCTTAGGATGCATGTTTTTCATGAAACATTCATATGCACTTGTTCTAGGTTGGATCTACATCTTAGAAGGTTAATAGTCCCCTGGCCTCACCGATGAATGCATGAAGGCCACTCGTCGACGAATGCATGTTCCCGTCAACGAGAAAATACTGAGACCCTAACTTTCTTAGACAGACCACTAGTCGACGATTCCCCTGGTCTCGTCGCCGATCGAGTGAAGGGCGCTCATCAACTAGTGTGTCCACTCATCGACAAGTCTAGCGGGCAAACTGACGCTCCAGCGCTTAAACGAGCATATATTTTTTTTAATTAAAATATTTTTCAATGATCCAACGGTTGGAAAATGTTTAGATGCCGAAAATGCTTATATATATCAAACCTAAAATCCCTAAAACCTAGTTTTACACCTCTTGCCTACACTCTATCACATTTAGACATCTTTTGGGCATTCTCTCAGTATTCAAAGGGCATTCACTCACATCATCTTGAAAAGCATTATTGATCTTGAGATTTTGAGGTTTGGTAAAGTTTATTTTGAGCATTCAATCTTTTCAAAGTTTATCTAGTCTCCTATTAACTTTGTTTAAAATCTTTATTGGGGAGCAAGAATCCTAGTTTTCCATATATCCTTTATTTGAAAAATCTTTTGGGGAAAAAGTTTTTTGTTTGTTACTGGGGCTTGAATCTTTGAAAGTATTTACCCTCATATTTTTATTCAAAGATTTTATTTTTGCAAAAGTTTTTAGAGCAAACCCTAGGATCTCCAACACATGTATTATTTGAAAATTTATTTTTTGGAGAAATATTGCATTGGGTTTAGATCTTTGAAGAAACTCATCATACATATTTTTATATACAGAGGTCATATATTATTTTATTACAAATATCATATTGAGATCAACACATTTACTCCATTGAGCTTCAAGTTATATCTTAAGAGAGTGTGTAGGATTTCACTTGTACACATTAGCTTGTTGAGAAGCATCTGAGTGTATCTGAAAATTTTCATTTGTCACTTGTATTGATGGTTCGAGTTGTGAATATGGGAGGAGGAAGCTACGCCTCTTGTAAACAGCAGATTGTAAAGAGGAAATTGTGCTTCTTGTAAGCAGCGGATTGTAACGGGAAGCTCCGTCCCAAGTTAAGGAGCGGTATAGTAAAATCCTTGGGTAGTAGCGAGGACGTAGGTTGGGTTGGCCAAACCGAAAATCTGGAGTGTGCATCTCTCTTCCCTTGTCTCATTTTATTTCCTCTTGCGCTTGATTATTTGTTTATTGTATATGTTTTAAATAATTGCTGCACTTGAGATTGATTGGGTAGTACTAAATTGCTTGAGATAATCTTAACTTGAATTTATTAAGTTGTGTGATACTGATATTTGAATATCTTCAAGCTAGTGTTTGTAGTTGCGATTTTAAAATTAGGACTTAAAAGGCCTAGAATTTTAAAATAACCAAATTCACCCCCTCTTGGGATTACACCTAATTTCACACTTTGCCCTTCTATATTTTGATCAGTCACTAGCTGGTCCTGAACCATCCTCAAATTCTTAAACGATCAATTAAACCATAATTGTTTACTCCATAGTTTAAAATTTGCTGCACCCTCTGCCCTCTCCTCCAAAACAAATAAACCCGCTGCCTCCAAACTGGTCTTGAATTTGGCAAACATAAAGTTCTACCATATATCACGAGAACTCAGACTTAGTAACAATGTAACATAAAAAATAAAATATCAATAAAAATAATATATAATAAGTGCTGCAACATGCAATACCTTCAATGGCCAAAGAAAAATAGGGGTTTTATATTTGTGAAATAAATAGAGCAGCCACCAACTTTTCACCTTAGGTGTGATTGGTCATCTAATTTTTCTACCAATTTAGCTAAGGTTGAAGAATTTAATGTAATTCTACTAAATAGCAGGAATTGCTCTAACGCAAAGCTCAGGGTATTATTTTAACCACAAGCCCCATTTTTCCAAACATTTTGAAAAACAAAAATACAAAACAAAACAAAACAACATTGTATTGGGGGTATTATTTATTTATTTATTTATATTTTTTGGAAAAAAAAAAACTTTAACTTTTAAAATGAAAAAGGACATTATCTAAGGCCCTAGATAAACAGCCAAAAATTCTAGAAAAATCCAAAAGAAAACCTTAAATAAATGAAAAAATGAGCCCCAAACCGCCCTAGAACTTATTGCTAACTTTTAGAGGCTGAGGAAGTATGTATGAGAGATAAATCACAAAAAAATGTAGACAGATAGATGGGAGGAAGGAGAGAAAAAAGAGTTGTTCTCCAAGAGGGCTTTGGCTGATGCCGGAGGGCTTGTATAGGTTGTCAAAGAGAGAGAGAGAGAGAGAGAGAGAGAGAGAGAGAGAGAAGCTCCACCAATTGGCTCTGAGCCAACCTTGGAAGGCCCAAGTCTCCATGACACGCTTCATATTGCCACCACAGAGAGAAAGATGGGAGAAAACATGGCGAAAAAGCTAGAAAAATATGGGAATAAAGGACAAGAAAAAAAAAAAGGAGAGCAAAAAGAAAGAAGCTTTTCATAATGGATTTGGGCTAGCCTTGGAAGGGTATGGTTGCCATAGCTCACTCTGTATTGCCATACAAGAGTGAAATCGAGAGAGAAGATGTAGAGAAAAACAAATAAAGATGGAAATGAAGGAAGAGAGAGGACAGGGAAAAAGAGGAGACAAACTTTGCTGCCCAGGCCAGCCCTCGAAGGGCTGAATCATCCCAGTCTGTTTCCAGACACTGGCAAAGGGTAAAATAGAAAGAAAAAATATAAGAAAAAGAACAGAGAATTAAAATAAGAGAGAGAAAAAAGAGGGGAAAGGGAGAAAAATAAAGTGAACTAGGGTTTCTTCAAAGAAAAATCCGAGCTAACCTTAGGCAGAATGAACTATCGACAGTTGTCCATGATTGGCTAATGTCTTTGTATGACGTTAGGCAAAGATAGAGTATAGTTTGTGCTTTAATCACGTGGAGAAAGTAAGTGATGGGGGCGGGGGTATTCACATGACATCAAGATTGGACATTTTCAATAGGAGAGAAGGGGAACCCTTGGGTTGTGTTTTAGTTCACAGAATATCTTTTTAGGATGGAATAAAATGAAAATGTAATTAAAAATGTATAGGGATGTAATAATTTTAAAAGAAGTCACCCATGCTAAAGTTTGCTTTATTCTGTCCAATGTAGAATATGATGGAAATAGGCCTTTCCATTGTAAAATTTAGGAATAGCTATACCTTGTCTATTCTATGTTATGAACTCCAAAAAAATTTAAAAAAAAAATTGCATTCTTATTTGCCTAATGGTGTAGCACAATTTTGATGTAAACTATTAAATTCTTCTATTATAATCACTATATTCCTAATACACATTCTGACCGACCAAACATGACCTTAGGGATTTAAATGATCCTGGGGTGGACACTTTAAAAAGCAATAAAAGGCAGTCCTTGGAGATTTATACAACTCTAGGAATGGCTACCAGAAAAAGGAGAAAAGGTAATCCATCGAGATTTAGCTGACCCCAAGAGTGGATTATCAGAGTAGTGGGCAGTCCTTGGAGATTTATATGATCCCAATAGTGCAAATTTAACTCGTGAGGATTTATATGACCTGATTACGAAATAGAAAAGCAAAATCCTTATATGACATCCTCAATAGAATTCCATAAAGGAGATTTTGTTTCTGCAGATTACGCAGAAGCAATAAGCAAGCGTGAAAGTATATTGAGTCAAGTGGAATATTGTAAAGCAACACAATTCATATATTACGCCTTAAGGTAATAATCTGTGACACTAGAAGAAAGTTGCCTAAGACTGCATAATTGGTCCATTATTTGCTCCCTTTAATTTTCTCTTGAATATATCTCATTTTGGACCATGTGATAACAGGTGGCTCTCCAAGATACTTTTTGTCCCTTTCAACTTTTTGCCAACATTGCTTTGCCAAACCAAGAAGTTTAGATTTAGCTAAGTAGATACTCTTGTGGTTAGACAATCTATACCAATTAAAATAATTCTCCATGTCATCCAACCAATCTAGGAAAGGCTGAGGACCTGAATGACCATAAAAAATAAAGACACCTAGGTTTTATCAATTGTTTAGAATTGCCAACTAGATGGGAGCTAGATATGTGGAATCGATCCATCATTTTCTTCCATTAAAACAAAAGGAAAATATGGACCAATGCAAATTCAAACAAGTACCAAATATAAGAAACACTAAATCAGTTTTCGTGGAGTCCAAGCAGTGGAAGTTCATTCAACATTACTAAACAGCCCTTCCGCTTTGTAGTTTCAAGAGATTCTTCAAATATTTCACCTCATTTTCTCACTGACAATCCAATATAACTCCACTTAAAAATTTGGAGAGTGTGCCAGCACACTGAATTTATCCTCCAAAAAATATGTGCTAAACAATTGAAGATGGACTTATTCAAGCGAACATTAACGTCTCATAAAGGAAAGCTTATTTGATGCAGTAAATCTCAAAACACTGCAGATAGGCCTCAATCAGAATGCTGGCAGACCTTCAACTCTGAAATTTGCATTGGCTGTCCAATATTTTGAGCTAACTTCCCAATTTCTCAAGTTTCCACAAAATAAAAGCCTACAGAATGCAGCAATGAAGTCTGAATCCAGTATTGGTGCTGAAGTTATCCTCCAAATATGTAACTTGCACTAGCACTTGAATTTTCCTCGATTGAGCTTCAAAATCCAGGGAAAAAGTAGTTGGAAACAAATTCTCTCTAAACTGGAAGCAGGAGAAGAATCTAGCAGTTCCTCACTTGCAGGTTGCATGTGCCTCCGGCAATGGTGCTCCAGATGCTAACAGATTGAGGGGTGGTGAATCAAATGGTGGCGGTGGTGTTTCAAGTAAACATCATCAAGAGAGATTTTAAAGGGTGGTCAGCTCGAAAACATCAAAACATTCAGGTAGCATTTGGATCTTCTCCGGTGGATGATGGAACTTCAGGGGGTTGTGTTTCGGAGGGTTCTGATTCTGGCAGTGAAAGAAGTGTCATAAAAATTTTTCTGGAATAGCCTATTTATACAGAATGGTAAAGGTGGTCTTATTGGTGTTTGAATTTCAGAGGCGCAACTGCAATTTCTTTGGAAGTTACAAATGAACTCCTCGAGGCTTTTCCTGCAATTTCTGAACTTAGGATGCTTGTTAGGTACTTACAGTTATGCACAACACTTACAGCAATTGAAATTGATTCAAATTAACTATAAATTGTTCTTACGTGTGACAGCAATGGTAGAGGCAGAGGAGTGTGGATACGGTTCTAGGGCTACTCTGCTGCCAAATTGATGTAGGACAGCATTAGAAGAGAAAATTGAGAGAATAAGGGGAGAGAATTAGATGAAGAGGAGGAGAAGAAGAACAGAAAAGAAGAGAAGAGATAAGACTTAAGAGGGTGCTGGACAGCGGGGACAGAACATAATAGGGAGAGAACAGGAGATAGAAGAACAAAATTGAGAGACTTTAGATAGAACAGAGGGGAGAAGAAGGAGAAGAAAGGAGGAGGACGAACCTGTGAGAGAGAGAGAGAGAGAGAGAGGGAGGGAGGGAGGGAAACTGTTCTTGCAATTCTGATTCAAACAGTAACTGTCCAAGTAACTTAGACCAGTATTTATACCCACTACTACTAACATATATTTACATAAAAACCCCTATAAAACAAGAAATTACAAAATAAGCACAAAGGTACTTAAATATGCAAAATAAACGTAAATTAACTATACTTCTAAAATAACCAAAGTTTTCCCAAGCTAAAATAATAGAACCTAGCTACAATATAAACATCTAAAGTTCTCCATTGGTGATTGCCCATCACCATGAGGCATGAGTTCAAAAATAAAGTTTGAATCCCAGAACATTTATATACTGTTAACAATAATAACAATGAATGATAAAAAAAATCCTAAGTTCCAAACCATAAGATCAAATGAGTGATAATAACCAGCAGATAAACAGTACACAGATGGCAATAAAAGCTATAGCCTAGCACAACAGCAAATGGAGAATAAAGGAGTTCAGGATAATTACTGAAATGTAGAATAACAGGATCAGCATGAAATACACGTCCAACTCCATGGCCAACAAACTGTTGGACAACACCATAATGAAATTTATCTGCATGATCACTTCAATCGAAAACAATACAATGAGAAGATATAAAAATCAAAGCTTAACATTCATGAACAAACACATTATGCTTCCAACTGCACATGGTTACGTGTTAACTGAAAACCAGTACTAAAAGAAGACTACAATGAATCTTCAATGTCAGCATAAAAACTTCAAAAGTTCAAGTATGCGTACGTGTCGGTCCTGTCCCCAGACATTTTTACTATACCAGTTTCCAAGAAAGAGTTGTAGAAAAATGCTGGTTGGCTTAGAAGTGAAAGTCACAAGTTACTAAAACAACTGGCGACACATCTAATCCATAGGTAATTATTGGTGGTGGGGAAAGCAAAACAAAGGCGTTAGGGGGCAAGGTTGGATTTTTTTTTTTTTTCTTTTAAAGAAATAAACAAACTAAGTACATCTGAACATGCTGCATGTACTCATATTTTTTGTATCAAGATATCAGGCTGCAATCTTTATATTGCCTCCATTTGAAATTTTAAAGAAAACTGGAAAAGTGATGTAGGACTGTGTTCAGAAGTAATTGCAAGCAATTTTCTACTTTGACATTCTACTCTTTTCACAGTTTCTACGAAATAAAATAAAAAACCAAGGGTGATGTTTACTAATGTTATATGGAAACAGTCAAAAAACAGGAAGCAAAAACAAAAACCAAATATGATGCCTTACTTTATAGTTTTACCAATTTTCTTGTATTCCACTCCTGGTCCACATATTGATACTGCCTTATTAAGGCATTCTTTAGTTACCTAAGCAACAATTGAGGAAGCCATTGTCATGACCAGAATAAATATAAAGAAGCAGACAAAGGCAACTCAAGAAGATAAAAAATAAATTCTTTCATCACTTGCCCCGGTGATAACTAGATGCAAAGCAAATGTGACCTTTTTCGAGTACTATTAAAAAAAAAAAGGCATAAATTTGGAAAAAAAAAAACAGAAAAATGACAGAAAAGTTACACATTATAACAACAATTATTCAGCAAAAGTTTGAGAAAACAGTTCAGTTACCACTCTGATTTTTTAACATAACAATGCTATGGCATCACAGTAGCACTGATCCAAGATCAAAACTTATTGTTACTCAACATAAAACCTCGAGAACGTAACTCAGAAAAAGAATAATTACTTCCTCATAGTTCAGTATCTCTAACTCTCTGTCCTCAACTACAATTCCGTCCAAAGTCACTATTTTTCTTTGGTACAACTCTCAACGAACCCAATACTACAAACCTAATTGGTAAGACCAAAATTATGCAAAGTTCCCTTGACGACTTGAAGCAATAAATCAGCTACATCAAGCAACTTTGCAAGCAGATTTTATCTCATCTCCTTATGTTTGTGGCTTTGTGGTAGATATGCATTTATGGTCACCTGAGCTTGAGGATTCTGAAGACCTTATTCAGTTAATTTTTTCCTTCTATTTTTTTCTAGAAATTTAAGACAATGGCTTGCACAGAAAGTCATTCCTTGCAGTTACTTCTGTCTATTTTGGATACCTCTCCCTAGCATGGACATTCTGGAATGTTTAAACTGCCTAAGGGTCACAGATACAGAAGTCCCACATGAAGACAGGTGTTCTCAAAGAACAACCTCCAAAAGAAGAAATGAGAAGCAACTATATGGGCATGGCAAAGGAGAACAAGTAATAAAAGGTTATCATAGGGGTGTCTTTTTATGCACATGCAAATTTGTTTTTCAGTTGACCATATGTTCAGATAATCAAATTAGCATGGAGACATAAGAAAGGTCTTCTAAGCACTAGAGAAGGTATTAAATCCTTCAATGCTGGATTCCAACAGTTCAACTCCTAGATCAAAACTTCAGTACTGTTGAGGTCCAAAAATATTAAAGCACAGCCTGATCCTGAACCTAATCATGGGTCATTATCGCCAAGCTCATGTCACATATATTCACGCTTAGATTGTTTACATCCCTGTATGACATGAAATAGTTGCATCTGATCCAAATGAGGTAAGATTGAAGTTCAAGAGAATTATTCTAGAGTCTGAGAAAGCCATGAACCTACTGAAGTTAGTTAATTCAGTTATTTAGTTGAAAAGTCAGCAGACAACTCAGCTTACAGTCAGCAGAACATTCAGCAATAGAATTATTCAGTCAGCAAGTTGCAGCCAGTGTGATTCTTATTCAAAGTTCTGTTCAGTTTTTCAAAGTGGAATACAGCTGTCATCCATTAATAGCACAGGAGTGAGTTATTTAGTCTAGGAACTTGTCATATTCTTTTCCTTGTTTCTAGGTTTATTTAATGAGTTGTTAAGTTCCTAGAATGTTAAAATTTCCCATCTATTCCCCATGTACTCTGCCCTATAAATAGTGTCCTTATCCCAGTCATTTTAAATAGTAAAAAAGTTGAAAAGAATCTCAAAAATCCAGCAAAAAGTGCTGCAGCACTGTAGCTTTTTATATATGTAATTTCTTCATCAAGTCAGTAAATTAATTCTTCTGTATTTTTCTTCTCTGTTTTTCCTGTTTTTCTATTCTTCTGTTCCAACAAAATTTGGTATCAAAGCCATGTCGTCCAGCACCTCTTCCTATGCTGGAACTATGTTCAAATATTCTCAAAACCAAGTACCCACCTTCAAAGGAGAAAATTATAGGTACTGGGCTGATCAAATGAAAATTTTCTTCATTGCACGAGACTTATAGGAGTTTATTGAAGAAGGGCATGATGATTCAACTTCAGCAAATGATGATTCATCCCCTACAAACACAAGCACAGCAACCTCATCTCAGAGATCAGCCCAGAACAAAGAAAAAATAAAAAATAATGCTCTTGCTTTGAGTTATCTTCATCAAGGGATTAGCAAGACCATCTATCCCCGCATCTTTGGCATTCAAAAGGCTAAAGATGCATGGGAAATACTGCAGAAGGAATTTCAAGGAAACAATAAAGTAGTCTTGACCCAACTACAATCTCTTTGGAAGAATTTTGAATGCTTGCCAATGAAATATTCTGAAAGCATCAAAGATTTTTTCTTCAAGGTTGCTGAAATAGTCAACTAAATCAGAGTTTATGGTGATCGGATAGAAGAAAAAATGATCGTTCAAAAAATTCTCAGAAGTTTACCACCAAAATTTGATCATGCAGCTGCAACAATTGAAGAATCAAAAGACCTCTCAATTATGACCATGTTGCCCTCTGTGGTTCTTTAGAATCACATGAGGAAAGAATTAAAAGATCTTCAGGACAGCCCTTGGAGCAGGCTTTTCAATCAAAGCTCAATTTGAACCGGGAAAATCAAGAGGAAAGGAAATTTTCAGCAACAAGACCAGTCTCAAAGAGGCCAAAATAATCAGTCTCGGGGTTGTGGAAGAGGTTGTGGCAGAGGCAGGAATTTTCAGCCTCAAAGGTCCAACAATCAAGGACAGAATTGCATCATATGCAAGAAGTCAAATCACACCTCAGCTGAATGCTATTTAAGGTGTAAAAGGTGCCGCATTCCAAACCATTCAGACCGGGATTATTGGCACAAGAAGAATGAAAGTTCAGAAGCAAATTTCAGCAAGGACAACAAGGTTTGGTACCTTGACAGTGGCTGTAGCAGTCATATGACAGGTAACTGTGAGTTGTTTGTTAAAATTGATGAAAATGCTTCAAATTCCGTTATTCTTGGTGATGGGAAATTTGTAAAAGTTAAAGGAAAAGGTGTAATAGCAATGCAGTCCAGATCAGGTGAGCAAAAATTCATCCATGATGTTCTTTATGTCCCAAGTCTTGCTCACAATCTCTTAAGTGTGGGCCAGTTAATTCAAAAAGGATATCAAGTCCATTTCGAAGGAAATGAATGCAGAATCATAGACAAGAAGAATAACTCACTGATGGCTAAAGTTGAGATGACTCAAAACAAGGTTTTTCCACTCTCCATCAACTACACAAGTCCAGTGGCTTTGAAGAGTGAAATTTCAAACGAATCTCAACTATGACATCTTAGATATGGGCATTTAAATTATAAGGGACTGCAGCTTCACAAGCAAAAGGATATGGTTCGTGGTCTTCCCCAAATAAATCCAATTGAAGGAGTTAGTGAAGGCTGTATTTACGGGAAGATGCACCACCTTCCTTTCCCCAAAACTTCTTGGAGGGCCAAAGCTCCTTTAGAGCTTGTTCATGCGGATGTATTTGGTCCCACAAGAACACCATCTCTTGGAAACCAAAGGTATTTCATCTTTTTTGTTGATGATTTTACTAGAATGATATGGTTGTATTTTATTCAGCAAAAATCAGATGCCTTCTCAATATTTCTGGAGTTCAAAGCCTTTATTGAAAGGCAAAAGTGGGCTGAAAATGAAGACCTTAAGAACTAATCGTGGAGGTGAATTCAGATATTGCAAGAAGGAAGACATTCAAAGGCAACTAACAGTGAGTAGAAGCCCTCAGCAGAACGGAGATACTGAAAGAAAGAACCGGACATTGTTGAAATGGCTCGGAGCACATTAAAAGGTAAAGGACTTCCTAATTCTCTTTGGGTTGAAGCTGTACATACCACTGTTTATATCTTAAACAGGTCACCAATAAAATCGGTGAAGAATAGAACTCCCTATAAGACTTGGAGTGGGAGAAAACCAAATGTTAGCCATCTGAAAGTGTTTGGTTGTCTAGCCTACTCACTCAACAAAGCTCCTAATAAGGACAAGTTTGATCAAAAGGGAGAAAAGCTTGAGTTTTTTGGGTACAGTGATGAATCAAAGGGCTATCGGTTGAATCCTGTTAATCACAAGCTGACAGTGGCAAGAGATGTCATCTTTGATGAAAGGGGAGTATGGCAATGGACTTACAGCGGCCAGAACTCAACAAATATTCCAGATTTTGTACCAACTAAAGCAACAAGACCTAAATCAACTACTAAATCTCAAAATCCAGCAATTGCACCCAGGAACCTTAGTTCAAAATATGAAAATTCAGAAAATGAAGGAACTTCATCTTCTTCATCTGTCCTAAGAAGATTTGAAAGAGTTAGAAGACCTCTGGAGAGGTATGACGATTTTAGAAGCTATTTTTCTAATGAAAATTTAGAATTTGCTCTTTTCTCTTGTGAGCCATAGAATTTTGAAGATGCAGTGAAGGATAAAAAATGAAAAAAGATCATGGAAGAAGAGCTGAACGTGATTGAAAAGAACAACACATGGAAGCTTGTGAATCCTCCTGAAGGCAAAGACATTATTGGTCTCAAGTGGGTTTACAAAACCAACTAAAACGAGGATGGTTCCATTCAAAAGTACAAGGCCAGATTGGTTGCCAAAGATTATTCTCAACAACCTGGAGTTGATTTCAATAAGACCTTTGCACCGGTTGCAAGAATTGAGACAATTCGGCTTGTACTTGCATTAGCTGCCAAATTGGAGTTAAATGTGTATCAAATGGATGTTAAATCTACGTTTCTCAACAAAGAACTGAATGAGGAAGTTTATGTTGAGCAGCCACATGGATATGAAGTGAAGGGCAAAGAAGGCTTTGTATGGCCTCAAACAAGATCCACGAGCTTGGAACAGTAAGATTGATTCTTATTTACAGAATTCGGGATTTCAGAAAAGCTCTCATGAACCAGCTCTTTATTTTTTTAAAAAAGAAACTAATTTCATCATTGTTTGCTTGTACGTTGATGATTTGATTCAAGCACTCAATGATGAAAAATTTTGAGATGACGGACTTAGGGATCATGAAGTACTTCCTCGAGATGCAAGTTAAGCAAGTAAGAAGGGAAATTTTCATTTCCCAAGAAAAGTATGCAGCTAATATCTTGAATAAATTTCATATGAAGGACTGTAAGGCTGTAAGTACTCCTATGACTCTAAATGAAAAATTAAATTTTGATGACGGAGCTAAGAAATTCGACGAAAATCAGTAGGAGTTTAGTTGGATCCCTTATTTACTTGACTCATACTAGGCCTGATATTACACAAGCTGTTAGCATGTTGTCTAGGTTCATGCACAGACCAGGTGCACTTCATTATGCAGCAGCAAAAAGGGTATTAAGATACCTTAAAGGCACACTAAAACTTGGACTGAAGTACAGCAAAGATTCTGAGTTTGTTTTGACCGGTTTGACTAACAGTGATTGGGCCAGATCAGTTGATGATTGAAAAAGCATATCGGCATATGTTTTCTGCTTTGGAAATGGCACCATTTCATGGTGTTCAAGAAAGCAAAACACTGTTGCCTTGTCATCTGCAGAAGCAGAATATATTTCAACAATAGAGGTTGCTTGTGAAGGAGGTTGGCTGAGGAAATTACTTAGTGATTTAGGACTGAAGCAAGAGGGTCCTACAACCATTTATTGTGATAATATGTCAACAATAGCTCTAACTAAGAACCTAGTTTTTCATGCTAGGACAAAGCATATTGAGGTCAGACATCACTTTATTCGTGACCTTGTGCAGAAGGAAGAAATTCAGGTAGAATTCATCAGCATTAATGAACACCAAGCAGACATGCTCACAAAACCTATTACTACTGAGAAGTTTTTGAAGTTCAGAGACATGTTAGGACTCACGGCTTTAGAGGGGAATTTGTGAGAAAGCCGTGAACCTACTGAAGTTAATTAATTCAGTTATTTAGTTGAAAAGTCAGGAGACAACTCAGCTTATAGCCAGCAAACATTCAGCAATAAAATTATCCAGTCAACAAGTTGCAGCCAGTGTGATTCTTATTCAAAGTTCTGTTCAGTTTTTCGAAGTGGAACATAACTGTCATCCATTAATAGCACAGGAGTGAGTTATTTAGTCTAGGAACTTGTCATATTCTTTGCCTTGTTTCTAGGTTTATTTAATGAGTTGTTAAGTTCCTAGAATATTAAAATTTCCCATCTATTCCCCATGTACTCTGCCCTATAAATAGTGGCCTTATCCCAATCATTTTAAGTAGTGAAAAAATAGAAAAGAATCTCAAAAATCCAGCAAAAAGTGCTGCAGCACTGTAGCTTTTTATATATGTAATTTATTCATCAAGTCAATAAATTAAAGAGATATTCTTCAATATTTTTCTTCTCTGTTTTTTCTGTTTTTCTATTCTTCTATTCCAACAGAGTCTAGATCCATTGTTTTATAGGTTCCTCTATGGTTGTTGTCATCTTTGATTTTATTTTTCCATAGAAAATAATGGTTATATTTGAAATTGAATTAGAAATTGTATTTCATTAACACATTGACTGTGTGAAAGGTGAAGTAATGATTCTTCTGTAACTAGTAAGGAGCTTCATTAGTATCCATCCACCTGTCAATAGTCTATTAGTCTTCTTTTGCCTAAACAAATGTATAACTTAGCTGAATATTTGAAGAATTAAGTTAAAAAACAAAGAGTGAAGAAATGTTGCATAGGCGAATGACCAGCCATTTGATGACAGTCAACCCTTTTTTTGTGCATGCGCAAAGAACCTTTTGGCGCCACCCTAATAGTGGTTGGCCGGTCCCTATGGAACAATTGACCAGTTCAATAAATATTCAAAATTTGAATTGTTTTGATTTGATTGGTTGGTGCATTTGGGTGTGCCAAGTGTCTCAGCCATTGCTACATGTCCGGCAACGACCAAGGCTATTGTTGGTTGGCAGTTGGTAGTTATGGTGGTGAATTTGAAATTCAAAATCTCTAATCCCATTTCCCTCCACCATCCATGGTGTGGTTTATTTCCTCCACGTCCAAGTGGGGGGTAAGGGTGAGAAATACAAAGAGTTCGAGTTGTTTAGGGGTGAGAGAAAGAGTACCATTTAGGAAGATGTTTTGAAGGGATTACATCAATCTTCCTTCTTTATTTTGGGTTCTTTTGGGTGTGTGCACTTAAATAATGAATCCACCACTTGAAATACATTGCTACATGTCTTCAGGTCAGTTCTATCACCCTATTTTGATTTATTTTCAAATTTCATTATTGTTTTGCATGAAGTCATATATGTTATTGTGAAGTGGGTTTCTATCATGAAATTTTAGTGTTTTTGCACATTTTTGTGAGTTCTTAATGTAGTAAGAGGGGTTTACATGCACTATGCTAGACCATATTTAGTTTTGGCATCCCATATTTCAAAAATTGCATACTTTATAAAATTGAATTTCATTGTTTATTTCTCCAAGAGGGCAAGCCTTGGATCAACGGTAAGGTTGCTCCTTTGTGACCAGTTGGTTATGAGTTTGAGTCATAGGAAACAATCTCTCTACATAAAAGTAAGAAAAAGGCTGCATACACTATGACGACTCAAAGTAATCACTTGCTTGAGGGTGGAGAAATGTTTGCTTTTCTAAATTTAATAAGGTTTCAAGGCTCTGCTCTTGTAGAGAGTTTCTTTTAAATTCAATTTTTTTTTTCATAAATATGGATTTTTCAATTAAAAACTTAAACCTTTTATTTGGAGAGACCTTAGATTTGGATTTGTATTAGATTTTAGTAAAATGTAATATAAAATTGTATTGAAATTTGTCCAAATCCACCCAAATCCAAATCCTAGGTCCAAAATCCACGCTCCCAAACGCAGCATCAGTGTTCAGGAATCGTCAAAACGTTTTCTAAATTCTATAATTTGAAAATGTTTTGATGAACTACAGATGGTTTGATTCCTCTCTAGAGGATATGTAGATAGTCTACTTTGGTAGATTCAACCATAACAAAAAAAAATCAAAAATCAAAAATCTTTTCTTCTCTTTCTCTCTTTCTTTTTGTTGTTTGCGTGAATCTTCGTCGTTTTTGGAAAGACACCAAAATAGTAAGGTCTCCATGAGTTTAAGTTATGATAGCCTTTTTGAATGGGTTTTGGGTAACGAAACCATGTTTGCAAAATAAATAAATAAATAAAAGGCGATACATGTCCACTGTAGGTAGTTGACTGCCCCTCAAAGGATGGTCTTTTAGTGTTGCTTGAGAGCAAGATAGGTCAACTGGCCTTTGAAGATGGTCAATCGGTCCTTGCGTCAAGAGCCGAGTTTGTTCAAGGCATTATGCTTGCCTGTGACCGCTTGTCTCGTGCGTTTGGGATGGGTTTCCATCATATAAATACTAGTGCAGGGTTATTTTTCAGTCATATTGATGTTTCCTAGTGGTAGAGTGAGAATAGCATAAAAAGCTCTTTAGGGGAGGGTGAGTGTTCAACAACTTGTAAAACTCACTAGCTATTGTCAACGCGTTTAGCCTACTTGCCTCCCTCTCTAGACGCACATTGTTAATAGAGGTGTTGATAATGAATTACATTGCTTCAATGTTTACTGCTTAAGTGTCATTGCTTTCATTAGTTACTTATTGCTTCCGATTAATTTTGCTTGAATGACAATGAAAGTGTTTTGTTGGTGAATTGTGGTAAACACTAGAAACATGAGTGCTTTAGCTAATGCCGCACGGTCCTTTCACAAAGATGTGAAATATTCGACCCGTGACACCTACAACCTTTCAATTTTTCATGAAATTTTGGTATTTTTATTACAAACATTGGTTTTCCTTGAGGGACTCACACAAAGTAAAAGCAGTAACCATTAGAATGAGTGTTTTAGGGTGCTAGTCTCTTAATTTCACTCAAAAGGAATTAAGAGATTACCATCTCCATTCACAATTGTACTCCCGAACCTAAAACTCTTTAAAAAAAAAGGCTTCCCTTTACTTTGCCTTCTAAAAAACTTAAATAAAGTGGCCACACCGTTTTTTAAAATAAAAGGGTAAGTTGGATAATAATTAGTTTGATTGTCTATACTTAGTTTTCAAAACAGTCACCAAATTTGTTGGCAACCACGCGGTCCATCAGAGCCCAGTATTGACACTACCCAAACATAAAAGATTGTGAACTCCTTGTATGAGGAGATCATTTTAAAAATAAATAAGACTAAGATTGTTAAATCACAAAAATGTTGTGAACTTATAACAGTAGACTGATTTTTAAACTATATGTAATGAAGACTATTGATTCATTGAGGAAACACAAATTTAAGAAAACACAAAGAATTATGTTTAGAGCAACATTCAAGGAAAATACCTGAACCAAGTTTCTAGCGTCATCATCAACATCTCCGCAAAAGAAGGTAGCTGATGTATCACCATGATAACCCTGCATGTTGCGATTAGGTTAGAAGATGGATGAACTAAACCTTGGTAATAGGAAGCTGCAATATATGCAAGACAACAACATTTACAAATGGGAAAAAAATGTCATGCAATAAGCAAACAATTGAAGTAATAAACTCCTGTTATTTAGAAAATGAAAAACAGGAAGAAAATATTAAAGAAGCAACAAACTCTTGTTGTTTAAAATGAAAGCAGTAGCATATTCTTGCTCCCACAGTCATCAATATTACAAGAAGGAAAAGTCAGTCCGTCTAGAGACATATGCAGAAGGAAAAAGGACTTCTTTTTTTACAATTTTTAAATTTTTTTCTCGGTTTAAACAAAAAACAAATGACCCATTTCACCAAATTTAACTTCATGAGCTTAGGCTCCAAAACTACAGGCAACAGAGAGCTCACATTTAGATAAACTGTGACATCGATATTAATTATGTCACCATCCTGCAAATACAAGAAGTATCAATTTCCTGGATTTCTTCAAATGTACATGCCTTACAAAATCAGGATGGAGTAATGAAACCATTCAAAATAAGAAGACCTCAAGTGCACGGGAATCAGGTATTCCATGGCAAATGCACTCATTCACTGATGTGCAGACACTCTTTGGAAACCCACCATAGCCCAGAGGTGAAGGATACGCTCCATTATCAATAATCATTTGGTGAACTGCTTGGTCAATTTCATCTGTCTTTATGCCTGGCTGCGAATAGAACAACTAAGACTTCAGTTGAATGTAGAAAACATCCCTGCAAGATAGTGCATACACAATTCATTCTCAATCTCTTACCTCACTAGCTATAAAATGCCAACCTAAAAATTTTATGTGTATCATCATGCACATTACAGCCACTTGAAACATATAACAAAGAGCCAAAAAGAGAAAAAAAAAATCAGTTAGGTTGTGTTTGGGGGTATAGATTATGGATTTCAGGCCTTGGATTTGGACCTGTGTGGGTTTATATGAAACTCATTATAATTTTGCAGTGTTGTAAAAACTTCACAAAAAACCATATCCAAAGTCCAAATTCCTAATTCCCCAATACTAGGTCAGGGACAAAGAGAGCTCATTGATCTGAAAGGATTATATATTTTCTTCGAGTTTGTATTTGGATATGGTGACCTAATCATCTTATAGTCTCACATCTGAGTTTTAGTTACCAATTCTACTGAAATTTAGAAATATTTTCAAAGGACTAGCAAGACCAGAGAAATCACAATATCACCTTGACTAGAGTCCCTGCGTATTCAAGAACCTGAGCTGCAAGCCGTCCAGAAGCTCTCATGCAGTCTATCCCCCTTTCATCATGCACTTCTGGTCCACTAGCAATTCCAGGTGCTTGCTGAGAATTGACATAAGAAGGCCTTTGTATATGATCTGGAACAGGTCGAAGAGGAGACACTTTTCCAGGCTTTAAACGTTTACGCTTGCTGTCTGGCCACTTATCCAGATTTCTGCCAATTCCAAAAACAATCATCTGTTAATGCAGGAACTCAAATACAGAAGCAGACAAGGCATGCATGCATGTGCTTGACTTTGTCATATATGAAGTTTTCACATCCCTCTGTGCTCATGCATGTCAAGCACAGAAGACTCCAACCTTGAAGTAAGAAGCATGCCCTTCTGTGCATGTGTGTGTGCATGTATAGAAAATCCATGTTCAGATCAAAGATTAAGATGAATGAGGCTCATCAAGGCCCAAAAATAAGTATATGCAACATATATAAGTTCAAACTATATTAAATCTGCACAAAATCATAACCAAATTCAAATCATCTACCAGGCTTTGTCTACTCAAATACTTCTTTCAACAGAAGGCAAAGATGCAATCCTACCAACTGAATCAATAACCAGATGATGAGTAGTGACGAGAACACAGCAATTTGTTTATACAGATAATTCTTTCTACAGAAGACAGCAATAAAATCTTACCAATTGAATTCAATAAACAGGTGATGAAGCATGATAAGAATACTGTAAAAAAAAAAGGCTATTCTCTTTACTCATGCTGAATTCTTACTTCTCTAGAACTATTTGTCTCCATTTACCAGTATTTCAGCGTAATAGTTTATTGTTCATTAATTATAGAACAGTCTTATCTGGACGCAAGTCAGGAGAGTGAGTGGTAGGGAAGTGTCATAGACTCGTCATATAACATATAAGCAAGGATCCATAAGACAAAATGGGTACTACGAGTGTACAAGTATCACCTAAATATGCTCAACCATCAAAAAAAAAAAAAAACAGTGGCAATGTGTTCTTGTTCTCTGTGCAATTGTGCACTGAAAATTTACAACAGCAACAACAAGAAGAAGCCTTAAGCCCCACTAGGTGAGGTCGGCTACATGAATCCTTTTTCGCTAATTCACACAATATAGAGCATTTTCCTCTATTAGATTAAGGGCTATTAAATCCTTCCTCACTATACCTCATTCCAAGTTATTTTAGGCCTACCCCTACCCCTTCTCCAAAAACCATAACTAACTCACCCCTCCTTATGGGTGCTCTACTAGGCCTACGTTTCAAATGCCCAAACCATCTAAATCACCCCTCCCTTATCTTATTTTCAACTGATGTTATGCCTAAATTATTGCGTATATGTTCATTTCTTATTTTATCTTTTAAAGTCAAACCTCTCATCCATCTTAACATATGCATCTCAGTAACTTTCATTTTTTGTACATGCGGTTTCTTAGTTGTCCACCATTCCGAACCATAAAGCATAGCTACCCTTATAGCTGTCTTATAAACTTTTCTTTTAATTTTAAGCATATTCTACGATCACACAAGTACTACATCTTCTTCACTTTCCCCTTCACCTTACATAATAGATCCCAGATGCCTAAATCTATCAGTGTTATTAATCTCTTGACTATCCAGTTTAATCTTCTCTCTATTGCTACTCCTTACATTACTGAAATTACATTTCATATATTCTGTCTTATTCCTAATTATCCATTTGACGCACTCCGCCATTTTACCCAACTTGTCTTAATTCTATGTACTACATCTTCTTCAATTTCCCCTTCACCTTACATAATAGATCCCAGATGCCTACATCTATCAGTGTTATTAATCTTTTGACTATCCAGTTTAATCTTCTCTCTATTGCTACTCCTTACATTACTGAAATTACATTTCATATATTCTGTCTTATTCCTACTTCTCCTAAACCATTTAGACTCTAATGTGGCTCTCCAAAGTTCTAGCTTAGATTCCACCCACTCCTACTATCATCAATCAACACGATATCATCTGCAAATAATATACACCAAGGGATCTCATTTTGAAAATTTCTAGTAATTTTATCAATTACTAATATAAAAAGATAATGACTGAAAGTAGAACCTTGATGTATTCGTATTGTGATTGGAAACTCTCTAGAATCTCCTCCTACAGTCCTAACGCTAGTCACTACTCTATCATACATACCATTAATGATGTCCGTATATATACTGCAAACTCCCTTCTTTTCTAAAACCCACCAAAGCACTTCCCTAGGTACTCCATCATAAGCTTTCTCTTGGTCAATAAAAACCATATGCAAGTCCTCCTTCTCATCCCTAAACTTTTTTATTAAACTTCTTAAAAGATAAATAGCTTCTATTGTTGATCTCCTAGGCATAAAACCAAATTGATTTTCTAAAGTCTTCGTTTCTAATCTTATTCTATGTTCAATTACCCTTTCCCATAATTTCATCTTATGACTCATAATCTTAATTCCACAATAGTTATTACAATTTTGAATATCGCCTTTGTTTTTATACAAAGGTACTAACGACTTTACCTCCATTCTTCTGACATTTTCTTGGTTTTTATAATATTAGTTAACCAAATAATTCCTTTATCCCCTAAACATTTCCAAACTTCAATTGGTATTTTATCTGATCCTATAGATTTCCCACTTTTCATCTTTTTTAATGCAATCTTAACTTCAAGGGCTCTAATTTGCAAATAAATCTCCTATTTTAAATCTTCTCTTCATTTGTCACTTCCAAGTTCAATCTTTCATTTTGGTTTTCATTAAATAACTTATCAAAGTATCTCCGCCACCTCTCTTTTGTCTTTTAAGACATTATCATTCTCGTCCTTTATACATTTTACATCACCTAAATTTTTGCATTTTCTTTCTCTAGCTCTAACAAGTCTATAAATGTCTTTTTCTCCTTCTTTTGTATCTAGTTTAGTATATAAAGTATCATAAGCTCTATGTTTAGCTTCATTGATAGTCTTTTTTGCATTTTTTCTCATTTCTTTATATTTTTCAAGGTTTTCTATATTTCTACAATTTTGCCATATTTTATACCAATTTCTTTTTGTCTTAACGACTTTTTGGACTTTTGATCCCACCACCAACTTTCTTTACTACCCGAGTATCTTCCTTTGGAGGAGTCACCTAAAACCTCTTTTGCTATCCTTATGATAGAATTTGCCATTTTATTTCAAACAGTATTTGCATCAATCTTATCCCCTACTATCCAATCACACTCTTTGTTCATTTTATCTTGAAATTTTACTATATTATCTCCCTTCAAGATCCACCAACTAGTCCTCTTGTGTTGATTTATGCTACTACTTCTCTTCCATTTTTTAATATGAATATATAATACTACGACTCTATGTTGTGTAGCCAAACTTTCACTTGGAACAACTTTACAATCCTTACAAGATAGATAGTCCCCGTTCTTAGTTACGAAGAAATCTATTTGGCTTTTATTGTACCTACTCTTAAAATTTATTAAATGTTCTTCTCTTTTTATAAAGCAAGCATTTAATATAACCAATCATAAGACATGGCAAAATCTAAGATTAAATCACCGGCCTCATTTTTATCTCTATATCCATGGCCTCCATGTATCCTCTCATGTCCTACATTATCCTTGCCAATGTGACTATTCAAATCAGTTCCTATGAATGTCTTTTCAAACCTTAGTATCCCTTGTAAAATACTATCCATATCTTCCCAAATTGTCTTTTCAAATTTTCTGCTAAGCCTATTTGGGGAGCATACGCACTAATGATGTTCAATATCTCCAAGCCTAAAGCTATCTTCATTTTAATGATCCTATCCCCTATTCTTTTAGCATCTATTACATTATATTTTAGGTCTCTATCTACAATAATACCCACCCCTTTTTTATGTTTCTCTTTACCAATGCATCAAAGTTTAAATCTTGATTTTTCAATTTCTCTAACTTTTTCTCCTACCCATTTCGTCTCTTGAAGGCAAATTAAGTTCATTTTCCTTCTCAACATTATTTCCACTATTTCCATACTTTTTCCCATAAGAGTCCCTATATTCCAAGTTACTAATCGTATCTTAGTTTCTTGTGTTAACTTGCTAACCCTCTCCCTTTTATACTAGCCTGGTCTATTCCTTTGATCAAGGTGAATTTGGTAAGAATCAATAATAATTAGATCTGACAAAGTTTTATGTTGGTTGTCAGCTACCTAACACAACCCTACTCCTTTATTCAGGCTTGGGACCGGCTCTATGTATAAATAATTTGTGTTACACAAGCGAAGTACACATTTGCATATTTTATTTTATTTTATTTTTTTAGCACAACTTATTTCACATAGATAATTTTCCTAGTCACACCCTACAACTAGTAGGAACCACACACACAATACAATACATTTAATAAAAAAGTTTTAAGGTATACAGTTTTGGGTGTAAATCTGAGCTAGACTAAAATCCATGTAATAGTACTTTTGAAAAATTTGTTATATTCCAAGTCTTGCAAATAAAACAAAAAAAAACAAAAATGCATATATTAAGCATATAAATCCTAAACATAAAATCACCACAGCTAACCAACTATTGAAAAAAAAAATAGTAATAAGACAAAGGGGAGAAATTTTACCGATGGCTAGAACTAAAAAAGGTAAAGACAACTGTACCCTTTTGAGGTAGGAAAAAATAAATGATTGGATCGCAATAAGTAGGGTGGTCCCTTGTCAGAGGAAGGATGAGGAATTGAGAGATATATTTTTGCATCCCTTGGGGGGCAAGACATATAGACAACCAGCCATCGAGAGAGAGAGAGACAGAGAGAGAGTAGTACTAAAGCATACCTTTTATTGAATAAGAGGTTTGTTAAGCCAGAAAGTGTTCTTGATAGTTGCATGGACGCATATTTGCCTCCTGTTTGTGAAAAAATATATATTAAAAAACAAACAGACAAACAAACAATGCATATCTATGGTTATGAATATATTGCCACCCCTTGCACATTGATATATGTTGGAAAAAACCACGCATCCAAAACAACAACCCCCTTCAAAATTGTATTAATAATTTAATATTTTATTTATATCTCTAGACAAAATATAACCAAGTTGGCCAGAAAAACAGTGAAGCTTGCTTCATGTGGTAATTTATGTCACAAGTGTAAAAAACTAGGATAATGTCAGATGACACAACATCCAAGGCCTTTTTTTTGTGATTTCAGTTAGCAGAATAAAATATTAGTTAATAAATAATACCAGGCTCAGATGTAGATTGGCACTATCTGCCATTTCTTTGAGCAGCTGGTAGGATAAAATTGTTCAGTGTTCAGAAATATTAAAGCACTCTTGGGCTTACTCAGTCAGATTGTTTCTCTTTATATTTTTAGCACTGAATGGTAAATTCTTCAATAACCTCTCTCTCAAACTCATTATATATATATAGGAAGATTGGGGGTTTTTGGGGGGGAGGGGGGGTTGAACCAGTGACTACACAACCTTCATCTCATCTTCATAAAGTATGTAATGATTTTCTCATTTGGTTAGTAAGGATTGGCATTGTAAGTTTCATAACACACTTCTGGTCTCTCCATTTTCCCTCAAATTTATTCACTAGTTATTGACTATAATATAAGATAACCATATCCTTATCATTACTAAAGTAACACTAAATCCATATGACAACTCCAAAAGGTATGCATGCAGAAAAATGGCCAGGAGAGTTTTTTTTCCCTCTTAAAAAACAATAACAAAAAATTCAGTAGGCCCAAGCTTTCATTACCACTTTTGTTGATAACAAAACATTTAACATTGAGGTAACACACTTGTGCTAATATTTGTACTTGAGTGTTGTAATTGTAGGTAAATTAAGAACACATGTACTACTTGATGTTAAGGTATCCCATACATATTTGACACATATCACCCAATTAAGTCATGAACTCATTAAGATTTTCTTTAGTTGTTTTGAAAAATCTAGTCAAACAAATTGAGAAAGCATATTCTCATCTGAGCTGTCCCATACTTTGTTCTTGGATGAGAAACTATGGAAACAAGTTAAGAATGAAACTGTACAAAATTGTGAGCTGCCCCCGATTCGCTCAGGATTTAAGTGCGCAGGAAATTGACTTAATATATTAATGTTCGTAAAGAGCATTTAAGACAATCATATTTCATCAACAATGGCTGGAAATATAAAGATTATTAGCTTATTTCAAGGAGCTATTTTGGAAATGATTTCCAATGTACTTCCAAGAATATGTGTTGCGAGATTTCTTGAAGATTTGAGCTTTTATGAAGATTGTTCTGGTTCATAAAGAGCATTTAAACCAATTATATTTCATTAATGGCTGGAAATACAAAGATTATTAGGTTATTTCAAGGAGTTGCATGAGTTTTTGAAGATTTGAGCTTTTATATAGATTCTTCCAGGAGATTTTTCGAAAATTGTTGAGGCTTGATGTACACTCTTGGCCCACAACTTAAAAGCTTAAGCTTTTAGTCAAAATGGTTGCTTAACATGGTATAACTGAATGAGAGCTATGGTTCCTAGAAGGTCCTATGTTCTAATCTTGTTGCCTGCATTTATTGTTTGCTTGTTAAGAACTATCTGATTCCCCATGATGGGCGTAGTTTATCATTTTTTTATCTCCACATACAATTGAGCTGCATGTGCATGCAAGTCTTAAGGCTTGATGTACATTGTTGGCCCACAACCTAACAGCTTAATTTTTTGGTAAAGCAGCAATCTAACAAAGATATTTATTAACAATTAAAGGAAAAATTTTAAATAAAGTGGGCTCAAAATTTATGGGCAAATGGCTCCTTTGTATTGCTAGAAATCCTGCAATAATGAAGATCTTGCAAAGATTTAGAAAGTCTTGGTTGATTGACTTTCAACTCACCAACAATATTCTAACAAAGGAAAGATTTCTAAAGCTGAAAGTGTATGAGGTTTCAACACTGGATGCTAGAAAACCTCCCATAAAGTGTGCATATGACCACAGCTTGCATGAAGCCTTATTTGAAAACTTAGGTGAAGATTTTGAGTAAAAGATTGGAAATAATGGGCCAAGTGGCAATGGGTTTTAACAACCACAAGATTCAAATCAGTATGCATCTACATAGCTATTTTTGAAGACAATAAATAAAAGGAAGATTGAAGACAATGTTGAAGATGGCTTGTGCAAATTGAGTGCACTATGGTTTGGGAAATCCATTTTCTGCTCATTCTCTGTTCATCATTGATTATTCAACCAGCAATATGACCGTGTTGTCATAGGATTCTAACTCTATGGGCTAAAGATTTTTTTTTTTAAATCTTTTGTTAACTGGGTCTGAGAACCTTTGTAGTGGGCTGTCAAACCAAGTAAACATAAACACTTTGTTGTACTCGAGGTCTTAAATTTCGATTTCGACTCAAATTTTGAAGCTCCAAAAGTACGAAAATTTCAATTTCGATGTCAATTTCGATTTGAAAAAATAAGGGAAATTAGTAATAAAGCATGGAATTCTTTGTGAAACTTTAGAAATGGTTAACGAACATAATAATATAAGTTTTAGGACTAATACATTACATATGAAATACATCTATGTTTTGTAGGAGGTGGAAAACTTGTAAAATAGTATGTGTATCAAACATATTTGTAAGATAATGTACATTAAACATATTAAGTTAATACAAATGAAATTCATAAATCATTTAAATATTATTTAGTACACAATTAATGATAGTTTAGACATGAATGGTTAAATAAAATGTTACTGTAAGTTTATTTTTTCACATAATTTCAAAAGCACTTGTAATAATATTTTGTTTCGATAAAATAAATTAAGATAGAAATTTCACTTCACTCCCAAATTTCTCATTTGAATTCCGACGAAATTTCATCATATAGTTAAAATTTCGACAAGTTTCACTAAATTTCAAGATTTCGATAAATTTTGGATGATTCGTTGAGATTTCAATGGGAATTATGCAAGGCAGAAATCGACTGCCATTTCGATTTCGAGGGTGACGAAAATCGAAAATTTCGACGAAAATTTTGACAATTTCATGGAAATTTAAGACCATGGTCTCCTACTAACAAGGATTGGACCTTCGAACAAGGAAAAAGGTGCCCCTTGTTGATTAATGTGATAAACAGCTATAACGTTGGAGTGATCTTTGCCATGCAGATTGTCAGCCAGTTAATTCTCAAGGAAAAGTAAATTGCCTGTGCCATTTGCAATTGACCTTTGCTGCACAGAACATTGCAATTAGTTAATTCTCACGGAAAAGCCTTAAGAAGTGGGCATAAACATCAAGTTTGGCCAAACCACTATAAATTGGTTGTATCTCTCTTCCCTATCTCTTTTACATCTATACACTAAATTGCATGTCGCATTTTCAATTGACCTTTGAAGCACAGAAGATTGCAGTTAGTTAATTCTCAAGGAGAAGCCTTGAGGAGGGGGAGTGAACATAAAGTTTGGGCTGAACCATAAATTGGTCGCACCTCTCTTCGCATTCTCTTTTACATTACACTAAATTGCATGTAGGATTCGAAATTGATTGAATTCTTTGAATCAACAATGTAAGATGCACAATCAAGTCTTGCCTCAAGAAAAGGTGTACCTAAGATGTCATAAGGCATTGTCTAAAATAGAAAACTCAAAGTCTAATGCATAATACAAATAGGCTTACACAATTGTGCAAATGGTGCACCTTTTATCTTTTTTTGGTTGAGGATTGTGCATTCTAAGTCCTTGAATTATAAGTTAGATTTTGGTTAACAAACTAAGGTTGCAAAAATTGAACCAGATCATATACGAGGGCTTTAATACCAGTGGATCTGCCCTCACATTTAGAAAACAATGGAGCAGCATCTTGGATCATGAACTTCGAGCTTTGTAATGTTGTGGCTATCACTCAAATGGTAAACTTCAATAAATTTAAGTTTGTATGCTTAGTTTGACCAAGAAATAATTTACTTCCAAAAGGTTTGTGCCTTAACACCTAGAGGCATATTGCTGGTCTCGTTAGGGTTATCACCTTTAAAAACATTCCTTTGAATAATTTTTTTGTGCCAAGCCTAATTCAACACCCCCACCCCACCACCCCCCCCCCCCCCCCCCCCACAACACAAACACTAACTTTTTTTCATGTGTTCTAAAGAAGAAGAAGAAGAAGAAGAAGCCTTAAGTCCCACTAGGTGGGTCAGCTACATGAATCATTTTCCGCCAATCCATCCAATCAAGAGCATTTTCTTCTACTAGATTAAGAACTATTAAATCCTTCCTCACTACCTCATTCCAAGTTATTTTAGGCCTACCCCCATCCCTTTTCATGCTAGAAATAACCATCTAAGTGCCCCTCCCTAATCTTGTCTTCCACCTAGATTATTATGTATATGCTCCTTCCCTAATTTATCTTTTAATGTTATACCATTCATCCATCTTAACATTTGTATTTTGACAACTTCCTTTTGTACATGTTGTTTTCAGTTGCCCAACATTCTAAGCCATAAAGCATAGCTGGCCTTATAGCCATCTTATAGACTTTTCTTTTAATTTTAAGGGTATTCTATAATCACACAACAGACCTAACGCACTCCTTCATTTTCCTCAACTTAATTCAATTTTATGCATTACATCCTCTTTAATTCCCCCTTCCACTTGCCCAAGATATTGAATTTTATAATGCTAATAATTTCTTGCTTCATCAAGTTTAATCTTCTCTCCACTACTCCTTACATTATTGAAATTATGGTTCATGTATTTGATCTTATTCCTACTTATCCTAAAACCTTTAGACTCTAAAGCAGTTCTCCAATGTTCTAACTTAGTTTCCACTCTACTCCTACTTTCATCAATCAAGACAGTATCATCTGCAAACAACATATGCCAAGGGATCCCGTTTTGAATACTCCAAGTGAGTTCATCAATCACTATAGTAAAAAGATAAGAACTCAAAGTAGAACCTTGATGTACACTTACTGAGATTGGAAAATCTCTAGATCATCCTCCTAAAGTTCCAACGCTAGTCATTGTTCTATCATACATATCCTTAATGACCTTAATATATACTACATACCCCTTCTTTTCTAACACCCATCAAGGAACTTTCCTAGGTACTCCATCATATGATTTCTCTAGGTCAATAAAAACCATGTTCAAGTCCCTCTTCTTTACCCTAAACATTTTCATTATTCTTCTTAAAAGATAAATAGCTTCTATTGTCAATTTCCTTGGCATAAATCCAAATTGATTCTCTAAAAAACTCATTTCTAATCTTATTCTTTGTTCAATTACCCTTTCCCAAAGTTTTTATCATATGACTCATAATCTTAATTTCACAATAGTTATTAAAGTTTTGAATGTCACCTTCGTTATTGTAAAAAGGTATTAAAATGCTTCTCCTCCATTCCTCCGGCATTTTCTTGATTTTTAGAATAATGTTGAATAGATTAGTTAACCATATACTTCCTCTATCTCTTAAACATTTCCAAACTTCAATTGGTATGTTATCTAGTCCCATGGTTTTAAATAAAGGCCGCGACCGTTACATAACGCCATTATGTAAAGGTTTTTTGGGTTACTGATACCATTACACACCGTAAAATCGGTGGGAAGAAAAATCATGGTCGTAGAGGCCATTACAGTCCGCGACCATTTACGTAAAGGCCCCTATGGCCATTACGTAACCGCTACACAACTGTTACACCAAAAAATAATTTTATTATTTACTTTTTCTTCTCACTTTTTCCCTCTCTTTCATACATCATTCTCAATATACTAAGTGGCAAGAGGGGGAAAAGATTATAAAGAGGATGACAATGATACAAAATTTACTATTTCTTTAAATACTCACAATAGATGCATTAATTAACAATTTGAAAATACTAACTTGCTAGGAAAATATTTTATTTTGATAATATTAGTAATGTGATATTTATGTTTTATATTTTTCAATTCAACCTTCTTTCTTTTCTAGCTATTTTACATTTGTATTATTCGTATGTCTTATGTGTCTAATAGATTAATGAAGTATCTAATGTATTTTGTTTTATTAATTAATTTAGCACACATAAGAATTTATCACAGATAAGAACAATGAGAAGTATAAATACTCACACACATGTAATTTTTCTATCAATGGTGGTTTAAAACAAATGTAAACTTGTTGTCCTTACCAAATGACTTAGTTACTCGAACTAAAGGATCCAAAATACACTAAAACTCTTTCTAAGAAGGACTAAAAGTTTAAAACATGCAAGTTCGCTAATATGCACAAGGTTGTGCACGCTTCAAAAAAAATTCACGGCCGTTACACCCGCTTCCCGTTATGTAATATCTGCTACTCCCGCTTCCCGTTACACCCGTTACCGTTACGTTATGCTACTCACTACCGCGATTTAAAACTATATATGGTCCTATAGATTTCCCACTTTTCATCTTTTTTAAAGTCAACTTAACTTCAAGGACTATAATTTGGCGATTAAATCTCCAATTTTTAGACCTTTCCTCATTTGTCACTTCCAAGTTTAATTTTTCATTTTGGTTTACATTAAACAAATTATCAAAGTACTTTCGCCACCTCTTTATGCATCCTTCTCTAGTTAAGACATTATAATTATCATCTTTTATACATTTTACATTACCTAAATCTTTGTAGTTTCTTTCTCTAGCTCTAGCAAGGTTATAAATGTCCCTTTCTCCTTCTTTTGTAAATAATCTATTGTATAAAGTATCATAAGCTCTATTTTTAGCTTCACTAATAGTTTTTTTCACATTTTTTCTTGCCTCTTTGTACTTTTCAAGATTTTCTATATTTCTACAACTTTGTCATATTTTATACTAGTTTCCTTTTGTCTTAAAGGACTTTTGGACCTCTTGATCCCACCACGAACTTTCTTTGCAACGCTGGTATTTTCCTTTGGCCTCACCTAAAATCTCTTTTGCTATCTTTAGAATAGAGTTAGCCATCTTATTCCAAACAGTATTCGCATCCACCTTACCCCCTATTATCCAATCACACTCTCTAACCATTTTATCTTTGAATCTTACCATATTTTCTCCTTTCAAACTCCACCACCTAGTCCTCTTGTGTTGATTTATGTTACTCTTTCTCTTCCATTTTCTATTATTTGTATCTAATACTAGGACTCTATGTTGTGTAGCCAAACTTTCAGAGTTTTTTCCTTTTTTGGTTTTTTCTATATAAAATATTTAATAAAGGTTCAGTGGGAACTTTATTTCCTATTTTAATGTGAAGTAAAAATCGCTTGATGGTCCAGCGATTTTTAAACAAAAGACGTTGGACCATCCAAAGTCTTATAAACAAGGAGGGCTGCCCGTTGGTTGACGCGTGACAGCCAAAACTTGCTCAATGGTCCAACGATTTTTAATGAAAAGACGCTGGACCATCCAACAAGTTTTTCCTGGGAAAGCCAAGCGCCGTTTGATGCATAGCAGGAAAAAATGCTGGATCATCTCACGAGTTTGGCTCCGGTTTTTGAACTTCTTCTTCCTCCATTTTTCATGCGATTTGCAGAGTCTGTAGGCGAGGGAGAACTGACGCACAAAAGGACGACTAACGGCTGGATTAGCAAGTTGTAGGTGACTGTTGTTGGGATTGAAGAGGTGACCGTTGTGAGACAAGGGAGAACTCGAACATTGGTGAAGGTATTATATAAAGGGAGGATGAGATAGGTTTCCTCCATTTAAACTCTAATCTTGTTTGTTTATGATTCGTAATTTTGATTCAAAATTTGTGTTAGTTTCTGGTATAAATTAGTGTTTGATACATTCAATTTGATTGTATTAAACCAAATTTTGTGATTGGAAGCATCATTTGGAAACCCCCAATTTAAGATTAGGGTTTATTCTGGCTTGAATTGTTCCTATTTAATTTCTTTGAATTTGTCATTATTTTCATGTGCAATTGTTTTTGTCTTGAATTTAAATTTTTTTGTAGCTGTTAGTTAGATTTTTCATGTCCAATTTGTACTCGTTCTTGCTGATTTGTTATTTTCCTCTTGATGCTTATTTTTTGTATTGGTTATAACAGAATTGATTATAACCATGTAAAATATTTGTGTTTGATTTTTTAAAATTGTGAAAAATATACCATGCAATCTAATAAAATTGTGAAAGTTCTGTTTGATACTTATCTTTGGAAAATATACCATGCAAAATATGTGTTTGATTCTTTGTCTACCCTGAAATTATTCTAATAAGATATCTAATAATTTTGTGGAATTAAAATTTGGAACTGTTTAATTGTTGATTTCATGTGTTTCTACAGTAAGTCTTTGAAATGATAGTTTGTCATTCAACCTATTTTGGATTAGGATGAATTGTTTCACCCCATTTATTTCTTTAGTAACAAGAAATTTTAGGAAGATTATTGTGGCAACAAAATGAATCCATTCTTGTAAAAATTAGAATTGAAAAATGAGATAGACCCGTGTTGTGTATTTACAATTAAAATAGAAAATCACCAATAAAGACAAAAACTTCGTGTTATGCCATGTGTTTATATATACATCCTACATATGCATAATATGTTTTCGCACTAGATAGTGAAAAGCCAAATAAGTAAAATAAACTCTTTTCAAGTTCGCACTACATTCAACCGATTTTTTGTTTTTCATAGGTCTTTACTATTTCCTGAGGGTCCATCTAAATGGCAGAAAGTTCAAGCAATGTTCTGATGACTGTGCTATTGTATATTGGGTGGGGGGGGAGGTTGAATTATCACAGGAGTAAAAAGTGTTAGTTATAGTACTAAGCTTGTTCGAGCAATTTGATTTGGCAATAGGGCTAAATTAAACAAATTGTATCCGAAGACATACAAATATTTGCATATTGATCCAAGCCAATATGCATTGCGGGTGACCGCAAAATACCCTATAAAGGGGTTAAATGATACACTACTATATGAGGCTATTCCTATAACAGATGACTATGGTTTGCGCATTTTGTTGGATGCACACAGCTCTGGCACGACACATAACTATGCAATTATATGTGGAGACCGCTCCTCAAATTGGTGTTGCCGAGGATAGGTAGACAAAGGCGCTTGCCAAACATGTGGCTGAAGTGGAAGAAGACACCCAACAAACACGTCATTATGAAATGACTGCATATGGTATGGATAAGCAGTACAGGAGTGCGGAATTTGGTGGGACGACTGCAGTGGATTTGAATGAAGGTCCGGGATCGTCGTTTAAGCAGCCGACATATGAAATCCCTGTTTATCACACAGATGAACAGGGAAGGCACGCTGACGTCTTCGCTGATTTGTTCGCCATTGTGAACATTGCGTTAGATGAGGGGATGAACATTACGAACGATGTTAATTTAGAAGACGAAGATATCTACAAGTAGGAAACCGCTGAAGGGTTAAATGAGTTTGCCGATGATGTGAATCCACCACCCCCCCTTCGGTGAAACAAATGATGTCATCTACAATGCACGGTCTATTGACGAACCTCCTATGTACACTCAAATTGATGTAAATGCTGCAAATGTGTCACGCCAAGAGAAGCTTCCTATAGAAGTGACTTGTTGGGATAAGTCGTATGAGTTGTGTAAGGGGATGTTCTTTGGGTCCAAGGATAAGTTGATAACTGCGGTACGGATTTATCATGCTCAAACTCACCATGACTTCTACGTGGTGCAGTCTAACCCAGTGTTATGGGTTGCTAAGTGTAAGGAGTTTGATTGCAGATGGAGATTGCGTGCAATGTTTCGAAAGAAACACAATTTATTCAAAATCACTCAACATGGTGGTCCGCACATGTGTTTGAATGAACTGCTATCGCAGGACCATAACCAAATCACATCGTCCCTAATTGTTGGGGAGATAGTGAATATGATTATAGGAGATACGTCTACATTAATCGCCACATTGAAAGAATTCATAGATCGTCGCTTCAGCTATTCGATCTCATATAAAAAGGTGTGGTTGGGCAAATAGAAGGCCATTGCTCAAGTCTTCAGCGATTGCGAGATGTCATATCAAATATTGCCGAAGTAGATGGAAGCAATGTGCGCGTACAATCCTGGTATTGTAATCAAGTGGAGGTGGACTTTTGTTCCAGAATGCAAAAATACTGCAACGTTTGTATCTGCATTTTGGTCGTTTGTAGCATCCATTGAGGGTTCTCGTCATTGCCCTCCTATTATATGTGTAGACGGGACACACCTGTATGGTAAGTATAAAAATAAACTCCTTATTATTACGTCCCTGGATGCAAATAGGCAAATGTTTCCTCTTGCATTTGTCATTATCCATAAGGAAAGTTTCGATACATGGAATTGGTTTCTATATTGTCTTCGTTTTGTTACTGATAGGAATGACATTTGCCGAATATCAAATAGACATTCAGGAATTCTAGCTACGGTGCAACGAAATTGGATTGACAACCACCATGTGCCCACCATGGATTCTGCCTTCGGCACATGGTAAGTAACTTCAATACTAAAGTAGCAAGTGTCAATCTAAAGCATATGGCACAGCGAGCGGGAAGGGAGCATCAGGTAAGAAAGTTTGACAAGTGGATGAAAAGGATAATAGCTGAAGGTGGAGAACCAGCAAAGTCATTTTTTGACCAGATCCCTCCTTATATGTGGACTCAGTGTCACGACGGTGGACGAAGGAATGGAAACATGACAACTAACCTTGTGGAATTTTTCAATGTCATCCTGAAAGGAGCTCGTAATCTCCCAATAACGGCCCTTGTGCAATTAACATTTTATCGCGTTGCACATTATTTCAATAGCCGGCGGAAGGCTGCTCGTAAGGCAATTGCTAGAGGAAATGCATTTACTCCACATATACTGCTAGCCATGGAAAGAGGGAAGCTTAAGGCGACTGGACATCGAGTCACGATGTTCAACAAGTCCATTGGTACATTTAGCATAACAACGACGCAACAAGGGCCACATAAAAGAAACAATGTTCAAACTTTGAGCGCCAATGGACGTGAATGCTTATGTGAGAAGTGGCAAGATTTAAACTTTCCCTGCTCTGACTTGTTAGCTACATGTGGTGAGACACAGCTAAACGCTGTCAGGCTTGTCATCCCTGCTACAGCACTGCCGAACACTGTACGACCTACGCAGCTGATTTTAACCTGATTAGGCACGAAGTGTACTGGCTAACATTCTCGTTGCCAACATTGCAAGCAAATCCTGTGTTAGCTCAACATAAAGGTTGGCCTAGGAGCTCACGTCTACATAATGAGATGAACGTAAGGGAAGGGAGGAAGAAGAACACTTGCAGCATATGTTATGAACAAGAGCATAACCGCACAAAGTGTCCACAAGAAGGACCCAACCTAGGGATGGAGCTAGCCCATCGCATTGACTGATAACCTCTACGCAAGCCTCGTCTTATAAAATATGTTACTACGTTATATTATTTGATTTAAATAGTGACTATATTCAACTTTCCCATTTTGCAGCATCAATCCAGGACCGAGGGATCGTTCAGTGTTGACGTTGATCGAGTAGCACCAGTCTAGTCGAGCATGGGCCGAGGGTCACACGAAGTCCTTGTACTACCGAGGGGGCACATAGTTCTTGAAGCCCTTATTTGATATGGATGACCACATCATTGCATGGATTCGGGAGGTAGGATTCTACGATGTTTACCCTATCGTCCATATCCGCTTGGATTGGCATTTAATCACAACCTTCATGGAGCGATGGAAACCGAAGAAGCACACGTTCCACCTACCCCACAGTGAGGCAACGATCACGTTACAAGACGTCGCAATATTGTTTGACCTGCCCATTGACGGAAGGTCCATCACTGGTCATACGTGTCAACTAGCAGACGGTGATGTAGACCGAAAGGGACAAATGGCACTGCACCGTATGTGCCACCAATTGTTAGGGGTTGTGCCACCTGACACCAAGATGCACGATGCCCGCATCCGGATGCGCTATCTACAAAAGTAGTTCAGTCATTTACCGAAAGATGCAAATGCTGAGACTATAGTATGCTTCGCATGAGCCCACATTTTGCGGTTGATATATGCGATGTTATTTTGCGATCTGTCAGGCAGTTTCGCCCATCTGATGTTCCTGCCACTATTAGAGGACCTTAGGTCGATTCGCTCGCATAGTTGGGGATTTGCGACTTTGGCGTGGCTGTACAGAGAGATATGTCGCGCCACACACTCATCGAGGGGGGAGATCTCCGGTGCTCTACGTTTACTACAGATCTGGGCATAGGGGAGATGCCCCTCCCTAGCTCCTTTGCACCTGGGTATGCTGTAGATTGCAAAGGAGGCTGATGGTTGTTCAGTTGACCGATTACCACTGGCATACCGGTTAGTAACAACATCTGTTACAATGGAGTTGTACTCTCGTTACATTCTAATATTTAAGTTTTCATTTTGTACAGGTGGAGGGACAACATGAGGGCGCCGTAAGTTGCACAACATACATTGCCCTAGTACAAGTTCGAATTGGACATGCATCGGGAGCAAAAGGTATTCAACTTTAACAAATCATAGCTTTTTTTGTAGGAGATATGTATAGACCTTTTCAAATTTTTTTTTTCTATTTATGGGCAGTTCATATGGAGGCCATACATCGATGAGGTTAGAGCCGACTTACCCGCCAATTATCACGTCAAAAGTGACTTGTGGGTAGCCCGAGTGCCACTCATATGCTTTCATATTGTCGAGTGGTATCTCCTGACAGAGTTATGCGGCAGTTTGGCTATCGTCAAGGCATTCTCGACCCCTTCTCAACATCGGGGGTACATCTACATGCGCACGACCTCCATGCAGTTGATGGATGCGGTCAAAGGGTGACCGACTCGACGGCTTTCCACGGGATGTATGTGGATGCATGGCAGCATCGGAGAGAGTATATCATCCCAGTGGAGCTGGAGGACACTCCTTTGCGTCTGGATGACCCATATAATAACATGACACTAAAGTTATTTGTATTTCATATTTCTTCACCACTGCATTCTATTTTTTATGTAAAAATCAACTTGGCTGTGTCTTGTTTGCTTTTACATATAATAACATGACAAATTTGTTGTTAAATCAGAAAGTGTAAATCATCAGTAACAGAATTTGGCCGTTTGGCTCAATGGTTTCCATCTCCTTGATCCATGATGAAGATTAGGGTTCAACCTAGGTAGCAGCTAGCTCACTACTCTGGGGGGCCTTTTTCAAGCCAATCATACCTAAAACAAGTGTAGGGCATCAAAACCCTAAAACTGAGTTATTTTTATTTTTTTAAAATATATTTACATCCAAGTCTTTATTTATAACAAATGATCCTTTATTTTGTTTGTAAGTAGCCAAATGAGAACAACTTAGGAATGCATGTTCCTCCACGAAGGATTCGCAACCCATCAATGTGACAATGTCATGTAATTGTCTGGAGTCATTATAGAACAAAACCAACATTATTGGGACTCATACTAAATTACACCTCTCTGTGGCTTCAAGGTACTCCTAACATGGTATGTATGCTTGTGGGTTGCTGAGTCCCTCCAAAATCTCAGTCTTTCTCCATACATAAAAACTCTTCTCTGGTCCTAAAAATTTCTTGAGTCCCTAAACTAAGTTTCCTCCAGCAATTAATCTACTCCAAACCCCCAACTCCACCCTCGCAAAAAAAGGCCCCGCCCCTGCCAAAAATCTTTAGTCCCAAAATTGCTAGTTCGACACTCATTTTGCGCAAGCTAGGTTTCCATTTCAAACATCAAAACAAACCAACCATGCACCTGGGTCAAGCACCCCTTTGAATAATAACTTTAATTTGGCATCTGGGTGCATAAATTAGAGTCTGTGCAGCTGAAAAATTCCAAAAAAAAAAAATGTGACGATTGCACAAAGTAATAAGAATGAAAGATAAGAGTAAGATGATATGGGTGTACAAGATTGCACACAGCATTAAGAACGAAAAACAAGAGACAAACAGCTGAAATAAAAATCCCAAAAGATAGAGTAAGACAATATGGGTGTACAAGATTGCACAGTATGATCGATAAGAAAGATAAATAAAAGTTTACACACCTGAAAAATCAAAAAAGTGGGAAGGAAAGAGTAAAACAAGGACCTCGTTTGTAACCGAAGAGTTGATGAAGAGGGCGCTTCGAATGACTCAACCGATCTCCAACAAAAGAAGACAGAACACGAGTTTGCAGAAACGAAGCGCCTGCCATGTTCCTCTAATAAACGGCTAGAAAGCAGCACAGCACTTACTGCTCTGTGCTCTGTATGGATGGATGCTGTGAATCCTGGAAATATTATTACTTTCAGGCTCCATCGAAATTTTGGGCCAAGGGCCCAACGTGGTCAGACCTCAGAGAGTTGGTCTTACCCAAGGCGTTGGGCCGTAGGGCCCATATCCCAAGTAAATATTGAAAAGCCTTCCTTCTAGCCAATCAACTTGACCATCAAACTTGAAGTTTAGTGCATGCATTAAAATTGAAATTTTTTTTTCCCACAAGCATTTTAGAATGAGTTTATCCTTTTTCTTTTTTTTTTTTTTGGGTTCATGACAAAGTATTATTAGAGAACAATATTTAATGGATATTCACCTGCAAATATTACTTACGACTCTAGGGAAGGTTCTTATAGTTATGTAGGAGTGATACAAATTAGAAAAACAATAAAATAGTTTCAACCTTAAATCTAGGCTGGTTAAATTCTATTCAAATAAAAATACTCAAGTTCAAGTTGAATATATTATTTTGTTAAATAAGTCTTAAATTATACTCTTTTTCAATGAATAATATTAGTTAGCCTAATGATTTACCGTTTGATCGAAGTACTTTTGTAATACTTTTGAAAAAAGTTGATATAGTGAGTGAAAAATCCACAATATTAAAATATATGAAGTAATGATATTCATCCAAATTATTAATTATCAAATTGTATTTATTTAAAATAATATTAATAGATACATTATGCTAAAAACATGTACAATCATAGAATAAACCAACTTATAGTATGGATCGCATTATTTACTCCATATCCCTTTTTGCTTCTTTCAAGATGCAAGGCTAAAGGTGGAAAAAGAGAGAAAAAAAAAATGACCCCCCAATACAAATGACTTCAACCAAATGGGTCAAAAGTGCATTGTTCACATTTTCTTCAACATATTACATTATCAAATGTAATTAGATGTTTAATCTAATGCTCGAGTCCTGTGTCACCAATGAAAATTATGAAAGAAGTTCAACCACTCATTTGTGATCGAGATCATATGTATCCATATAACTGATGAGATCATGAGCATGACCATCATGGTGGTTGCGGCCATCATGACCATCGTGTTGGTGACCTACCACCACTTCATCAATCATCTTTAGAATATGCTCAAGTAAAAACTCTTCCTAAACTTGTTTGAGAGATTTCGTTAATGAAACAACCAATTGAACAGTTTTTTCAACATGCTCATCAGCTTTAGTAGATCAATACTCAAACATAAGATATATCATAAATTTGAGAGTGTTTCACTGAATTTTTTCCAAATATAATTTATACAATGATGGAATTGTTGAAATTTGAAAACATGTAGGATAAAAGATTGCATTTTGGCTTGATGCATACATATAATACAAATTAATCTCACACACACACACACACAAAGAGAGAGAGAGAGAGAGAGAGAGAGAGAGAGAGAGAGAGAGAGAGAGAGAGAGAGAGAGAGAGAGCATAAAAAGCTTCCCTAGTGAGTTTTTAATCCAAGCTACTTTAGACAATAGGCATATGACAATTTCACAAACTACAAATTGTAACCTCCCACTTGGGTAAGAAAGTCATTAACTTGATTAGTCATACATTCAAAAATTTCTCTGACAATTGATGGTGGTGATTTTTCATATTATGACGCCATTTATTTAAACAAATCAAAACTAGCGTCAATACTTGAGTTTGTCATCTCTCATTGCTTAAAAAGAAAAATGGACATGCAAGATTAAGTTAAAATCCTACAGGTAATAATAGGTGTGATGATAATTAAGAAACTCTTTAGGTGCTTCAATAAAATGAGTATGTTTATTAGATAAACAAATATTTTTTCCCTTTTCTGTTACCCATCACCCACTTTCACCCCCTATTTTGAGCCCCGAGACGACCTACTCAACTTCTAACAACCCTTTTATCACATAAACACTAAACATAAGCCTAAAAGCAAAACATGAATGCCTATTATTTTATTCATACAACATTTGACATATTGTTACAAATAATTTTCTTCCCTTCTTCAAGGTTGCATATAAATTATGTGAAGTTCATGAAGATACAAAGCAAAAAATTTCTTTCTTTACAACATAAATAATTAGAACCAGATTACTAAAGGTTATGAATAGAAATAGAAAGCTACCAATTAATAAATAAAAAAACTAGCAATTAAAAATTCTATCATTGTGGTCAAATATTTCACTATTCATACATGCAATCAGAATCTAATGCTCTACAAACTTCAATGAACAACAAAATCTGACTAAATATTTAGTGCTAAATTTGGTTGCTTTTAAAACCAACATTCTGCATATCAAAGAAGTAGTTTGAGACTAATATCTATGGTAACTTTATAAAAATGTGTTGAGATTTCCACCACCAAAAAGAAAATCCTTTGGATAATATGACTGTAATTGCATAAGAGATGTCATATTTCATGTAACACTTTATAAAATTAAGTGGGTATTGACACGTAAACTTTGCCTAAGCCAAAATTTTCTTGGCCTATAATTTGCTTTCTTTGTTATTTTCAAGCAAACTTAATTACACAAACATTATACTTAAAAAATCAAGAAAAAAATTTAAAGAGTAGTACTTCATTTATAAAACATACAAATTTAAACATCAAAATGAAGTCGTATAGTAGAAAAGTTGTCCTGATTCATAAATAGAAAAGAAGGGTAAAATTAAATTCAATGACAACCAATTTTCTGCTCATATTATCTCGCTTTTAACTTAGTATTTATTGTCCAAGTATGAAATAGATCAATAGTTAGAACCTCACGAGGTCAGGTGTTCAAACTCTCTCAAACTCGTTTCCGCCCTTGGATTCCTAAAATTTACCTCCCTTTGGAATTGTGGGGTCAGCTTTAAGGGGCGTGGGATTAGTCACGTGGACCGTAAAACGGACACGTGGAAATCCGGTGCGTAATCCAAAAAAACAAAACTTCTTATTGTTGAAAAAATGAATTTTTATAGCAAATTAGGTCCAACCATAAATTTATTGGTTAACTCTTAGATGCATAGTAAATTAAATGCATACAAACAAGATAAAAGAATAGAAATATGCTACCATATTTCATCATCTAGGGGCGATCTATTAGGCAATCTAATTTCATTTACCTCTGTTAATTGATGTTCGATAAAACCTTATGTATTATTCATAATATAATGATTGTTGCACATTACTGCACATTGTTGCATATGCTTTCATTAAGGATCTCCATCATCCATTGGATACACTAATTCAACGTAAACAAAATTTATCGAACAAGACTACAAAAATAACCCTAAGTAAATACCTAGACTACTCAAACCTTTCAAACATGAAATTAGTTTATCAAAAATAAAACACAAGACTACAATTATAATTTTTAATGCTTAACTAATGCTTTTGAAAACAATACCTTTACATCAGCCATGGCTAATTCCATTAAATTCACTCAATGTAGTTTATTAAAATGCAACTCAAGTTTCTCTCGCCCATTTAAATAGCAAATAATATAGCTTCATCTCTATAGATGCAGAGATCAATAAAATTAATCACAAACACCAAAGAAATAGTAAGCATATTTTCACAAAAAGGGCAAATATTAAATTATTAAAAGATAAAAAAAAAATTCATACCCTATTCCAATTGTACAACAATCAACTAATCATATTTTCCCCATAAGTTCGCACAATATGTTTAGCGATGCACATCCTACAAATCATGCTAAACTTCCCTAAAAATGTTTTTAGCATGAAAAAAAAATCCTAATTCTTGTAGGAGAAAAAATAATACAACAATTTCAAAGGTAAAATATTTTGTAACCACTGGTTTTACATAATATAAATAAAGAAAACTTTAAAGTATGCATACCAGATGCATCTTTAAAAATACACGATCAAAGAAACCTTACAGTTCTTCCTTCTTGGAGTTGTCCATTTTCAAATGGTTCAACAATGGCCAAGCTTCAATCCTGTAGGAGAGGGTGAAATCTAGAAGTAAAACAAGAAGATAAAATAACAACGTGAAGCACCCTATGCATCTACTCTTTTTTTCCCCCTTTTTTTTGCCAGTAAAAAGTATAGTGCAAGCTAGAGAGCTTTAATTATGAGAGTTTTGAGAATATCATCCCAATGAAAATACCAAAATTATTGTCTTTTGGATATCATGAAAGAAACAACCTATATTATCATTAAAAGTCATGTTAAAATACAAACTATCAGGAGCGACCTTGAAAAGACAAATAAATGATCCTTTTTTTACAGAACTAACCATAACTAACATCTTAATCTACATTAAGAAAATTACATGGAAATCCTCAACCCCGAAATCAATTGTAAAGATGTATTTGTTTTTAAAAATAAAATAAAATTATTTGCTCTCTAAATTCCTAAAAATTAAAGAAAATCATAAACAAATAGAACATAAAACATTATCATTAGATCAACATCCATATTCTTTTAGTAATGGGCATGTATTCTTTGTGTACATGTAGTCATTTAAGAACCAACACTATAGAATTGAGTCTGGTAATTAAGAAGCAACAATTTAGAGTCCCTGTTGACCCTATGGGTCATATCTTGTTTTGATTATGACAAATACTCAGGTATTTAATGGTTGTCAAGTTTGTGTATAGGTTCTTATTGGCAAGTTCACATAATGGCATGTGGCAACCTGAAGAGAAGTGAAGATACAACATATTTATTGTTGTATTTTTTATCATTGGGTCTGTAATAATTTTAGTTTAAATGGGTCTGTAATCATTTCTGTATGTCATGCATGTAGGAAGTAAGCTCAGCAAATGATCATACACAGACCATAGAAAGACCTTAGGGATCACTCTTCGGTCGGCCGACGCCGGATTTTTTCAGTATCCTCAAAAGACCTTAAAAAGACCCTAGGTCTCAGCACTAGCACATAAGATGTTCCCAAAATCACTTAATATATCATAGGAGTTGACTCAAGCAAAATTGGACTTAATTGAAAATTTTGTGAGAGGTTGAGTGACTGAACTTGTGGTTTTTAATACACCTCTGGAGCCCTAACCGCTGGGAAGTCAGCGGGTTGACCTGGTTTCAGGCGACCGAACCAAAAATGAGCGTATCATCTCCGAGCAACCAAACCCTTAAGAGGGACCTTTTCACCAACTCGGGCCATCGAAGATTTTAGTTCAAAATAGGCCCCGAGTGACCGAACACTTGAGTTCAGTTAACCGAACTTAGCTGCGGGTACCCGAACCCTGAACAGAAAGTTTCTGACTTTTGTTTAGCTAGCCGAGCTTGAACTCGGCACCTGAACCTTAAAAGATGGTTTTTTTAGCTGAGTCTATTCGGGCGACCGAACCATAGTTCAGTCACCTAAATCCTCTTGGGTTACTTAGTAATTTACCGTGGTTAAAAGGGTTAAATAGGGTTAATCTTTCTAAATTGATTTAAAACAAATCTAATAATGCCCTATATGTCCTAAATGGTCATAATTAGACCTTGGTCTATATATATGAGCTCATTTGTGAGGATTAGTAACATATTAGCAAAAATCATTAGCAAAAATCCTTTCTTATTTTGCCCAAATACTCTCATTTATTCAGTTAAATAGGGTTAAATTTTACTATTACTCTCATTGCCTTGATTGTTTATTTATATTGATTTTGGGGGAGTTTAGTTAAGTTTATCCCTCATATTTGAATATTATAAATCTTGTGTTTAGATAAACTAACAAGCTTAAGGATCTTTGCATTGTCATTGCAAGATTCCTATATCTTTAATTTTGTTGTGTAAAATATTTTTCTACTCATGTGCTTATTTCATTGAAGAAAAATATTTTGAGTTAGTTTGAATATTTGATTAGCATCTTTGAAATCTTGATTCGTTATTGAGATTTGATATAACTTGTTTTAAAGATATAGCTTGATCAGAACACTCTTGAACATTTTGGTGATCATATCTTATTGAGTGTTGCTTGTACAAAAATACACATCACTGAGTTTACATTTACCTATATAGTTGATGTGCATGTGATCGATTACATTTGGTACAAATCTGCTTTACTAAGAAGTATAATCACTATACCGGTTATATTGTGAAAAATACTGTTGTATTCTAGGCGTGGCCTGAGGGAGCGGTAATTCAGCCCAGTAAGGATTGTTTGTAAAGGTTGAGGTCAGCCCTGTGCTCATTGACCTGGTTGGTTAGGTGTCGCTCTACCCGTTAAGTGAACTTATAGTGGTAATCCTTGTATTTGTTAGCCAAGGCGGGGACATAGGCAATATTGGTCAAACCCCGATAACATTTCTTGTGTCGTATTTAATTTTTGCACTTAAATTTACGCACTTAAATGTTGTCATTTTAATTATGGTGAATGGTTTAGAAATACTGAGATTGCTTCAATTGCTTTACATTCTTACTCAATTTGATTTCTGCTAAATTGGTTAATGCTTAGGACCCTAAGTTGGGAAATACTGATTGTAATTTGAATTTGACTTAGGAAAGTTTTAAATTTCCAATTCACCCCCCCTCTTGGGAATACACCAAAGTTAACAATTGGTATCAAAGTCTTGTTACATTAGGCTTAACAGCTTTTGTAAAAGATCGCAATGGCTCAAATTGGTGTATCCCCATTCGGAGAGGGACAGTCACCTTCTAGTCCTCTATTGTTTTGTGGTGTAAACTACACTCACTAGAAAATTTGAATGAGCATTTTTATAAAATATATGAATTGGAGGGCTTAGCAGGTGAATGATAAGGGAATTTGTATGCTAGTAGAAAATGATATTAATTTAATGCATGCAAATTCACATGTCATGGATTTATTATATTTTGCTTTAGATTCTCATATTTTTCATGAGTTTATGGCATGTAGAAGTGCACAGGAGATCTGGGTTGAGCTGAAAAAGAGATATGGAGAGACCTAGGAAAAAGAAATTGTCACTCCAAACGATGATCAGGTAGTGGCTAATCATGAGCAGGTTGCATTAGTAGATGATGAGGTATATGAATCTTACCCTACCTCATTTACTGATTCATGTAATGAAGCATGTGATGATTTTTATGCTAAACCCTGTGATATATCATATGTTGAATCATTAGTTGCCTCTAATGACTACTTTGACAATAATGCATGTATTAACTCATGTGATGTTTATTGTGATGATTCCTGTGTCAAAACATGTGATAAACTATATGATGAATCATCTATTGTTTTTGATAATAATACCTCTTATGATGCATGCATTGATGTTTATGAGTGCTATTATGATATACTTGATATTATATCATACAATAAATATAATAATAATGGCATGCCCTCTAACAAAGAACTAGAATGTACTTTATTGAAAATGAATAAGCTTCTAGCTAGCGTGTCTAAACAGAAAATATTTTTGAAAAATGGATATATAAGGTTGGCAAAACAAATAAAAGATCTAAGAAAATATCATGCCACCTTAGAGAAGAAAAGCATGAAGAAAATATTGAAAATAATCTGCTTGGAAGAAGTAATGGATGATTATTCTAACATAATACTCAAAGCTAAAATTAAAAAGAATAATCATAATAAATCCTCAAAAATTAAAAAGAAAAATCTTTTCAAAAAGGATTTAAGATTTTCATGTAATTCCCATTATCATGCCTCATCATGGAATCATAAGATTAGTAAGCATAATCTATCACGCACATATATAACTTGCTTATACCATAAAAGGAATTGGCACATCTGGTTTACTTGTCCTCTTAGAGGTGCTAGAGGTATTGACAAGGAAATGACACGGGTAACCATGAAGGAAAATATTATAGAACCCAAGGAAGATCAGATTCAAGTAGAAATAATATAAACATTTAAGTCTTCCTTAGTTCCTAGGGTTAGGATTTATGATGTCTGAAATGCCTCGGAAGTGGTTTGTGCCTAAAGTTAAAATTCTAGAACCTTAAAATACTGAGATGAAAAACATAAATCATATCGTGAATAAATTCTTAGAAGCATGGCAAAGAAAATCCACTTCTAAATGGACAAGGTGTATCCGCCTGGTGAATAATTCCTATTGCTTAACTCTCACTTAATTATAAATCTTTAGTTAAGCATACTTTGTCCATTTCACAAAGTTGGGGTTTAGGGATTCGTTTCACTATATATCCTTTATCCCTAAGCTTATCTTCTAACATAAAGGTCTGGATCAAAACTTAGCCATCACTCTAGGCTTGAAGTACTATTGATTATAAATGACTAATATATGTTGAGTGCTCATCATAAGGCATCCCTTCTACTCACCAGTTGTATCCTTGCTTCATAATTATAATTATATCTAAAGGATACATACCACTGTACAAAGAGTAGTGTTCAAAATAATCATATACTCCATATTGCTCTTTGCTAAAACTAGTTAGGACATATTGTTTGGCGTGCTCATCATGCATAACGTCCTGCTTCATCAAAATACTCTTCTGAACATAGTAGAAATTTAATCCTTAAGAGTATTCAATTTTCCTACAAGCTCTCAAACTTTACATCAAATCTTTTAAAGCTTCACCTTATTAGAATAAGTTAAATGGCTAAAATGATTGCTTTAAGTTTCTATCAAAAATAAAGATACATAGTTCAAAGAAACCTATGCACAAACTGTTAAATATGAAAGTCATTTCATTTTGTGCCTCTATCATATATTGAAATTCATAAGTAAAGAGGCATACATTGGCTTATGACCCTAAAGAAGTATTGCGTTAATGAATCTTTGGTCCTCTAAGCCTAAACATGTTCAGCCAAGATCAAATCACAAAAAATCTAAACATTTGGCTAAGTAATTAGAAAATGAAAAAGGCATAAAATGGGTTAGTGCATAACTTAGGTGGGAGCTTTTCACTTTCATGGACATAACAAATTAAATGCTCTCATTATCTTGTAATATCTATGGTGAGTGTAGTTTGAATTGATTTTTGTATAAGTATAGAACGTTGGTTTGTAATGAGGATTTTGGAACCTTTTTGTATATAAAGGTAGTATAGAACTCTAGTAATGGATTTTGTAGAGAGTGTATCTTTTATTTTCGTTGCATTTTATATGATAAATTTGGTATCAGATACACATACATCACTAAAGTAGCACCCTAGGCCCACATGGCTGGTCGGGGCGTTACATATTGAGTATTTTCAGTCAATTTATGCATGATCTTAGAGAACAACATATGAATGTTGTTATGCGTATTTTGAGATATCTAAAGTGAGCTCATAGAAAGGGAATTTTGTTCACTGAAAATATATATTGTCGAAGCATGGAAGCATATACTAATGCTGACTGGGCTGGAGCAGTAGATGATAGGCAATCTACTTCAGGATATTTCACCTTTGTAGAAGGTAATCTTGTTACATGGAGAAGTAAAAAATAAAATATTATTGCTCGATCAAATGCAGAAGCTGAATTTAGAGGTATGTCACTTGGAGTTTGTGAAGTGTTATGGCTAAAGCTTCTCTTGAGGGATTTGGGCTATCTGCCTAGGCAACCAATTCGACTATATTGTGACTAAAAAGTAGCATGTGATATTGCCTATAATCTGTTTCAACATGATCGTACAAAGCATGTAGAGGTAGATATATTTTTCATTAAGGAGAAGTTGGATGAGCGAATTGTGGAGTTGCCTAACATTCGATCAAAGGATCATTTGGCTTATATCCTCACCAAAACAGTTTCAAATTGTGTGTTCTCAAAGTTTTTGGGCAAGTTGGTCATGTGTGACATCTATGCACCAACTTGAGGGGGAGTGTTGAAATATTGGTTGATAGTTAACTATCCTTATAATTAACTTTGGGAATCTTTCCTATTCTAGAAATAATGTAGCTATCCAGTAGGTGTGGAAAGATTCATTATATGTGTAGCTTGATTATAGGAACAATAATTTGAGTGTAAGATCTATACCTCTGACCCATCTCTATATGTATAGTACAAATTCATTGAGAAATATAGAACAAACAAATATTATTCTCAAACTCTGCTTTTCAAGTCATTTATCTGTTATAAAGAACAACCTTAACTCAATTTTATTTGTAGGAAATTTGTTGGTAGATATGTATGCTAAATGTAGGGCTTTGAATGAAGCAAGGTAGTAATTTCATTTCATAAGGGATCAGGATAATGTTTCTTGGAATGCAATAATTGTTGGGTATATGCAAGAACAAAATGAGGATGAAGATTTCAACATTTTTAAAAGAATGATTTTAATGGGGTTGTACCTAATGAAGAGTCTTTGGCTAATGTAATCAGTGCTTGTGTAAATATCCAAGCAATTCAGAAAGGGAAACGAGTTCATTGTTTATCAATCAAAATTGGTGTAAAAACAAGTCTTTATTCCAGAAGCTCCTTCGTTAACATGTATGCTAAGTGTGGGGACAATAGGGTGACACATGAAGTTCTCTCTTGCATGCCTAAGTGGAGTCTGGCATCCATGAATAATCCTATTGCTAGGTATGCTCAAAATAATTTAGAAGAAGCCATAGATCTATTTTAAGAGATACAGGATGAAAGATTGGGCCAATCTAAAATCACCTTTGCAAGTTTTTTGGATGCATGGGAATCATCCTTGCTTTTCCGAGTTCCTACTTTTTGCTTGAAAAAAATACAAAGAACCACATTGTTTCTCCTATTGATGCGTCTCTTCTCATGTCCTTGTTCCATGGGACATATAGGTTGTGGAGGAATGGATTGCATGGACACTAGATCATGGAGTCATTGTGGCAATTAGGATTTTATTTTTTATTTTGTTTTGAGGTTTGTAATTCTTTTTTTATTTTTTTTTTAGATATGTAACTGGATCGAGAGGGGAATATGTCCTTCATTAGTGTGCCAGAGACAACAAGATCATATCCTAACTCAACAATTCCCTCCCACATCTTCCGATCTTGATTCTATTCATATCTCACTTGCATCGTTGTGTTGTTTCTATGAACAAAGTTCCTTATTTAAAATTATATAATATAGTCAAGTAGGAGTTTTGATTTAACATAAAAGAATTAAATAATAGTTATTTTGGGAATACCATGTTCATTGCTTAATGAGTTGATCAATAAGGAACTTTACGATGGCTTCTGTTGCATGGAAGCTATTTGCAAGTTACGACAACAACCGGATGGCGCAAAATGGTTGTGGATGCACATAAAAGAAAAGAAATAAACTTTTGGATTAATGCTAATGAATGTTGGGTTGGTACTAGTGCATGCTAAATAATCATAATCTTAGGCTTCTAACACAACTTTAAATAAATTCTCAATATATGAATTCTTCCATCATAAATACACCCAAGTTTACTATAATTTATATTGCATTAAATGATAATTATTAATTCTTTATCTGAATATAATATAAGTTTAATTACAGTTGCATGCCTACGCCCAACGGAGTTTTTACCTATATTGACATATTTTTATTCTTCAAGTTACTAATCTAATTGGGCAATTGCTTGGTTCCTATTAACCCTCAACGTGAGTTGGGTAGCTTTGTTCAGAGTTTTTTCCAATGTTAATTGGGCACTTGCTCCAGAAAAGAATGCACAACCCCAACTTGGTTTGAGAGTAGGAGCACAAAGACATGCAACTTTTGTTGTTTGTGCTTGTTTCATATTTGATATATGGAAGAAGTTGTGTATTTATATGTGTGTGAATATTGGTTTCCCAAATCTTAATTCAAATTGTTGAGCACATTACATCTGAAGATTATATAAAGATAATGCAAGCAAATACTATTACATCACACAAATGAACAATAACAGTAGAATTCTACTAATCATCCTTGTCAAGTCAGTGAGTCTCTGTAGAAAAAACTATTAAATTAACAGGAGCTCATATGGTGCTGGCTTTGCATAAAATCAAAGATAAGTTTACAATAAACCTTAGTAAAATTCAGTACTACTACTATATACTATATTTTCAATAACTAACAAAGTTTAAGTTCAAAAAATAACATATTTTAAAACTGAAGAACATAACGACATAAAGAAAATGTTCAAATTGTGCAATGAGCGGGTCCTTGAAAGAGCTTTTCACTCTTCTAATAATTATATTTTGAATCAGTGGAACCACGAGTTGATAGTCCATCAACATTGAACTCCCCAAAACTAGTGTTTGTATCCTTCAACAAAACCATTAAATATTAAATTCAAATGCACCTCAATAAAATGTAAACATATGAGGTATACTCGACTAAAATTTAATGGCAAGGTGGAGGCATGTTGAAGGAGACCGGTAAATGTAAAATAATGCGACTGGAAGCCAGTTGGTGGTTCTCACAAAAATAACCGAGTGAGGACACTTTAATAAATACCTCAATGCTTTATTTTGCAACACTTGTAAAATATACCTGAGATTCTAAATGAATGGATGTTTGGCTCCCCATATATGGTGTTGTTGGATGTGTAGTTGCACTTGCACTTGGTAAGGGCATTGACACTTGCATAGGTTGTTTTTTCTTTCTATACTTTAGACTACTTCCAAGTTGATTTTTTCTATGTTCATCCATAGGATGCTTAAGTCTAGCATTGGAAACACCTTTAGGACGCATACAAAGAGGGTCAAACAAATGCTCCTCTACATTTATGGAGTTTGTGTGAGGATCTGAGAAATTAATTGGATCCTCCTCATGGTCAAGGGATGTAGACAATTTCAATTTTTTTTTTTCATTTCTTTCTCGACCCAGCTAGTCCACTCAGAAACCATACTCATCCCAATGTTAGTCTCAAAATTCTTCTTGGCACTTAAAGATGTGGCATGATAGGTTTGACGCATAAATGCATTACACCTCAAGTTCTTGTGCATACTTAGATTCAAAGAATCACCATATTTTTTTACCACTTTTGCAAAATATATTTTTTCAAAATGTGTATGTGACTTTCTTTTTTTTTGTGAGAGCGCCCTCAAAGCATGACGATAAAGAATGTCAACCGATTCAACAAAGTGACAGCTACACTTAATAGTGAGTGGTGATGGCTGAAGTATAACCGAATGCACCCAATAATTATGCCCAACCTCTACAAATTCAAATGTTGTATTAGACTCAGTACCAAATTCTATCTGAATCACTAACGAATTAATATGCTCAAACTCCAATTTAAATACATTGAACATTTTATGAGTATATAGTTCTCTCGCTTTTATTAAAATTGGTCACCACGCATAATCCCTAGAGGCACACCTTGAGAACACCTAAAATCCTCCTCCAACTCAGTATCACTCATCTTATTAGCCATGTCATAATAATGATTAAAAAACTCAATTAAATGCATAGTTTTCTTCGACATAATATGAAATACATTACTCAAACTCTCACTCCTTTGTGTTACCCTAATGTCTATCAAAAAACTTTCTACACTAAATGCTGGACACCTTTATGTTGCTTCCATTGTAGCTAGTAGGTGCTATGACAACCTTATTAGAATGTTAGGCACAAAGCAAGTTCCTGCAGTTGGCCTTAGTTTAGTAATTGAGAAAGTATTTACTATAATGGAGTAGCTTCAGAAAGTTCGGAAAGTGATAAGATATGTGCTAAATATGTGTAGTCTTTATTATGGGTATGTTAAAAATCAATCAATTGTTGAAGTGCATCTGCAGATATGTGCCGAGATAGCACCACTAAAATATTTTTTTCTTAAAAATCAATATATTTATGGTTGTGTTAGAAGCCTAAGATTAATCATATTGAATTATATATTTAGTTGTACATTTATTAATTCCCATGTTCTTGCTAAGTCATATCCAAACCTATTAGAACTTTGTGTTCTTATATTTGAGTCAATGAAGTTCACATTAATTAATTCCCCATCCAATTTAGCGTTTCAATGGTTGGTAGGTAGCATAATTCAACACACACTAAACTAAGCATTTCAACAAACAGGTGATAGGCAACATTTTTAAGAAAATTCAATGACTTTTTTTCCCCTTATGATTTCGTACATAAAATGGGAAAAAACTGAAACAAGAGAGTGAGGGATAAGGATTATAAACAAGAGATAAGGATTATAAACAAAGAAATCTTCATTTGCAATGAGGTTCTCATTAATTAATTCCCCTCTAATTTAGCATTTCAATAGGTGGTAGGCAGTACAATTTAACACATAGTGAACTAAGTATTTCAACAAACAGGTGGTAGGCAGCGTATTTTAAGACATTTAATGACTTTTTTTGTCCCTCGTGAATTTATACTCAAAATGGGGGAAAAAAAATTAAAACGAGAGAAGGAGAGAAAAGGATAATAAACAAGAGATAAGGATTATAAATAAAGCAATCTTCATTTGCAATGAAGTTCTCATTAATTAATTCCTCATCTAATTCAAGATTTCAATGCATAATAGACAACATAATTCAAAACACTGTGAGCTAAGCATTTCAACAAACAAGTGGTACGCAACATATTTTAAGACATTCAATAGCTTTTTTTCCTTATGATTTTACACTTAAGATGGGGGAAAAAATTAACATGAGAGAGGGAGAGATAATGATTATAAACAACTAAATCTTCATTTGTAATGAGCTTCTCATTAATTAATTCCCCATCTAATTCAACATTTCAATGGGTACTAGGCAACATAATTCAACATACATCGAGCTAAGCATTTCAACAAATAGGTGGTAGGTATCATATTTTAAGACTTTTGCTAGACGTTTTTTTTCTTCTGAATTTATGATTTCTTACTTCAAGTGGGAAAAAAAATTGAAACAAGAGAGGGGGAGATGAGGACAGACTTGAGCAGGTTTATCGTGGAAAAAAAAAAAATGGAACGACTTGCTCAGATTGACTTGTTGGAAAAATTTGCCCCAGAAAACAAAATTTAGTGGCTATCGGAGATTTTCGTAATTACCAGAGATTTTCTTTTGCGCTGGAGATCTTCATAGGTGCCAGAGATTTTCTGAAGTTGAGGTTCAAAATAGAGCATATAAAATATATGTCTTGGAGAGATGAGAGAGTGGTAGCTCGTTGTGAGAACTGCCGGAGATCCATCATCAAAATCCCTTCAATTTTGGATGAAATATCAGGGATTGGAAATTTTAAATCTCCGACAGTTGTTCTTCACAAAATTTAACTCGTGTCACAAGTATGGTTAATAGCGTTGGATTCCATCATCAACAAGATTCGTATCCCTATCATCACCTACGCATCACCCATCCACCTAACCGACATAGGGCCATGGTGGAGGGATGGGCATCGACTGTGATTTCCCTCCCATGAAATACAATGCATGCAGTAATAATTTGGTATTCTCTCAATTAATTTTTCTACATTGTGTACTCTTCATGCCTACACCTTTGAATTGAACGATCTGATCTACAACCTCGTGCATTCTATATATATATTTTTTTTCAAATGATGATTTTGTATTATCATTTTGATTCGTTTCATTCATCCCAAATAGATCATTGGGAAATAAAATTTTAATCTAACAATTAATACAATAACAATGAATCTCAATGAGAATAAATGCACAATAACAATATATTTCAATCTGAAAAAATACAAAGGACTTCAAATCATAACTCTCTCTCACGCTTACTGGTTTTTCACTCTCAACACACCACTCAATATATTACATACACACACCTATTTATAACAGATACAAAAACACAATAATCAACATAAGCTGTTGGCAGGTGAGGTTGGTGACCGTCGTTCAACAAAAGCTGTTGGTCGGCAGCCGTCGTCAACCATTGCTGCCACCGTCCACCGTCAAGTTTACTATTTTAACATCTCCCATTAAACTTGACTCTCCTAACTTTGTCATTCTAAGCATTGTCTTCAGTCTTACAAAAATATCATGCCTGAGTGGCTTCGTGAAAATATTAGCAATCTGATCATACGTTCTGCAAGATATCAACTCCACTTCTTTATTCTTCACATGCTCCATGATAAAATGATACCAAGTATCAATATGTTTGCTTCTTTCATGATGAACTGGATTTTTCGCAAGTGCAATCGCTGATCGGTTGTTGATGTAGACTTCTGTGGGGTTATCTTAAAGAAATCTCAAATACTTTAGTACATTCCTAATCCATATACCATGATAAACAGTTGAGCTGACAACAACATACTCAGCTTTACATGATGACAATATTATGATGGGTTGCTTCTTCGAAGACCATGTAAACGTTGTATCTCCCATGAAAAATGTGAATCCCGTCATTCTTTTTCTTTCATCAAGATCTCTTCCCCAATCGCTATCTAAATAGCCGATAAGTTTGCAATCACCTCTTGATGAATAGAACATACCATCGGTGATGGTACCCTTGACATATCAAAGTATCCTTTTTGCTGCATTCAGGTGGGACTGGTCAAGAGTCTCCATGTACCTGCTGACAAGTCCAACTGTATAGAGTATATCTGGTTTGGTGCAAGTCAAATACCTTAAGCTTCCAACCAGACTCTTGAAATATATGGGGGCAACATCTCCTACTTATTCTTTCTCAACTCCAATCCCATTTCAACCAGAGTTGTCACAGAGTTGCATTTGTCCATCCCAAACTTTTTCAGTACTTCTTTTGCATAGTGGCTCTAGGAGATGAAGATTTCCTTCTCGCTTTGCACGACTTCTATGCCAAGGAAGTGAGCCATCTGGCCAATATCCGTTATTTCGAATTCTTTGATCATGCACCTTTTGAAAACTGCAAACCTCTCTGAATTGTTACCAGTGAAGATCAAATCATCAACATATAGGCATACAATTAGCATGCTTCCATCTGTCTCCATCTTCATGTATAGCGCATGCTCATAAGGACACTTCTCAAATCCATTCTTCTGGAGGTAGTCATTAATCCTCATGTTCCACGCATGAGGTGCTTGCTTCAAACCATAGAGTGTTTTCTTCAACTTGTGCACTTTATCTTCTTTGTCCTTCTTTACATATCCAGGTGGTTGATCGATATAAATCTCTTCTTCTAGAAAATCGTTCAGAAATGTTGATTTCACTTCCAGTTGGTAAATCTTCCATCCATTTTGTGCGGAAAGTGAAATTAGTAATCTGATGGTTTCAAGCCTGGCAACCGGGGCAAAAATTTCTCCATAATCAATCCCTTCTTTCTGCTTATAGACTTTGGCGACAAGTCTTGCTTTGTATCTCTGAACTTCTCCTTGAGCATTCTTCTTGGTCTTGTAGACCCATTTCATACCAATGGTTTTGCGGCCCTTCAGGAGATTTGTCAACTCCCAAGTCTTGTTCTTCTCGATGGATTGAATCTCCTCATCTATCGTTTTTCTCCATTTGTTTTCTTCATTAGCTTCCTCAAAGCTAACCGGGTCACTAGTCAACAACAGACAATATAGAGTAACATACTCTTCTATTGGTTCTGTAGTTTCATACAGGTCGGCTAGATTTCGAGCTCCTCTAGGTCTCATGTCTGAGATTTCACACTCTATTGGTGATGGAGCTTTATTCCTCTGTGATGAATCATATGGAGGTGTCTGTAGCTCGGGAACTTGTGGCTCGATAGCCACTTCTCTTGTGTGTGTAGGTTTTTCTCCTTCAAGTGTCAATTCCGCATCTTTGAAACATTCAGCCTGGTCCCATTTCCAAGATTCATTTTCTTCAAAAATGACATCCCGACTGTGAAATACTTTCTTGTTAATAGGATTATAGAGTCGATATCCCATGGTGCTATCACCGTATCCAACAAGGATACACTTCTCTTCTTTATCATCTAGCTTTGTCGTTCTTACTTTTGGGATCTTGGCGTAGGCTATGGAGCCAAACACCCTAAGATGACTCACACTGGGCTTGTGAGTACTCCAGGCTTCATGTGCTGTCTTTGTATCAAGACTCTTTGTAGGACACTGATTTAGAAGATAGACTACACATGACACTGCTTCTGCTCAAAAACTCTTGGGCACATTCTTATCCTTTAACATGCTTGTGACTATGTTAAGTGTAGACACCCTATTTTTACCCTAACCAAATAGAATAAGGGGTGCCCTCTTATTATTTTCATTATTATTATTATTACCTTATTATTATTATTATTATTTTATTATCACTATTATTTTTAGTATTTTTATTATTTTTATTCTTATTATTATTATTAGTATTTTTTATCTTTATTTTATTATTACTTTCTTATAATTATTTGTATTATTTATTATTATTACTAGTAGTATTATTAGTATTACTTTACTACTATTATTTTGGATATTATTAGTATTATTATTATTATTACTATTTTCATATATTATTATTATTACTTTATTATTATTTTTATTATTTTTCTATTATTATTATTATTAATTATTGCTTTTAATATTAGTATTATTACTTTATTTACTAATTATTATCATTTTTATTATTTTTATTATCATATCTATTATTACCATAAAAATATAAAAAATAAAGAAAAAGAAAAAAATGAAAAAGGAAAATAAGGGGGGCGCTAGGGTTGGAAAAATTTTATAAAGGGGGGGAGGGGGGGAAGGGGGCGCAGAGCATAACCAAACAAAAGAAAAAAAAAAGATCTTTTTCCTCTTCTTCGTCTAGCTTCTTTTTTCGGAGACGATCTCCTGTCTACTCTCCCATCCCCCTCTCACCTCCATTCCAGCCATCCTCCCTCTGCCTATTCGTTTCATAGCCGCCCTCTGTTCTAGCCGAGCCACCACAATCACAAACCACTCCTTACCGCAACCAAACCAACAAGCCACTCCACTATTTCGGTCCAGCCATCAACTCCGGCCACATGTTTTTCTCTGCTGCAACCCTCCGCGAAGACTTTTTGCAACTCTCCTGCCGCCGCCGTCCAGCCATCCTCCAAGTCCTCTGCAACACCGGCGACCTCCCCTGCTGCACCGTCTTCTCAGGCTCCTCAACAGCAACCCTCTGAACACAGAGCATCCCCGACGAGCCTACCGTTCACAACTCTCCAGTAGCAACCGACAACAACCCCTACCGAGACCATCCTCGGCTCTCTCCAGCAGCCGGCCACAGCCATAGCCACCTCTGCCGCTCGGCCTCCACCGCACGACTCCGAAGAGCACCCTTCTGCAACCGCTGGAGGTCCTCCACACCAGCATGGGCAGAGCCCTCCAAACAGCCATCACCAACATCAGACTCCCATCACAACAGTGATCCAACAAACCAGAGCTCCAGCTTCTCCCCGGCGAACCTCTACTCCGACGACCGGCAGCACCCCCCCCCCCCCATTGTAAGTGCTTCCCTCTACAAGCTCCCTGCATAACACATAGCACACACATGCATTTTTATTTATTTATTTATTTATTTTACAGCTTTGTTTATTTTGGTTTATTCTAAGACACTGAAATGATTGTTTTTTTTTGCAGGCATATACACATATAGATATACATATTTTTTGATTTTGTTTAGAAGCTAATATTTAAGGGTAGGAGTTTATGATATTTAGTTTTGTATATGGTTATTATTATTGCTATTATACATATTTATCAATATTATATGTTGTCCTCCTTATAGAATTTCTATTTTTATTATATATATTTATCTTGTATTATTATTAAAATTTTTATATGTGGGTTCTAATATTAAAAGTTTGAGTTTTTCTGGTATATGTGTGAGTGGTATTTGATATTGTATATTGTTGTTAAAGTTTGTTTGTTTGTTTTTTTTTGTTTTCCTCATTGTCATGTATTTATTATTATTATTGTAATACTTATTGATTATATATTCATTTTTTTTTTCTCTTTCACCATGTTTGTTATTTACATAGCATTTAGGATTTTCGATTATCATCATTTATGATTGTAATTATGTTATGATATTATTTAAGCGTGTTTAAGATTTTTATTAGTTTTCATGTTTAGGGCTTAATTGTTTCTATATGACTTGTGTACTAATTTTAGAATTTATTTGTCTCCATATTGTATAGCTTGCACATTAATTGTATGATTGGATTGCTTCCTAATTTCATTAGTTTTTTTCCATATTTATTATTGTGTATTTATTTGTTAATTTTCAGGTCGATTTGTCTCCATAATTTCAGTTATTTCCATATTTATCATTTTGCACTTTGCATATTAGTTTTAGGGTTGATTTGTCTCCATAATTGCATTAATTGCTCCCATACTTATTATTGTATTTGGTATATTAATTTTAGGGTTGATTTGTTTACATATATAATATTGTATAATTACATAGTAATTTTAGGGATTTATGTGTTTCCATGTTATATGTTTAGAGTTATTTTTATTGGTATTACGATATTATTGTGATGTGTTGTTTTTATTTTAGTATCTGTTATTATTAATATGATATATCATCATTACTATTATCATTATTACTTTTTAATTATTACTATTATTACATATTCTTAATATTTTTTCTTATTTGGTGTATTTATATTTTGTTTTATGTTTTGCGGTATTTATTTTCATTATTTATTTTCGATTTTATCCCTATAATTTTAATCCGGGGGTATGAGCTTTCGGGTTTCACGTACCTTTTGTTATGAGGGAATATGTAAATATTTATATATTACTTATATTTTTGTATAATTTATTTGTTTATGTATTTATTTATTTATTTTGCGTGTGTATTGGTAAATTCATTAGAGGAGTAATTTTAAAAGACTTACTAGATTAACTTAGGGATGATTCCAAATTAATTAGGTACCGTTCATAAGAACGGGCGTGTAGGGGATGCTCGTACCTTCCCGTCGCATAACCGAACTCCTGACCCCAGCTCTGGTAACGTAGACCCATTCTATCCCTAATGGGGTAGTAATCATGTGTTCTAACCATACTAAAGGTTAGTGGCGACTCCGATATTCTTATTTTTCCTTGAAAATTAAAATTAATTTTTTATTTTGCCATCCCGGGGCACACGCGCTCCCGGGACGTCGCAACAGTTTGACGACTCCGCTGGGGACATTAGAGAGTCAAGCCAGTAATTAATTAGAACTTATCCTAAGTTCAAATTTAATAAATTTTTTAATTACTCCTTATTTTGTGAATATTGTAATTTGTAAATACCCTTGATTAATTGTAAATATTTTATTTCCATAATTTACAAACAACCTTAATTAATTAAAATTATTTTGTTTCCTAATTTTTTGAATATCAATTGTAGATATTTTGTTTCCAATAAGTATATTAATTGTAGATATTTTGTATAAGCATATTAATTATAGATATTTTGTATACTAATCGTAAATATTTTGTTTCCATATTTTTTTTAAGTAAGCATATTAACTAAAAATATTTTGTTTCCAAATTTTTTGAATCAACATATTAATTGCAGATATTATGTTTCCATATCTTTTGAATAAATATATTAATTGTAGATATCTTGTTTCCATATTCTTAATAACATGTGAATAAATGTGGGGATAGCGGGATTAGGTTAAAATTTGAATTCACACACTTTCACGCTCTATACCTGAGCTTTCCTTGCTAGGATTAGATAGGAGTGTAATAGCGTCAGTCCCTTCGTGACAGAGCTTGATGGGACCCACGAACCACTCCACTCAATGCGGGTTTTATCCGGACCCCTATGGGGGAGGATGAAATTCCAAACTGAGGACCTTTTGTCAATAGGGTTAGAGCCTACCCACACATATTTGTATATAATTTTCCTTAACTAGGATAGTGCCATGATGAACCCTGTATATACATACCTACCCTGGGTCGGGACATCCTTCTCCCCATACCGTCTATTGTATATATGTTGTGAGATACCTTGTATTATACCATGCATTCTGCATCTATTTTAGACTTACATACTACTTAGTCAGTATTTAAAAAAGGCCCAATAATGAGACCATGACCCATCCTTTCAAAGAATGAAGAACTTGGCCCAAGCATTTTATGGGTCGGCCCAACCCTTTCCAAATAACTTGGGCCCAATTCTTTAAAAACAAACTTGGGCCCGACCTTTTCTTAAGCAAAAACTCCGCCCAAGCCTAATTTTCAAAAAGGGTCAAACCCAGATTTCAAAAGAGGGCTTCAACCCCATTGCCTAAAAATTTGGGCCAACATTTTTTCAAGTAATCCAAGCCCAATTCCTTTTCAACTAGGGCCTTAGCCCATCATGAAATAGGTCAAAACCCATATTTTAAAATACTTGAGGCTCAAGTGCACACTAAAGTCCACAAGTCCACATTGAATGAATCCAACGGGTTGACTAGCCTGGGTCAACCCCAACCTCAGAACATAATCTGACCCTTCATAGAACCTGAGGTACATGGACCGTTAATTAGGAAAGGAATGGTTAAGGGAAGATTTGAATTGAAATCGTGGCCCATCAATGGTCATGTTAATCTTGAAATCTCTCATTAGTGAAATTTTTCTAGAATACTGGCAAAGTAGTCATTTAGGTTACATCATATTCATGCACTTCATTTCATACATAGTCATGCACAATAGGCTGCATGCACGCTCATATCTTTGTTTATATGTATAATTGCACTAGTTGCATCCCTGCATAAACACCTATTGCATACCCTGATCATGCATCAAAACACATTCACTCATGTAGTGCATCATTGTGCATTCATGATTCTAAAAAGAAGTTTTTTGGTTTTCAGCTCCTAATCACAGAGGTCTTTTGAGTAACATAAAGCAATAATTGAGACCACCACGCATCAGTACAACACTAGGCGAAGAGTAAAAGAAATGAGGGAACAATTGGAAAATAGGGTCCTGGGTCTAGAACAAGGACAATAAGAGATAAATGATAAGGTAAGTAAGGTCCTAGAGTTACCGATGAATAAAGGAAAGGCGGTGCAGGTTGATCTCGAAGTAGATGTGGACCCCACTCATCCCCCAGGATTCACCCCAGATCATGGACAAACATCAATTCCACCACCTGGTGTCATGGGGGGTCCACTGCCAAATATGCCTCTTTTATCCCTACTATGCCAGCACAGGGGTTCCCAGTCGCAGGAACTCCTCCGTTAGTACCTTCTGATATGGGGATCAGCAAATCTGAGGCTGAGCGTCGTTGTGACATATTGGAAGAGTGCTTGAAAGCAATGGAAGGATCTAATTCCTTCTATTCCGTTAATTCAAATGACCTCTGTTTGGTGCCAAAAGTCACCCTACCACCAAAGTTCAAAATGCCAGACTTTGAAAAGTTTGACGGGCCCCGGTGCCCTCGAACACATTTAGTGATGTATTGCCAAGCAATGGCCGCTTACTCAGACGATTAAAAACTAATGATGCATTGTTTTCAAAGTAGTTTGACTGGGTCCACTATCCGTTGGTACATTCAGCCAGATAAGACCCGGATCCGCACCTAGAAGGACTTGGCCAACGTCTTTGTTACTCACTACCGCCATGTGACAGAAATGGTGCCTGATCGAATGACTCTACAAGAAATGGAGAAGAAATCCACCGAAACATTCAGAGAATATGCTTATAGGTGGAGAGATATGTCGATCCAGGTGGACCCCCCGGTGAGTGACCGAGAAGCTTGTTGGCCTAATAAGGTTTACAATTCTTATTTTGATGATAACAAATCAAATGATATATTTAATATGTTTCAAGTAAAAGTGTTCAGGAAAATAACAAAGCTCAAGTGTATAAGAAAGTTCATAGATGAAGAATGAAGTCATATTATGAAAAACTCAAAGGAAAGAATGCAACTACAAAGATGGTGGAAGAACAAGTTTTGAAGACTAGATTATACTTTTAAGGATATTCTCAAATGTAAGTACTTCAAAGTAAATCTTAAGTATAAAGAAATTTGAAGCTCATAAAAATTCAAAAATATATTTTTATATATATGTACTCTAAAGAATATTTCTTAAATCCATAAAAAGAAAGGGTTTAAGAAAAGAAAATTTTTTGAAATAATGAAGTTTTTAAACATATTTATTTCAAAATATTTGGAAAATCAAAAATATTTTTTTAAAACATATATACTCTAAAAATTATTTTTTTTATAAATAAAAAGGGCTTAAAAAGAGAAGATTTTTTAAACCATGTTTTTAAACATATTTATTTCAAAATATTTGGAAATGAATTTTAGGAATCTTTGGGAGTAATGGATGATTTCAAAAAACTCTATAAATAGTTCTAATCTCAAACATTTTAGATAAGAGAAAAGAAAGTACAAAGAAAGAGAGAAAGAACTTTGATGAAATATTCAAAAGAATTTTGAAATTAAGAAATCCTCCAAAGTTTCCAGATCAAGTGTTTTTCAACAACTTTTCTGATCCAGATATATTCAAAGGCTTTTAGATCAAAGTAAGTTTTTTTTTAAAGGTTTTAGATCAACTAATCTTCAAGTTTTCAAAATTTTGTTTTCAAAGGATCTGAAATTCTTTTAAAATAAACTCTCTGATTTGAAATCGATTTACATTCTGAAATTAAGTTTTCCAACGATCAAAATTTTTATCTTCTTTGGAAAATTATTTGACAATCCATACCAAGTAATTGAGCTTGAAATTTCTTATATTTAAATTACTTTGAGGTATAAAGTGAGCTGATTGGTGTATTAATTCACTCTACTGTGAGAGTTCTTTTTTGTACACATATTCCTTTGTTATCTTTCTTAAACGATTCTGAGTTGTTGAATCATTGAACCAAATAAGGGGTTGTTATTTAGAGAGGCGGGCTCTAGCCTAATTGAAGGAGTGCATTGTAAGTTGGTATTGTTCCACCAGGTAAAGGAACTGAGATAGTGAAATCCTTTGGTGTTTTTGCCAAAAGCGAGGACGTAGGCTGTGTTGAAGCCGAACCTCGTAAAAACTCTTGTCTCCTTCTCTCTACTTTAATTTACATACTTTATTCGCTTTTGTTATAAAATTTATGAGTGCAGGTTGTAGGATTTAAATTAAGCTCTTGATCAATAGAAAGTATGTTTTGATTAATCTTTTGCAGAAACCCAAAATGGGAGTACGTTGATTAATTTGTGGAAATCTTAATCAAGTAAAGTGAATAATAAAAGGCTACAGGGAAAGCAACGGAAGCCTAAATGTTATTGATTGATTGATTACATTGATTGAATTATTATTTTAATTTCCAGTTTTTTTAAGTGTTGTTATATATTGTATTTTTCTGGGTTATTAAGATTAGAAAACTTAAAAATCAAATAAAATTAAAAGATTTCCAATTCACCCCCCCTCTTGGGAAGCTATTCTTCATTTCAAAGCCATCTCTTTGTTTGTAAGCACATTAAAAGACCCCTACCGCACGCATCTTCGGGGGGCAACTCCCCACGATTTTATGGATATTGTGGCTGCGGGAGGAAGAATTAAAGGCGATATCAAGGCAGGCCTAGTCAAGGATAGTGGCATAAAACTGGCTTAGGCAAAAGGTGGACTAATAGGAAGAAGGAGGAAGAAGCGCAAATGATACAAGGGCAATTTAATTGGAAGAATCAGTACCCCAGAGGTGGGAACCAATGGCCTAAGAGAAATTTTGGCTTTGAGCACGCGGTAAATCAAGCAGGGTATACAGGCACAAGGCCCTAAATTGTTCACTTTGATCCTACGTTCACCCAACAGAATGCTTAAGCACAAGAAAGAAGTGGCCAAAAGAACTTTCGGAGAATAGATCCTATCCCTATGTCGTATTCAGAGTTATTCCCTCAATTGCTCGAAAGAAGAATGGTTTCAACCATTCTAGGGGCTTCCGTTCCAACCCCTCTCCCGCAATGGTATGACCCAAATGCTAGGTGCGCATATCACGCCAATTCCCTCGGTCATGCCATCAATCGATGCTGGGCTTTCAAACACAAAGTGCAATCATTAAGAGACGTGGGATGGTTAGCTTTTGATGACAAGCAACCGGGAGTCCAGGGGAATCCTTTGCCCAAACACGAGGAAGGAGGTGGTTAACATATTAGGGAGGTTCCCAAATCAATGGTTTCATTCGTTATCCATAGAGGCTAAAGTGCTGGAGTACCGAGCTTTTGACTATCTAATCCTTTTCAGTTGATGTTCTTTTGTTTTCCCCATTGTTATTTGCATTTTGTAATCTGTGTATGCCTGTGTCTCGGAATATTTTCTATATTCAATAAAATGAATTATGCATTTAGTTATCTCACTTGCATCATGAGTCCAGTTGCCAAATTTTGTTTGCTTATGTTTCATGTGGGAATAGGGAAAGTAATATTGCTAGTATTCATAAACTGGAAAGAACTGTTAATTTTTGAAAATTTAACCCAAGAGGCGAAAGTAGAAACAATCATCAATGAAGAAGTATCTTACTTTCCAAGGAATTCAGAAGCGGCTGTGCTGTTCTAATAATTTCATGTCAATTCATCACTCATGTTTTGGTCAAATGATGGATGACCCTCTTTGGCTGACCAGTTATCCCTAAAAAGAACCCAAACAATGATTTACCATTTATTAATCAAGTTAAGCCTGAATGTTAAACCAACTTTTTCTTAAAAGTCAGATTACTAGAAATCTAACTTGGGCATGGGTACCTTAGCGTTTGACGAATCATTTGAGACAATAATCATTACCAAAAGGATGGCAAGCCATTTTTCTGCTACCCAAAAGAAAATCAAAGAAGAAATCCTTTGCAAACCCTTTTGGAGCCTAACAAATTCATTTCTTGATTAACCTATCAAAGGATCACACCCCACACTGGGGTAGTTTTAAAAAGATTGGTCCCAATTGAAGTTCAAATGAGAATGAAGTTTAGATTCCTTTATAAAAGGAAAAGTGAAAGTTGCAGTAAAAGAAGAAAAAGAAGATGAAGAATGAAAGAGGGAAAGAGAAAGAAGAAGAAAAAGAAAGAAAATATGGGACATACTATGTGATCTTTGACCAAATTATCCTTGATGAAATCGGTAAATTTTAAGCCTTATTCAAATCTTTCTTTCTTTAACCTATACCTTTAGCCTACATTACGGTCCAAATGAAAGTCCTGACTAGATTGGTATATATTGTTGTCTCTAATAATTTGTCAGACTCAATATTGAGTCTGAACTACGTAATGACCTGATCCTGAAAAGGTACATAGGCAGCTTGTTTAAATAACAAGTTCGGTCAACATCTTGCAAAGCGCCTCAACTCGAACTGGGGGCATAAAGCATCATTTGGGGTGGTATTTTTGAGCCTTAGTTTCCCTTTTATTCTGAAAGCTTACATCCCAAGGCCTACGTTTCATCCCGAGTCTTAAAGACCATCTTGAGATCAAAGCATGGGTTGATGGAACTGGAGCAGTTGAAGAGAATGACAGTCGTCTAGGCTAGGAAATCAATGTTATACGACTCTTAAATACTGGTATGAATTTTCCCCCTATGATAGCATTGAAACATGGTAAAACATTTATTTCGTGTGGATGGCCTTTTGATTTAGCAAGTTGATGTCATAGTTGCATAATCATTCCTCGTTCCTTTTGTAGACACCCTATTTTTACCCTAGCCAAATAGAACAAGGGGTCCCCTCTTATTTTATTATTATTATTATTATTATTATTATTATTATTATTATTATTATTATTTTCCTATATTATTAGTACTTTACTATTATTTTGCTAGTATTTTTATTATCATTATTATTATTATTATTACTAGTACTTTTATTATCTTTGTTTTATTTTTACTTTACTATAATTATTTTTATTTTTCATTTATTTTATAGTTTTTGATATATTATTATTATTATTACTATTTTTTATTATTATTATTATTATTATTATTATTATTATTATTAGCATTAGTATCTTATTTTGGCTATTATTATTTTTACTATTTTTAGTAATGTTATCATTATTATTATTTATTACTTTTAATATTAGTATTATTACTTTATTTTTATTAATATTATTATTATTATTATTATTATTTTACCAATAGTATCTTAATTTTTATTTTTACTATAATTATTTACTATTATTTACTATTAGTATTATTATTATTATTATTATTATTACCTTATTGATACTAATATTATTATGATAATTATTATTATTATTATTTCCCTTTTTCATTATTACCATAAGAATAAAAGCATAAAAAAAAGAGGAAAAGAAAAATAAAATCAAAAAAAGGAAGTTTTTCTATTAGGGTTTTCAAAACAATTTTATAAAGGGAGGGGGCGGAGCGCACAGCAGGGGGCAGGGGCACAGCCGGCGCACACAGAGCCATAAACACAAAAGAAAAAACCCTAAGTAGAGGCTGTTTTTTTTTTTCTCACAATCTCGCTGGCCCTCTCCTGCTATTCCATCTCTTCTCCCTCATCTCTCTTCATCCAGCAACCACCCGAAGACCCCACTGCAGCATCTCCATCTTCCAACAGGTCCTCCAGCCTGCAGCAGAACCTCCAGCAGAGCAGAACTCACGGCACCCTGCTGCCACCGTCACAACTCCACGGCCACCATCCTCCAGCCACCTCCGATCCGCCCACACCGCCGTGAGCACCAGCCGAGACCCTCATCATCTCTGGCCATCATCAATCTCTCCCCAGGACCTCCGACCACGCATAGCAACTCTGAATACCAGACCCAAGCTTCCCCTGCTCCAGTCTTCATCACAGCAATCTAGGCTCTACTCCAGCAGATCCTCACAACTCCCTGCCAGTCATCGCTACACCGGCACCCAACTCCGGTGGTACTCCCATCTCTGTGAGTCTCCCGCCCCTCCGATGAGCTTCTCTGCATGCCGGCCACATGCACACACTTACACTCACACACACACACACCGAAACACACACCAGCACATATATGTAAAGATGTCTTTTTTTTGTTTATTTACTCATTTATTTATTTAGTTTTATATTATTATTATCACCTTGTTTCATTATTTTTTTTTATTTGTAAATATTAATTGATTTGTTTCCATTGTTGAAGGGTTTCTTTGCAGCGGTAAATATTCTATTGCCTTGTATCTAAATGTGGTAATATTTATTTTGTGTATTTAAGTACATAATATTCCAGTTGTATATCTAGCATTCAGAACTATGGCTGTATTTATTAAAATGTTAATATTCACATGGTAAGGATTATATTGATGGGGCATATAATTTAATGTTTAATATGTATTTTTAGGGTGTGTTCGTTATTCGTTGTATTTATTGAGGTAAGGTTTATATTGTAAGATTTTATCATGATGGTATTTGTTAATATTCATATTGTAAAATTTATATTGTCTTAATATGTAATATGTATTCTTAGGGTTTGGGTTGCTATCTTGTTGTGGTTCTTATGTGTAAGATATTTTTTATTTTATCCATGCTTATATTGTATGTTAACTTTATATTATATTATTAGTATTTTAGAATTTTGGTCATGTTATATATCATGTTAGGATTTTTAGTAGATTAGTTGTAGTACATGTGGTATTTTAGAACTATAGTTGTATGTGTATTTAGTATTCTAGAATATTAGTCATATTAGGTATTTAACGACTTAAGATTTATAATTAACATCATACATCTAATTTAATATTTTAGGTAATTTTTAATATAGCATCTTGTGTAATACTATATATTTATTATTATGATATTTTTAGTATGTTAATATATAATGTATTATTTATTATGGTAAGTTTAATATTTTAGGTAATATAATATATTTGGTGTTTTGGTATCATGCTATTTTGGTATATATAGTTTTATAGTAATTTGTTACGTAATATAGTATTTGTGGATATTTATTATTATTATCGTGATCGTGTGTATTATGGTATGTTTGAGATTTTTTGTTTATAACGTACATGTAGTATTTTAATATTATGGTATTGTCATCATCTTAGTCTATATTATATATTTTATATTCTACTATCATTAGTATGTTGGATATTTTAGGTCGTGTTATATATTTAGTCTTATACTATGGTAGTATGTTTAGAATCTTAGCAAATACCATATATTTATATTTAGTATTTTGTATTGTGCTAGTTTTAGTATTTTAACTTGTATTATATATGTTGATTAGTATGTATTGTGGTGTCCTAACATTCTAGTTTATTACTATTTTTTATCTTTATTATTATGTTTAACTTATTATATCTATTATCCAAAACCTCCCAAACTAGTATTTTCATACTTAGGAAAACCCATAAAATTTCTAAAATTTAGGAGCGTATTTTATAAAGTATTTTTAATTTTTAATCCCTATGATTTTATTGCGGGGGTATGAGCCTTCGGGCATCACGTACCTTAAGCTCTGAGGGAATATATATGTATATATTATATTTATTTATTTATGTCTATTTATAAATTCATAAAAAGGAGTAATTTAAAGACTTATTAGATTAACTTAGGGATAATTCAAATTAATTAGGTATCATTCGTAAGAACGGGCGCGTAGGGGGTGCTTGTACCTTCCCCTCGCGTAACCAAACTCCCGAGCCTAACTTTGGTAACGTAGACCCATTCTACCCCTAACGGGGTAGTAATCATGTGTTCTAACCACACTAAAAGGTTAGTGGCAACTCCGACATTCCATATTTTTCTTGAAAATTAAAATTCATTTTTATTTCTTCGCCGGGGCACACGCGCTCTCGGGACGTCGCGACATCTTTAAAAAAAAAAAAAAAAAAAGGAACCCTTATTACTCTTTAGAGCGTTAAAAGAGGATGGATAGTCAAAGAGTTTCAAAATCACCAATACTTTCTATGAAAAAGATACCTGTGGAGAAAGAGCAGCCTAACTGGGGTAAATGTTATGTCAGAATCTGCTTATTCAAAAGAATCCAACAATAGAGTCAAGATCGGTGGCAGATGAATTTAACTGGGGCAAATTTCGAGTTGAGTCTTAGTAGATCCCATTCAAGCACCTTCTTATCAGATTGGAATATGAAATTAGAGTCAAGATCAGTTGTAGGTCCATTCAACTGGGGCAGATTTTGTGATTTTCATTTGAGTTGAGTCAATCACTTTCATGACTCGATGAATAAAGAAGATTAAGCCAAGATCAGTTACAGATCCATTCAAATATGGTGAGTTTCATGTAGAGACCAAAGATGAGGTCATTGATCACAAGCGCATTGGGAGAAAATATTCATGCATTGTCATGCATTACCCCAAATTTCACGCATTGTCATACATTTCATGCATTACCTAAATTTCATATATTGTCATGCATTCCATACATTACAATACATCTAATGCATTTCTATGTATTTCATGCATCACCTAAATTTCATGCATTGTCATGCATTCCATGCATTACCATACATCTCATGCATTGCCTACATTTCATGCATTGTCATTCATTGCATGCATTACCTACATTTCATGTATTACCATACATCTTATGCATTGCCCTACATTTCACGCATTACCATACATCTTATGCATCGCCATGCATTGCATGTATTACCTACATTTCATGCATTACCATACATCTTATTCATTGCCATGCATTTCACGCATTACCATACATCTTATGCATCGCCATGCATTTCATGCATTACCCTATATTTCACACATTACCACACATCTCATGCATTGCCATGCATTTTACGTATTCCTATACATCTCATGCATTGTCATGCATTTCACGCATTACCATACATCTCATGCATCGCCATTGTGCGTTTTATACATTACACAAAAAATAAAAAAGCATACATATAATCACGAGTTAGTAACATGCATATCAATAGCAACATATCACTGCATTCTAGTATTATAAGTTAGCAACATGCATGCATATAGTAGTATATCATTGCATTCTAGCATCACAAGCAGTAATAGAGCACCCTTCATTCTTGTCTTGTTGAATAAATTTTCAAATGATCATTTGACATCGATGATTGAGTGATTCCTGTTGCGCCAATATCTGAGCTCGGGTAGCTGACCCCAAGCGCACATTGATTTATTTGGAAAACTGAGGCAAGTTGACCCCAGACACACATTGATTTATTTTGAAACTAGGGCAAAAGATCCCAAAGACAAGGGGATTCATTCATTGACATTCGGACTTTACCCCAAGTGCATTTTCCAAATAGAGTAACAACTTTCTAAACTTTGCTTTCACACCTTGTTACTAGTTGAGGTGGCTCGGATCATCGTATCCGCTACGGCTCGGATTCTTACATTCGAAGCAAGCCATCATTGTGTCCCATGGCCGGATCATCGTATCCCTACAGCTCGAATTCTTACATTTGAAACAAGCCATCATTGTGTCCCATGGCTAGATCATCGTATCCCTACGGCTTGGATTCTTACATTCGAAGCAAGCCATCATTGTGTCCCATGGCTGGATCATCGTATCCCTACGGCTCGGATTCTTACATTTGAAACAAGCCATCATTGTGTCTCATAGCTGGATCATCGTATCCCTATGGCTCAGATTCTTACATTCGAAGCAAGTCATCATTGTGTCCTATGGCTGGATCATCGTATCCCTACGGCTCGGGTTCTTACATTCAAAACAAGCCATCATTGTGTCCCATGGCTGGATCATCGTATCCCTACGGCTCGGATTCTTACATTCGAAGCAAGCCATCCTTGTGTCCCATGGCTGGATCATCGTATCCCTACGGCTCGGATTCTTACATTCGAAGCAAGTCATCATTGTGTCCCATGGCTGAATTATCGTATCCCTACGACTCGGATTCTTACATTCGAAGCAAGCTATCCTTGTGTCTCATGACTGAATCATCGTATCCCTACGGCTCGGATTCTTATATTCGAAGCAAGCCATCATTGTGTCCCATGGCTGGATCATCGTATCCCTACGGCTTGGATTCTTACATTCGAAGCAAGCCATCATTGTGTCCCATGGCTCGGATCATCATATCCGCTACGGTTTGGATTCTTACATTCGAAGCAAGCCATCATTGTACTTTGGCACTCGGGTTCTCAAACCTAGTGCAAGTTAGTCTCATTTACTTTGGCACTCGGGTTCTCAGACCCAGTGCAAGTCAGTCTCATGTACTTTGGTGCTTGGGCTCTCAAACCCGGTGCAAGTCAGTCTTATGTACTTAGTTGCTCGGGTCCTCAAACCCAGTGCAAGTTAGTCTTATGTACTTTGGCGCTCGGGTTCTCAAACCCAGTGCAAGTTAGTCTAATGTACTTAGGCGCTCGGGTTCTCAAACCTAGTGCAAGTTAGTCTCATGTACTTTGGCACTCGGGTTCTCAAACCCAGTGCAAGTTAGTCTTATGTGCTTTGGCGCTCGGGTTCTCAAACCCAGTGCAAGTTAGTCTCAAGTACTTTGGCGCTTAGGGTCTCAAACCCAGTGCAAGTTAGTCTCATATACTTAGGCGCTCGGGTCCTCAAACCCAGTGTAAGTTAGTCTCATGTACTTTGGCACTCGAATTCTCAAACCCAGTGCAAGTTAGTCTCATATACTTAGGTGCTCGGATCCTCAAACCCGGTGCAAGTCATTCTCATATACTTAGGCACTCGAGTTCTTACACCCGGTGCAAGTCATCATCATATACTTAGGCACTCGGGTTCCTAAACCCGGTGCAAGTCATCATCATATATTTAGGCACACGAGTTGTTACACCCGATGCAAGTCATCACCATATACTTAGGCACTTGGGTTTTCAAACCCGGTGCAAGTCATCCTCATATACTTAGGCACTCGGGTTCTTACACCCGATGCAAGTCATCATCATATACTTCGGCATTTGGGTTCTCAAACCTGATGCAACTCTTCAGTTTCTATTGTCTCATTCAAAAATATCAGTTGGATTACATTGTTCATTCACGAAGTTATTTTCTAGAGAATTGTGCTAAACATTTCAAGATTGCCCTAATCACTCTTTGTTATCCCTGATTGGCAAAAGCAAACAATATCTGATTGAAAAGCCCCAGGCAGTTGTGTGGTTTGGCTAAAATAGGTGTCTTTTATCTTTGCAGACTTGTTACTACAAAAAACGTAGGAGAGTTCCTACCGTTACATTGAAGCAATCAAGCCTACAAAGAGGGGCAGCTGTAGACACCCTATTTTTACCCTAACCAAATAGAACAAGGGGTCCCTCTTATTATTTTCATTATTATTATTATTACCTTATTTTTATTATTATTATTTTATTATCACTATTATTTTTAGTATTTTTATTATTTTTATTCTTATTATTATTATTAGTATTTTTTATTTTTATTTTATTATTACTTTCTTATAATTATTTGTATTATTTATTATTATTACTAGTAGTATTATTAGTATTACTTTACTACTATTATTTTGGATATATTTATTATTATTATTATTATTATTATTACTATTTTCATATATTATTATTATTATTATTATTTTTATATTATTAGTATCATTATTATTAATTATTGCTTTTAATATTAGTATTATTACTTTATTTACTAATTTTTATTATTTTTATTATCATATCTATTATTACCATAAAAATATAAAAAATAAAGAAAAAGAAAAATGAAAAAGGAAAATAAGGGGGCGCTAGGGTTGGAAAAATTTTATAAAGGAAGGGGGGGGGGGCGTGGAGCACAGCCAAACAAAAGAAAAAAAAAAGATCTTTTTCCTCTTCTTTGTCTAGCTTCTTTTTCCGGAGACGATCTCCTGTCTACTCTCCCATCCCCCTCTTACCTCCATTCCAGCCATCCTCCCTCTGCCTCTTCGTTTCATAGCAGCCCTCTATTCTAGCCGAGCCACCACAATCACAAACCACTCCTTACCGCAACCAAACCAGCAAGCCACTCCCCTATTTTGGTCCAGCCATCAACTCCGGCCACCTGTTCCTCTCTGCTGCAACCCTCCGCGAAGACTCTTTGCAACTCTCCTACCGCCGCCGTCCAGCCATCCTCCAGGTCCTCAGCAACACCGGCGGCCTCCCCTGCTACACCGTCTTCTCAGGCTCCTCAACAGCAACCCTCTGAACACAGAGCATCCTCCGACGAGCCTACCGTTCACAACTCTCCAGAAGCAACCGACAACAACCCTTGCTGAGACCATCCTCGGCTCTCTCCAGCAGCCGGCCACAGCCACAGCCACCTCTGCCACTCGGCCTCCACCACACGACTCCGACGAGTACCCTTCTGCAACCGCTGGAGGTCCTTCACACCAGCATGGGCAGAGCCCTCCGAACAGCCATCACCAACATCGGACTCCCATCACAGCAGTGATCCAACAAACCAGAGCTCCAGCTTCTACCCGGCGAACCTCTACTCCGACGACCGGCGGCACCCCCCCCCCCCCACCCAATTGTAAGTGCTTCCCTCTGCAAGCTCCCTACATAACACATAGCACACACATGCATTTTTATTTATTTATTTATTTATTTTACAGCTTTGTTTATTTTGGTTTATTCTAAGACACTGAAATGATTGTTTATTTTTGCAGGCATATACACATATAGATATACATATTTTTTGATTTTGTTTAGAAGCTAATATTTAAGGGTAGGAGTCTATGATATTTAATTTTGTATATGGTTATTATTATTGCTATTATACATATTTATCAATATTATGTTCATGTTGTCCTCCTTATAGAATTTCTATTTTTATTATATATATTTATCTTGTATTATTATTAAAATTTTTATATGTGGGTTCTAATATTTAAAGTTTGAGTTTTTCTGGTATATGTGTGAGTGGTATTTGATATTGTATATTGTTGTTAAAGTTTGTTTTTATTATTATTGTAATACTTATTGATTATATATTCATTTTTTTTTCTCTTTCACCATGTTTGTTATTAACATAGCATTTAGGATTTTCGATTATCATCATTTATGATTGTAATTATGTTATGATATTATTTAAGCGTGTTTAAGATTTTTATTAGTTTCCATGTTTAGGGCTTAATTGTTTCCGTATGACTTGTGTACTAATTTTAGAATTGATCTGTCTCCATATTGTATAGCTTGCACATTAATTGTAGGATTGAATTGCTTCCTAATTTCATTAGTTGTTTTCCATATTTATTATTGTGTATTTATTTGTTAATTTTTAGGTCGATTTGTCTCCATAATTTCAGTTATTTCCATATTTATCATTTTGCACTTTGATTTGTCTCCATAATTGCATTAATTGGTCCCATACTTATTATTGTATTTGTTATATTAATTTTAGGGTTGATTTGTTTCCATATATAATATTGTATATTTACATAGTAATTTTAGGGCTTTATGTGTTTCCATGTTATATATTTAGAGTTATTTTTATTGGTATTACGATATTATTGTGATGTGTTGTTATTATTTTAGTATCTGTTATTATTAATATGATATATTATCATTACTATTATCATTATTACTTTTTAATTATTACTATTATTACATATTCTTAATATTTTTGCTTATTTGGTGTATTTATATTTTGTATTATGTTTTGCGGTATTTATTTTCATTATTTATTTTCGATTTTATCCCTATGATTTTAATGCGGGAGTATGAGCCTTCGGGTTTCACGTACCTTTTGTTCTGAGGGAATATGTAAATATTTATATATTACGTATATTTTTGTATTATTTATTTGTATATGTATTTATTTATTCATTTTGCATGTGTATTGGTAAATTCATTAGAGGAGTAATTTTAAAAGACTTATTAGATTAACTTAGGGATGATTCCAAATTAATTAGGTACCATTCATAAGAACGGACATGTAGGGGGTGCTTGTACCTTCTCGTCGACCGAACTCCTGATCCCAGTTCTGGTAACGTAGACCCATTCTACCCCTAATGGGGTAGTAATCATGTGTTCTAACCACACTAAAGGTTAGTGGCGACTCCGATATTCTTATTGTGCGGTTCTTCCTTTCAGCTACACCATTCAACTGGGGAGTGTAGGTTGGTGTGAACTGTGTTTGAATCCCTTGTTGCCTAAGGAATTCCAGGAAAGCTTCGTCTTTGTACTCTCCTCCTTGGTCTGACCGGAGTGACTTGATGCGGTAGCCACTCTGTTTCTCCACAAGAGCTTTGAACTCTTTGAACTTGTTGAACACTTCTGACTTCCTTTTCAATAAGTAGACCCAGGTCTTCCTGCTGTAGTCATAGATGAAGGTGAGGAACTATCGATTTTGTCCATTTGATGGTCTTAGTGGACCACACACGTTTGTGTGTATTAGCTGGAGCAACATGGTAGATCTCCAGTCGGCTTGCTTTCCAAAGTTGTTTCTATGTTGTTTGCTCAAAATATAGCTTTCACATATCATATTTGGATGGTGGATATTGGATCAGCCTTTCACCATCTTCTTGCTTCCCAATTTTTCAAACTTTCAAAATTTAGATGCCCATACCTTAGATGTCATAGCCAGTCTTTGTCTCTAATGATAGCGCTCAAACACCTTGGCGTATCATGTTGGATAGTGAGTGGAAACATTCGATTCTTTGCCGTTTGAACTCGAGTAACAAGCTTTCCTCGAACATCTGTAATAGCCATTTGTTTATCACTAAGGCTAATTCGGTAGCCTCTCTCCATGAGCTATCCGAGACTAAGTATATTAGTCTTCATGACTGGCACATAGTAGACGTTGGAGATGTAAGTATGATCTCCGAACTTCTGTTTGATCAAAACATCTCCTCTTCCTCGGACTAGGATTTTAGAATTATCGCCAAAAGAGATCTCCCCTGAACTTTCTCATCAAGTTCAAAGAATAGGTTCTTTCTGCCAGTCATATGGTTGCTGGCTCCAGAATCCAGGTACCAAACACTTTGGTCCTGGGGAGTTGAATTGTGTGCCATTAGCATCAACGACTCTCCATCTGCATGTTCAGTTTCAGCAAGGTTAGCCTCCTCGCTAACCTTTTCTTGTTGTCGTCCCCAACACTTATTGCTATAGTGTCCGTACTTATGACAATTGTAGCATTGAATGTTTCTTTTGTCTACATTTGAGCGGTTATTGTATCCTCCTCTTCTTCCTTGTCCTCTACCTCGTGGGACATAGTTCTATTGATTTCATCCTCCTCTAGTGGGACCTTTTCCACCTCTGCCACCTCCTCTAGAGTAAAAGTTTCCAGAATTTCTTCCACGAGATCCTCGGCCTCGTCCTCTTCCTTGTTGTGACGTCCCTCCTTTGTCGTATTTATCTGTAATGAGGGAAAACTTCATTTGGAGGGCTTGCTCTAGTGCTTTATCATCACTCCTTCTGTTGACTTTTTGCTCATAGGCTTGGAGTGAGTCCACAAGTTCTTCTACGGACATTGTTTCGAAATCTTTTGTTTCTTCCATAGTCGCAACTATATAATCATATTTGGGATCTAGAGATCGCAAAATTTTCTCACAAATTCTCTCGTCATTGAGAGTCTCTCCATTCTTCTCAATTGATTTGATACTACCATAACTCATGTATAGTAGTCAGCAATAGATTCAGTAGATTTCATTTTTAGAGATTCGAACTCACCTCGCAATGTTTGAAGACGAATTTTCTTCACTTTATCTACACCTTTGTGTGTTCGATGGAGAGAGTCCCAAACTTCTTTGGATGTCTTGGTGGAGGCAATGATTTCGAACGTGGCCTCATCAAGGCCTTGGTAGATTATGAACTTCGCCTTACAATCTTTCTTTCGATCGGCTCGCAAGGTCATCTTTGAGCATCCGACATAGTTGCTTTGGCCTCTTTTGATGGGCTTTTTCTGTACCCATCTTCAACGATGTCCATGACATCCTGAGCACCTAGAAGGGCTCTTATTTGAATCGACCAGTTGTCATAATTCTCCCGGGTCAACTTTGGAATGACCGCTTGGGTAGTATCGTTAGCCATCAAATTTAATATATCAAAACAGAGATATGGGGATTGATTTTGGCAAATATAATGCCACCAATGTGTTCAGAAGGTCGAAAAACCTTAGGAATCGGTTTTGGGTTGCAAAGAACCGGTCCAAAAATCATTGAACTAGCTACAGGAATTTTCGGGTGGTTTTTAAATTGATCGGTTTAACTTAACGTTCATTTAACAGCGTTATGCTTACCATTAGGCCATGTGGCAGCTCTTACGTGTGCCGCGTGTTGGCATCTAGGATGCGGGTCGAGTCTCGGGTACGGATCCGGTTTGCGGGTCTCGAATCCGGGTCGCAGGTTACTGGTTGGGTAAGATCTTGCCAAGCGGGCGAGGAAGACACGTGCTGAGCACGTGGGCGCGTGTCGCCAGCGGCCAGAATCTTTGTTGGCGCGTGCGAAAGGCACTAAAACCATCTGAGGTGCATGTGAGCGTGTGTGGAGCCTCCCGAAGTCCGTTTGAGATGTGGTTTCTACCGTTGGAATCGTCTTGAGTCAAATTTCACAATGGTAGGCTCAATTTTGGATTTTGAGCAACTTCAAATTTGGGAGAAAATTGAATTTTTTCTCTGTTTGCCTCTGTTTGGCGAATTCCGGCGTACTTGGACGCTCTGATACCACTGATGGGTGGAGAGGAACGCTCAGTCACTGGTTGTGACTGAAACTTAATGAGAATAAATGCACAATAACAATATATTTCAATCTGAAAAAATACAAAGAACTTCAAATCAGAACTCTCTCTCACGCTCACTGGTTTTTCACTTTCAACACACCACTCAATACATTACATACACACACCTATTTATAACAGATACAAAAACACAATAATCAAACTAAGCTGCTGGCAGGTGAGGTTGGTGACCGTCGTTCAACAGAAGCGGCTAGTCGGCAGCCGTCGTCAACCATTGCTGCCATCGTCTACCGTCAAGTTTACTATTTCAACATTTATATGTTATGTTCTTTTGTGAGTTCTGACAAATTTCTATTGCGTTCTCTATAAATTTTTTTTGCAATTTCGATGGCAACAATTGTCATCGCTTACTAAAAGGATAGTCTTTAGAAGATACATTTGTTATTTCAAAATATCCATGATTACTATTTATTATCCCACACATTCTTGACGTTATTTGATAAATTTGATGAGCCAGTCCATTAATTTTCTCCCTTTTCTATAATTTTGGATGGCTATTCATAATCCTCTCTCTCTCTCTCTCTCTCTCTCTCTCTCTCCCTTCTTAAATTAGAAATTGCAAAATTCAAAAAGACCCATTTTAAATTTCTTCCCTTGCATCCGTGGGTAATTTTTATTATGTAAATTTGATGCAAGAGATCTAGATGAAATTTCTCCAAAATGTGTAGGGAGATTTTTTTTTTCTAAGAAATGACATGAATTCTAATTTTAAAATGTGATATTGACCGATTTAGGCGAAATTTCTCTTCAATGTATGATTAGTAGTTTATCTTTTGTGAATTTGATGTAGATGAGGCTTCTAGGCATGGTTCCATGTCTTCAAACCTTTGGTATCCTTTACCTCTACAAAAAAAAAAAAAGAAGCTGTTGTGCTTCTAGGTATAGGGAGATTTTTGGGTTGATTTTGAATATATAATAGTTAAGGTACAAGAACAAGGTTTTAGGAAGACTAAAGAACAACAATATTATTCTATTCAATCATAATAACAATTGTTGGAATTGGTGTGATCTCAAGAGGGGGGTGAATTGAGTTTTAAAACATTTCGGCTAATTTAAACATTTACACCGATTCACCATAATTCATATCTCATTTATAATGCAAATGTGTATGCAAAATGATTAAACTATCAGCGCAAACATACACGTATGCAACATATCTCTTTTAAATTAGATGTGTGCACGCGAATAATTACACAAGTGAACAACCAAGCATACACATATGGAAATTAAAGTATAGTAATTAAATGAGATAGAGAGAGAGAGAGAGCAACACACGATATTTGTTATCGAAGTTTGGCCAAATCAGTCTACCTCCCCGCCTTGGGTATAGCCCCCAAGAATTAAACTAACCTTGCTCACTTAAACGGGCGGAGTAGAAGCCTTTTACATCTTCTCCTTACGGGGTGAGGAAAATCCCAGTTCAATTTTCGGGCTGAACCGAACTGGTCTCACTTACGGGGCTGAGACTCCCTAGTTCAATTAATGGGATGAACCCAACCAGTACATGGAAATATTTTTGTACATATGAAACGCTTCTTAATACAAGTTGAGATGTACACATTTAAAGCTCAAATATATGCACTGTAATAGGATATGATTTATGCTCAATAGAGTAAGGGTGCTCATCTAAATAAAATATATGGATATAAAAATGATTATTATGTTCTCCAAGAAAAATTTTTGCAAATAAAAGTATTTGGAGAATCTGGAGTTTAAGTTCAAGAAAATATTTGTACAAAAAAATAATTTCTCCTGAAAAATATTTATCTTGAAAATAATTGGGGGAAACTCAAGCTATATTCTCAAAAATGATTTTCAAAAATAACTAGTATGTGAGAGTATAGGTATGTGAATACAAAAATAATTGCCCAAAATAAATATACTCTCTTTACAAAATAATTTTGAAATGAATGGATGGAAAGAGAGTTTGAGAGTTTAGTTTGAAAACTTTTGTCCCAAAGAAGAAATTTTTGCAATAAAAATGATTTGGGGGGACTTTAATTAACAAAGGATTAGAGAGAAATTTGGAGTTAATCAAAGTTGTCAATCAAAGCAAATGATGGGATATTTATAAATTTTACGAAAATTATGACTGTCGGGGACATGCTTGGTATTTTAAAAAGTTTAATTAAAAAATTAATTACGTTTTAGTTCTTCAAAAAATTTCCAACCCAAAAGGTTCGGTCGACCATATTCAAGCTTCAGTTGACCATAGTACTAAGTTCGATCAATCAGGGTATTTTTGAACTGAGGTTTTGGTTGGCCATTTTTTTAGGTGATTTTGAACCTTCGAGGTTTGGTTGACCAAAGTTGAACGTTCGGTCAACCGAACCATTTTATAATTGGGAGTTCGGTCGACCAGGGCGTTGAGATTTCCCCATGTCAGTTCGGTCGACCAGAGTGTTGGGATTTCCCACGTGTCAGTTCAGTCTACCAGGGCGTTGGTATACATTTTAGGTTGGTTGACCGAGTGGTCAATAGTTTGACCTTGGGAAGGTTCAGTTGACCGAAGAACTCTATGCATTGAAGTTTGGTAGACCAAACATGCCAACATTTAGCATTTCAGCCCTATTCTTCTTATGAAGTGTCCCTATTTATATGATAATCAATTCTAAGATTATGGGTGACATTTTCATGCAATATTGTGGGTCCTATAGTCAATTTAAGGTTTTCTAGAGCCAATCGAAAAACTCTAGCATTGGTCGACTGAAAGTGATCCCTAAGGTCAATCTATGGTCTTGAGTTAACCCTAAAAATTCGGTATCGGTCGACCGAAGGGTGTCCTGTGGTCATTTGGTTCCCTATGGTCAATCTACGATCATCTGAGCATTTAAAACATATCATGCAAGATGTATGTATTATTACAGATCAAAGATATAAAAATTAAATGCAATACAACAAGAAATATACGTCTTCTTCTTTTGCTCTTCTCTTCATGGAATACGCCAAACAATATGTAGGCTTTAAGTTCTATCTTAGCTTCTATTTTTCCGGTATCTTATGTCCGTGCTGACATGTAGACCTGCTCACACACTAAATGCACACATAAGATACATGTATTTTGTGAGCATCAAAATATGAATCAAACTCAAAAAGTCAACAACAATAAACCAAATAAATTTGAAACAAGGTTTAAAAAAAGTAGAAGACACTGACATTATTCTATTCTTGATTATGGCTCAAGATGACATAAGTTGTGACATTTTGAAATAGGGCAATGTGATGACAAATGCAAGAAGAGATTTCAATGATCGAGTTCAATTTTTTTTTAAAAAAATAAGTACTTACAAAAGAAACTTTTATTTTTTCAGTTGTGATAGCTTTGTTAATTCTCCACGGAATATAATGTAAGAGTAATTTGGATGTCTCCCTCAATTTTTTTTTTTTTTTTTTTCATATTTTGGTTTCTTCACGCTTCTGCATTATTTCTTACACCTTTGAATTTAACAGTTCAATCTATTACCTTATATATTAAATTATTTTTTTCTTCAAAGCATGATTTTTCATTATCATTTGATTCATTTCATTCTTCTAAAACAAATCATAAGGAAATGAAATTTTAATCTAACATTTAATACAACAACTATGAGTATAATTGAATAACAATCAAAACTAATACAATAGAAACTTTTAAAATCCTATCACAGTTTTATATCAATCTGGGGTTTTATCAAATGACAAAAAAAAAAAAAAAAATAGAAAAATAATAAATCAATGTAATCTAAAATGCTTATTGATTATCATTTTAAAGAATACTAATTACTAAGTCAAGCTTAGTCTCAAAGAAGCGCCTAAATATAGATGTATGACTAAATAATAAGAGTCGTCTTTAAGAGGACGGTAAGGTGAAAGAAATGTATTAGAATGTTAGGCGCACTTATTTTGCAAAGTTAATCCATGGTAGTCTTTAATTTGTATAACTATTTTTTAAAATTATGTTACATTTTAAAATTGAGCTTACGAATTTCAAGAGGGCACCCTCCTACCTTCAAGCTCCATTATCATGTTCATTTAAAAATATCCATATGGAGAGTGAGATTTCAAGGGCCGGTTTAATTTTGGAAAATTTATTTATTTATGTTTCAATTTTATAACGTTTATATGAATTAAGTGAATAACAATAAACAATTTTTGCACCATTTGCATGTGAAAATATTTTTATTTCTAATTTTTTAAATAACTACATAAATGCTACCTCATTTTCAATTATTCATATTTATATAGAAAAGTTATAAAACATCCTTCATTATTTTTCTTTATTTTTAACTCTTACTTTATATATGAGAGTATAAAATTTGGATCTTACACTTTAATTCATGGGATTATTCCAAATTCAAGCCTCAAAATCCGTGATTCCAAATAATGCCTTATATAAAATTTGAAAAATCAGAAAACGAGTTATCTTTTTTTTTTTTTAAAAGTCATTTTAATATTTAAAAATAAAAAAAATTATATTGTTCATTTAAACAAACTCTTTATTTTCTATTTTTTACAAATCTAGAAAAATTTTTAAAAAGTTAAAATTTTCATAATTTTTTGGAAAATAAAAAATTTTAAAAATATAAATTTTTTTTTTTTTGAAAACTAAATGGACCCTAATTTTTATTTTTATTTTTCCTTCACAACTCTCAATATTTTCTCCAATAATAAATAAGATACAAACTAATCAAAGTAGAATATATCCATATTTTTTTTGATACCTTGATTACTGGGTCAAAATAAGATTATTTTAATAAAAAAATTAGTAAAAGAGAGAAGTTGTAACAAAAAATACTTGTAAGGAACTATTTTTGCATAAAATTTAAAATCCATCAATCACCAAATGTTAAATTAATATTTCAACTCAATTGGTGCAGCTTCTTGCGTTTTTGAAATCTGAAGAAATTAACAATGACAACTTTTTTTTTTTTTTTTTGAATGTAAATAGACTTTTAAATATTAACATCATCTCAACTTCTTAAAAGAGAGATTCGCAAGAAGGAAGTGAATTATTGGTGGGATAAGCAATTGGGAAATTAAGATCAAACATAGTATTGTCTTCTTTATTATGGATCAATTTTTTTTTAGATTTGGTTCAATTTATGGCTATTGTTTATGAATTTAATTTAAAATTTCATAGAAGAGTTTGATTTAGAGGACCACAATATATATATATATATATATAATATTTATAGACCTTCAAATTTTTTCTTTTATTAAAATGTACAAAAAAAACTTTTAAAATAATATATCTTATTATTTCGTTATAATTTAGTAAATATGTCACATATTTGATCACCATCTCGATGAATTCCTTGAATAGCTCTAAATTTTTTTATGGCATCATTTATAATTATACAGAATAGTACGTCCTCTTCAAAAATAGGAATATTCAAGTACATTAAATTATGAGACGATTGTAATATTCTTGATATATGAACTCATTTTTATTAATATTTACGGAGAAAAATAAAATCATGAATATTTTTTCACTTGTTTTAGTTTTAAAATATTAGAAAAAATAAATGTGGTACCATGTGCATCGCACTAGTTAAATAAAAAATACGCTAATATTTTGAATAATCTTAAGCTTGTAACATAGAAAATCGAATTATGATCTTAATTCATTCAAATGTCATCCAAATAATTGAGGACCACAATTTAATTGACTGTTAAAAGCATACGATTACGAACTCAATTTAAATATAAAATTTGTTATTTATGTGATAACTTTAGTGGTGCGTTTGGGAGTATGAATCTTGGATCTTGAATTTGGATTTTAGTGGATTTGAACATAATTTATTACAATTTTATATTACCATGTTATTGAAATCTAATACAACTTCAAATTCAAGACCCCTACAAATATCGAGCAAAGTAAATAGAAAAAGGAAAATAAAAATAATTAAAATATGGTCTGCAAACACTAATTCACAAGGAAAACAGAGTCTCAACGCTCGTGGTATACCATTATTGAATTAACAAAATGAAGTTTATCCATAAATTGTGTGGCACAATTGGATAAACTGTGTGGCATGGATTGCGTCCGCTACACAACAAATTAATGCATGAAATTTGAAAACAATTCCTGCCAATCAAACACTATAAATATTATATATATATATATATATATATATATATATATTTAATAATCTAGAAATTTCAGTCATCATCGTGTCATTTTGGACACTATGGTACAACATCGAATTCGAAGATAAAAGCCGCTCGCTCATTGACCCATTCTTGGTAATTCATCGACGTAATGTATCAAAAAGAAATTCAACTCGTAATTTTGTGGTCACCACTGTCACAAAACAAGCATGGTAATATAATATAAATATTTTTATATTATATTATATAATTTTTATAAAAAAATAAAAAATAGTTGTGCCTCTTGGGCAAGACAAGCCCTTCCACTAATAATAATAATAATAATAATAATAATAATAGAGGAAGAATGATTCCAAGCTTGAACGGCGAATTGGAGGCACCTTTGTTTGGACTGCATGGTTCTGACGCAATAATAATATTATAATAATAATTAGAAAAAAAATAAAAAGACTAAAAAAAGAAGCCCATATGACAGGCGGCCCGCAGAGAATGCGGCCAATGTGGGCCAGGAGGCCCAAAGCCACGCCGAGCTGTCGTTTTCTAACCCCCCCCCCCCCCCTAATGCACGGACAAATTTCGGAATCCAATGCTCTCTGGTTAAAGTGCATTTTGGGTCAGTCCACTTCTCAGTGGGCCCCCTTAGGGGGCCCAGTACTCGCAATTTGTAGTTACTTTCCTCCTCAGGCTTAGGCATGGAGTGGAAGTAGAAGACAGGGAGTGGAAGTGGAAGTACAGGCAAGGCGGGATGGTTAGCAATGGTTTGACCGGCAGGTGTGGGTAAATTTCGCAAATGATTGATCCCTCCACTGACCTCTCTCCTCGGTTCTCGGTCATTTCATTTAGCCCCCTCCCAGGCTTTCAGACAAATAGAGCCGCCAATTGGTCTCAATATTTTCTCCTCCATGCGGACGGACCGACGGGAAACGAGAAAGAGACAGAGGGAGAAAAAGGAGAGGTATGAAAGTCAGTTTAATTTTGAATTTTTAAGTCTATCCTCAATTTAACATGTACTAAGAACAAATTAATTATATAAAAGTAATTTAATTAAAATTAAATTAAGACTATTATATTATTCATCACACCTAATTGTCATATGAGCCAACAATAATTATTAATCCATGAGACATGTAGAAGACTTTTCGATGTGCATTTTCCTCTATGAGAGTTATGGAATAATGAAGATTAATATATTTGGCTTTTTAATTTGTTTATTGTTTGAACAAAATTCAAACATAATGAAAACTATTTCTAGTAAAATATGAACATTTTTCAGGGTTTTTAAACGAATCCTTCATAAAAATAAAAATAAAAAAATACTAGTTCCTCCAAATTTTCTAGTTAAAATTCCTACATCATCCACTTTATTAACACGATCATAGCACATTAATCTTGTACCACTGTAATGTTCAACTTTGGGACGTCGATTTCTTAACAACATTAAAGGCACACCATTCTTATAAGTCTTACTATATGTGATGACAAATTGCCTAGACAAATTGATTTGAGGAATTCCTATTGATATGGTTGGCTTGTATCTCCTTCTACTTTCTCTTATGTGCGTAAAGTGTACTCATCTCCTTGGATTTGAATAATGATCTTATAATTTAATCAGCTTCATCATCCAAAGTGTTAGCATAACCCTTTCAACCATCTAAACTTGAATTATTCAAATGGTTTTGTAAATTTGGAAATACCTAATCAACAATAAATCTAATGATTTGTGTCCCTCCCATGGTATTATTATTTGAGTTGGTACTTTAACCATGTTGTTGAGAATTCTACTAATAAGTTTGTCCCACATTGAAAAGATAGTGTGTAGAATGAATGCTTATATATATATATATATGGTTCGGTCGAAGACTTAATAGGCTTAAACTTTTAGGTCAAGTTAGCACTCACTCATGTATATCAAGTTGTGCAAGGACTTCCCCAATCCAAACAAGTGGTATTAGAGTTGATTGTTCGTACCTATGGGTAAGGGACATCGTAAAGTCAAACTGTGAAACTAATTCTCCTAAAGTGCTAATAATTAGAGGACCAAGTGTGCGACCAAAGCCAATAAGGATCGTCTAGGGTGGTAGATGGATCTGAATAGGATCATGATATGCATGGGAGATAGAATTGGTTTGGATAAGACATGTCGAATGCAATCTGAGACACATAAGATGCAAAGGTAAGGTCCACTTGAGCAACTATTGCGAAATTGGTTGAATAATGCTTCCTAATTGGTTGCATGACAAGTAATGACTTTTGTCGAGGGCATGTTGTTGGAACTCAAAAATGAGAGAGAGATTGTTGAGAATTTCACTTGTGAGTTTGTCCTACACTGGAAAATAGAGTGGAGGATGGGTGCTTATATACATGCTTGGGTTTAAGACTTAATAGGTTTAAACTTTTGGGTCAAGTTGGTGTTCGCCTGTGTATATCAAGTGGTGATATATTTCTTTCAAATGGTAAATCAAATTCAATAATATCTTAATTCATCGCTAAATTCAAGACTTAAAATGCACGTCGATTTGTCATTGGTATTTTATCGTAAATAATAAGTGAAGTGCATCTTATTAGCTCAGACAAATTTGATTACTTATTGAGCAAGTTGAGATGCATTGAGGCTAAGAGACACCTTAAGTTTTGAATGTGTTGTCCTCTTTCTAGGTAGTGTTGTCGCTGTAAAACCAAACGTAGTTATGGCTAAAACAATATGACCTTATTTTCTCAAAGTTATTACCAACATGCAGTATAAGAATGTTCTACCAATATCATGAGACCTGCCATCAACAAAGAAGATTGTTGATGCCTTACGTTATGCGATTTTGAAGATAGAATAAATTTCTATATTTCTTCTTCTCATTATGTACATCTCAATCTTACATTATATAATACAATCAACTATTCTAAACAAGGAAATAATCCCCCTACAGAATAATTTATAATCTTCTACATTTACCCACTTTCCAAATTTACCCATTATTCACAAAGATACTTGGGATTTTAACACTCCCCCTCAAGTTGGATCATAAATATTAATCATCTCAAACTTCCCAATGAGGTCATCAAAGTTCTGTCGTGTCAACCCTTTAGTAAAGATATCTGCATTTTGTTCCTTGGTGGGTACATAAATCATACAGATAGTTCCTTCTTCAACTTTCTCTTTGATAAAATGTCGGTCCATTTCCACATGTTTAGTCCTGTCATGTTGAACCAAATTGAGAGAGATACTAATGGCTGTTTTGTTGCCACTATAGAGTTTGATAGGAAATTTCAAAGGGACCTGTAGTTCTTCCAAGAGTTTTCGTAACCATAGTCCTTCACATATTCCTTGAGCAACTGCCCTGAACTCAGCTTCGGCACTACTACGAGCCACTACATTCTATTTTTTACTTCTCCAAGTTACCATATTTGTAGCGTCCCGACCCTCTACTTGGGCCTGGAGTGCTACTAAAACGTAACAAACACATTTCTCTGATATCATAAATAAATACAACCCACCCTAATAAGGGAAAACGAGTGTTCCATCCTGAACATCATATACATACATAGCGGAAAAATTTATAATATATCAAACACTTACCAGAGTTTCTAACTGTTGCCAACTACATATCAAATCCATATCATAATATTATAAACCCCAAAAGCATAAAAAATGCAATCTATGTCTCACCAGTTTTGACAATATCTAACAACTGTCTATCACCAGTCCAACGGTACGCTAGACTCGATCCCTCGAAGGACCTAAAACATGATTTGTATGATAGGGTGAGACACCTCTCAGTAAGATGGATTATATTATTATCAGTGTGTGGCTAGCATGAGATTCCGTGTAAACATATTACTGATAATATTTAAATACATTTAACTGACATTTTAAAACTGTACTGAATTGTATATCTGAAAATACATAATTTTTGAGTAATATACTGCTGGCTCAATATAACCCATTCTATAGTAAATATGCTCATATATGCCTAGAAGATACAACCTGGACTGTTGAATTAGCGTCGTTACGCTATCACATACTACTATGACATGCTTCCCCCCATGACGGGTTGTGCGGCCCGTAGGCTAGACCTAGCATATAGCTGGCCGACTATAGTTAAGTCGAATAAGTAGTAAGTATGATTGAGCCTACCCTATACTCGGAATTATGCATCGGGAGGGTCACCCGAAATTTTGCATTGGATGGGCCCCCAAAATTCTACATCGAGAAGTACTCGCCAGGACTCCAATCGACTATCCAATACCAACACTCTCTCTAAGAGGTGTGGTTGCACTATCTCCCAATATATAGCTACGGTACCATGCTCATAACATGACATTATATTCGCAGGGCTCTAAAATCATATATGGCAATTTACATCATAAAACTAAAATCATAATTCATTTTCATAATACTGTATAAAACATAAACTGTTCGTAATTTTGTAGAATATCTATTATATACTGTTTGTAACGACCTGCTTAATTTCCATATTTTTTTCCCTTTTCTTCCATAATAAGAAAACTAATATAATAAACCTAGCATATCATAATCAACCTAAACCCATGGGTACAAGGGATATATCAGAATTACAGTATGAAAGTTTTAGTAGCAGGAAACACAAAATCATACATATCATATAATACCATATACCCAACATCACTCATCACTTTACCAGAGTTACTACATCCATTATATTTATGTATACAACCCAAAAGAGACCTAGGGTCATTTTCGACAAAGTCCATTTGACCCTATCAAATACTTACCTTCTAGAAAAGGCAAATCAACTGTATCTATCTCAGCGGAGCTTTATTCGCTCTCCTATCAGGGGCTCCTGAAATGATCATATAATTTGGGGTGAGACACCTTTCAGTAAAGGAAATAAACTAATACTAGTGTGTGGTAACATGAGTTTATTCGTGCTATACATAAAAGGATATATATAAGCATATCTAGTAAATATGTCTGTATCATTTCTTGGAAAAGCATGCATAATTATAACATGACAGAACATACTGGATTTTTATAGCATAATCCATCTCATATAATAATAATACGAAAACAACCCTGGTAGGTTAGCTAGCTGTTGTCATGTATTACCCTCATATGACTGGATTGTGTGGCCCGAAGGCGGGACCTAACAATGGTTGGTTGACCACTATCAAGTCAAAAGAACAGTCTTTAAGTTTGATGGGTCTACCAGACTTGGTCTGTACACCAGGGGCGTCCACATTTCTTATAAACCACATAGACTATCCGTCCTTATGCCGCCCCGTACGACAGCATTAACACAATATCATGATGATCATGAACACATAGCATCAATACCGTGCAAGTGCTAGCCTAAACCAAGCCAACCAAGTTCTAATAACATATAACATATAATCAAACTATGATACATGGATATCTCATACTAATAATTGCCAACTTAATAACATCACGTTATTTTGTATATGTATATACATTATGAAAATCATCGGCCCGTACGCCGGTATTTCATATTTTAACATAGTTCGGCCTATATGCAACCAAATCATATCCATAGTTCGACCCGTACGCTGGCAAACCATATCCATAGCTCGCCTTGTATGCCGGCAAAACATATCCATAGCTTGGCCCATACGCCGGCAAATCATATCCATAGCTCAGTCCGTAAGCTAGAAAATCATACAAAACTCACGGCCCGCACGCCGGTTTTCTATATTTAAAACTCTATATCATTATCATGTTCTCAGAAAATAGTAATTTATAACAAATTCTACTCATGCCACACAAAATGGGTATTACGTATATTCAGAACATATCGTCATTTATAGTAGTATTTCTCAACATAATACATATATATATATATATATATATAGATTTATACATATATCTTTTTGAAATCAAATGCTATAAAATCATACTTATGATTTTCATAAACAACTAGCTTAGTTTATCCCCTTACCCGATTCTTGAAAAGCCCCTAAAATAAACAGTCCTGCACCCGCAGAGTTCTCCATTCAACACCCTGAAAATAGCATCTCCCAGAACTAAACTTTAGTATTTCATCGTATATAACATTTCCTACAATTATGGTAAAGCCAAATTCTAAATAAAAACCTTACCTTGACTTTGGGATGAATTCTAAAGTAACTCCATCGACGATCTACTTCGGTAGGTTTGCAGAGAACTTTCCCAGGAGTGTCGTGATGGCTTCAAATCGTCGAACTGGCGAAAATCCTGCCCAAGATCTTTGGAGAGAAGGTAGGAGGGACAAAATGAGGAGAGGGAGAGAAATTCTCACAGGTTTTCGGCCAAAAAAGGCCTATTTATACACTGGCTTTTGTCGACGAGCTACGTCACTTTGTCAACGAGGTCAATAAACAATTCGTCGACGAACTCTCCTCCTCCTCAACGAAATTCGAAGTTGCCCAAAACATCCTCTCAGTACTTTCTCGTCGACGAAACGATCCCTCGTTGACGAGCCCCTCATGTTATCTCGTCGACGAACCCCCTGTTTTCGTTGACGAGACACTGTTCATCTTCCTTTTCCCCTTATTTAAATATTATAATTTCTCTGGGTCACTATATTCTCCCCTCCTTATAAAATTTCGTCCTCGAAATTTGCTATCTATGTGATTCATCATCCCTTAAAACAAAACGGTCTACTTATTTTATTACTTACCCTCACTTATGGCGGAGGAATACCGTGGTTACATTCTGAGTCCTGAGAGATTACATATACAAAAGAAAATTCTCCCAAAACTAAAATACTACTTACTAACTATTTCATGTACCTGCCAAAGAAATAATACCTAACTATTTAAGCTTCTTGAAATAATTGCGAATACTTCTGCGTCATCTGCTCCTCGGACTCCCAAGAAGCCTCTTCCACTGTATGATTCATCCACAAAACTTTTACCAGAGGAATCTTCTTGTTACGTAACTCCTGCACTTTCCTATCCAGAATTTGTACTGGTACTTCCTCATATACTAGTGAATCACTGAACTCTAATTCACCACAATTGATAATATGAGAAGTGTCAGGGACATATTTCCTTAACATGGAAATGTGGAATACATCATGCATTCTGAATAATACAGGTGACAAGCTAACCTGTAGGCAACCGCCCCCACTTTATCTAGAATCTCAAATCGACCGATAAACCTAGGGCTAAGTTTACCTTTCTTTCCAAATCTCATAACCCCTTTCAACGGAGCTATCTTCAAAAATACATAATCACTGATGTCAAACTCCAATTTCCTGCGGCGAGTATCAACGTAACTTTTCTGTAGGCTCTGAGTTGTATTGATTTTGTCTCTAATAAGCCGAACCTTATCACGTGCTTTCTGAACAAACTCCGGTCCCACAATTCTCCGCTTACCCACTTCATCCCAAAATAAAGGAGAACGACATCTCCTGCCATACAATGCTTCAAACGGTGTCATGCCAATGCTGGTCTGATAATTGTTATTATACGCAAATTCCACTAGTGGCATGAATTGAATCCAACTACCCCCAAAATCTAACACGCATGCTCAGAGCATATCCTCTAATATATGTATCGTCCTCTCAGTTTTCCCGTCTGAGTGAGGATGGAATTCTGTGCTAAAAGACAACTAAGACCCTAGAGCTTCCTACAAGCTCCTCCAAAAATGTAACGTAAAGCGTGCGTCTCGATCTGACACAATAGATACTGACGCTCCATGTAAACGAACTATCTCCTGAATATAAATCTTCGCCAACCAGTTGAGGGAGTAGCTGATTTTGATAGGTAAGAAATGGGCGGTTTTAGTCAACTAATCAACAATCACCCAAATGGCATTCTAGCCGTGTAATGCTATCGGCAGTCCTAATACAAAATCCATAGATATATGATTCCACTTCCACTCTGGGATAAATAACGGCTACAACTGCCCTGCCGGCCTCTAGTGCTCAGTTTTTACCTATTAGCATGTCAAACACTGGGCTACATACTCAGCAATCTCTTTCTTCATACCACTCCACCAGTATGACTCTCGCAGATCCCTATACATTTTCGTACTATCAGGATGAACTGTATATACAGATCTGTGAGCCTCCTCTAGAATGGTCCTCCTGATATCCACATCGGTAGGAACACATAATCTGGAACGGAACCACAAAGCTCCGTCATCTGCAATACTGAATTCCTCCCCCTGACCACTCTGCACTCTATTCATCACCTCTGCTAATTTTGGGTCTTCCTTCTGAGCAGCTTTAATCCTTTCCTGTAGAATAGGTTACACTACTAAACTGGCGATACATACCTGAGAATCACTCTAAACTAATTCGATGCCGAGTCTCTCCAAATCCATCATGATCGGATACTAGATCTCCATAGTCGCTAACATTGATTCCCCAGACTTCCTACTCAAAGCATCAGCTACCACATTTGCTTTTCCTGGGTGGTAACTGATAGTACAATCAAAGTCCTTAATAAGCTCCAACCACCTTCTCTGCCTCATATTTAGTTCCTTCTGAGTGAAAAAGTATTTTAAACTTTTATGGTTGGAAAAGATCTCACACCACTCACCATACAGGTAATGCCTCCAAATTTTCAATGCGAGCACTACTGTAGCCAGTTCAAGATCATGGGTAGGGTAGTTCATTTCATATTCTTTCAACTTCCTAGAAGCATACGCCACCACCCTACCATGCTGCATCAATACATAGCCAAGTCCTTTCAAGGATGCATCATTATAAATAACATAACCCTCACTCCCTAATGGGATGATCAATACTGGCGCCGTGACAAGCCTTTACTTTAACTCTTGAAAACTCTGCTCATAATTTTCGTCCCACTCAAATCTAACATTCTTCCTAGTCAGTCGTGTTAGAGGCCTTGACAATGCTGAGAATCCCTCAACGAAACGATGGTAATACCTTGCTGACCCCAAGAAACTCCTGATCTCCTAGACTTTCCTTGGTCTAGCCCAATTCACTACCGCCTCAATCTTACTGGATCCACAGAAATACCATTATCTGAGATAACATGCCCCAAAAACATGACTTTCTCAAGCCAGAATTCACACTTACTAAACTTAGTGTACAACTCCGTTTCCTGAAGCATTTGTAGAACCTACCTTAAGTGCGTTTCATGCTCCCCATAGCTCCTCGAATAAACCAGTACATCATCAATAAAAACAACAACAAATTGATCTAAATATGGATGAAAAATCTTGTTCATCAAATCTATAAATATAGTAGGAGCATTCATCAGACCAAATGACATAACAAGGAACTCGTAATGCCCGTACTTGGTCCTGAAGGCCGTCTTTGAAACATCTTCTGCTTTCACTTTCACCTGATGATAGCCGGATTTGAGATCAATCTTCGAATACACCCGTATACCCTAGAGCTGGTCAAACAAATCATCTATACGGAGTAGAGGAAATTTGTTCTTGATTATCACTTTATTAATCTCCCTGTAATCCATACACATCCTCATAGACCTGTCTTTCTTTTTCACAAATAGAATTGGAGCTCCCTATGGAAATACACTAGGTTGTATAAATCCTTTATCCAGCAAATCTTGGAGCTGATTCTTCAATTCTACCAACTCTGCTGGCACCATACGATAAGGTACTTTAGAAATCGGCATTGTACCTGGAAGTGGATCAATAGAAAAATCTACCTCATGATCAGGTGGCAAGCCTGGTAATTCATCTGGACAAACATCTATAAACTCTTTTACTACAGGCGTGCTAGCAAGCTTCGATTCATTCTTTGACATCTCCTTCACAATAGCCACAAATCCCTGAAAACCACTCAGCAGTAGTCTCCTCGCCTGAATAGCTGAAACTAGCTGAGGCGGGGATTGCACTCGCGACCCTACAAACATGAATTCTGCTTTCCCTGGAAGTATGAATATCACTTCTCATGAATATCAATGTATACTGGAAAAATTAGCTGCTAGCCAATCTATACCAAATATTACATCGAACTCATACATATCCAGCACTATTAAATCGACAGACAAGATTTTCCTTTGAATACTGACTGAACAACCCTAGAGCATCCTATTACACCTCATAGTTGACCCAGTTAGTGTAGATACCAATATTTCAGTGTTTAACAACTATGTTTCTGCCCCACATAGTCTAGTGCACTTCAAAGAAACAAACGAGTGCGTGGCTCCTGAATCAAACAACGCAATAACTTTAAAAGAAAGCATACTAGCCATACCTATCACCACATCACCCGACGTCAGAGCGAACACTTTGACTAGAGCCATATTCCTCTGTTGGCCCCTATATGGCACCTGATAACTTGCCCGGTACGGTCTGGGAGCAGGAACTGCATCTGGTGGTGTAGGGCAATCTCGCACCATATGTCCCTATCTACCGCAGCGATAGCAGACAGCTCCACCTACTCGACACCCTCCCCAGTGGCTCCTCCCACAAGTCTGATAGACAAGAGGACCCTGCACTGCCTGAACCTCGCATCCTCCAGTCTCCTGCCTCTATCCTCTGCCGTGGTTTTCTCTTCTCCACTGATTCTGTCTAGGACCCTGGTGGTTGCCCGAAGATGCAGATCTCTTCCTCTGTCCTTACTCCTCTGCATCCAAATGCTCACCAACCTCTGCCAAGGCTGCTCTATCGACTAACTTAGCAAAATCATGAATTCGTAGTACTGCCACCTACTTGAATATGTCTCACCTCAAACCTCTTTCAAACTGTCTCGCTTTCTTCACCACATTAGGCACGATATACAGAGCGAAGCGAGAGAGCTCAATAAAATGCGCCGCATATTGTTAGAATGATAACTGTCCCTACTTCAGACTCAGGAACTCCTCCACTTTAGCCTCCCGGACGGTAGTTGGAAAATATCTATCAAAGAACAATTTCTTAAATCAATCCCAAGTCATGGCTATCGGCGTAGTCCTCTGCTGCTCCAGAAGCCTCATAGCAGTCCACCACCTCTCAGCCTCTCCTGTCAATTTATAGGTGGCAAAGAGGACCCTTTGTTCTTCCATACACTGCAACACGACTAAGACTTTCTCGATCTCCTGCATCCATTTCTGGGCGGCTACAGGACTGACTCCTTCCTAAAATGCTGGAGGATTCATCTTCGTAAACTTCTCTACGATACACCTATGGCCTACAGATGGACCACCCTGCTCTTTAGAGATCATAGTGATCTCAGCCATAACCTGCTGAGTCATGTTACGTAGTACTGCGTCGAAATCAGTCTTGCTTGTACCCGAGGGCCCTGCTCCATCACTGCCACTCACATGGGCATTACCTCCTCCTGGATCCATCCTGAAAAACAAAAAACGTAACTCAGAAATCCTATCCTTATAATTTACCTTTCTAACCTAACCTCTTATCTCAACATTCTCAAATTATCTCTAACCCCGGTCCTACATTCTAGGAACATAACCCTATAATAGTTTACTATGGTTTTCCTCAAATCATTACCCCAGGAAAAACACAGAAACCACCATGAACGTCCTGCTTCTAGACTGTAGAACAAAACCTTAAATCACTTTCCTATACTTTGGTATCGTTTCGCTGCACTCTAGAGTCTACAGAACCTAACAACCTAGGCTCTGATACCAAACTGTAACGACCTGATTAATTTCTAATTTTTTTTTCTTTTCTTCCATAATAACAAAACCAATATAATAAACCTAGCAGATCATAATCAACCTGAACTCGTGGGTACCAGGGATACATCATAAGTATAGTATGGAAGCTTAAGAAGCAGGAAACATAAAATCATACATATCATATAATACCATATACCCAACATCACTCATCACTTTACCAGAGTTACTACATCCATTGTATTTATGTCTACAACCCAAAAGATACCTAGGGTCACTTTCCACAAAATCCATCTGACCCTATCAAATACTTACCCTTTAGAAAGGGCAAATCAGCTGTATCTATCTCAGCGGAGCTTTATCCGCTCTCCTATCAGGGGCTCCTAAAATGATCATATAATTTGGGGTGAGACATCTCTTAGTAAGGGAAATAAACTAATACTAGTGTGTGGCAACATGAGTTTATCCGTACTATACATAAAAGTATATATATAAGCATATCTAGTAAATATGCCTATATCATTTCTGGGAAAAGCATGCATAATCATAACATGACAGAACATACTAGATTTTCATAACATAATCCATTTCATATAATAATAATATGAAAACAACCCTGGTAGGTTAGCTGGTTGTTGTCATGTATTACTCATACATGACTGGGTTGTGTGGCCCGAAGGCAGGACTTGACAATAGTTGGCCGACCACTGCCAAGTCAAAAGTACAGTTTGTAAGTCTGATGTGTCTGCCAGACCTGATCCGTAAACCAGGGGCATCCACACTTCTTATAAACCACATTGACTATCAGTCCTCATGCCGCCCCGTACGACAGCGTTAACAAAATATCATGATGATCATGAACACATAGCATCGGTACCGTGCAAGTACTAGCCTAAACCAAGCCAACTAGGTTCTGATAACATATAGCATATAATAAAATTGTGATTCATGGATATTTCATACTAATAATTGCCAAGTTAATAACATCGCATCATTTTGTATATGTATATACATTATGAAAATCATTGGCCCGTACGCCGGCATTTCATATTTTAACATAGCTCGGCCTATATGCAACCAAATCATATCCATAGCTTGGCCTGTACGCTGGCAAACCATATCCATAGCTCGGTCCGTACACCAGCAAAACATATCCATAGCTCGGCTCGTATGCCGATAAATCATATCCATAGCTTAGCCCGTACGCCGGCAAATCATACAAAACTCTCGACTCGTATGCCGATTTTCCATATTTAAAACTCGGTGTCATTATCATGTTCTCAGAAAAATAGTAATTTATAACAAATTCTACTCATGCCACACAAAATGGGTATTACATATATTCAGAACATATCGTCATTTACAATAGTATTTCCCAACATAATACATATATATATATATATATATATATATAGATTTATACATATATATTTTTGAAATCAAATGCTATAAAATCATACTTATAATTTTCATAAAGAGCTAGCTTAGTTTATCCCCTTACCTGATTCTTGAAAAGCCTTTAAAATAAACAGTCCTGCACCCGTAAAGTTCTCCATTCAACACCCTGAAAATAACATCTCTCATAACTAAACTTCAGTATTTCATCGTATATAACATTTCCTACAACTATGGTAAAGCCAAATTCTGAATAAAAACCTTACCTTGATTCTGGGATGAATTCCAAAGTAACTCCACCGATGATCTACTCCGGTAGGTTTGCAAAGAATTTTTCTAGGAGCGTCATGGTGGCTTCAGATCATCGAACCGGTGAAAATCCAGCCCGAGATCTTAAAGAGAAGGTAGGAGGGACGAAATGAGGAGAGATAGAGAGAAATTCTCGTAGGTTTTCGGCCAAAAAAATGAAGGTTAGGCCTATTTATACACTGGCATTCGTCGACGAGTTACGTCACTTCATTGATGAGGTCAATAGATAATTCGTTGATGAACTCTCCCCTTCGTCGACAAAATTCAGAGTTGTCCAAAACATCCTCTTGGTTCTTTCTCGTCGACGAAACGCTCCTTCGTCGACGAGCCCCCCATGTTATCTCGTCGACGAACCCCCTGTTTTCTTCGACGAGACCTTGTTCATCTTCATTTTCCCCCTTATTTAAATATTATAATTTCTCTGGGTCACTACACTGTTTATTAGCATCTGCTTCCAGTCGTCATATCTAATCTCGGCTCATAGCCGTTACAATTCAGTATTGCACAAAACCTGTTCATTCATGCCAATTAAATCTATACTCATGCCACATAATTTTTCACCTGGTAAATCATAAATAAAATAACTGCTTGAAAAAATAGAAACTATGCTGAAAATAGGGCTATGAGTATCTCCAAGTTGTTATTTTACTAAAATATAGATACGTAGTTAAGTAAAGGAAAAATAGAGATAATTAACCCTACCGCCCTTGGTTCGTATTAAAACACACCTACGGTTTGAAATCACAAATTCCAACCAGTGAAAACATTCAAAAAGCCCAGTACTTTAATCCAAAAATATTATATTCTAATTTAATCCATTGGTTTTGAAAATAACATCGGTTAACTGAACCCTAGGCTCAGAAACCCTAGAAAAGTCATAATTATATACATATAAACATATCCAGTATTTCAATCGGTTAAAACTTGTAAAAGAAACTAACATAATATGATCCTCTTACCTGTTTCTGAAAAAGAAATTGAAACGGACAGAAAATTGAAACCCTAGCTTTTTCCAACCGGCTAAAAGACGAGAACCCACTAGCCTTGAGGAAGGAGGGCCAATCGGGACTAGGAAAGAACCCGGAAAAGCCTTTTAGCGACAAAAAAGTCAAAACCCTAGCAGAGCAAAAGAGAGGAATTTGAATTTTATATATAAAAAAAATGAGCTCACATCTATTTATAGGTGAGCAGCATAGGAGAAAACCGTCAACTGTTTTCCCTATACCCACAAAACTGTCAATAGTTTGGTTGTTAACTCGCTTAGTTGACTGAAAACCGTCAATGATTTTTCTCACACTCTGTGAAATCGTAGATAGTTTGGGCTCTGCCAAACCAAAATCCTCCCTTTTCTTTGATTTTCCTTTATTTCTCTCTTTAATAATTATTTCCTTTTATTTTTTGAGTTCAGATTACTACAAGATTTCCCCTGACGAATGTGCAATAACTAGTGGTGGACCTTATATCTTCCATTGATCTCGTCCAATTTGCATCTGTAAAGATCTCTACTTCCTTGTTTTCACATTTCTTGAAGAATAGTCCTTTGCTCGGGAGCCTTTGAGATATCGAAGGATCTTGTACACAACATCTAAATGAGCTTCTTTTAGTGACTGCATGTGTTGGCTTACCACACTAACAACAAATGCAAAATCTGGTCTAGTATGTGATAGGTAGATTAGCTTACCAACCAATCTCTGATACCTCTCCTTTTCAATTGGTATCCCACAGTCTTCGACCCTCTTTACTGCTTCAATCAGGGTTTCACTAGGTTTGCATCTAAGCATGCCAGTTTCAATTAGGACATTAGTGATATACTTTCGCTGAGAGACACTAATATCCTTTTTCGTTCTAGTAACTTCCAAGCTCAAGAAGTAGCGCATTTGTCCTAAGTCTTTAACTTCAAATTCAGTAGCTAGAACTTTCTTCAATCTTTCCATCTCTACTGTATCATCCCTAGTTAAGATTATATCATCAACATACACTATTAGAATTCCCCTTTTACCCCTTTCAAATTGTTGGAAGAACAGGGTGTGATTTGATTGCCCTTGTCGATATCCTTGGTTTTTTTTTTTTATTTCTTTTTCAAATCTGTCAAACCATACTCTGGGAGATTGCTCGAGTCCATACAAGGACTTCTTGAGTTTACACACTATGTTTTCTTTACCTTTCTCTTACTAAATCCTAGTGGTATTGTCATGTAGACACTACAAAAAAAATTGATTTTTAATGACAACAGTATTAGTGATGAATTCAATTTCGTTACTAAAAGTTGGTATTAGTGTCGATTTTTAAGAACCGTCACTAATAGTCATTTTGCATTCCTATCTCAAGAAGAACCTAAGAATGCGAGTGATGCAATAGAGGATGAATCTTGGGTGATGTCCATGCAAGAAGAGTTAAATCAGTTTGAGAGAAACAAAGTATGGACATTAGTTCCTAGACCTGAGGATAAGTCAATTATCGGAACGAAATGGATATTTAAGAACAAGAAAGATGAACATGAGATAGTGGTTAGAAATAAGGCAAGACTAGTTGCTTAAGGATATAATCAAGAAGAAGGAATTGATTTTGAGGAAACCTTTGCACCTGTAGCTAGGATGGAAGCCATTCGAATTCTTTTGGCCTATGCTACTTTTAAGGATTTCAAGTTATATCAAATGGATGTTAAAAGCGCATTTTCAAATGGCTATATAAGTGAAGAAGTTTATGTAGAACAACCCCCAGGTTTTGAAAACCATAAGTATCCAAATCATGTTTATAGACTAACAAAAGCCTTGTACAGTTTGAAGCAAGCTCCTAAAGCTTGGTGTGAAAGGTTAAGCGATTTTCTACTGGAAAATGGATTTACTAGAGGTAAGATTGACACAACACTCTTCATAAAAGCTAAAAACGAGAATATGCTCGTAGTCCAAGTATACGTAGATGATATCATTTTTGGAGCGACAAGTGAAGAGTTGTGCAATGAGTTTGCTAGTACCATGCAGAGTGAATTTGAGTTAAGCATGATGAGTGAACTAAATTTCTTCCTAGGACTTCAGATAAAACAAGAAAAAGATGGAATTTTCATAAATCAATCAAAGTACATTAGAGATTTACTCAAAAGGTTTAACATGGAAGATGGAAAAATACTAGGGACACCTATAAAACCCTCATTGAAATTAGACAAGGATGAACAAGGTATACTAGTAGATGTAAAGCAATATCATAGAATGATCGGTAGCTTACTATATCTGACTGCCAGCAGGCCTGATATAATGTTTAGCGTATGCTTATGTGCAAGATTTCAGGCTGCACCTAAAGAGTCCCATCTACTAGCTGTTAAAAGAATACTTAGATACCTGATAGGAACCATTGAACTTGGATTATGGTATCCCAAGTATACCTCCTTTGAGATTGTAAGTTATTCGGATGCTGATTTTGCCGAAAGTAAAGTGGATAGAAAAAGCACAAGTGGCACATGCCATTTCTTAGGAAATTCTTTAGTATCTTGGTTCTCAAAGAAGCAAAATTTAGTTGCATTATCCACAGTTGAGGCTGAATATATAGTGGTTGGAAGTTGTTAACGTTATACATGAAGCAACAACTTATGGATTTTGGATTAAGCTATGACACAATTCCTATAAGAGGTGACAATACAAGTGCAATAAACATTTCAAAGAATCCTATATCACATTCACGAACTAAACACATAGAAATTAGACATATCTTTCTTCATGATTATGTGCAAAAAGGAAATGTGACACTTGACTTTATATGCACCAATGAACAATGGGAAGACATATTCACAAAACCACGTGCAGAGGATAGGTTTATCCAAATTAGACGTGAATTAGGACTTATGCATAGTCGTGAAGTTGCATAGAATTACATTAGAATACATATTTAAGGGGAAATAACTAACATTAAAATTGCCAATGGTTCTACATTTCCATTTGTTTTGGCAAAATGTTACACATTTGGTATCAAACTTTGGACTTTAATGGACTAATTTACATTTCATGCCTGTGTTAATTAAAATATTGTGTATGCTCTATTGAATTAAATTGGTAGAGGCAGAAGTAAATTAAATTGCATAGGGGGAGAAAATTTTTTTCATTGAGATATAATTATGTCAGAATATTTTTTTACCTGCCTTTTTGTTGATGTCAAAAGGGAGAGAAGTGTGTGTGCAAAAATAGTTTGTAGGGAGAAGTGTGGGTGCAAAAATAGTTTATAGGGAGACGAATATAGTTGCAAACATAGTTTTTGAGCTTTACGTGCGAAATTAGTGCCTACTTTGTATTGTGTGAAAGCATACTTCATATTGTCAACCTTTATATTATGCATTAATTGAGGGGGAGCCTTGTTAGGCATAACCCATTTTCTATTTTTTGCTCTTGTATTTGTCATCATCAAAAAGGGGGAGATTGTTGACTCTATGAGTTCAATCCTGTTTTGATAATGACAATCACTTGGTATTTGATTTGCATGTCATATGATATATTTTGAAGCTCAATTACATCTTAAACTGACCTTAGGACTCATGCATCTTGTGAAAAATTTATGTGAAATAGTTCTAAGTTGAAATGAGTTTTCGAGGCAAATTATTAAAGGCCTCGTCGACGAACTCCTTGGTCTCATTGACAAACGTATGAAGGCCACTCGGCGACGAAAACATTGTCTTGTCGATAAGAAAATACTGAGAGCACTAAAATTTTAGACAGGGCTCTCGTCGACGAACTCATAGCCTCGTTGATGAACGAGTGTTATATACTCGTCGACGAACTTACCCACTCATCGACAAATGTCGGGGTGCTGATTTACGTTCCAGCGCGGACACGGACAGAAAACTCCTATTTTTACATGACCCGATGGCCAGGATTCATTCTGAGAACGAGAATAGTATTTAAACACATCCTAAACCCTAGAGACAGAAGGGAGATACGTTAGAGAGAAAAATCTTGTGATCTTGGACTAAGTGAGCCTACACTCAAAAGATTTTGCCAATACCCTACTGCATTCATACTCTTTGGGCAAATCAATTAAGCTCTTTAAAGGGATTTAAATCTACACATCTTGCAAGCGATCCTTGGTGATTGAGGTTCAATAAACTAGTGATTGTTTGTGGCATCAATATATATATATTTCAAAGATTTTCTATCTCTTTTACTCATATATCTACTATTTTTATTGACAAGCAAAATCTGTGTGTTATTACTTAATAAGTTTTATTTGAGAAAGGATTTTTGCTAAAAGGTTGAATATTTGTGATATTCAAGTTTATACTTTCATTTAAAGACTTAAAATTTGGTTATTGCTAAAACTATTTGATTGAAAATTCTTAGAGCTTCTAAATACATATTCTTGAGGATGATCTTTTAAATATAGAGTTTAAGTCTTTGGAATATTTAAAGTCATATTTTTATTCAAAGATTTAATCTTGCAAAATATTTGATAGCAAGAACGTAGATCCACGTATTATTTTAGTTTATTTTAAAAGGATCTTGTTTCATATTTTTGCATAAAGTATTTGAAATTTAAACCCTATGTTCTCCAAAGCATTTATTTATAAAAAATTATTTTTGGGAGATATTGATTATAGGGTAGATCTATGAAGCATATCATTCTTAATATAAAGATCATATTGGTACATACACATTGAGCTTCAAGAATTTATCATATGATTATGTGTTAGGATTTATCTTGTACTTACTAGGTTTGTGTAGAATCATTTGAGTTTTTTGCAGAAATTGTAATTCCATTTTGTATGCACGGTTCGAGTTGTGAACCGGGATTAAGGAGGAAGTTACGCCTCTTATAAGTAGCAAGTTGTAAGGGAAGCTCCGTCCCAGTTAAAAGAGCATATTATTTAGTGGAATCCTTGAGTAGGTTACTCAAGCCGAGGATGTAGGCTGGGGTAGGCCGAACCTCGTAAAATCGAGTTTGCATCTCTCTTACCCTTATCTCTATTTAAATTCTGTGTAATCATATTGCGTATGTGTTGATCAATTGGTGTATGTTTGAATAATTGGGTAACATTGTATGCTTGATAAAGACACTTAAAATTACTCATTGGGTTGATTAATTAAAAATTGATTGAGGTAGTAATTAGTAGCTTGGAACTTTGTAATTGATTGTTTTCAAAATTAGATCCAAAAGGACTTATTTTTTAAATACCCAATTCACCCTCCCCCTCTTGGGATTACACCGTAATTCACATATAGAAATAACATCTTGCACTTATGTCCTCACGTTTTCTCGTAAAAAGTTTAGTAAGATTGTTTTAGAATTTCTCTCATTATGTGGAGCTACTGAAATTCTCTGGTGCCTATAAAAATGAATTTGATACCTACTAGCAAGATGAGTCTGAGTTACTCTACATAAGGATGAATATGATATAAATTAAATATGAGGAATTTCCAAAATGCCTCAAATGGACAGACCCATCTTGCATCTAGAAAGTGTTGTATCTCATTATAATTAGTGGCTAGCTGTATTTCAAGGCTTACTTGATTTATACTTTTGTAGACATGATTTTATAAGTACTTAAAACTTTTTATGCTATTACAAATCTCAACGTTTTTATACACGACAATTTTACTCTTATACAAACCAAGGATTATATGACAAGAAGGATTATAAGTCGAATTAGGTTGACCTGGTTCAGGGAGAGAGAAGACAAGAGTCTGCCACGTGTTGTCCATCTGTGGTGATAGGTGGCAGCATATGGATGGCTCGATCTTTTTTTTTTTTTTTTTTTGGGAAAGTGAGTAAGTGACACATGGTAGGGTTACATCATCATAATGTCACCTACCACTGACACTGTGCCACATGCTAGGAAATGAAGACACAAATTGCTGACATGAAAACAATCTAGCCATCCTAAAAAAGTACAACACGAACGACCTTGATTGCACCACACCACTAGGTGACGTCACCAAAGTCACGCGGACCATAATGCATCACGTGTCACCACCTTAAATGTGACATATGGCCCACAAAGGAAAATATTTTTTTTTTTCATTTTCTTTTCTTTCCTTTATCTTCTGAACTCTCTCGAAGCTCTCTATGATCTCTCTCTTTCTCACTCTCTATCTTGTTCTCTCAACCCAGTAGCCCACTTTGGCTGCCATAGCGGCAGCCTCCGCCACCATGGCGGTTTTCACCTAAGGTAAATCCCCCCTTCACTATCTGATCTCTCTTAATATTCCAATCTCTCTTCAGTACTGTAGCGCCCTTCACTCTCTGATCTTTCTCAATCCTATCTCTCTTCACTGTCTCTCAAACTCTCCCTTTCTGATCTCTCAAATTTCTCTCTCAAACTACTTTTCTTTTTTAATTCAACATATCTTCTACTTTCTTTTTTGATCCCCAGATCTTACCCTATCAAACTCTCTTTCTTCTTTCAATCAATCTTTCTAACCTCCCCCTTTGTTTCTTCTGAATGTTGGATATATATGGAGATCCAAGAAGGTAGGGAGCTTTAGGCTCTATGCTTCCCTCCTCAGGTCTGCGCTTGGATCTGCCCTTAAATATAAAAACTTCCCCTTCCCTTTAAATTTCCTTTTGGTGCTCCTTCTTTCTCTCTTATATTTCATTTTTTTTTCTTTGAATTTTCTTGGTGTTTCTTGCACTTTACTGCTAGCCAAACAAAGACCTAGGGGGATCCTAACCAGGGTTAAGATTTAGGATTAGGGTTAGGGTTAAAATTTAGGATTAGGATTAAGGTTAGGTTTAGGCTGGGTTTGGGCTTTAGTTGAGGTTTAGGTTTTAGCTGGGCTCAGGTCTTAGTCCTATGTTTAGGTGGGATTAGGTTTTAAGTTAGGCTTTTAGGTTGTAAGGAATGGTGTATTCCTAAGAGAGGGGGGGGGGGGGGTTAATTAGGTATTTAAAAATTCCTAAGTGAACTGTGTCATGTTTTTAGAACCACAACCAATATCACACAACCTTAGGGTCTTTCTAAGCAATTGCAAATACCACAAATATTTAAGCACACAAATATTTAAAGCAAATATAACAATCACAACGAATTAAATATTAACATGCAAGTGCTATAAATAAATAGAGAAGGGAGAAAGAGTGCAGACCCAATATTTTATGAGGTTCGACTATACTCGCCTACATCCTCACCTCAAGCCAACCTGCTTGAGGATTCCACTACCTTGCTCACTTAACCGTGCGGAGCAGAAAGCCGTTTACAACTCCTTACAGGATGGAGTCCCCTTATCTTCCTTAACCGAGCAGAGCCAAACTATTATAAATTCTCCTTACAGGGTGGAGTCCCACTAGCTCCCTTAACAGGTCAGAGCCAAACCATTATAACTGCTCCATACAGGATGGAGCACCTCCTCCTCAAGCAATACCCCATGCCTGGAACACGGTTCACTACCCGAACAACAAGGATGCAAGATATGAAAAATAATTTCATGTACAACTAGATGCTTCTTAAATAAGATAATGTGTACAATATAAAATCAATGCACTCTTATATGATGGGATTTATGCTCAATAGAGTTTTAAGTATTTCTCTCTCAAAAGTATATGTATGAAATAATATGAGAGAAGATGATAAAAATTGATCTTTGATGTTAAAGGTGATATATGCAATAAAAGCTTTCAAAGATCCTAAAATCCCCAAATGATATCTCTAAAAATGTTTTTCTAAAGATGAGTGTAGGAGATGATAGGGTTTAGCTCACAAATAAAATTTTGCAATAAAAACAATATGAACTTTTGAATCTTGCAATGGGATGCTTAAAGATTCACAAGCTAGAAGGTGTTTCTCCAAAAATATTTATCAAGAAAATAATTAGGAGAAACTCAAGACTTACTCTCAAGAAATGATTTTCAGAATAAAAGATTGAATGAGAGTAAATGCTTTTTGATGAGATGATAAATGCCCACAAGAGTGAAACTTCAATCATCTTTAAGTGCAAAAATTTGCAAATGAAGAGAGTGAATCAAAGCTCTCTTTCAAGGATGATTTTTCAAAAGAATGTCAGAAAGAGAGTGATGCTTGCTAGTATACGTGAGATTAGGAGAAATAAAGCACAAAATATTTTGAGAGAATTTTCAAGCTAATCAAAAGTGTTAATTGAGCTTTTAAGTGGGCTATATATAGACTTCTTCAAAAAGTAACCGTTAAGGGACAACTTGGGCATTGTTTAAAATGTTTAAATTAAAATTAATGACTGCTTTTTGGCTTAAAAATTGCCTAACCTAAGAGGTCCAGTTGATTAGGGAATGTGCCGGTCAGCTGGCCTTAGGTGCTTTTTCAAAAACTTGAGGGGTCCGATCGACTAGGGACAACATCGGTCGACTGGCCTTAGGCGATTTCCAAAACTCCGATGATTGGAATGCCAAGCCTGATGATCTGGTCGGTTGGGCTTAAAGGCCAGTCGATTGGGCATTTTCATGCTTTAAAATGGCTGGTCGGCTTGGCTTATACAATTCAGGCCAAAAGGTATGGCCGGTCGACTGGGGCTTATAAAGCATTCACGGGCTGGTTGATTGGGCACATACAAACCTAATTAATTTGACTGACCGATCGATGGGGCATATAAAGCTTGGAGTGACTGGTCGGCTGGGCTCTTTGAAAAAATAAGTTTTAGCCTTCTTTTTGTCTTTAAAGCAATTTCAAAACCTTTGTATGATTTTATTATTTTAGAAAAAAAGGTTTTTCATGAAAAGTTTATTCCCTTAAGGTCAGTCTATGGTCCTTATTTGAGCATCCAATCACATCATGCAAGATATACATATTACAACGCAAAATTAATGCATTACAAATTAAAATAAGATATCTTCATTCCTTGCTCTTCACTTTACCATGCCGCAAGCCAGGTGATGTGAGCTTACAGTTCCTCATGGCTTCCATTCTACCTCGACTCTACGTGCCTTCTAAAAGAAAATTCTGTTCAAGCACTAGATGCACAAGTGAGATACTATGTGATTTGTCATTATCAAAGCGGGATCGAACTCAAAAATTCAACATAGGTTATATTGAGCTGTAGGTGGGTTGGGTTAATTTGGGCTTGTGAGTTGGGCTATGGGCTTGGGTTTAAGTTATTGGGCTTGGGTTTGCTTTATTTTGAGTTGGGTCAAGGTTTAGGTACAGTTAGGATTTGGGGTTGACTTGGGTCAAGTTGAACCGGATTAGGGAAGGGTAAGTTTAGCTTGGATTCAAGTCAAGTTGACTTAGGTCCTTGGGTTTACTTGACTTGGGTTTGGGTTGAGTTGACTAAGGTAATCGGGTATGGGGCTCTTGGGTCCCTCATCCAGGTCATGGGTGGTTTGACCCGGTTATTCAGGTCAGGTTGACTTGACTTTCAAGGTATCTCCTTAAAGTTTGTTCGACAATTTACAAGGGATTTTGGTGGTTTTTGGGTGCTATTTAGGAGCTTTGAAGGACTTTGGGGGGCATTGGGACTGAACCTATGTTCTTCCTGGGTACTCTGTAGGATTTTGGCTAAGGGATTTGGGGGTTCAAACTCAACTAGGAAATTTTTAATGGTTTCAAGAATAAAATAAGGTTGTATTCAAACATTTTGTGATTTGCAAAAGTTCAACACTATATTTTCAATCCATCATTTAATCAGACATCGATAGCCAAAATAAGACAAAAGTAGGGATTGTGGTACTTACCTTCTAGACCTTCCTTTTTTGTTTTTGTTTACATGCACTACAAAAAAAGGGATTTTTAGTAACAAAATTATTAGTGACGGAGTTAAAATTGTCACTAATAATGAGCCATTAATGACGAAAATAAATTCGTTACTAATAGTCAAAGTATTAGTGACGGTTTCTTAAAAACCGTCATTAATAATGGATTTTTAGTGACGAAACTGAAATCGTCACTAATACTTTTGTCACTAAAAGAAGATTTCCCGCTCAAACTATTATGGGAAAAATATTAGAAATGATTTTTTGAGTAGTAGTGACGAAAATTGTCATCACTAATAGTGGACCATTAGTGACGATTGTTAAAAATCGTCAGTAATAGTCTACTAGTAATGACGGTTTTTGAAACCATTACTAAAACCCTTATTTTCCCTTCACGCTGAAATCCCAAATCCCCCTCTATTCGCGCAGAAATCCCAAACCTCCTTGCACGATTGAACCCTCCTCCTTGTCCTCCCTGCATGATTGAAGCCCATTGCCGCTGCTCCACCACCGAATGCACCACCGTCAATGCACCACTGGCGGCTGTAGCACCGCAGCCTTCAAGAAGTACGTGCGCGCACGTGTTTGTTACAATGTACGCCATTTTATAAAATAGGTTAAAATATATTTTTTAAAAATTTAATGTACTTTTGCAATCATACATAACATAATTGGTAGTGATCCCAATCTATGATTGGGTTCTCAATCATATGTTGATGCTCTACACATTAAAAACTACATCACATGATGATTCAAAATTACTCCTTTAACACTTAACCAACTAATGCTACCTTTTACGCAATATAATTTGAAGTGTACGATACAAAATACGCAATGAACTTATAGTACCAGAAGCATCATGCCCATGATTAATCCATCATGAAGTATGTCAATTAGGTGAGACTCCAAGAATACTTTAATGCACTCTCTCTAACATGTCCATTACTAAAAATTTCATTGAACTTAAAAAGAATAAAGTACAAATTGAATATTGCTCCATACCTTGCATTATATGTAACAACCCAAAAATTACACAATTTTAAATATATATATATAATTTACTCTGATACCCCTGTAATACCTACTATAACATCTCAAGGCCTAGATAGCACTGAGGTATCCTTGTACATAAATCAATACACCTATTTAGCGACAAACATAAAGTCATACATCCATACTTACAATACCAGAATTTAGTTTTTCCAAACCATACATACATATTTGCACATCACCCTAGTATCATCTACTCAAAAATACAATCCCCTGAATACACTTACCCTATAACAGGACATTACAAAAGATCTCTCTATCTGCGAGCTTGATTTGCTCACCTAGTTGGATCACTTGAAAAATGTTAAATCACTGAGATGAGACAACGCTTAGTAAGTGAAAATATGCTATTACTTGTGTGTGATAATTGAGTTTCATAACTATTATATTGACAATATCTGAAACTGTAAAAACTGGTAAATGAATATACAGTATAATTTGCATTTATTATAGTTTAAAGTACAACTGTAATATCTGAGTTTTCTATTTTTCATACTTCTAGTATCATACTATAACTACTGATATTCTGTAAATCTGAATACATATACATAATTGAGATGTTTATCGTGTAAAATTATACATCATGATTTAACCCCTCATGACAAGTTTGTGCGGCCCGTAAGCGGGATTTAATCCTAGTTGGCCTACCAAGTAAGTCAACTGTACTCTACCAATCCTTAGTCCGACCAAACTGTAACCTCTCTTAGGCTTGAAACTGGTAACTACCTCGTCAAATCGGCCACCTCAACCCAGTCTTTTGGGGAGTCTACAATCACTCCAGGCACAGTTGACGGAAATCGTCCACACATTATCTAAGATGTGTGGTTGCACTCTGATCTATATCAGCTACAATACCGTGTTTAGCTAACTGAACATAACTTGATTCATCAGTGTCTGATACCGTATATACTATTTCTATAGATATCTTACTATTTTCATCATGTTTCCAAAATAATCATAACATTATAAATTTGATCTAAAAATACTATAATATCTAACTAAAATAACTGTAATATCTGACTGAATAATCTATAATGTTAAAGTATTATGGTTTTGGGAAGCATGACATTCTATAAATACTGTAAAATACCTGTCTATATAATATTTATAAAATATTTGTCTGGTAAATATCTGTCTGTAAAATATATTTGTCTATTTATGTACTATAAATCATGATATTCTGAAAAACTATATAAATTCTGTACTAATCAAATATCTACTCAGAACACACAATTAATAAAACTCATATTCTGAAATCTATAAAACTGTATAATTTATACATTATACCTCAATAAACAAATACTATAATTTACTAATAATATTTTTGAATTTACTAGTATAACATATTTCCCTTGCCTAACTAGTTGGGAGGCTCGCCTCCAACTTAATCCTCACACTCAAGGTGTACTATTCCCAAAATTTTGAAATAATACATGTATACACACATTTCAATAGGTTAACTATATTTCCCCGAACCTACATACTAGTAAACTTTCTAAATTATAATTTACCTAGGCTCTTGAAAATATTCACTAGGTCCTTAACCCATGCCTGTAGGGTCTCAAAAAACACCGTAGTCCTGAAATCATAACATCTTAATTTTATTCCACAAAACACCAATGTATTCTCATATAACTTAACATCTAAACTCAAATAAGTTTGATACGACTAAAAATATCCAATTATTCAAGTTACCCAAATTTTGGGACGGTGTCAAAGTTGGCCTAACCAACAATCTACTTCAGCAGACTTGAAGAGAATCTTTATAGGAGTAGCGTGATAGCTTTTGATCATTGAACCAGCGAAAAATGAAGCCGGAATCGTAAAGAGATGGGGAGAGGATCGGTTTTTAGAGAGAGAGAGAGAGAGAGAGAGAGAGAATTTCTTGCACAATTTCTCGCTGAAAAATCTGATTTAGGCTTACTTATAAATTTGGATTTGTCGACAAAACACGTCATCTCGTTGACGAGTCCGTAAAGGTAGTTCGTCGACGAACTTCAAGGTTTGCAAATCCCCTCTTGGTAAATTCTCGTCGACGAGACACGTGTCCACGTCGACGATCCCAAGAAGGATACTCATCGACGAGAACCCTGTGTTGGTCGACGAGATCCTATGAGTCCTTTTTTTGCAATTTTTCATTTCTTTCCTTTTTCTTTTACTATTTAATTACTATAATTCTTTGCGTCTCTATATTATAACTTTAGTTTTAACTAAATAATGGAGACCATATTGACAATTGAACTCAAATTGACCTTTTGATTATAATAATTTGAATTCTATTTCAGTGGTTGGTAGATCTAAAATTATATCATCATAACAGATAGTAGGTAGAATTTAAAACTATCCCTTACGTAACATATGTACCCTCACCCATTACCCGTAACATAATTTTAAGCATATAAAACATGCATTGAATAATAGAACTGAGGAACTCGAAACCAGTTAATGCTTTACAAATTGGTGGGTCACCAATTTTTATTCTGTTTTGTTTTCTTTTGGGTTTTTTGTGTTTTCTCTATCAGAGGTAGAGGTGGAGTGGTGGTGGGGCACGCCGGGTGGTGCACCTAGCATGAATATAGGGAGTTAATCTTAGTGTAAGGCAGGCATTCCGCGAGGGCCGGCTGGGGTGGCGTGGGAGGGAACGGGTGGGGATGGGGACTGACTGACGAGCCCAAGGACGACGTCGTACGCCCACAAAGCCAGGTTCTTCTGCACCAACAGTACACGGCACCACATCCACTACCACTGCCACTGCCACTGCAGGGACATATACACGTGGTGGTCTCTGGCACGCTTATGGAAGTGGGTCATGCCCTGTTCTGATTTTCCATCTTCAGTGGGAAGTCAGTTTCATATTTTTTAGCCAAGGAGCTAGGCTAATTAAGGGCAAGCTCATTTCAATATTTTTTCTCTCTGTGGACTAGGGATCCACTGGGTTAGGTGGCTAGCTAGCTACTACCTTCACCAAATCATTTGGCTATATATTTGTATAGCTGTGCGGATGACGAATTGTCCATTTTGCAGAGTCTTTCATTGTTTCCATGCTCCTCTTGTTTTTCATATGATTAGGTTTCCCATTTTATAAACTCAAAGCCTTCATGCATAGTCACCTTCATGTATAGTCACCTTGCTAGCTAGTTAGCCCAAGTTGTGTTCTAGTGTTAAGAATGAGTAGGAGGTTTTTAATTTGATTTTTCGCTGTATCATCTTAGGTTACTAAAAAAACATTTAAGTGTATATCCCGAATTTCAAACATGATTTTATTATGTATATGTATTATAATTATTTTATATATATAATGAAATTATGTTGCTGTGTTAGATGTACATACCTGATAATTTTTCTAAATTATTTGGTTTAATTCTCAAAACTTACCCTCATTAGTTAATCCTCAAATTAATTCAACTTTGAGGAAATCTTAGAAGAATGACTTAACATGTTAATTAATGATCAACTATCGTAATTTAAAATTGAAACACTAATATGCAACTCAATTTCAAATTTTGAAAAACTTGTAATGTAATTTATCCTTTACTTATTGTCTGTTATTTTTTTCTTGAGCAATAGATCAATTGACAACGGTGAAACCCATGAATGGGATGAGTATATAATGTATATGCATGAAGCCCAACTGGCTTATGATCATCACTTTGAAAAGCAGGAAAGACATAGGTACGTGCATGAGCCGCAAAAGTCCATCTTTAATTTATAAAAGGAGAGAAAGGCTAGCTAGCGCAGGGGTGTCGGGTGTCCCCCCTCCCAAACCAAAAAAAAAAAAAAACAAAGAAAAGGAAAGGTTGCCATGCATGGCCAAAGCTGCCCTAACGAGTGGCTGAGACTACTGACGACTTGTGAGAGAGAAAAAGGATTGCTTTTGGATCCAATCGAGAGGACCATTTTTAAAGCACTAACGAAGAATTGAGGACCTATCTTCTTGAATCATACCACACACAGCATGAAAAGAATCCCATCTTGATAAATCTCCATCCCATATATATTTCCATGCATGCATGCATGCATGCTCTGCCCTACCTACCTAGCTAAGCTACCTCATCTCATCTTCCCAAAACCTCTTCTTTCTCCGTCAGACTTCTGATCTATCCCTTCCTTTTCTTCCCTTTTTCCTTCTCTTTCTCTCTCTCTCTCTCTCTCTCTCTCTCTCTCTCTCTCTCTATGCTTTGCCATTTTTTTAGCAATGGAGTCTTTGTGATGGATGCCACCTTTCCACTGTTGATGAGTATCACAAAGAGATCGAGTGGCAAATTTAACCTAAAGCTCTTTTTGGTGCTTTTGGATATGGCAATGGCCATATGGGTCTGTAAAGGGTAACAATTATATTTCCTTCCCTCCTCGGATCCCCACCACCATCTGAAAATCTCTCTTGATGATCCCTCCACCCTCTTGCATGCTGGTGGGGGTTGGTTGCCATGGAGAGAAAATTTTAAAAATAATTTTTTTTTTCTTCAAAGTAAATTGATTATCATTGTGAAATCATGTAGGTCTTGGTACGTTTCTTTGAGAATATGATTTTCAAAAGATAGCATCATTGACCTTTAACAATATTTTTTCTTTGGTTCAATCAATTAGTTCCTAATAGCTAGATATATTCTCCTTCCATAATATTACAGCCTCACAAAACTAAATCCAAATTCAACACGAATGGATCTAAAGCTAGAATTAGGGTTTAGGTTATGAGTTCAACCGTTATTAAAAAGGTTTTTTTTTATAATAAAAATAATTTAAAAAAAAATACTAAATTATATATGAGTACGTGCATAATCAAATCTAAAAATTTAAGTATGCATATGTATATGTATATGCATATTAAAATATGTACTTAATTAAGTAAAAATAATGGAGAATATTTGTTGAGGGCCAGCCCTCATTAATGATTATGTCCACATTTTAAATGGTATGATGAAGAGGTTCAACAAATTAATTATAGAGTAGGGTAGGGATAGGGGGCAAGAGCACTTTCAACCTTCAGGCTAAAGTTGAATCAGAGCCTACAAGGTGAGCGTGGCAGAGACAGAAGGCCCCAATTATGTGTATCAGACTTAATATATGCATATAATAAATGATGATATGGCGAAAGTGAAATATGTAGTTATTTTTTTTTTTTTTTGTGTATGCAAATGCCTATATGTGGTGTTAATGGGTTATGGCTTTCAGTGCCCGTCCAAATGGAGCCTTGCTTGAAATTTACGTCGGATGGGCATATCATTATATAGAGAAAGGTGAAAAATGAGTGTGCATGTGGCCTTGGGCCTCTCTCTGTCCATGCCCTTTTCACTATCACCCTTCGTACCTACGAATCTTTACTTTCCTTTCTCATCTTTGCCTTGAATGGCTGGTAGGTGCATTTCTTTAATTTGAAATTTGAACCCCAACACCAAACATTCATTTCCGATTTCAATTCCCACCTGGGCCACCTCCCATCTCCTCTTTCGTTGTTTTCTTATTTATTATTTTAATTAGTATATATTACTTGTTTGGTTAAGTTTATTACGGTAATTAAAATTTAGGGTTTAGAATTTAGAATTCTGCTTTTAAAATTAAAATTATTTTGTTATATAAGTTATGGAGTATTTACGGCTTGTAATCCTTTCAATTAGGTAATAACTTGTAAGGTGACAACATTTTCACAATATTTGATGTGGAAGGAAAGCATTACTGAAGGATTACATTTTTTTTTTTATATTAACATTACTTACTTTGCCCTTAAGGATTGATTCAAGTTAAACATGGGTGTGCTGTAGGGTTTTCCGAGATATATAATAGGAGGTCTTGGGCTCAAATCCGACGAGTGACCTGTGACCTATTCGTTTAAATCGGATTTGGGTTTAATACAAACTAACATGTTTATAAACAGGTCAATTCGGACCCGATCCATTTATTAAACAGGTTAGGCGGGTTCAAGTCGGATCACCCTTATGATCCGTCTAAAAATAAAATTGAGTGTTTTTTTTTCTTAATATCATTTTATATAAAATGTTTAAAATTTTTTAAACTAAATAAATTATACTTTTTGAATAGGTGTCTTGTTTATTAAACGAGTGGATTTGGGTTTACATACTAGTCACTCGTTAATAAACGGGTCAAACCAAACCCGAACTCATTTAATCCCCACCCGTTTATAACCCATCTGAATTCGGTCCGTTAACCATGTTTTGTCATCCCTACCAAACCCTCATTGTCTGTACATATATATTATGACATCTCTAAAAGTTTGGATATGTTATATATATATATATATGTTAGGACTGGAGGAGCCTATGGGTAGACTTGATACACATGAGTGAACACCAACTTGACCCAAAAGTTTAAGCCTATTGGGTCTTGGGCCCAACAATGTATATAAGCACCCATGATCCACTCTAATTTTTCAATGTGGGATAAACTCACGAGTGGAATTCTCAACAATCTCCCTCTCACTTGTGAGTTCTAACCGCTCCCCTTTGAACGGAAACCATCTCCCTTATAGGAATAAACCTAATTCTCCAACAATTGCTCAAGTGGGTCTTACCACTGGTGTCTTATGTGCCTAAGATTGCATTCCACTTGCCTCCGAACCAATCCTACCTCTCACGTCTTAACCCTATTAGAATCCATCCCAGGACTAGATAATCCTTATTGGCCTTGGTCACACACTTGATCCTTCAACTGTTAGCACATCAAGAGAATTAGCTTCACGTCTCAACTTTTATGATGTCGCTCGCTCAGAGTTACGAACCGTCGGCTCTGATACTACTTGTTAGGACCGGAGGAGCCTATTGGTGGGATTGATACACATGAATGAATATCAATTTGACCCGAAAGTTTAAACCTATTAGGTTTTGGACCTAACCATGTATATAAGCATCCATGATTCACTCTAATTTTCTAATGTGAAACAAGTTCACAAGTGGAATTCTCAGTATTATATATATATATATATATATATATATATATATATATATATAAAATGACTAAAAAATCTTTAAAATCCCATTTCTACATAATAATGAACTATAGCACTTTAATTAGAATATTCAGATTAATTTTTGGATCCATTATATGTAGCTTAAGGAATTTCAATTGATTTGGCCCGGCGGGTCCGCAGTTCATTGGGAACCAAAGAGGAAACATTTTTTCTCTCCTGGGAGAGAGATGAATAGCGAAAGAGGGTTTTCGATCTGTGGTGGGTTGACTGGTAGTTCTTTCTTTCGGTTTATTACGAGGATACATTTATGTCAAGTAATAAAATTTAACTTCAAATGGGACCCTACGTAGCTCCATTGGAAACTGCATCTCCTCTCTCATTTCCCTCACTTTTGACCTTTCATCCTTGATTGGATCGCAAATGTCTGCCACTCATTATTTTCCCCATTAGATAAAGCATGATTAAAACATGCATGCATCCATGCATGCATGTCTTTCTTTGTTTAAAATAAGAAAATATTTGGTGGTTTTTTCCCAAAAAAGAAAAGAAAAAAAAGAAGGTATCCCGAGAAAACCCGATCGTTATGGGTCCTCATGGCCTCACTAGCCCGACCATTTGGGCTGTCAAGCATTAGCTTGATCCATTAATTATGAGGCGGAACCAAGATAGCGCAAGTGTTATAAGATCAAAGGTCATTTTCTAGTTCGATAACAATTATAGGGTCTACAAGGATGGAAACAACTAAACGCTGAAATTTGAGACTTTTATACTAAACGATTCAGATTTGAATATTCTTAAAAGGAGTGAAAATGAATGTGATAGAAAAATACGTAACCTTTCGCTGTGTAGTTAAGCCGATTAGGTCAAATGTGAGCTTATAATCAATCAAAAAAATAATAATTAATGCGGAACAAATATTTTCTCTCAATTTGACACTACATTTCAAAATTATTAGGTTTGGCTTTAAATTATTGAATTATGGAATAACTATGAAAGTCTAAATTAAATTAAATAACTATTAATTGAAAATTATTCTACAAACTACCATTCAAAAGCTTAATTAATTGTACAAAATGTGTGATGTGATTAACTATTAGTTGGAAACTGCATCTCCTCTCTCATTTCCCTCTCTCTACACCTTTCATCATCCACGATTTGATTGCAAATGTCTGCCACTCATAATTTTCCCCACTATATAAACATGTCTTCTTAATTAAAAATAAGAAAATATTTGGCTTTCCCAAGAAAAAAAAAATATCTCAAGAGAATCCCGATCATCGTGCGTCCTCGTGACCTAGCTACCCGTACCATTTGGGCGGTCAAGCATGATAGGCGATCAAGCATTATAGGATAGCTCAAAGTTCACTCTCTAGTTCGATAATAGTCGTAAGGTTTGTAAGGACAGAAACAATTCAATGGTAAAAATTTGAAATTTTTATATTGAACAATTCAAATTTTAATACTCTTGAAAGGGGTGAGAATTAATATGAAAGAGAAATATGTTATCTTTTATTGTGTAGTGAGGCCAAACTAGATCAAATGTGAGCTTATAATCGATCAAAAAAATAATCATATACAACTAGAGGAAGAACTCCTCTCGAGACAATCAGTGCAGAACAAATGCTTTCTCTCAATTTGACATTAAATTTTAAAATTACTAGGTTTGACTATTTAGCTATATTAAATTTAAATTATTTAATTTTAGGATAATTGGGAAAAGTTTGACTCAAATACATACCTATTAGATGAAAATTATTCTATTGACTATAATTCAAAAGCTTAATTAATTGTATAAAATGTGATGTGATTAATTAGATACTTAATTTTAATAATTTCTCCATTAAACTCCTCAAAACCGTGGCACACATTGAGTTATTACAATTAAATGGATAATTATCAGTTAAAAATTATTTAAAATTTTTAAAATTTAAATAAGATTAACTGTATAAGATGTGATTTGATTAATAATCTCAAACTAATTAACAGTATATCTATTAAGTTCATTCGAACATGCGGCATTTGACTCACAAAAATTTTATGGATAAAAATTTGATTGTAAAGTGCGATCGCATTTTTAATGTTTAATTCTTTTTGAGTCTTAAAATAAATACTTAATTTTTAAGAATTTGATATGAATTAAACAAGTAAGAGTAGAAAACAAAGGAATGAATGATTGCTTTGCTTTACTTTTTGTTCTCTTTTGGGATAACGTGCATTTTACTTGGCGCTAATAGGAGTTTTGGACCAAAGCACCGAAAACACAGCTTTGTGCTCACTTCCTAAAAGTACAACGAATTTTTTTTTTTTTGTTTTTTGATAACCCGGGACTCGTCATTCGCACCACTTTTGGAATCTATGATCAAGCCTGGCAAAACGGGCGGGCAGGTCGGGTTTGGGCGAGTCACTAATGGGTCGGGTCATAACCGGGTCGATATTAAACGAATCACACACATGCCAATCCTAATCCGCCCATTTAATAAACGGGCGGGTAATGGGTCACCCGTTTTAAAGAAATATAATTTTTTTATTTTAAATTTTTTTTAAAATTTCATATAAAATGACATTTTTTTTTTTATAAAAAAAACTGCATTTTATTTATTAATTTCTAAATAAAAAGAACATAAAATGTAAAAAACAATACATCCCTTTAATGAATACATTTTTAAAAAAATGTAAAATTAAAAAAAACACACACACCTCTAAAAATATTAAATATGCATAATACATGCATAAAATATTTATATATAAATCTAAATTTAAATGAGTCCCACAATATTTACATAGCTAAATGTAAAATATTTAATAGGTTCATTCATGAGTCAATGAATGAATGACGCTGGGTGTGGAGAAGTGGTCTGTGGAGAAGTGGAAAAGTGGGGGGGGGGGGGATTGATGTCACGCCTCGAACCCTAAAATGGGACCCAGGGGTGAATTTAGTAACCTAACCTGTCTCTGTATCAATATAAAACACACATGATGCCATATACAAGAGGGTCCGACCCCGTAGGGTAACGGATGCTTTATATACATCCATACAATACATGTCCATACTCATCAATATGCGTAGCGGAAAACGGTCTTTCTTTACATCAAACTGTACCATACCAGAGTCTATACCATACAAGGTTAAACATACCTACAAATACTATACATACTATGGGTGTCTACAAAATCCATCACGACAACCCGGTTACAAAACTCATACCTATCAGGTACTAACAGTAGCTAAACACACCCCCCGTTTCCGGATGCTAGTTTCGACTACCCGAAGGACCTGAAAACATTTGTATATATTTGGGGTGAGACACCTCTCAGTAAGGGAGAAAATATGTTATATCAGTGTGTGGCATACTAGTGTCATTTTCATACTTCATAATACATACATACGATACAGTTTGAAACACATACGTATAGTTTCAAAACAAGTTCCATATATTTCCATACAAATCCATACAGTTCCAGTATTTCCACAAAATCCATTCCAGTTCATACGATACTCAAATACATACATACATACATACATACATATGGTCAGTGTCGTCACACTTCTCACAACTGCACAAGTCACCTAGTCTCACAGCGATTACGTTCTAACACATTAACCTACGAAGATTTCTGACTCAGGCCCAATAGTGAATCCATTGCTACATATGCAATTACACAAGGTCACTTGGCCTAACCTCGATTACGTTACCATATGCAAACTACGCTGCGTCAACCTAGGCCCACTGTGGTCCGTTGCTACATTCGGTGACCAGCCGAATCATACTGGTGATATTTCGCACTCCGGATATAGAGCCGACCACTCTTACCCACGGTAGTTAACCGTTACAGGGCACGGCGTACAGTAGTTAGCCGCCCTTAGCTATTACAGCGTACGGTAGTTAGCTGCCCTTAGCCGATTTTCACAAAACCTGGAATCACTTTGGAACTCACGTCCCTATACATTTCAGCGTACGGTAATTAGCCGCCACATAACTGTTTTCACAAATATCTGGAACAACATACAAACATATACACATACCACACTTATTTGGTTTACGACAAATCATATCGTTTACAATTTCAACTATACAGTTTATGTAAATATGAATTACGGTCACCTCAATAATACAGTTTAAACAACATAAACGGTTTTCTAATCAAATAAGAGATGATACCCGAAATCTCCAATTTTCTCGAAAACTATAACCCAAAAATCCCGTTTTTTTACTTGATAGATTTCCCTAAATAAGTAGTCAAAACATACATACGATCGTAGCCTACAGGCTTACCGATCCTGATTTCAAAAACGAACTGATATAAACAGAATCCCCTTACCTCAACCTGAAATCGAACTACGAACTCTACGGCCCTCAAAACTACGAACCGAGACTTCGAAATCTACAAACCATGCTTCTAATCCATACTACTACACATATACCGAATCAGAAATGAAAACCAAGCCTTACCTCGATTTTGACCCGAAACCCGAAAACGCTCGAACCGAGATTCCGATCCACAGAAGTTGTAGAGAATCCCTCCACGATCCTCGTGGTAACCTCAGATTTTCGATTCTATTAACGACTGACCAGGAAATCTAGAGAGAGAAAGAGAGAGAGAGAGAGAGAGAGTAGAGAGAGAGAGTAGGGAAGCTTAATGAAGAAGAAACCAAATATCCCCTTTTAAGACTTTGACCCGCCCGATTTTTGTTGACGAAAAGTACCTTCGTCGATGAAAAGTCAAGGATTTCATCACAGATGTCGGTAGCCTCGTCGACGAAGTCTGATATTCCAAATTTTCCAGACCTCTTGGCTTCTCTTCGTCGACGAACCTCTGAATTTCGTCGACGAAAAGTCTACAACCTTTGTCGAAGAAATCTATAGAATTCCCTTTATATTTTCCCGGTTCTTACAATTGACGCTTGTGGCAGTGGTCCGTGGCGCTTGGAGGAGACGACAACTCGATTTGCTCACTGTGTGGAGTGGTCTGAGTGGAGTGTTCGCAGAAGACGACAACTAGTAGGTCCGAAACGTAGCAGCGCACTAGTCACCAAAGGAGAGGAAAGCAGACTCAGGACTGCTGGACTGGAAAGGAGAGCTGGAGAGGATTGACTGAGAATCTGAGACAGAGAGAGTGAGAGCTGAGAGCCGAGAGGTCAGAGATGACCCAGACGGCTAGACGAGGAGACTGGAGATTGGAGTGGAGAGGTGTGGCGCGCGTTAGGGTTAGGGAGTCGAGAACTTGACTTAGCCTTACGGTTTTTTTTTTTTTTTGTGTGTGTGTGATTGTGAAGTGTGAACTGTGAAGGCTTGAAGTGAAGGGGGGCTGAAGCGTGATTCCTGAAGCATTGAAGCACAGTGTATTAACGGGTCACCCGCTGGGTGACCCGCCCAAACCCACTTAACCCGTTTATAAACGGATTGACCCGTGACTTGCCCAATTATTAAATGGGTTAACTTTCTCAAACCCAGACCCGTTTTAAAAGGGCGGGTCCGGGTGTCCCGATGGGTTATGACCCGTTTTGCCAGACCTATCTATGATGCGGCATCAAATCCAGGGAATGAAAGCCACCCGCTCATTAACGCACTCCTAGTAATACATCGGCGTAATGCCTCAAGGAGGAATCGAACTTGTGCATGGCCGCCCTAACCATAAGGCGACTGAGGTGTTTGCCTAGGGCCCCCAAATTTTTTTTTTTAATGTAATAATGTATTTTTGGGGCCCCAATTTTTTTTTAATGTAATAATGTTAACATTATTTATTATGCCCTCTTCCCATACATTGACTTTCCAACTAACAAGTAAATGAAATTGTATTTTAAAATATAAAATAAATGTAATTTAATTCTTTTTTTTTTTTCAAGTGTCATTGACTTCCCAACTAACAACTTTATTATGTTTCTAACTCTCTATTACTCTTATCTCTTTCTCTTAGCCTCTCTAAAAAAGTCTTTCCATCTCTCACACTCTCTCACTCTCATCTCTCAGTCTCTCTATGATTTTTGCTTCGGCTCTTGTGTTCATTATTTTCGAGCCTTCGATTTTCTGTAATTTTCATCAACCCTATTTTTGATTTCAGTGTTTGTGCATTATTTTTCTATTATTTTTATTTTAAATTTTTTTTTATTTTTCTTAGATTTTAGAAGCTTTGAGGCTAAAGCGTTGTATCCGACAAGAATTGGATATCTCTAAAGCCTTGCTCACCAATCGATTTGCAATAATAATAATAATAGTCAGGTTATATTGTTTCAATCTATTATTTCTATAGATTTATTAAATTTATTTTTATTTGTTTACATAATTTGTCAATTTATAGTTAGTGTTAATTTTGAAATTTAATTATGTCAACGAGAAAATATGAATCCAAATATGAAAAATGAAGAAAGAAAAAGAAAATAGAAGAATTAGTGTCATCTCAAAAGGAAGCTCTTGATAAATTTATTTTTAGTTCTAAACAAAATGTAAATGAGCCAGATGAAAATCCTCTAAGAAACAAGCAATCAATTCCAAAGATGGAATTAGAATCTAATTTTTTTTTTTTTTTTAAAAGAAGGGCGACACCTCCATTTATTGATTGATAAACCCTCTCTTTTGGTGGAGAAATATCGTGGTTACAAGACAATCAATGTGAGAAACAAAAGACAAAACTTTAAAAATGCCTCCCAAAAAACAACAACAACCAGCCAAAATAGGGGTACAAGTCCAAACAAAACAAAATGAAACAAGGACCTACAAAACAAACCTCATACAACAAAACAAACAAAAGATAAACAACATAAAGAATAAACCAAAACCAATAGGAAATCAGCTAAACATACCTCATATACGACATACCCATCTTCTCTAGTTTATACAAATCATTGATAATTCTAGAGAGTTGACTGCTATTGGTAAACAAACTATTCCTCCCCATCGCACCTTGTCGAGCCAAGGCATTTGCCACTTTCTCCCCTTTTCTATACCAATGATTTATCGAAAAGTCTACTCCCTCCAATAAACCAATAAGCTGCTCCCAAAAATCTCACAAATACCACAAGGAGCACTTATTGGATCTTATCCAATTTACTATAATATTCAAATCACATTCAATATCAATACTAGTATGACCCAAATGTTTGCAAATATTTATTCCCTCCAACACAGCTCTCAATTTAGCTTCATTATTTGAATAAGAACCAAAATATTTTAAAAAATCAAAAACAAAAGAACTTGTATGATCTCTAAGGATGTCACCACTACCCGCCGGCCCTGGGTTCCCCAAGCTCTTCTCATCCAAATTTAGTTTCAACCTCTCTTGCCTCGATTTTACCCATCTCACACATCACATAATTTTAATTCTTTTATTCACAATTTGTACTTCCAAATTCTGCAATATCTGAAAATCAGCATCCTTAAACTGAGTCATTCCTATCATGTTCTTGCTCAAAACCCTCATCTCACACATTGCATAATAATAATAATAATAATAATAATAATAATAATAATAATAATAATAATAGTGATAAAGATAACATTGATATACAAGAAATGCTAACTAATGATATTTCTTTTGAAAGACATTTTAAAAATATAGAAGAAGAAAAAATAAATAATGATGATAACATTTATGATCCAAAATATTGGGAAACTATAGGTACCAAATTACGAAATTTATTAGTTGAAAAAAGTCCTATTAAAGATAATGATTTAATTTTTCCAAAAGATGAAAATTTAAGATATTTTTCAAATATATATTATATTCGAAAATTATCAAATGTAGAGAAACATGATAGAAAATGTATATATTCTAAAGATTTAGGTAGAGTATTTTGTTTTTGTTATAAGTTATTTGGCCAAAATTTAAATAACAACAACAAGCTAATGAAGGGTGTAAAGATTGGAAAATCTTAGTACTAAGCTTAAAAGTCACGAAATTAGTGAAGAACATATTTTCAATATGAGTAAATGGGCTGATTTAGAGTTAAGATTGTCAAAAAATACAACAATTGATAAAAATATGGAAGAACAAATTAACAAAGAAAAAGAACATTGGAAAAAAGTTTTATTGAGAATTATTTCTATTTTGAAAACTCTTGCTAAAAATAATTTGGCATTTCGTGGGAAAAATGAACGAATTTATCAAGAGAATAATGAGATTTTTTTAAGTTTAATTGAAATGATAACAGAATTTTATCCAATAATGAAAGAACATATTTGACGTTTTCAACATGGTGAAATCCATGGTCATTATTTTGGTTATAATATGCAAAATGAATTGATAAATTTGTTAACTCTTAATATTAAAAAGAAAATTATGAAGCAAATCTATGAAGCAAAATATTATTCATTCATACTCGATTGCACTCCGGATGTAAGTCATCAAGAACAAATGTATTTAATAATGTGATATTTGAATCTTTTTACAAGTCCAATTAAAATAGAAGAACATTTTATAGAATTTCTAAAAGTAGATGATATGTCTGGAGAATAACTTTTTAATGAATTAATAAATGTCATACAAAAATTTCAACTTAGTATTGAGAATATAAAAAGGCAAGGATATGATAATGGATTTGATATGAAAGGAAAACAACAAGGTGTTCAAAAGAGACTATTAGATATAAATCCAAGAGCATTTTACACTTCGTGTGGTTGTCATAGTCTTAATTTAGTACTTTGTGATATAACTAATTGTTGTTCTAAAGTTATAACTTTTTTTGGAGTAGTGCAACAAATATATACATTATTTTCTTTTTCTACGAAACGGTGGAAAGTTTTAACCGAATATGTACCAAATTTAACTATAAAATCATTATCACAAACACGTTGGAAAAGTCGAATAGAAAGTGTTAAGGCAATAAGGTTTGAAGCTTCTCAAATTAGAGATGCTTTACTTCAATTAAAAAAACTAGTGATGATCCAAAAACAAAGAGTGAATCTTATTGTATTGCAACTTATGAAATGGAAAATTTTGAATTCTTACTAGGAATGATTATTTGGTAACACATACTATTTGCTGTTAATTGTGTTAGTCAAAATTTATAATCAAAAGATATACATATAGATGTTGCCATTAATCAATTAAAAGGTCTTATTATTTTTCTAAAAAATTATAGGGAGAATGAATTTATATCTTTTATAATTTCAGTAAAAGAGATTGCACTTGAAACGAATATTGAACCTATATTTGATAAAAAAAAAAAAAAATGTAATTACTAGGAAAAAACATTTTGATGATAATGCTAATGATGATACAACATAATCAACTGAAAAATCTTTTAGGATTAATTTTTTCTTATACATAATAGATCAAAATTATTATTTCACTTGAGAGTAGATTTGAACAATTTTAAACATATGAGAATATTTTTGGTTTTTTTTATGATTTAAACATATTAAAATCATTAGATGAGAATAATTTGAAACAAAAATGTTTGACAATTGAGAATATTTTAAAATGTGGAACACATTCAGATATTAATGGTTTTGATTTATTTTCAGAATTGAAAATTAAAAAGAAAGTTTGGAAGAAACGAGTACACCGATTGAAACATTGAGCTTTATAAAAAAGATAGATTGTTTTCTAAATGCATTTATTGCTTATAGAATTTTACTAATGATACATGTGACAGTAGCTTTTGCAGAAATAAGTTTTTTAAAACTTAAACTTATAAAAAATTATTTGCGATCTATTATGTCACAAGAAAGATTAAATGGATTGACTATGTTATCAATAGAAAAAGAAATACTTGAAAATCTTGAATATAAAACTTTAATTAGTGATTTTGCATCTCAAAAAGTTAGAAAAATTAATTTTAAATAAAAATAAAAATTAAACAAAATATTAAGTATCTCTGATTAAATCATTCGCCTAGGGTCCCATATTATAAAGAGCTGACCTTGAACCTGTGACCTTGGGGTTACCAAAGAAAAATACAATGAAAGTTACACCAAATGTTTTAGGGGTTTGACTCAAAATAAGATAATACCTTCAAATTTTATTTTTTAAATTGATGATGTTTGAGATTCTTTAGACGTACTCTCAACTGATCAATCGGGATAATGAGTCTGTATCTTTACTCATCTCTACTTAAATATTAAGGTATAATCTTAAATATTAATCGGGATAATAAGTCCATATCCTTACTCATTTCTACTTAAATATTAAGATATTATCTTAAATGAAAAATCATAACTTCCAATACTTAAGTTTACAGCTTGAGCGGCTACCTTCTTCAAATTTTCTTACAAATACAAATTCTTTTATTTTATTTTTTAAATTATAATTATAATTTTATTTATTTTTGCCACAAACACTGAAATATTTACACAATCAATTAACCCAATAAAGATATAAATTAATTTAATTAATAATCATACGAAGTTCAAAGCCTATCTCCCACGTACTAGAGGTAAACACCTTATGTTAATGCTTTACATGTCAACCTCCGAACTTGCCAATAATTTTATTTTCAATAACTAAGGATGGATGTAGTCTCTTGTTTTTAAGTCAAACTATATAGAGAATTTTTGAATTATTTTTTAAAAATATAGAACAAAAACATTTTCATTCGTAACACTCTCAGTGATTATCCAACTTGAAGGTGCTTATATACTGTATTTTTTAAAGGAAATTTATGAGAATTTTTTTTTCAATATTTCTTAAATTGTATTTCACTAATTGAAGTTAAAATAGTGATAATTTAATTCGTAAAGATTTAATTTCAACTTTAATAGAATCTCTAAACATGAACTTGAATTAAGCAAAATAGGAAAATTTAACAATTAAAATGGAGTCATGTACAATTCAATAATTCTAATTGAGGACTTGTCTAATTTACTTCTTTTTAATGAAATAGTACATACAATCAATTCTTCTTGATTGGTTTGTGATTTCAAATAAGGTTATCACAATCCCACCAACTATAGACAATATAAAGAACTGATGAGGTCCAACTAGAAAGACAGCAAATAATGATAAAAAGTATGAGACTTTAATAGTTGAACGGCAAGATAGATGAGTGTTTATACCATCTTTGTGCATCAACCCAAAAAGCCACACTAAGGTAGTCACTATATGCCTAGGAGGTATGAAAAGACAAAAAGGGCAAATGGTTACCATCGTTCATCTTAAAGAAAAAGGCTTTACTCGAGAGAAAGTGGTTAGGCAAGCATTTGATGATTCACTCGAATTGCTCATAGAAGGTATACACTAGGTTCACAAATAACAAAAAAGGTCGTGTTGTGTAAAAAATCCCTAAATATGTACAATGCAATATATAATTGTGTAAAAAGATCAAACAAAACAATGTAACAATCTAATGGCGAATACAGAACAATTCCACAATCACATCAATATAAAGAAAGTAATAACAAGAACAATGACACTGGGAATTACGTGGTTTGACAATGCCTACATCTACGGGAGCAAACAGCAAACATTCACTATCTCCTTGTCCAAATTACATGAACAATACATGAATCCTCTCAAGAATACTCTCAACCACACTTAGAACCCTTGGCACACAAAAGGCACAAAAGCACACCATATACAACGTATTTTATGTATATATAACCCTCCTCAGAAGTTTCCTCCCGAGACCCAACCAAAATAACTTCCAATAATTCAAAATTCAAAATTTGTGCAGGCTATTTCGAACCAAACCGTAGATAGTTTCAGACAAAATAGAAATCTTGCACCTGTTGTACTGCTGCACTCTGATTTTTTTCATGTTTTCCCTTAGAATGTGAGACACAATTCACAACAAACTTCAACTTGGCAAACATATGCCCCTTAAGAGAAACTGAAAACATGAACTTGCTACTCCACCTTAAACTTGGAACGTTAGGTTGGGACCGTCTCCCGTCTAATAATTGGAGACAAACACCAAGTCCAAGCAACGCCGTTTGAATTTGCCGATGATAGCTAGCTTTAACTTCTACCATCAACCCCGATACATTTGTAAGTACAACACCTGAAGACTTCACCCTAGGCTTCTAACAAGGCCTTCCCATAATAGTAAACACAAGAACTGCTATAAGCCTTCTATCACTAAAGCCCACAGCATAGTTTTCAACAAATCTCATAACTGACGGTCCACTTTGTTGCCTGCTGAAACACCCAATTGCATAATCATGGGGGACCTTTGATGTAACGATTCCAAAAATAATATGTGTGCAAGTGTAATCCTAAAAAAATGATAATAATTAATTAATATTATAATTAATTAATTAATTAATTAAACAAATAAAATGAATAGTATTATAATGGTAATAAAAACTTATTGGAACAAAGATATCTATATATATATATATATATATATATATTCAGGAAGCCTGGAGACTTCTTGAAGATTTCAATTGAATTGAAATCATTCTCCCCCCCTGTGGCCGAAATGCCCTCCCCTCCCTCCCTCTCTCTCTCTCTCTCTCTCTCTCTCTCTCTCTCTCTCTCTCTCTCTCTCTCTCTCTCTCTCTCTCTCTCTCTCTCTCCAATTTGTCTTCATCGGTAAGCCAAATCAGAAAACGAACATCATTCCGGGTCCTAGCTTCGCTCTTGAACACTTTAACAAGAGTGGATTTGTTGTTAGGATATCATAGACACCACTCGAGGGCCAAGGTAAGGGGAATAGATTATGGTAGGTATTTTAGAAAATTTAGCTGATTAAGTTGAAGCACGTGAATTTAATTAGATTTGTGTTATTTAAAATATACTTGATTTAAATTGAGTATGTGAAATTAATTATATGTATGTCCAAATTTTATTTTAAAAATATGTCAGAATTAAATTAACCAGCAGGGATGTGATTAAATTAGATTTTTGGGAATATTTTGGAATTAAATTAAACTACAAGGATGTGATTAAATTAAATTTTTGGGAATATTTTGGAATTAAATCAAACTGTAGAGATTTGATTATATCAGGATTTCTTAGAATATAATGGAATTAAATTTAATTGGTGAAATTAATCATACCCTTGTTTTCAGCAAAAAAAATATTTTTCCCTAGGCAGATTATAAAATGATTATACCATTATTTTTCAATAGAAAATATAGTTATCCCAGACATGTTATTAGATGATTATACCATTATTTTTCAATAGAAAAATATAGTTATCCCAGACAGATTATTATATTATGAATTATCACTCAAATTGTGTGGCATGAAGAATAATTATGATATGATAGTTTTATTCTAAGATTTGATATGACAAGTTATGATATGATAGTTATATTGTGAGATACGATATGACAATTATGATATGACGGTGTTACACCAATCTATGAATATCACAAGTTTTATACTGATTATGAAAATGACGGTTTTATACTGAATTGTGGAAATGATATCATATTATTATTTTTATCATATAAATTGTATTATGTGGTATTATATGACAACAGTTGTGATATTATATTGGTTTCTTAAATGATTGAGAATACTGTGGTAATCGCATTGTGAAGTTCATATTGATGTCGATGGGGAGGTATGCTCAGTATGGAAACTATGTTGTGAAGTTCCTACTGGTGTCAATGGGGAGGTATGCTCAGTATGAAAATTATGTTGTGAAGTTCCTACTGGTGCTGATGGGGAGGTATGCTTAGTATGGAAACTATGTTGTGAAGTTCCTATTGGTGCCGATGAGGAGGTATGCTCAGTATGGAAACTATATTGTAAAGTTTCTACTGATGTCGATGGGGAGATATGCTTAGTTTGAAAACTATGTTGTGAAGTTCCTATTGGTGTCGATGGGGAGGTATGGTCAGTATGGAAACTATGATGTGAAGTTCCTACTAATGCCGATGGGGAGGTATGCTTAGTATGGAAACTATGTTGTGAAGTTCCTATTGGTGCCGAAAGGGAGGTATGCTCGGTATGGAAACTATGTTGTAAAGTTCATATTGATGTCCATAGGGAGGGATGCTTCGTATGTATTTTATAATTAAATGTATGGAAAATGTGGAAATTTTGTCGTATTATGTAAGATACATATATGTAGATTTATGTAAATAGAGAAAATTTATTGAACCAAAGCTTGTTTTGAGAAGGAAATATGTGTTTTCAAATATATAGGTGTGAGTACAGTTTTATATGATTTCACAGTTAAAGTTAAATTAATTAATGGATGTATTTTTACTACATCAAAACTCATCTGCCACACACTAATAATAATCTATTCCGTCTTATTGAGAGGTGTCTCACCCCATCATTATCTAATATTTTTTCAGATGCCATGGGAAGCAAAATAGTAATCAGAGTAGCACAGTGGAAGCGTGGGTAGGATAGAAGGTTTTTATTTTAAATAAATCTTTATTAAATTAGGTTTTTGATGTATTTAGAATTTTAGGGGTGTTAATTGTAATGTTGGAAATTATATTATTATATTATTATATTAGGATAATGTAGTACTATGGTAATTATTATTAAGGTCTTTCGCTGTATGAAATATTCAAGTCATTACAAGTGCCGTAAGAGAATTTTAAAAGAAAATTTTCAGGTCGCCACAGTTGTTATTAGAGCTTAGGATACAGATTCTCTAGACTCTAGGGATGATTATTACCAGAGCATAGGCATGAAGTATGTTTTGAAAATAGGGCCTCTTCTAATAATGCGAAGTGGAATAAACATTGTATAAAAGGATCACACATATACTTGCAACAATATTAATGATGGATACAGAATAATTTCACAACCATAACAACATAAAGAAAACAATAATAAAGGCAACGACACCAGGAATTACGTGGTTCAACAAAGCCTACATCCATGGGAGCAATCAGTAAGAGATTTCACTATGAAGATCAAAGATTACACACTACAATGATCTTCTCTCACTCTCTTACTTGTCAAAATATGCCTAGAAAAACATATATAACAATTCCTCAGAGGCTTCCCTCCGAATCCCTAATCGTCACACAATGTACATTCAAAATTCAAATATTTTCTCGCAACTCAGGTGAACTTGTCGACGAGTACAAGGGATTCGTCGATGAGTCAAAGAAGCCCACTCGTCGATGAGTCTATTATCTTGTCGATGAGTCTTCTGCTATAAGATTTTCTGGCTCTCGGTATCTACTCGTCGATGAGCACAGGACACTCGTCGACGAGTTTTCTGCTGCTGCCCTGCACCAACAACACATCCATATGTTTTTCTCCCTTTGTTTATAAGCCTATGAAGTATAAGAGCAGCACCATAAACCAAAATCTCCACCTTGGCGATTATACGTCCCTTAGGAGAACCCAAAAAACATATTTGACCGCTCCACCTTGAACTAAGAACGCTCGGTTGGAACCGTCTCCCTTCTAGCACTGGGAGACATGCACCAAGTCAAAGCAATACCACTTGAACTTGCTGATGGCAGCTTCAGCTTCTACCATCAACCCGGACACAGTTGTAGATGTAATACCTGAAGACTTCACCCTAGGCTTCCAAATAAGACCTTCCCACAATTAAATACAAAAGTTGTTGCAAGTCTTATATCACCAAAACCCCCTTTATAGTCTTCAACAAAACTAACAAATGACGGTCCACTCTGTTGCCTGCTGAAAGACTCCATTACACAATCATGGAGGACCTTTGACATAACTTGGACATAACAGCCCATCATTGGGTACCGAATGGTAGACATTTCACAAAAATTCTCCACAAAACCTCCCTAAGACGACAAACAAAGTCTCCCTGCAATTCTGTCCACAAAGCCACCATAGATAACACCAATCTTCCCATTGCCTTGTTCACCAAACCATCCTGAGATAATGTAATGCCCTGACCCTTTATATGACCCCAAAGTGCTACTATACATATATAACCTGTATAATCAGATAACATACATCAAATACCTGCCCTAAATAGGAGCATACGAGTATATCATACTGATCTGTACTTTCATATATTGCGAAAAACATAAACATTCATATGAATTCTAATAGACGTACTAGAGTATTTAACTGTTCCTTACATACATTTATCTGTACATAAAACATAAACTATATTATATTTCCAAAAACCCATCCTAGCTAAAAACCCAGAACTCATACAAAACTTACGTCAGCTAACCAGACTTTACGCTCCAAAGTCTTTCTAGAAAACTAGGACTGGTTTCCTGTAACTCCTAAAACAAAGGTTGTAAGATTAGCGTGAGACACTTCTCAGTAAGGAGGAAGATATTACATTAGTGTGTAACTATATAGTTATATTCTTGTTTGAAAGCAGTTACATAGATTGCACATTCTCAATACTGTAATATATATAGTACATATATAACACTACAAAAAATCAGGGTATTAGTGAAGGATCAAATTTGTCACTAATACTTATAAATTCATCACTAATAGTATTAGTGACGAATTTATAAGTATTAGTGACAGTTTTAAATTAGTTGCTATATCTATCGTTACTATTAACTATTAGTGATAAATTTTAAATTCATCACTAATAATAGAATATTAGCGACGGATTATAACAGTTACTAAAACCCTAATACCATCACTATAAATTCTACATCGACTCAACTCAAATTCGTCACTAATAGTAGGGTATTAGTGACGAATTATAATTCATCACTAATAGTACAATATTAGTGAAGGATGTTAGGATCAAGCGCTACCGGTTCTTCTAAAACCAATTAGTGGTAGAAGGGGCGCAACCTTTTCCTTTAAACGGTAGCGCAGAGCCCCGCACTAAGCGTCAGGTGGACATGAGGGGCTACACCAATTCTAAGCAGGGGTGCCGACAGGCTGGCACGCCAAGCACTGTCGAGTTGGGGCCCACTGCTACGATCCCTCACAACAGGGTTGACTGTTGACTTCCCATAAAGCCAACAATCACCCCCCTAGCAGCTACCCTGGGACGCTCGAACCCGTGACCCTGCTCTGATACGCCTTGTCAGGATCAAGCGCTACCGGTTCTTCTAAAACCAATTGGTGGTAGAAGGGGCGCAACCTTTTTCTTTAAACGGCAACGCAGAGCCCCGCACTAAGCGTCAGGTGGACATGAGGGGCTGCACCAATTCTAAGCAGGGGTGCCAACAGGCTGGCATGCCAAGCACTGTCGAGCTGGGGCCCACTACTACGATCCCTCGCAACAGGGTTGACTGCTGACTTCCCATAAAGCCAACAAAGGATTCAAATTCGTCACTAATAATAGGGTATTAGTGACAAATTTCACTAATAATTAAGAAATTAAAAATTTTTGTAATACTATTTTTTTTAATCATCAATTCCTGTAAAAATCTATAATTACATTTTTGCTTACATGACCTGAAACCATAATTACTACAAAATTCATAAAGTATTTAAAATTTCGAATTCAAATACAAATTCAATTAAAATAAAAAAAAAAATTTTGTTCAGATAGGAAAAAAAAGTTCAAAAAATTCAAAATTCAAATACAAATACATTATACAATTTCAAATTAAAATACAAAAATTCAATTTGTTCAAATAACAATAAAAATTACAAAGAAATAATCAAAAGTTGCATCCAATGACTGTAGTGCATGCATGGCATCATGCTGATGTTATGATAGTTGTGAACCCTACAAATTAAGAATCATAAAAAAAAAATTAGTATACAAATGGAGAACATAATGGAGAGATGGTGCTCAGTATAATTAGGAAGAAAAATATAGAGAGTGTGTCGTACAATAATTTTCAACCCTAAACAAATAAATGAAATGAATGTAAATGGCTTACGTATGAATATATATAGTTGCATGCATCAAACCATACACGTAAACACTTTAACTCGTTCTCAAAACAGAGTATCCCTAGTGGTGGAAAAATGATAATGCTTATCCATATTTAAATGCAAATGATATACTATGTATGTTAATATATGCAAATTTAGAGTTTAATGAAATGACTTTTCATTTAACTTTCAATCATCCTTTCAAAAATATTTTAACATTCATTTTATCATAATTATCTTTGTACATGTTTTTTTTTTGAAAAATTTTAGAGGAATTTCGGCAGCATGCCGTCTATAAATTGGACATTTTCCTATAAAACTTGTACTTGAAACATGGTTGTTTTAAAAAAAATAAAACATTTCAAGCATGCAACAACCTAAATAAAGTACTAGCATGCAATTCACAATGTACTGCATCAGTCATGCAGTTGGCATTCAACACAAACATGTATTCCAGTAGTTCAATATACAATTCATATAACATAATACCATCCATCAAGAAAATATTACCAGGAAAACGTTAAAACACAATTCAACTAAGGTTTTCTAATTTTGTCCAGAAGGTTGCTTCTAAAGCATTCTTGATGCAGTTTGGGTTGTGTATGAAGTTGTTACTTATATTGTGAGAAGGCTTGTGATAGATTGAGTTGGGGTTTCTTATATTCAGTTATGGATATAAAAAGCTTTGGTTATAGATTGAGGAAATTGATTATGGTTTGTTTTTCTTCCATTCAATGATAGTGGTGGAATCCTGGTTTACATCTTCCATTTTCTTCATGGCAATCTGTTATTTCAGTTTTTGTTCAGTTTTGTGGTAAATGTCTTAATTAGAGTGCTAAATAGGTGTGAGGCTTGTGATCTTGTAGAAGGTTTATTGCCTGGCAGGAAGGAAGTCTATTTCTCATGTACACTTTGCTGATGATTTTTAGAAGGTTTTAAGATTGCCTTTACTTTGTTGGAGATTTTTTAGCTTGTCTTTGGTCTTTGGTCCTTAGGATTTAATTTGCTGACTTGAGTTTGACTATAAAAGTTTTCAATATATAGGAGGTTTCGAGTTGTGATTCTTTAATGGGTTTTAATGTTAATAAGTGGCTTTCACTTATATGACATTTAGTTCTTGACCTTTCCCTGTATTCTATACATTATTGTTCTTAGCCAAGTGTTTTAGATTTTCAATGATAAGCCTAAGATTGCCTCTTTTCTTACGAATATCACCGCATGAGAGGTGCAAGTTAGAATGACTTCAAGCTTTAATTGATCATGTATACATTTCTTTGTACATGGTTTTATTCTGGAAAAACTTTAACGAAATTTCGGCAGCATGCTATCTGTAAATTGGACATTTCCCAAAAAATTCCTACACTAAAACTTGATAGATTCAAGCAAACAAATCACAATAATACACATCATGCAGATACCAATGAGTTTGAGCATGCGAGAACCTAAATTCACTATCAGCATGCAACTCACAATGCTAGTTAGCGTTCAACACAAGCATGTATTTCCAATAGTTCAATATACGATTCATATAACATAATATCGTCCATCAAGAATGTCACGACCTGCTCATTTTCACATATTTTTTTTCCTATTAATAATAATAAACAACATAAAATCAATACTACACATCTCACAACCCAGCATAGCAGGTCATCATCCACCTAGACCAGTGGGTACCAAGGATATAACAGAACATACAGTAGAAGCCTACGCAGCAGAAAGTATAAAATTATTTACATCTCATCATAATGTGCATAACACATACCAGAGTACTACAACTACTAACTCTCAGTATATACAACCCAAAAATAAATCTAGGGACAATTCCCTCAAAATCTAACTGTCCCTACCAAAACTTACTCTTCGCAGAGGGCAGATAAACAACACTAATTCTACGGGGCTTTTCCCACTCTCCTATCCGGAGCTCCTAAAAAGTTAATGAAATTTAGGAGTAAGACACCTCTCAGTAAGGGAAATAAACTAACACTAGTGTGTGGCAACATGAGTAATTCGTGTTCAACATATATCATATATAACACATTTAGTACTGTTTCGTCAAATCTGGGAAAACATATATATATATATATATATATATATATATAAATCAACATGGCAGAACATACTGCATTTTCATAACATATCTCAACTCATGTCATAATAATAACAACGTAAAACAATCCTGGTAGGTTAGCTGGCTGTTGTCATGTATTACCCCCACATGACTGGGTTGTGTGGCCCAAAGGCGGGACTTGACAATGGTTGGCCGACCACTGCCAAGTCAATGGTCTAGTTTGTACCCAAATTGGTCCGTACACCGGGGGCAATAACAGCACACTTCTTGAAAATAACCCAATCGACCATCCAATCTCACAGTACTCTATACAGCGGTGTTAACACATATATCATCATCACAAAGACCATGGACACATAGCAACGGTACCGTGCAAGTGCTAGCCTAAACCAAACCAACCAGATTCTGATATCATATACATATACTGAAACCGTGATACATAAATATCTCATATCATTTATTTTCACATTAATCACATCATTTCACATATATATACATGTATCATAAAAATCATTGGCCTGTACGCCGGTATTTCACATTTTATCATAGCTCGGCCCGTACGCTAGCTACACATAGCACAGCCCATACACTGGCAAACATTAATCACATGGCACGGCCCGTACGCCGGCAAATCACACCTCATAGCACGGCCCGTACGCCGGTAAATCACATAGCACGGCCCATACGCCGGCAAATCCCATCCATATATATATATATATGAAAACATTTTGGCCCGTATGCGGTTTTCCATCATAAAAAATCCATCTCATCCACATTCCCAGAAACTAGCATTTCACAACATTTTTACTCATGCCACACAGTAGATTTTCCATATATTCAACATACGATCATTTTCACAATATTTTGCAAATATAATATATATATAATATATATATATATATAATCATATACATTTTCCATAAATCAAATGATAACTATATATATATATATATATATATATGTATATATAAACATTTTCCAAAACAATACTAGTTTAGTTTATCCCCTTACCTGATTCCTAGAAAGCCCCTAATAAAATTGCCCCGCACCCGTAGGGTTCCTAACTTAATACCCTGAAAATGAAAAATCTCAGAATTAAAGTTCAGTATTTCAAAACATACAATATTTTCCTCAACTGTCAAAAACCCAAATATTGGGTAGAAAGTTTCCACCCAAAAGCATTCAAGTTTAACACCCAAGGGGTTCCTTGACCAATACTCCGAAACTGAAAACCCCCAGTAAACTTCAGTATTTTCATGCGTAGAACATTTTTCTCAAGTGTCAAGACTCCAAAAATTGAGTAAAAAGGCTTACCCTAGATTTGGGATGGAATCCAACTTCGTTTTCCTGACGATCCGGCCCGGCAGACTTGTAGAGAACTCTGCCAGGATCGTCGTGGTAGTTTCGGATCATCGATCTGATGACTGGTGGGGCCAAAAAAGTAGAGAGAAGGGAGAAAGAACCGTAGAGAGAGAGAGAGAGAGAGAGAGAGAGAGAGAGAGAGAGAGAGAGAGGAGAGAGAGATGCTTCGTACAAAATGATATTTCTCCTGGATTTTTCATTCTTATAAAATAGGATTTCGTCGACGAGCCCGACCTTCATCAACGAGACCCTGTATTCATCAACGAAATTCAGGCTGCCTCAGAACCTCTCTTGGTATTTTCTCGTCGACGAAGCCCTGTGTTCGTCGATGAATTCTCTTAAGCCTTTGTCGACGAATACAAGGGATTTGTCGACGAAGCCCTGAAACTCCCATTTTTTGTTTTTTTTCTTTTCCGAAATGCAATGTCGTCGACGAAGTCTACGGCCTCATTCTGTTTCCGATCTCCGTTTCGCTTTCCTTATTATTTAAATTTCATTTTAAATTTGGGGCGTTACAAAGAAAATATAACTAGGAAAACATTGAAACACAATTCAACTAAGGTTTTTTAGTTTTGTCGAGAAGGTTGCTTCTCAATCATTCTTGATGCAACTTGGGTTGTGCATGAAGTTGTTACTTAGATTGTGAGAAGGCTTGTGATAAATTGAGTTCGGGTTTCTTGGATTCAGTTATGGACATAAAAAGTTTTGGTTATAGATTGAGGACATGGATTATGGTTTGTTTTTCTTCTATTCAATGATAGTGGTGGAATCTTGGTTTACATCTTCATCTATTCAATAATAGGTCCGTTTGGGACCTATTAGGTATTTTTGAGAAAGTTTAAATATGGTTAATAAAATTTAACTATGTTTTAACCTCGATAAAATTTGAGCAACTTGAGAGTTTCAGTTGACCATTTTTAAGGTTTGGTCGACCAGATTGCTGGGTTTGGTCATCTACGACATTTTTGAACTGAGGTTTTGGTCAACCATTTTTTAGGTGATTTTGGACCTCCGAGGTTCGGTCGATCAGGTCAAGTTCGATTGACCAAATTTCATGAGTTTAGTCGATTGGGCCATTTTATAACTAAAGGTTCGGTTAACGAGGGCGTTAGGAAATCCCCATGTGCCAGTTCGGTCAACTAGAGCGTTGATGTTCATTTTAAGATTGGTCGACCAGATGACAAACTATTTGACCCTGGGGAAGTTCGGTCAACCGAAGTTGCTCTGTATGTTAGGGTTCGATCGATCAAATACACTGACTTTGTGCATTCAAGTTCTAATCTCATTTGTAGTCACCCCTATTCATATAATAATAAATTCTAAGTTATAGGAGGCTTTTTCATGCGATGTTTTGGGACCTATGGTTAGTCTAAGGTCTTTGAGCTTATCTGTCCTCTCATGCATGAAATGCATTAATTATTATAGACCATTAATATTTAAATATTATAGACCCGAATAAAACTTAATTAAATTACAACAGATAAATATTCTGGAACTTTATCTTCTTCAAGTCCATGTGCACCATATGAAGCTTCCAATTAATCCTACACACAAACTCATCAAACATTAAATATCAAAGTATTTGTCATAATCAAAACGGGATATAACCTATTAGGTCAATATATTTTTAGTATGAAAACTATGTTGTGAAGTTTCTACTGGTGCCGATGGGGAGGTATGCTTAGTATGGAAACCATGTTGTAAAATTCATATTGATGCCGATAGAGAGGGATGCTCAGTATGTATTTCAGAATTAAATGTATGGAAACTATGGAAATTTTGTCGTATTATGTAAGATATGTATATGTAGATTTATGTAAACAGATAAAATTTATTAAACCAAAGCTTATTTTGAGAAGGAAATATGTGTTTCCAAATATATAGGTGTGAGTACAGTTTTATATGATTTCACAATTAAAGTTAAATGAATTAATGGATGTGTTTTTACTACACTAAAACTCATCTCCCACACACTGATAATAATCTATTTCGTCTTACTGAGAGGTGTCTTACTCCATCATTATCTAATATTTTTTCAGTCAAAGTAGCGTAGTGGAAGTGTGGGTGGAATAGAAGGTTTTATTTAAAATAGATATTTATCAAATTATGTTTTGATGTATTTAGAATTTTAGAGGTGTTAATTGTAATGTTGGAAATGATATTATTATATTGGGATAATTTAGTACTTTGGTAATTATTATTAAGGTCAATTATTATTAAGGTCTTCCGCTATATGAAATGTTCAGGTCATTACAGGTAGTATCGGAGAATTTTTAACTAAATTTTTCGGGTCGTCACATTTGACATATCCCTAACATCACAGCCCGTTTTTAGGTACTGAGTGGTAGACATTCCATATCGATTCTCCACAGAACCCCTTTTAGATAGCAAACAAACTCTCCTTGCGGTTTCGTCCACAAAGTCACCCTAAGATAACAGCAATCTCCCTTTAGTTCTGTTCATGCGAATCCACATACATGACATATGTATTTCATACAAAAAAAAAAAAAAATACAAAAAAAAAAAAAAAGGCATAGAAAAGGAGAAAATATTTTTACATTGGAAAATTTTTTTTAAAAAAAATAAAATGAATGAAAGTGAGCTAAGTTATTATTTTGCGTTAGATCAAAAGTGATTAGCAAGTGTATTAACTAAGTATTAACCCATATTCAAGTTGATGAAGATTCAAATAGCCCTAAATATGTAAGAAAATTACTATTTTGAATGATCCACAATGAGTAGCCTACCTTTTATGTAGAGTAGTGCTATACTTACCACTCAAATATTACACTTTTACTTACCCACAATTTTATATAATTGTATTGTACACATAGTACAATATGCATGAAGTAATTAGTAAATGAAAGTGTAATATTTTAAAAGTGATTATAATATTTCTACTTTTATATAACTTGTTGCACATGACCAGTTAGGGACCCAATTAATTTGATTGGGTTGTGACATAATAGTTTTAAAAAATTATGTAAAACAATACATGAATATAATTTAGAATCCACCAATCATAAAGTAATGTAAAACCTATTGTTGTTTTTTTGTCCAACATTGGTAGAATACTTCCACCTTAGTATAAAAGGTGGTTTTGAATTTTTTATATCATTTGTCCCACATTGGATAGAAGTTTTTTTTAGACTTGAGGTTGAAGTTATATAAAGAGCTCAACTCTTCATTTGTAAAACACACCTCAAAGTTGTACTTTGTCAAGAAGTAGTGGATTGATCATCGGCGCCCGAGGATGTAGGTAATTCTATACCGAACCTCGTAAATTTCTTATATTGTTCTTTTTATTGCTTTATAATTAGTTTCTGCATTGCTTTAATTTCTTTTATATTCAATAGCAATAGTTGTAGTATTGGTGTTTGGCACAACTAGGGTGCCCGACACAACAGTTGGTATCAGAGTTAGCTTGAATAGTGTTGATACGGAGGTGTTCCTCTGTTAGGATCCTTGATTCCACGTTTGATGCCTAAGAAAGACCTTATCTAAGTGAGTGCTCAGAGACCATTGCGGCTCAGTCGCTCCCTAGAGGTCGGCCTGGTCAAAGTGGAATTTCATACGATAAAACAGAGTAGACACAGTTGGTACGTACTATTCGTCCTAGGCCTTTTGCTTTGTTGGTTGCTATTGAATATATAGAAGATGGCAGAAACTAGTGCAGCAGTAGAAGAAACTCTGTCCACACGAACTCCAACCCCTTCGGTTTCAACATCATCATCGAAGACGATAGCTAATGCTCGGTTTGAGGTGGAGAAATTTGATGGTACCAATAATTTTGGTATGTGGCAATGTGAGGTGATGGACATCTTGTATCAACAAGAACTAGATATTGCTTTGGATGATAAACCGGTAGATATGGCTGACAGAGATTGGGAAAAGATCAATTGTCAGGCATGTGGTACGATTTGTCTATGTCTCGCCAAAAATCAGAAATATTGTGTTATGAGGGAGACATCTGCAAAGAAATTGTGGAAGACATTGGAAGATACATTTATGACCAAGAGTCTGGAAAATTGGCTCTATTTGAAAAAGAAATTGTTTCGCTTCCAATATCAACCAGGTATTTCGATTAATGACCACATAAATGCTTTCAATAAAATTTTGGCCGATTTTTTAAATTTGGATGAAAAGGTGAAAGATGAGGATAAAGCCATATTGTTACTGAATTCTCTCCCTGATGAGTATGATGAACATTTGACCACCACTTTATTGTATGGGAAAGATAAAGTTACTTATGATGCTATTTGTACTGCATTGATTAGTACTGAATGCAGAAAGAAGGATCAGAGGGTCCATAAGGAAACAGCAGAAGCACTAACAATAAGGGGACGTTCTCAGAGTCATATGCCTGGAAGGAAGAGTAAATCTCATGAGAGGAGTAAATCTTGTGGAAGACCTGCTAAAGATGAATGCGCCTTTTGTCGTGAGAGAGGGCATTGGAAGAAAGATTGCCCTAAATTACAGTAGAAGAATAAGGGCAAAGCACATTCTAATGCCAATATAGCCAATGAAGATGGAAGTGAGTCAGATTTTTCTCTTGTTGGAACATCTTCGTCACATTATATTGGTGAGTGGATTTTGGATTCTAGTTGTTCCTATCACATGTGTCCTAATAGGGAATGGTTTTCTAATTTTGAAGAATTAGATGGTGGGGTTATTTTTATGGGAAATGATAATACTTGTAAAATAACTGGAATAGGATCAATACAGTTGAAATGTCAAGATAGAACTATTAAGACCTTGACTGATGTTAGGTATGTTCCAAGCCTAAAGAAGAATATGATTTCATTGGGTGCCTTAGAATCTAAAGGGTTCACTATCACTTTGAAAGATGGAACCTTAAAGATTAAATCAGGTGCACTGGTGGTGATGAAAGGAATAAGGAAAAATAACTTGTATTATTTACAAGGTAGTACAGTTATTGGCTCAGCAGCTGTTGTTTCTGAGAAAGATGCAGGTTCAGATACAACCAAGTTATGGCATATGCGATTAGCACATGCAGGAGAAAAATCTTTGCAACAATTAGCTAAGCGAGGTTTGTTAAAAGGTGCAAAGGTGTGCAAACTTGAATTTTGTGAGCATTGCATTTTGGGAAAACAAACTAGAGTGAAATTTGGCATAGCAATCCACCAGACTGAAGGTATTTTAGACTACATCCATACAGATGTTTGGGGGCCCACAAAAACGGCTTCATTAGGTGGTATGCATTATCTTGTCACTTTTGTTGATGATTTTTCTAGAAGAGTTTGGGTGTATTCTATGAAGCATAAAAATGAAGTGTGTGATATTTTCCTTAAGTGGAAAAAATTAGTTGAAACTCAAACTGGCAAAAATATTAAACGGCTCAGATCAGATAATGGTGGTGAATACATGAGTGACCCGTTTATGAAGATATGTCAGGATGAAGGTATTGCTCGACACTTCATAGTTCGAAATACACCACAGCAGAATGGGGTGGCAGGGCGTATGAATTGGACTTTGCTGGAGAAAGTTCGATGTATGTTGTCTAATGCTGGGTTAGACAAAAGGTTTTGGGCTGAGGCTGTTAAATATGCGTGTCATCTCATCAATCGTCTACCATCATCTGCAATAGGGGGAAAAACACCCTATGAGGTATGGTCTGGAAAGCCTGCCAGTGATTATGATTCTTTACATGTATTTTGTATTATGACTTATTATCATGTTAAAGAATCTAAGTTGGACCCAAGAGCCAAGAAAGCAATATTCTTGGGGATAAATGCAGGAGTCAAAGGATACCATCTTTGGTGTCTAGAGACGAAAAAAATGATTTTAAGTAGAGATGTAACTTTTGATGAACTTGCAATGATGAAGAAAACAATACGCAAGGAGTCATGAGTTAAAGAGAAGACTAGTGGTACTCAACAACAGGTGGAGGTTGAGACAATTTTGGGAAACCCAGTGAGAAATGAGACTACACAAGTTAACTCTCCAGTTACGGTGGGGAATAGTGTACAAGAAGAGGAGATTTCAATTCGAGAATCTTCACAGCAACAAGAATCAATTGTTTCTCAAAGGCCAAGATGAGAAATTCGAAAACCTACTCGGTATACTGATATGGTGGCCTATGCACTTCCAGTTGTGGATGATAATGTTCCTTACACTTTCAAAGAAGCAATGAGGAACTCTAAATCAGACAAGTGGAAAAAAGCAATGGATGAAGAAATACAGTCTCTTCATCAGAATCAGACTTGGGAGCTAGCCTAGCTGCCTAAGGATAAGAAAGCAATTGGTTGTAAATGGGTTTATGTAAAGAAAGAAGGTTTTCCAGATGCAAATAATGTTCGCTTCAAAGTTAGATTGGTAGCTAAGGGCTACGCACAGAAGGAAGGCATTGATTATAATGAGGTATTTTCTCCAGTTGTTAAACATTCTTCCATTCGAATTTTGTTGGCTTTGGTAGCACAATTTGATTTTGAACTAGTTCAACTCAATGTAAAAACTGCATTTTTACATGGTGATTTGGAAGAGGAAATCTATATGACTCAGCTAGATGGATTTCAGGTTGTTGGAAAAGAAAATTGGGTATGTAAACTGGATAAATCGTTGTATGGTTTAAAACAGTCTCCAAGACAGTGGTACAAACGATTTCATCAGTTTATGATGGGTCAGAAGTACATAAGAAATAAACATGATCATTGTGTTTATTTTCGCAGACTACAAAATGGATCTTTTATATATTTACTCTTGTTTGTTGATGATATGTTGATAGCTTCAAATAATAGGGAAGAAATCAACAAATTGAAAAGTCAGTTAAATCAAGAGTTTGAGATGAAAGATCTTGGTGAAGCAAAGAAGATACTTGGCATGGACATTCGCAGAGACAGAATGAGAGGAAGAGATAGTTTGTCTCAAAAACAGTATTTGAAGAAGGTAGTACAGAGTTTTGGCATGTATGAGCAGTCAAAACCAGTAAGCACTCCTCTTGCTCCTCATTTCAAACTTAGTGCTGCTTTATCTCCTAAATCAGATGAGGAACGTAAGTATATGTCACAGGTTCCTTATGCAAGTGCTGTTGGTAGTCTGATGTATACAATGGTTTGTACTAGACCTGATATTTCACAAGCTGTTAGTATGGTGAGCAAGTATATGCATGATCCGGGTAAAGGACATTGGCAAGCTGTGAAATGGATTTTGAGATATATTATGAATACAATTGATATTGGTATAGTATTTGAGAAAAATAATACTATTGAACAATGTGTTGTTGGATATGTGGATTCGAATTTTGCAGGTGATTTGGATAAACGTCAATCAACTACTAGATATATTTTTACATTTGCTAATGGTCCAGTGAGTTGGAGGTCTATCTTACAGTCTACCATTGCTTTGTCTACAACAGAAGCAGAGTACATGGCAGCTTCAAAGGCTGTTAAGGAAACTATTTGGTTGCAGGGTTCACTTGAAAATTTGGGAGTTGTACAGAAGAACATTGTTGTGTTCTGTGATAGTCAAAGTGCTATTCATTTGGCAAAGAACCAAGTCTACCATGCACGAACGAAGCATATCAACGTTCGGTTTCATTTTATGCGGGATATTATTGATGGAGGTAAGATACTTCTTTAGAAGATTGCTACAACTGAAAATCCCGCAGATATGTTGACCAAAATTGTGACAATAATTAAGTTCAAACATTGTTTAGACTTGATCAATATCCTACAAATCTGAGTATTTTTGGAAGGCGCCGATGATGTGGAACTCCAGAAAATGTTGGTGACTGAAAATTTTGTTGAATTTATCGTCAAGGTGGAGATTTGTTATTTTTTTGTCCCACATTGGTAGAATACTTCCACCTTAGTATAAAAGGTGGTTTTGAATTTTTTATATCATTTGTCCCACATTGGAGAGAAGTGTTTTTAAGACTTGAGGTTGAAGTTATATAAAGAGCTCAACTCTTCATTTGTAAAACACACCTCAAAGTTGTACTTTGTCAAGAAGTAGTGGATTGATCATCGGCGCCCGAGGACGTAGGTAATTCTATACTAAACCTCGTAAATTTCTTGTATTGTTCTTTTTATTGCTTTATTATTAGTTTCTGCATTGCTTTAATTTCTTTTATATTCAATAGCAATAGTTGTAGTATTGGTGTTTGGCACAAGTGGGGTGCCCCGCACAACACCTACATTATTGAGACTTCCACATCAACTCAAAACTCTTCCTTTGTATGAATTAAAATATTAATCTAACATCTTTAAATTCTAAATAAACGCAAAACTTTCAAACCATGTTATATCTAGGGCTTGCATTGACAAGAGTCTATATACGTGTACGTGCTAATGTCTTATCATGTGAGTCTATATCATTTCGTTGCGGATTAGTTTAGTAATGAAAAATACTAAACTAGTTTTGTTGGCCTAGTTTCATTCATATGATTTTTAGACAAAATCATATTATATACTGCATTAAGGTTTGTTGGCCTATCTCTCTTTCATTTTCATATTTTATTTTCAGTAAAATAAAAAATTATTCTCAATAATATATCTTAATTTTTAAATTGTAAATCGGTTCAACTAAGATTTGGTCCTTCGTGCCGTTTTAATTAAATATAATAATATTAATCTGACAATATTAATTTATTTCGCTATAACACACATAATAAAAGAATGAATGACATTGCATCTTAAAAAAATTATAAATTTTAATTATGGAGTAATTATAAATCTTAATAATTATGATTTTAAGTTTTAAAATTACACAAAAATAGGAGAAAATAAATTATTTTTTTGTATTAAAATATTTTTCATTACTAAATTGATCCACTCTTGGGCCTCCCGGCTCTTCCCTCACTTCTATAAGTAATGATAAAGTAGTACGACCCTTCCTTCCCTCACTACACTTTACATCAATTCTCTTATTATGAAATTTCCAAATCATTGAGACAATCTCTTAAACTTTTGATTTATAAATATTTTGTATACAAATATTGTTTGATTTGTTTGAGCTAACTAAAAGTCTTATTACGGAGTTTTATTGAGACAAACGACTAAATTTTGATTTATGAATATTTTATATGCAATTTTTGTTTGATTTGTTTGAACTAACTAAAGGTTTTACTTTGTCCTTTTTTTTTTTTTTTTTTTAAGCATTGGAATTAGGCAAAAGAACAAAAAACAAAACAAAATATTAGGATTCTATTTTTGCTCAAATTGAATTTTGTATTTATTATAATTCATAGCCTATTTAGTAAAGCACTTTGATCCCTGTGTAGTATGAAATTTTTTTACAATTTGAGTTATACTGCTGAAATATTTTTTGAAAAGGTTGTTGTGTGTTCTTGTTGAAACCTTGTGAAATTCTTATTTGATTTTCCGAAATCCACACTCTACGATCAGAATATTGGTTATATCTTCTTGAACTTCATCTCTTTATTGATTTACTGAAGTATATTGTGCTCTAACGTGTACAAATTCTGCTCTGTTAAAGAGTATAGTTCTTGTACAAACAAACTTATTTTTCTTGTTTTGTTATTGACGATTCAGGGCTTTGAGTTGTTGCTTAGTGAGAGAGTTGTGTTGTACTAATTGATCGGATCGAATAATGAAAATGCACAGCGGGAATAAAGCAACAAGTGAATAAAACTACAAAACTAGAATCAACAACACAAAGATTTAACGTGGTTTGGCAAAGCCTACATCCACGGAAGCAATGGCACACAAATTTTCACTAAGAAATCACAATGTACACAATACACTTTTCAAAATGATCAACCACTCTCTCATATATGCCCAGAATAACATATATAAAAGTTTCTCAGAGGTTTCCCCCCATTTGCCCAACCACCAAACATTCAAAAATTCAAAATTCTAAAAAACTGCTCGTAGCCCTAGCGTCTCTCGTTGATGAACACAGGGTTTTGTCGACGAGACCAAGAAGACACTTCGTCGACGAACACAGGGCTTCGTCGATGAACCCATAAATCTGAAAACACCCGCTCTCAGTAATTACTCGTCAATAAATTTCAGAGCCTTCGTCGACGAGCCTCTATCGTCTCCTCGTCGATGAACACAGAGCTTCGTCGACAAGCCTGTGCTGCTGTGCTGTGTTGTCCAAGTATAAGAGCCATAAATAACAATCTCCACCTTGGCGATTATACGTCCCTTTAAAAAGTCCCCACAAATATGAACAACTCCACCTTAAACTTGAAAACATTAGGTTTGGGCTTGTCTCCCTTCAATCACTTGGAGACATGAAGCAAGTCCAAGCAATGCTTGAACTTCTCTGAAGTAATTGATTTGGTCAGAATATCAGCTGCATTATTAGATGTATGAACTTTCTCTAACACAAGTTGACCCGAAGAAATTAATTCCCGAACCTTGTGAAATCTCAAATCAATATGCTTGGTTCTAGCATGATATACTTGATCCTTCAACAAGTAAATAACACTCTGACTATCACAATGCAGCACCGCACCATTTTTCTGCACTCCTAGTTCTCTGATGAAACCAGTAAGCCATAAGGCTTCCTTTGCAGCTTCGGTAACTGATATGTATTCCACCTCAGTCGTGGATAATGCAACCAGAGACTATACCATGGATCTACAACATACCAGTCCTTCTACAAGAGTAAACACATATCCTGTTGTAGACCTTATGTCATCTATATCTTCAGCATAATCTGCATCAACAAACCCCATAACTCTAGGACAACTCTGTTGCTTGCTGAACATAAGGTCATATCCCGATGTACCTTGCAAGTATCTAAATATCCATTTAATGGGTTCACAATGCTGTCTTCCTGGATTAGAGAGAAACTTGCCATGCTTACCGCATGCGCCAAATCTGGCCTTATACATACCATGACATACATTAAACTCCCCACGGCACTAGCATAGGGGACCTTTGATATGTCCCAAATTTCCTCATTCCAACTTGGGCAATCTGCAGTAGACAACTTAAAATGATTTGCTAAAGGTATTCTCATTGGTCTTGCATCAGTCATGCTAAACCTTTCCAACACCTTCTGCACATAACCGCCCTGAGATAACCATAATCTCCCTGCAGTCCTGTTATGACAAATATCCATCCCAAGTATTTTCTTAACTGAACCAAGATCCTTTATGTCAAATTTCTTATGCAATAGATCATTTAGCTGATTCACCTCAGTTAAATCCTTTACAGCTATCAACATGTCATCGACGTACAATAACAAGAAAATAAGAGAACTATCCCCAAGTTTATTCACATAAATGCAGCAATCATACTCACACCGTTTGTAGCCAATCTTGATCATATAGGAATCAAACCGTTTATACCATTGCCTTGGAGACTGTTTCAGCCCATAAAGAGACTTCTTCAATCTATAAACAAAATTTTCTTTTCTTGATTCAAAAAAACCCTCCGGCTATATAATATAGATTTGTTCCTCCAAGTCACCGTGAAAAAATGCCGTTTTCACATCCATTTGTTCCAAATGAAAATCATAATGAGCTACCAACCCCAAAACAATTCTAATAGAAGTATGTCGTATCACTAGAGAAAAGATCTCATTATAATTTATTCCCTTCTTCTGTGAGTATCCTTTTGCCACCAACCGTGCCTTGAATTTTTATCCTTCCTTTTCTGAAATTGCTTCCTTCTTCCTATACACCCATTTGCGTCCTATCGGTATCTTTCCATTTGGAAGTTCCACCAAGTCCCAAGTTTGGTTCTTATGCAAAGATTCCATCTCCTCAATCATCGCTCCCATCCACCTATCTTTCTCTTGGTCGTGCACTGTCTCTTGAAAGGTAGTTAGATCATTGCAACAAGTAAGGAAAGGATAAGATACTAATTCATCAAATTCATACCTTGATGGAGGCCTGATAGTGCGTCTGGATCTCCGTATAGGAATATTGTCGACTTGCTGGTTTTCCGAGTTAGAGCTCCCTACAATCACGAGACCATGATCATTTCCGTTGCCCTGAGCTTCCAACTCCACTTGCACAACATGTTCATCATTGCCCTAACTTTCTGGCTCCTGTTTTTTATCATCAAACTCTTGAGTACGTTTCACCATAGCCTTCTCATCAAAAACTACATCTCTACTGATCACCACTTTGTATGCCACTGGATCCCACAACTTATATCCCTTTACACCCTCTGGATACTCCAAGAAGATGTAATGACGAGACTTTGGATCAAGCTTAGACCTCTCCTCACTAGACACGTGGACATAGGCTAGACACTCTAATACCTTCAATCTGGAGTAGTCTACTACATTTCCTGTCCAAACATCTTTTGCCACTTTACCTGCTAGTGATGCTATTGGTGATCGGTTCACCAGAAAACAAGTCATACTAACTGCCTCGGCCTATAAATTCTTTGGTAGCCCTGCATTCAATCTGAGACATCGAGCCCTATCAGCAAGAGTTTGGTTCATTCGTTTTGCCACACCATTTCGCTGAGGTGTCCGACGAGATGTGAAATGTCTCTTGATGTCCTGCTCCATACCAAATTCCATAAACCGAGAATTAGCGTACTCTATCCCATTATCCGACCTTAAGTATTTGATTCTCCTCCCTGTCAGGTTTTCCACTTTAGCCTTCCAAATCTTAAACTTGGAAAACGTACTAGATTTGAAACGCATGAAGTAAACCCAAACCTTCCGTGAGTAATCATAAAATAAACTCACGTAATACACATGTCCACCCTTTGATGCAATTTTTATTGAGCCCCAAACATTTGAATGTACATAGTCAAGAATTCCTTTAGTCTTGTGAGTAGCCGAAGTGAATTTTGCTCTATTCTGTTTTCCAAGAACACAAAATCTACAAAATTCCAATTGACATGATTTCAAACCTTTCAACAAATTTCTTTTGTGTAGTTCTTTCATGCCATGTTCTCCTATATGACCAAGACACATATGCCATAAAATAATCTCATTTGATTCAGCATCCACCGTTACAACTCCACCTACAACAGTAGTTCCCTACAACGTGTAGATATTTCCATCCAGTTTCTGCCCTTTCATTACAATCAGATTACCTTTAAAAACCATTAAGATTCCACCTGTAGACTTATAATTGAAGCCATTACAATCCAAAGTACCAAGAGATATTAGACTCTTTCTCAACTCAGGTATATGTCTTACATTACACAATGTTCTTAAAGCACCATCAAACATTTTTATTTTTACACTTCCTATGCCAACAATCTTACAAGAAGCATCATTACCTATAAGAATTGATCCAGAATTTACTAACCTGTAAGTGCTGAATCATTCCTTGTTTGGAGTCATGTGATAAGAACATGCCGAGTCAAGTATCCGAGAGTTCATTAGAATATCCGACTCTGATGAAAATGATAGAACATCACCATCTATTGAATCCTCTTCTTGAACAACATTCACAGATTTTGAAATCCCTTCATGCTTATTAGTATTTCCCTTCTTCTAATATGGACACTCCGGTTTCACATGCCCCTTTTTATTGCATTTATAACACCGGATTTCCTTTTTCTTGTTGGATTGATTTCAGGATTTCTGATTAGACCCATTCTTAAACTTTCATTTGCCTCACTAATTACTACCTTTTATCACAAGTCCTTCTCCTTCATCAAAAATCTTTAATCTTTGATGAAAATTCAACAAGACACTTGTTACCTCTTCTAAATCAAGAGTTTCTTTTCCTCACTTAAGAGTGGTCACAAGATTTTCATAGGTATGAGTTGAGGGCAAGGAATTTAATAGCATCAAAGTCTTATCATCCTCATCAAACTTCATATCAACTCTCATAAGATCACTTATGATTTGATTAAACACATTGATGTGTTGATCTATACTAGATCCTTCTACCATCTTAAGCCAATATAAACGCTGCATAAGAAAAAGTTTGTTATTGAGAGATTTAGACATGTACCGACTTTCTAACTTTCGCTAGATAACTGCTAGAGAATCCTCCTCCATCACCCGATAGAGAATTTCATCGGCCAAACATAAGCGTATTGTAGATGCTGCCTTTGCTTTGAAATCTAACCATATTGTCTCATCCATTCCTTCCGATTGAGTATCAAGTAAAGCCTTAGCCATCCCTTGTTGCACAAGAATGTTCTTCACTCTCCTCTGCCATAAACCAAAGTTTCTGGTTCCATCAAACTTAACAATGTCAAACCTTGCAGAAGACAATCCCAATGCCATAACAACCTGACTCTGATACCAATTTGTTGTACTAATTGATCGGATTGGATAATGAAAATGCACAGTGGAAATAAAACAACAAGTGAATAAAACTACACAACCAAAATCAACAATACAAAGATTTAACGTGGTTCGGCAAAGCCTACATCCACAAAAGCAATGGCACACAAATTTTTACTAAGAAATCAAGATGTACACAATATACTTCTCAAAATGATCAACCACTCTCTCATATATGCCCATAATAACATATATAAAAGTTTCTCGGAGGTTTCCCCCCATTTGCCCAACCACCCAACATTCAAAAATTCAAAATTCTGAAAAACTGCTCGCAGCCCAGGCGTCTCTTATCAACGAACACAGGGCTTCATTGATGAGACCAAGAAGACACTTTGTCGACGAACACAGGGCTTCGTCGATGAACCTAGAAATTTGAAAACACCTGCTCTTGGTAATTACTCGTCGACGAACTTCAGAACCTTTGTCGACGAGCCTCTGCCGTCTCCTCGTCGATGAACACATGGCTTCGTCGACGAGTCTGTGTTGTTGTGCTGTGCTGTGCTGTCCAAGTATAAGAACCATAAATAACAGGTTGTTCTCGTTAGAGAGGGATATCCACCTTAAACAGAGAGAGGGTACTTCACTTGGTAATGAAGTGGAAAAGAAAATCCTCAAAGCGGGTTGCTTAAGGCAAGAACGTAGGCTGCTGACCGAACCTTGTAAAAAATCTTATGTTCGATCTTCTTCTCCCCATCTCTTTTAATTTATGCAAGTTATAACCTGCGTGTATGATTTTATATTTATTGGGAAGTTGCTGAATATTGGGAATTGTTCGTGGTTAAATCAAGATATCATATTGTATGCAAGTTGTATTGTTAGATTAAAAGAAAAATTCAGACAAGCATTAATCTTTGAATTCTTGAGTGAAAAAGTTAAGGTAAAGGGTTTGTGATTAACCGTACTATTGAAACATAAGTCCTAAGATAATCAAAGTTGCTATATTGAATTTGTGTCTTGAAATATAATTGACTATTACTCAAAATCAGATTTTGATAATTGCTCAATGAATTAATTGAAGTTTGAATTTGAATTCTAATTTTTGATTTCATATTCATATCTAGGATTGCTTATTAGTATAATACAATCAATGTTTAGATATTGTGATTGTATGGTTGTGGTGATTTAAAAGGATTAAAGTAATATGAAATTTCGCTAAGAAATTTTTAATTACTTAATGCACCCCCCTCTTAGGAATACATATTTAATTTCATGGGAGTTTGGGATTCGAAAGTGGGAATTGGGAAGGAACATTGGGAAAGGAAGAGGGAAAGGGGAGAGAGAAATTAGGAATGGGCCGAATGGGCGAATGAAATGGGAAGGGAACCCTAGCCTAAAATCTATTTAATAATTTTTATTTAATTATTAATTAATTAAATGTATAAGTTAAATTGGTTAATCAAAATAATTTTTTTCATAACCGAACTAAAAATCGAATAATCGAAATTAACCTATTTTGAAACCGAACAGATCAAATTCGGTCGATTAATTCGGTTAAACCCGAATTATGCTCACCCCTATCTCTCTCCATACCCGTCTTTTAATGATTGAGCCAGGCTTCAAATACTCACTTCAAGAAGCCGAAAACAGGCCCGTACTCAATTATACGAGCCGATCGGGTGTGGTGAGGGTAATTGTGTTATTTGATTAAAATTTGCCAAAATGAAAAGAGAGGGGCATTTTCGTGATTCTACAACGTCAGCGAGGGTACCGACGTAATCTCGTAGTGCACAATTATTACGCTTAAGACCGGCTTTCCACCAAACCGAAACGAAACGAAACGGGCTTCGAACATCACTACTAGTTTATAACAGCACGATTCGGGGCCGTTAATCAGGAATCTTTGGACAGTAACAACTTATCTCTACCGCTTTTACCGGTATAACCTGCTCCGTGCTACCGGTTCCACCGGCTCTAACGGGTTCCTCTCCCTCGAGAGCACGTGTCGACGTGGCTGTCCCTGATAAGATCCATTATTGCTCTTTAAACCGTAATCCGAAACGGCCCGATCTGCTTAACGGCGCCGTCAACTATCCCATTTTGGACTCCCCATTCTCCGTTAACGGAGTTAGGACCACATCGCGGAGGATGCATAAAGCATCCGAGCACGATGGAATCATCTGCCACACCCCATCGTCATCATCGTCACCAAATTCTCTCTCTCTCTCTCTCTCTCTCTAAAAGACGCAGAGAAGAAACAGAAAGTGCGAGATGGGGAAGTATATGCGGAAAAGTAAAGGGATCGGTGAAGTCGCAGTGATGGAATTGGCGCATGAGGTGGGAGTGAGGACTAGAGCTCGAGCACTGGCCATGGCGGCAGCCAGCGTCGAAGCAGCGAAGAGGAGGAGAGCTGTCGGCGGAGAATTGAGGTTGTCTTCGTCGTGTATCCATCTCCGGAGTCGCCGTCGGGTTGTGATTAAACCGGAAACGGAAAATTCCGTTTCGCTGGACGCCTCGGGGAGTTTGGGGAGGATTGTTCGGGAGGATCATCGTTCAAGCCCTAGCTCCGAGCGCATGCTTGCGTCATGTTGCTCCAGTAATGGATCAAGCGAGCTTGTCAAGGAGAGAGTGACAGGCGTAGATCTGGAGGTGGAATCAAAGTCTTAAAGACAACTCAATTACGCTCATTTACCTCTCTTGAATTTTGAAATTTCGGTTTCTTGCGCTATATTTAATGAATGGCTTGTGTTTTTATTTTTGATTTTAATTGGGAATTATTTATCCTTGCAGGATGAAGCTGTTGGAATTGAAACACCTAATAAGTATTTCGACTGCAGAGAAAGGTTTTCACACACGCAATTACTTTTTTTTCAATGTTTTCTAAATTGGCGCGATTCTTTTCTTCACGTCTCTTCAATTCGAAATTTAAAAGCAGTCCTAAACGGCCAGCTATTAATTTTTCCGTTCGATTCTCTCCTTCTCCCTCTCTCTAACATTGTTATATATTCTTGCGTTTTGGCTCTCCTTCCCCGCGATAACTTCGCAGCAGAGAAACAACACCTTCAAGCGAGCTTCGTGCGGAATCGGAGGACATGGAGTCAACGGCAAGGCCATCAGAGGGAAAATTTCGGCCCAGATCAACGGCCAAAAAGATGCCGTCGGAGTCGGAAATCGAAGAATTCTTCGCCACCGCCGAGAAAGACCTCCAGAAACAATTCACGGAAAAGTATGCTATTTACATTCTGGTTAACTGAATTTTTTACCAATTGCTTTCACCTTCAACTTATGATCGAAACTGATAATTTTGTGGTTAAATTTCAGGTACAATTACGACATTGTGAAGGACGTCCCCTTGGAAGGTCGCTACGAGTGGGTTCAACTCGTAAACCCATGAAGATGAGGAACGCAAAGAAGCTAGGATCCGAAAAAGAAGTCTAACCAAAAAAAAAAAAAATCTCTGTAATGGCTTCTTTAATTTGATACATACTGTCATGATTTTTCTAGCACCACTAATTGCATTATTTTCTATCCGCTCCGCTCCCTAGTTAGGTTTTTTTTTTTCTCTCTTTTCTTCTGAATTCTGCTCCTGTACAGCGCTCTTCAAAGAATGAAGCTCAGTTTGTTTCGTACGTCCATATACGGGTCAAGCAGCTAGCTAGCGTATGCAAGAACCGTATCAATCGCAAATAAGAGTGTCAGGACTCGATCGATCTTATTTTCTCGGAGTAACACGATCGTTGCCAGTTTTTCGTAATTTTCTTTAATTTTCTCCCATTTTTTGTTTAATCGGGAAGATTTAATTTGATGTTAATTTTTAAAATGAAGAGTAATGATGCAAAAGAGGGAGCAGGGTCTGGGAAATGGGAATCGCCGGACATGGGCAATTTACACTGTAGTCTGTACACGCGGAAAGATCGGGAAGCTGATTTTATCCCCCATGTGTGAGAGAGAGAGAGAGAGGGCATTAGCTCCGGGCTCAACCCACACGGTGTGGGCCACGCCTCCCCAAGTATATGCCACGCCTACACTCCCCACCATCCCCATTTATTTATTTTCATTTGCAACAGCTAAAACATTAAAAACACAATTTGCTGGTTTGAGCGTAGACTCTGCAGAGGAACGGCTCATTACAAAATTCAAAGGGCTTTTTTCAAAAAAAGAAAAATATTTTATTGACAACTTATTAGGTTTGATTTCGACAATGAAATACATATCTCTTGCCTTATACTTTAATTTTTATTTTTTTAAAGGTTAAGTTTGGGACTCCTATCCCAATTAGGAATTAGGATAATGATATTTACAAATTACAAAAGTGAACGAGATTTTTTATTTTATTTATTTGAGATTCATTGGGTTTGGTTTAGATAATGAAATGTAACACGTGTATCTTGTATTGTAATTTTTTATTTTTTGAAATTTGAATTCAAGATCTCTATTTTTCTAATAAAAGAATTAAAGATGATGACACCTTACCCAACTTGCATTTAATGCGTGACACTTAACTGCACAACATCCAAACTATTAATGGGCTGAGATCAGCAATTCATTTATTTGATTTTCATTATTCTAAAAAATCATAGTCATTGTAAAAAGTAATGATAGGAGATGATTTATTATTGTATATGTAACATTAGGCTACAATTAGACAAAGTTAGCCCATCATTAGTGTTTTGAGTGAGGGAGGAGAAAAAGGTTATTGGGATTAGGAGTAAACATGATGACAAAACAAAAGGCTAGGCCTGAGGTGTGCTTTCAACTTTCCTCTTAAAATAAAATTGTTTCAGGGAATCCCCATTATTCATTAGTGGCACAGGACCACTTCAAATAATGATTTGTTTGATTGATAAAAAGTATATATATATATATATATATAGATAAGTGAAGTTAACGTGCATGAGGGTAGTAGGCTTGAGGTGTGTTTGAACTTTTGCTTCACTTAATTCATCAACATTCTTAAAGGCACAGGACAACTTTGGAAAATGACTGTTTGATATTAAAAGCTAAAAAGTAATCATAATACATGTGATCATTTTTGTTGTCATTTCAGAAAAAAAAAAAAATGCTTCTCTCATACTTTTAAATATTTTTTATGTTTGGTTTACTGTAAGGATTCTATTACACATCATATTTAGATGATCAAATTCTTGACGTGTTATGTAATATTAATATATTAAGAAAATTTTTATAATATATATATATATGAAGATATTTATTTTATAAATGTGACATTGTAATTAATTTTGTTGTATCGTAGTAATTTATTATTGTCGATTCTTCTTTTTTCAACAACAAGAAACTTTTAGACTCACTAGGTGGGATCAGTTACATAAATCCTATTTCGATCAAGAACGTTTTTCGATCTCTATCAGATTAAAGACTATTAATCCTTCCTCACAACCTTATCTCAAGTTATTTTAGGCTTATCCATACCCCTTTCTTTAATGTTAGAAATAATAAATAACTCACTGTTCCTCACAGGTGCCCTACGAGACTTGTGTTTCAAATGCCCAGACCATGTAAGCCATCCCTCCCTTGTCCTGTATATGATTGGTGCTATGCCTAAATTCTTACGCATATGCTCATTTTTTTTTTAACTTTATCTTTAAATGTTATACCATTCATTCACCTTAATATTCATATTTAAGCAATTTTTACTTTTTATAAATGTTGTTTCTTGCGTAATATTTTGAAGTATAAAGCATAGTTAGCCTTATAGTCGGATGGTAAAATTTTATTCAAACGTACAAGAGATATACATGGTGCATTAATTATGATTGACCATGATGACGAAATTTCATATTAAATTATATTATCGATCGCCCCTTTTCAACCGCGAAACAAACAAATGAATCTAAAAATTCAAAACTAAATTAATTCCGCCAATCAAACATGCTTTACAGACACATCAAACTTTTTATTAATATTTTTGAGTTATTTCTCAAACAAGAGATAATTTTTATTTCATTTAATTAACTAAGCTTAATTTTCAAAAAGAATATTCGGAATAGTATGGGAATATAAGGTACACATAATTAAGTATATGAATATGATTCTTATATTTGTCAGATTTATCATCTATTTTGAATGAAAATTAAAAATGCAAGATTACTACTTTTTTTATTTTGTAGCAATTGAACATAACAAATGAATAACAAGACCCAAAACAAAAATTAACTCTGTCAATTAGCTATGCACCACTTAAATGAATTAAATTGTTTATGGTAATATTTGGAATATAACTTTGGAAGGTTTAGATTTGAATTTGTACAAATTTAGAAGAAATTTAAAATAATTTTACAATACATTTTGTCTAAATTCAAACAAATTCAAATTCAAATTTAAACCTTCAAATTCGTACTCTCAATCCCGTATAAGGTTTTTTGAGCTGTCTTGATCAATAAAAAGTAATTATATGCATTTAATTAACTAAATAAATGAATTTAAAATTAACTTTAACCCAAAAACATATTAAAATTAATGCGCTAATTGTCAATTTGCTAATTAACATATTGATTTGATGTTTGTTTTAGACTTATCTATAGAAATATAGAACTTTATTATTGAAAAATTTTTGCGTGCATATTGAACCTATTGTAAGTGGACTTGGACCCAACCATGCATTTAAGCACCCATTATTCACTCTATTTTTTTTTTTTAGTGCAGGACAAACTCATAAGTGAAATTCTTAATAGTTCCATACTCTCAACTCTTGCACTGCGATAGGCCTCTCTGGATCCGTCCCACATTCACATTCAAACTCAAGTCTAAATAGTCAATTCTCGCGATTTAAAAAAAAAGTCTCTAAATTCATGATCTGAAAATAAAATTATAATTGTATAATTAATTAATAAATATTTAACAATTATCACATTATAATTTTAAAAATAAGTTCAGTTATTATAATTAAAGATTAGAATAACAAATTATTTGTCATTCGTGATGAATTACCTAATTTGATCTGTCATAAATTTACTAGTGAAATAAATATGAATTATAATATCTGTACTCAATAATTCGTTTCATTCATCACAAATTATATTAATATGTTCATGCTTTCAAAATGCAATAATAATAATAATAATAATAATTCCCTGCGGCAGGTGCTGTTGCAAAGTTGCAACCTGCATCATGCTTATGACTTTGGCCTTGGGTTGCACTCAAATTTACCAAATTAACCTGTCTGCTCAAAGTAAAAAATAATAAATAAATAAATAAATAATGTCCCCACGGGCATGACGCGGTGGAAAGGTATCAGCAAGTAAGAAGGAGCATCGAGGGTTCAATTCCATGTAAATACACTCACGGAGCCAACGGTACCTATGGATGGTGAGAGTTTACTCCGTGAGCCAGCGGAGACCGTGGATGATGAGAGTTCGCTTTGTGAGTCTGCGGGGATCGTGGATGGTGAGAGTTCTCTGTGAGCCAGTAGGGATCGTGATTTGCAATGGAGATGTATTCCGGGAGTCGGGTTGGTCGAACGTCCAACTGATGCATAGAAACTGTGTTCGCATTTCAGATTTTACCAAAATTAGTGAGGCTTAAGGACGGAAGATGCTGATCCGTAGGTTTGATGTCACACCAGGGGGTCCAAAGGACTCGTCGGTGGCTAGAGTTCCTATGTAATAAAAAAAAAAAAAAAAACAAGAAGATGGGTATAAGGTTTGCAGTCCACATACATTTGTTAATCCTAAAAGGTTAGGGTTTTTTTAACACATTTTATTATAAAAAAGAAAAAAAAAAAATTGCTTTTTGAATTTTTAGTCAATACTCCAATAAAATTGACAAGTTTTACAAAAAAAAAAAAAATTAAAAAAATTAATTATATTTGTATCATTTTTTTTCTTCAAAATATATATATTTTCAAATCATTAGTCATTAAACTGCAATTGTCTTTGACAAATTTTCTCTCACATAATAATATATATTTAAAAACAAAAGTAGCAATCATGACATTAATTATAGGGTAATTGAAAAATGAACTTGCTATTCTGTCACATGTAAAATTTGATTTTTCATTGACGGCCAAAAAAATTTTGGTCTTACTTACCAACCAACAAGCAATGCTTACTTAATTATAACATTAAGAAACTAGACATGTTTAGCTAAGTACACTATATATGTTCACGCACTAAATATGTTTTCTTAGCTAATTATTTAAAAAATTTTTGCTGATCAATTACGTGTTCTAACAATAATAAATTAGCAAGAAAGAATTATGATGAGAGTAATTAGCCTTATGCTTTCACCATCCTATAGGCTAGGATATTGAGTTGTCTAATGAATTTCTGGATGACAATTCAACTAAAAAATAATTCTTATGCATGTAAATTGAGACACGCAAATTAAAGAATATCATATTACTACTTTCATAGATACAGAAGTGAGAAGCACCATACAATATGTGTGTATGTATTTTGTAATGTTAGTTTAGACTTAGTAATATAAATTTATAGTTCCAAAAATGAATACCATACTTTTTAATTAATTAATAAATTTGAAATCCCAACGACTACTATTTCTACTAAATATATATGGTCTATGGATAGTGTGTTTTGTAGTGACAAAAGGGCAGTATATAAATTCTGCACGTGATCCAATGCAACTAAGGTGTAGATATATAATTTCTGCGCACCTACCGTACAGTAAGTAATATTGAAGCACATGCACCTTGGAGATTAGAGAGAGATATTTTGAGTTTATTTATTTATTTTTAAAATATACTAAATAATAACTTTTTGAAAAAATAATTTTCAGAATGATTCTGACGTAATTTCGCTACTTGGTCCAGTGAGATTTGTCACGTAATAAAACATAGGTAAATCTCGTTATTTGGTGTAACGAGATTTGCTTGCCACGCGTTATGATATAATTTGACTGTCATTTAAATCTCGCTACTTGGTGCAGTGAGATTTGTTTAAATCTTGTTGCACCAAGTATTGAGATTTGTTGTGCATATGGAAAATCTCTTTATGGCAGATGTTTAATGACATACCAAAATATCTTTGATTACGCAAGCGTTTGAAATTTTGCTTGCATAATTTACAAAAAAAGTATACAGAGAGAAAATCATTTTATGACATTAGTTTAATGACATACCAAAATTTAAACTATATTTTATCTTATTTAAATAAATAACTATTTTGCTGAATCCAACTAAAGAAAAAACCTTGCTTATATACCTCACTGGCTGCTAATCTCCCAAATCTTAATCTAATTTTCATCTGCATTAACATAAAATACTAAATAAAAAATCATTGTTTTATAGAGAATTGTCTTTTAAAAAAATAAATAAATAAATAAATAAATAATAGTTCACATTTTATTACTGCAAAGTGTACAAGCTCATTCATAATCATTTGTGGATTCAAGATTTTGTTTGAAAGAAAGAAAAATATAAATTATTTTTGGGACTTGTAATTAAAGATATTTTGGTATGTCATTAAACATCTTCCATAAAGGGATTTTTCATATGCACAGCTAATCTCACTACTTGGTGCAACGAGATTTAAATGACAACCCAATTATATCATGATGCATGGCAAGCAAATCTTGCTAGACCAAGTAGCGAGATTTTCCTATGTTTTATCTTGGGCGTGACACATAGCAAATCTCGCTACTTGGTCCAATGAGATTTGTTTAAGTCTTGCTGGACCAAGTAGCAAGATTACGTCAGAGTCATTTCGGAAATTATTTTCCCAAAAAAGGTATTATTTAATATATTTTTTTAAAAAAGGATAAATCGGGAAAAAACTTGAGATATTTCATTGAGTTACCCATTCTCCTAAGCATATGACATATATATATATATATATATATATATATATATATATATATTTAATAACCCAGGGACTTCAACCATCATCGTGCTACTTTGGACATTATGGTGCAACACTAAACTTGGGGAGCAATCAGTAGTAATTTCTTGCTATCTTGTGTCAAAAACACCATCAACCTTACAAATACATTACATATAACGTATATATAAAGTTTCTGGAGGTTTTTCCTCCAAACCCCAATCAACTTAACATCCATATTCAAAATTTGAAAATTTGTGCTAGATTGTCGAGCCAAACCATTGATAGTTTGCAGACATACCACCGATGGTTTCAGACAAAGAGAAAAATCTCTCTAGAATTGGGCCAAACCATCGACGGTTACAGGGCTACCGTCAATGGTTGCAAGGCTATTGTTGACGGTTTCCTCTGCTGACACCAGCATCTTGATTTCCTCTATGTTTTCTCTTTGTATATGAGCCACACATCACAACAATTCCTCAACTATAGGTATTCTTCCTCCATGGCCAGGCCATCTCGTCAGCTGCACCAAGATTGCCAGTCGTTGCACTCCTATGGCAACCATCCTGGTCAACTAAAGGCAAGAATATTTAACTACCATGTGCAACATGTGTTTTACATCTCTCTCTCTCTCTCTCTCTCTCTCTCTCTCTCTCTCACACACACACACACACACACACACACACACACACACACACAAAATCCTATACCTCTTAAAGTTGTGATCGTGGAACACACGGAGAAGAAAAAAGACCAGAAAAGAGGAAAAAGAACAAACTAACCCTCACATTCAAGTGAAATGTGTAATAGATCATATTGATATGTGTTGGAATTGGTGTATTCTTAATAGGGGGGTGAATTGGGTATTAAAAAAATTCTCCTCCTAGGTTTATCCAAATCAATAGTATTATGCAACCTAGGATCTGTCTATGCAATTATAAACCCAATCATTCACAATAATAAATCAGAAGCATTCAAGTACTAAAATTTAAATTGTAGAAATTAAAAGCATGTACAAGAAAAGTTATCGGGGTTCGTCCAATACTGCCTGCATCCTCCCCTCAGCTCACAAGCCCGAGAATTCCATTACGGCTCACTTAACGAGTGGAGGGGCACCGTTTACAACTAGGTCAAATTACCAAGGCTGACCTCAACCTTTACACACTCTCTTTATGGGGCGGAAAAGGCCTTACCAATCCTTATGGGTTAGATCAACACCCCCTCAGGCCACACCTGGAATACAACAATGAAATACAAATTTGTGTACAATTTAAAGTGTTTCCATCACAAGTAGATTATGTACCGATACACACATGCAATAACTAATGCACTTCCAAATGATAGATCTATAAACTCAGTGAAGATGTGTGAACCTACTCTCAAGATATTGTCAATATGCAATCAAAGTGTAAGAGTGTGCTACTACAATATCTTTGAAACAATGTATATTGATATACCAATCACAAATAAAGTTTCAAAGATTTTCAAGAGAAAGATCACATATCTCAAAAATGAATTTCAAAAACATTAAGCACAAGATATATTTTATAAACCAAGCTTGTCAAAAATATTTGCTTCATAACACAAGAAAATCTTAAGAGTCTTGAATTCAAAATGCAAAGACTCACAAGCTAGTAAGATTTTCCCCACACAATAAATTTTTGAACTAAATCTATGGGGAAAATTTTTTGGCTTAACTCTCTTTTAGAAAATCAACAATCAACACAACAATGAGAGTTTAAGCAGTGTAGGATGATTTAAAATACTCTCACTCAAATAGGTTTTGCAAAATAATGATCAATGGAAGAGTATTTGGTTTAGTATGTAAAGAAAATGCTCTCGAAAATTCAGAGGATTTTTAATAATCCAAATTCCTAATCTTGGCTTAATTTGTGCAAATGACCTCATATATATAAACATACCCAAAAAAATTGTCGTTGGGAACATAAGGGGTTAATATTTAAAATTGTTTTAAACATGTTTAACAAAAATATCCTTGATTTAACCTCAATTATCCGTGGTTAAAATTGGCCAACTTGAGAGTTTCGGTTGAACGAGCTATAGGTTCGGTTGCCCGAACAGACACATAAAGAAAATGTATTTTTGAAGTTCGCGTGCTTAGTCAAAGATTTGGGAGGCTCAGTCTAAGGCAATTTCCAACCTACTTGAGGTTCGGTCGCTTGGTCCTAAGTTTTATCTACCGAACTTGAGGATTCAGTCGCCCGAGGTAAAAATGAACTTAAAGTTCAGGCGCCCATGGAAGTTGGGAAAATTCAAGGTCATGGTTCGGTCGACCGTGGATGTTTAGTTCAAATTAGTTCGGTCACCGCCCAAGCCATAGTCAACATATTGACTTTTCAACTGTTCGGTTGACCGAGGCGTTTTCAACGCACATGGTTCGGTCGCCCGAAGTCCTTTCAAGTTTAAATTTTGGTCCTAATTTTGAGTATAAGTTACGTGTACTAGGGTCTATCTAAGGTCAATGCTCTTTAATTTAGCCTAAAAATCTAGCGTCAGTTAACTGAAGTCTTGTCAAATGTCATTTGATTAACCTACGGTTTGTCTACGGTCATTGCTGAGCTTACAATCCTACCATGCATGCCATACATTAATTATTACAGATCTTTGATAATAATTACAAATCCTTGATAAATAAAAATACAACTTAAAACAAAAATCATTCTTCATGCGCTGCTCCTTTGTAATTCCATGGAATATGCCGGGGTATGCTAGTTTAGGTGCTCTTTATGGCTTTCAAATTGCATCATCATCTGTGCTAACTAAAACATAAACTTGCTCAAATGCTTAAAGCACACAGATGAGATACTGTGGTTTGTCATAATCAAAACAGGAATCTGACCAAAAAGTCAACAATATGCTTGAGCACAAACCTATGGATGTACATCATGCAAAACTAACTATTTAGATCTTAGATTCAATCGGATTCTAGAATAATTCATTCTTTGAAATGTTAGAGATTGGGGATGAACCATAATACAAACACAAGCAAGCAATTACAAGGACCACCGAAGTTATGTGGTTTAGCCAAACTCGGCCTACATCTATGAGAGAGAGGGAGTTTCACTATATCAATAGGAAATATAGTAGAGGAGGAATAACATACTTAAACTCAACTCTCAGCTCAACCTCTCAGCCTCTCAATCACAGTTTATAACATACAGCTCACTTGCTTACACCATCGATTACACTTGTACATTTTCCTTTACAATACACAATCCATTTTATAGAAGAGGGAGGGAGAGAAGCGTAACAATTATTGAGCCAAGATTTGCAAACTACAAATCCTTGATTTTGCAAGCTACAAATCCTTGATTATGAAGGATTTGGTGCTGGGAAAAAAAAAAAAAATGTTGGAGCATGCATGATTAACTTTTATTTCTTCATGATTTTCTTCTCTTATCATTTATTGCAACCTTATGTGTGGCCCAACAAATCACCCCCTCCAAACGTGTGGGGGAAACCAAGTGTTGGTTGCTTTGGTGCTGCAACATTGTGTCCTTGCCCTAGTCTTTGGGCGATCGCACCCCTTTGCTAGGGTGCTTGTGTAGTGATAATCTTTTGGATGGTTTCAGTGGATATAAGAGACCCACCGAATTTGAGCATGACTTCAATTTCTCTATAGTCACTATCTTTGTCAACATGTTTGTTGGGCTTTTGCTGCCAATGATCTTCTTAACTACAAACACCCTTCATCTAGAAAAGTTTTGATGAAGTGATAGCAAAGTTTGATGTGCTTGGTATTTAAGTGGAATGGTGAATTCTTTGCCAAGAATATGACGCTATGATTGTCACTATGCAAAACACTCTTCGCCTGCTTGAACCCAACTCTATCAACAAACCCTGTAGCCAAATCATCTCTTTGCTAGCTTTTGTTATGGCTACATACTTTCTCTCTGGAGTAGATAGTGCAATGTGATACCCAACTAACGCCGTAGTACCTACTGTGAAGACATATCTAGTAGTGCTTATTCGGTGATCTATCTCGCTGGCAAAGTCTGCATCTACATATCCCTACAATGTCATATCACTTTTTCCAAAACATAATTATTTGTTAATTGTACTTTTGGAGATATCTTAATATCCATTTGACCACTTCCCAATGGATTTTTCCTAAACTCGATATAAATCTACTGACGTTTCCCACTGCATGACCAAGATTTGGTCTCGTGCAAACCATGGTGTTAGCCTTAGTGGCTACATGATCCAAATTGTCATATTTTGATGATAACAACCCATTAGTGGTTTGGGTAAACTAATCTCTGCCAACAAGTTATGAAAGATACAAACTTATATGCAAAGATCAAGTAAACTCTTAACATGTTAGACATCATAAAAAATGGGAAGATTGTTAGCCTTGCTGGCTATATAATCATATTTAATGTCTTTTGATGATATTAACCTATTTCATAGTTCCAAGTGTAACCTATCTTTGTAGATCAAGCTAGTACATGTACAAGTGACAAATACATGAAGATACTGAATCAAATGCAAAGATCGGATTGAGGGGACATTCAAGTAGGAAAGATCAAAGCGGACAATCACTTGAAAGGACTCAAGCACATCCAACAATGTCTTAGTATAATAGGGGGTGTTTGAGGTGGGAACTTGTAAGAACGCAAACCATGATATATGGGTTTATTATACAAAAGAAGAGTAAAGTGGTAATTTGGGCAAGCATCGTCAACGAAGTTTCTTTTGTTCTCAACAACAAAATTCAGTGCTCATTGACGAGGAGATCCTGAGGGATTCTGGAAAATCTGGAATCTCGGGCTCGTCGACAAGGCCACCGCCTAGTCGATGAAGGTAATGGTAGACTCGTCGATGGGGACACCAATTCGTCAACGAATCCACGCAAGTCAAAGGGCTATAAATATCCAACTGGGTTGCTTCCAAGCTAAGTTAGCTTAATATCTTCACTCTCTCTCTGTAGAACTCGAAGCTCCCTCCCTCTCACTCTCTCTCTTGATTTCTTCTCCGTTCGTCGTTGGATTCATAAATCTGACGTTACTGCAAGGATCAGGGAAGGATTCTCTACGTTTCTAGTGGATCGAAATCTCGTTTCGGGCAGTTTCGGGTTTTAGGCCAAAATCGTGGTAAGGCTCGATTTTCCTTTCTCATTTGGAATATGTGTAGTAGTATGAGTTGTAAGCATGTATTGTACTGTGGTTTGTAGGTTTTGGAGTCTCGGTTCGTAGTTTTGGGGACCGTAGAGTTCGTAGTTGGAATTCGGGTTAAGGAAAGGGGATTCAATTTATATCAGTTACTTTTCGAAATTAGGATCGGTAAGCTTGTAGGCTACGATCGTATGTATGTTTTGGTAACTTATTTGGGAAAATCTATCAGGTAAAATACGGTATTTTCAGGTTACAATTTTTGGAAAAATTTAGGGATTTCGGGTATCATCTCTGCTTTGTTTGGAAAACCATTTGTTTTGTTTAAACTATATTATTGAGATGACTATTATCCATATTTTTATAAAATGTATACTTGAATTGGAAAACGATATGATTTTTCGTAAACCAAATAAGTGTGGTATGTATGGTTGTATGTAATTGTTCCAGGTATTTTGTAAAACAGTTATGTGACGACTAATTACTGTATGCTAATGAGTATAAGAACATGAGTTCCAAAATGATTACAGGTTTTGTGAAATCGGCTAGGAGCGGCTAATTACCGTACGCTGTTCCATGTACCAGTGTTAAAACCGTGGGCGAGAGTGTTCGACTCTATATCTGAGGGTGTGAAATATCACTTGTATCCTGGATGGTCATCGAGGGGTGTAAGCTACACTGTAATGGCAATGTAATCGCTGTGAAGCTTCGGGCTTCATGGAGTAGTTGCGTATTAGTGTGAGTTACATCGTATTGACAATGTAAAGCTTCAGGTTTCATAGCGTAGTTGCGTATTAGTGTGACGACATTGACTGTATGTTTTGGGTATCGTATGTACTGGAATGGAATTGTGAAAATACTGGAACTGTATGGAAATGTTTTCGAACTGTATCGTATTGTATAATGTTATGTTTTATGTAAAATAACACTATTATGCCACACATTGATATAGCCTGCTTTCTTCCTTACTGAGAGGTGTCTCACCCCGAATGTACATACAAATGTTTTTCAGGTCCTTTAGGTAGCCGTAATCAGCATTTTAGCATTTGGAAGCGAGGGTGTCGTTAGTTACGTTAGTGCCTGTTTAGGTACGAGTTTTTGTAACCAGGTTGTCGTGAAGGTTTTTTGTAGACACCCGAGGTATGCTTTGTAATTATGGGTTGTATATTCTAGTGTTGTATAAACTCTGGTATGGTATGTTATATGGATAGATGAAACATTTTTCGCTGCGTATTGGATGAGTATGGATATATATGTGTATGTGTATAGGGCATCCGTATACCCCACGGGGTCGGACCCTCTTATTGTATTGTATCATGTATGTTTTAATTGATATAGAGACAGGTTAGGTTACTATATTCACACCTGGGACCCATCTGTGGGTTCGGGGCGTGACAGAACTACTGTAACTCTTGCGGTTTTGTCTCATGCAAGATCATTGGGCAAAAGATGAGCAATTGCATTTCATATTAGGATATAAGTATATAGGATATCACCAAACTCTTAGAACAAAATTTAATGAGTTTTCAAAGAACAAAACAAAGAGTTTTACATAAATATCTTATGCTTACTACGTTTTTATAAGGGACAAGTTTTAAATCATCCTACTATAGTAAATCTTTTATATACTTGGTCCCGGTTGGGTTAAAATGAAAACCATACACCTAAGTAAATAAGAATATCAAGTTTGTAAAGAAACAGGGCAAACCATTGACGGTTTGGCCTAAGTGCATCGACGGTTTCAGGTAGTAAGCTAAATTGAATTTATGCTTGAGGAAACCGTCGACGGTTTGTGTAATGACCCCAATTTCTAATATATTTTTTTCCACATAATATTAATAATACTTTGATACCATAAAATGTAGTCATAGTCAACCTGGACCCATAGGTACTGGGGATTCACCTGTTTATACACACATGTCAACTAAGCAGAGGAAACCAGAATATACTTAAACTTATACACAATACCAAAGTTTTACTGTTTCTACATATACACATATACATCCCTAAAAAATCCATCCTAATCCCAACTTGACTACTTATCCTACAATTGGGGTAGTAGCAACGAACTCCTCTATCTCGAAGCTCGCTCCACTCGTTTGTCAGGGTTTCCTGAAATGTTTGTAATGCTGGGGTAAGACACCTCTCAGTAAGGGAGAGAGACTAATATCATTGTGTGGAAATATGAGTTTTATCATGTTATAAACATATACTGCAAGTAATATAACTGTAATATATTAAGTTGTAATAGATAAGACATGGGAATCTGTACTTTTAAACATAAGCATACTATATCATGATAAATTTTCGTATCATTTAAATCATCTGTTAAATCTGTATATAACTGAAATCATACCCTGGATGGATAACTGTCTATCATGAATTAGCCCCGCATGAATCAAGTTGTGTGACCCATGGACTAGACTTAATATTGGTTGGCTTGCCAAGTTAAGTCAAACATGACATAACTATGCACGGTTGCCCACCTAACCTAGTTTGCCCATCCTACTCCCTGCAACACTTCTCGAGTTGGTACACAGTGGGTATTCTACTCGTTGCAACACTTCAGGGCTAATTGGCCTCCGACCCAACACTTTCTGAATAGTGTGGTTGCACTGTCGGCTAAACATCCAACTTGGTTCGCCCATCCTACTCCCCACGACACTTCTCGGATCGGCACCCAGGGGTTACATTATCTGATCTGACTAGCTAGCTACGGTATCATGCTCATAACATACGTAAAATATCCGTATTCTGTTACTATATAATATATTTCACATAATATTTCTGTAAATAAATATCATTTTATGATCACTGAGTAAAATCTAACATATACGTATTTCTGTATAGAAACTTGTCATTTCATAATTTATGAATGTATCGTCATTTAAAATTGGTCACAACATCTGCGCTGGCTGAATTATCACGACATCTGCACTGATTGTATTATCATAATATACTGAAAATATCTTAATTTCTATACTGATTATCATCTTTCTAAAACTATTATCAAATCACGCTTGTTCTGTGAAAACGTAAAATATTCTGACATGATTTAAGTCTGCAATAAAATTATCTATACTCACGCCACACAAGTGAGTACTACTATATTAAATTATTTGGCCTGGAAAAACATATTTTATTGACAAAATAATATTAAATCTGAAATCAAGGTTTCCTTAGTTCAACATTAGTATTCCCAAAAACTATACTAATCACATATATAAATTTTTGAATTAAATACTATATATTCAATAATAAATTTTCTAAAAATATCTGACTTAGTCTATCCCCTTGATTTTTGAGAAGCCTGTTAAAATCCTAAACCATGCTTATTGCGTCTAGAACTCCAAACCCTGAAATCGCATTAACCCTAGTTCAATGAACTCAAACCCCACTATATTACCATCTAACACATTTCCTTGGTTCACATATCCCAAATAACCACATAAATCCTAAAATAACTTACTTACCTTGATTTTAGGATGGTGCCCAAGAACCCCAAATCAGCAATCCGCTTCGGCTAAGTTGTAGAGAATCTCCTCGGGATCATTGTGGTAACTTCCGATTGTCCAAACAGGGAAAAATGGAGCCGGATTTGAAGAGAGAAGGAGGAAGGGCCAAACTAGAGAGAGAAAGAGAGAGAGAAATGAAATCTTGCTGAAAATCTGATTTTTAACATATATGTAAACTGCTGCCATGTGGCTTCGTCGATGAGACATGTGGACTCGTTGACGAACCACAGAAGGGCGTTCGTCGACAAAGGCAATGGGTTTGTCGATGAATGCTTAATAGCCTGAAATCCTCTGCTTTCGGTATCTCCTCGTTGATGAGATACGTGTACTTCGTCGACGAGACTTAGAAGGGCATTCGTTGACAAAGAACCTGGGTTTGTTGACGAATTCCTGCTGATGGCCCTTTTGTAATCCTTTTTCCTTATTTTCTTTCTCTTTATTTTCTTTTCTTTTATTACTTTCATAAATTAAATTTTCTATGTCTTTACATCCTCCCCTCCTCATAAAAATTTTGTCCTCGAAATTTTCTATTTTTCTCATGTATCAATTTTTAAGGTAAAACACTAAAATTTTATTAATTACCCTCACTTATGACGTAGGAATACCATGGTTACATTTATGGTTCTGGGAGATTACAATAACTAAACAAAACTCTCCCAAAACTATGAAAACTAAAAAAAACTATAACATACAATTGATTAACCTGCACCAAAAATTTATTTACTTACATGATTTCTTACCTGAACATTTCCTTCCTTTTACTAATGCTGAATCCCACTAAAATAGATGTGGGTACCGCTAACGCATTTCCTCTAACTTTTCCACGAAACTTCCTCAATTGCATGATTTCTCCAGAGCACTTTCACTAGTGGAATTTTCTTAGTGCGTAATTCTTGATCTTTATAATCAAAGACCTGAACTGGTATCTCTTCATACGTTAAGGTCTCACCAATCTCCAATGTTTCATAAAGTATTATATGAGATGGATCAGGGATGTATTTCTTCAACATAGACATATGAAATACATCATGAATTCTGCATAGTGCTGGGGGTAACGCTAACTTGTAGGCAACTGGGCCAATTCTTTCCAATATCTCAAACGACCTAATGTACCTAGGACTAAGCTTACCTTTCTTCCTGAATCTCATTACTCCCTTCATTGGCACAACCTTTAAGAATACATTATCACCCATTTCGAATTCCAGCGCATGTTGATGGATATCTGCATAGCTTTTATGTTGGCTCTGAGCTGTCTTAAATCTCTCCTAGATAAGCTTGATCTTCTCAAAAGCCTGTTGCATCTCTGACCCCAATATATGTTTCCCTCCAATTTCATCCCAATATAATGGATATCGACATCTCTGTCCATGCAGTGCCTCGTATGAAGCCATCCCGATATTAGTCCGGTAGCTGTCGTTGTAAGCAAATCCCATTAATAGCAGGTACTAGACCCAGCTACCTCCAAAATCTAATACACAGGCACATAACATATCTTCCAATATTTGAATAATCCTCTCAGTCTATCCATCGGTCTGGGGATCAAAGATCGTACTAAAAACCAACTGGGATCCCAAAGCTCTTTGTAACTAGGCAATTTGACTTGCCTGGTTCGGCCGCCTGAAGTCCTTACAATTTTGAACCTAGGTCCTGATTCTTACTAGAATTTACCCTTGATCATATGAGTATAGCTTTTAAGATATATGGAATTTTTCATGTGGTGTGTAGGAACTTATGGTCAGTCTACAACTTAGGCTTCTCAATTAGGCCCAAAAATTCGGCGTCGGTCGACCGAAGGTCGACTGAAGGGTGATCCCTAAGGTCATTCTATTGTCTTGAGCATATAATCTTATCATGCATGTGATGCAGTTATTACAGACCATATTATATTACAAACCAAGTTAAAAATGAATGCAAATGCAATATCAAATAGGTCTTCATTCTTTCGCTTCTTCAGATGCCATAAATATAAAGGATGATCTTTGCAGTCCGTATGACCTCCTTGAGTTCCTACCATCAGTGCATGATAAGGATGAACCTGTTCAAGAAGCTCAGTGCATAGGTGAGAAATATTGGTGTTGTCATAATCAAAACGGGATCAGACTCATAGAGTCAACATAGGAAGGGCCGAACTAGAGAGAGAAATGAAATCTCACTGAAAATCTGATTTTTAACACATACACACACACACACACACACACACACACACACATATATATATATATATATATATATATATATATATATATATATATAGACTGTAGTCATGTGGATTCATCGACGAGACACGTGGACTCTTCGACAAACCACAGAAGGGCATTTGTCTATGAAGGTAATGGGTTTGTCGACGAACCCTTAATAGCTTTAAATTCTCTGGTCTCAGTATCTCCTTGTTGACGAGACACGTGTACTTTGTTGATGAGACTTAGAAGGACAGTCGTCGATGAAGACCTTGGGTTCGTCGACGAATTCCTGCTGATGCCCCTTTTATAATCCTTTTTCATTCTTTTCTTTATCTTTCTTTTCTTTTCCTTTATTACTTTCATAAGTTAAATTTTTTGGGTCTCTACAGTTTGGGGTAAACCTTCGACGGTTTACGTCGGGGTTCTACACCCAACGACTATAAACAGCTAATTTTCAAAGTAAACAAATATTATATTAACCCAACAGCCATAAAACGGCTAGTTGTTCGTTTTTCCTATAAATACAAGTCCAAATGCTTGTTTAAGAATTAAAAAACTTAAAAGCACTTGGTAGAACTTATTCATTAGAAGATTATATTCAAAAAGTTCTCCAAACTTTACTTGAGTCATTATTAACCATTGAAGAATCACAAAACCTAGAGAAACCTAAGAAAGAAATGGGTTTTGCCTTTTGATTCATTTAGTACTACTCACCAAGGCATAGTAGAAGAAGATGAAGATAGTGAGGATGATATAGCATTTTTTTATAAGAAAACTTAAGAAATTCTTAAGTAAGAGAAGGCAACAAATAGGAACAGAAGAATCAAGCAATAATAACATTGAATGTTATAACTGCAATAACACCGAATACGACATGGTAAATTGCCCTCTAAATCAAAATGAAGGGAATTTTCTAAATGGAGATCATAATGCCATGAATGGTGCTACTTGGGATGAAATCGGTAGATTATCCATCGATGGTGAAATAGAGAAAGAAGTACACTCTTGCCTCAAGGCAGACGAACAAGAGGAAGAAAGTTCAGATAAGGATGATTATGCTCCCTCTTATGATGAATTAAGGATCACAAGCACTAAAATATATAATCAATTAGTTGTAATCAAAAGAAGGAACAAAAATCTGGAGGAACAATTAATTGTCAAAATGCAAACTAAAGGAATCTTGTCTTTGTTCCCCCCTAAAGAAGAAAATATCTTGCTGAAAATGAAAATTGAGGAGCTTACCTTAAATACTCAAAAAGACCATGAAATTTTTCAAGAAGTAGGAAATTTTTTTTTAAAAAAATTCAATTGAAAATATTTTAAAAGGAAATATTCTCTTGGAAAAGAATCATGAAGATCATAGTAAAACTATTGACAAATTCACAAGAGGAAAGGAAAACTCCAATAAATTCTTATGAGTAAAAAGAAATTCATTATTGACTAAGAACCTAGTCACCCACACTCAACCATGAGCATCAAGGTGTTTATCCAATTAGGTTTCAAGCATTCATAAATTTATTGTTGATTGAGAAAAGAAGAAAGCTTCTTCTTATACTCTTATTCTTGCATTATTGAAAAATCCTTTGTAAGAGTCTTCATCCATACTCCCTTCATTACTCTCAACCCTTGATAAGTCATATAGAGTATTTGCCTTATTTAAAATTATCAATTAAATACTCATAAGTACTTAATCAAAAATTTGTTAGTCAATTAGAATTATTTACTCCTTGAGATATTCTTCTAATTATTGAAAAAAAATTCATGAGTATGGGATAAACTATGAAAGACAATCTAGACTTAAGATGGTTTGGTTCAGCATCGGTTTCAATCCCAGAGGTTTGAATTTAGGTTTTGTCCCAAATCGTCGATAATTTCTATCGGGGGACAACTTAAAAGTTGCAGAAACCCTTTTAGTTTATGAACCCTAAACCTAAGAAATCGATTTTTCTCTCCTCCACCATCCAAAAGCTCTCCCAAAACCTCATTCTCACCTAGAATCTTGCTTATCATTGGCAAGCACACTTCAATTAGTTAATCATATTTGTGCTCAACTTCTCTCTTGCTCCTTAATCTTAGTGTGATACATTACTTTAAGAGAGTTGTGTGAGGATTTGATTGTATCAAATATCAGCTCATTCAAGGAGCATTTGTATTTGTAATCATTTTCTTTCATTTGGTGTAAAAGGGTTCTTGGTGAACCATAATTTCAAGGGTTCTTAGTGAACCTTGCTGATAGGCTCTTGGTGAGTGAAAGGGATTTGTTCTTGTGGTGTAAAGGCTTCTCCACTGGTGAAGGAGTTTTGTTAGAGGATTGTAGAAACCTTGGGTGTGACTTAAGGCGTGGACATAGGCAAGGGCTGAACCACGTTAACATTGGTGTTAAGATTTTCTTCCCTTCTCTTTAATTTATGTCTTTTGCATAATTTAAATGATTATATAAGAATAAATAAAATAATGTTGGCCTAGCTAGGTTTACAACTCTTGATTTTGATGATAACAAAGTAAGGTTATCTAATGTGTTTCCAAGTGATACTATTTCAGGCAAAGATGATTTCAATAATAAAAAGGAAAATTCCAAAAGCTCGGCTCAAACTTCAAATGCTGTTAGAAAAGGTGTATTCCCAAGAGGGGGGGGGGGGTGAATTGGAATTTTAAACTTTCTTCCTAGGTTCAACTAATCCTACAATCAGTATTACACAAACCTAGGGTCTTTTTATGCAATTCCAAATGCGTATATAAAAACGATGTGGAAATTAAATCAAATGCATCATTCACACCATAACATACGTGTGCAGTGAATATAAAGTACAGTAATATAATCAAGGCACACGATATGTTATCGGGGTTCGGCAAACTGTGCCTACGTCCTCGCCTCTAGTTCGCATGCCCGAGGATTCCACTAATAACTCACTTAAGGGTGGAGCGGCACCGTTTACAACAAGGTAAAATTAACATAAGGCTGACCTCAACCTACACGCCTTAACAGGACGACGCACCTTGCTTTCCTAACCGGGTCTAAGCCAATCCGGGACTATTCAGGGCTAGTCTCCCTCTTCAAGCCACGCTAATGATGTAGACACAAATGGAAGGTAAGCATGAGTGAATGAGGCTAAAAAATGAGTAGTATAGGCTTTTGGATTTTCAGAGAATTCTCCCCAAGTCAAGGTAGCTAAATTATACTAATTTTATCAAATGATCTCATATATATAGGCATAGGAGAAATTATGACCGTTGGGGACCTATTGGGTATTATTAAGAAGGTTTAATGATGTTTCAAATATTTTAACCCTGTTTAAAAAATATTTAATTGTGGTAAAAATCAGGGCAACCTGAGAGGTCCGGTCGACCAGAATAGGTTCGGTCGACCAAGTCTCATATGGTTCAGTCGACCAGGGGAATTTCGAACTAAGGGCTCGGTCGACTAGGAGAGGGCGATTTTTCAATTTTCCAAGGTTCGGTCGACCAGACCATTTTGAACTGGCTAGTTTGGTCGACTAGACCGCTGGGATTTCTTCCAAAGACCCTTGGTCGACCAGGCAGTTAGAGTTCATTTTTTTCTCGGTTGACCAGATGGTCAAACTTTTGACCCTAGGGGGTTTCGGTCGACCAGGGATCTTTGAACTACCTGGTTCGGTCGACCAGGTGGTCAAACTTTTGACCCCAGGGCGTTTCGGTCGACCAGGGCTCTTTGAACTACTTGGTTCGGTCAACCAAGGCCTTGGTCAACTGTTGACCCAGACCTGGTTCAGTCAACCAGGGCAGAATAAACTGCTTGGTTCGGTCGACCGAAAGTGCACCAAGTGCGCATTTCGGTCCCGTTTTGAGACATACAAATCCTATTCAAGTGTTTAACAAATATATGTGTTAATGTATGTGTCCTAGGGTCACTTGTGGTCCAATTTGAAGACACCGAAAAAGTTCGGTGTCGGTCAACCACCCTAAAGTCATTCTAAGGTCTTTTCTTATTCACGGTTTGTTTGAGCTTACGTATTATTATACATGTGATGTGTGTGAGCTTATTACAAACCAGAGCCCTACTTACTATTACAGACCATTAAATGAAATATATTACAACATTCAATAGAAATTGGTCTTCAGACTTTACTTGCTTTGTGCACATCTTGATCTTAACATTCTTAGTTCTTGCACAAAAAATCAAACACCCATTAGATACAATGAGTATTTGTCATGATCAAAATCGGGCGTGACCAATAAGGTCAACAAATGCCATATCTTAAAAGCTCACAAGGATCGAGGAACAAGGAAAGCCTCACATAAATACAAGTGATCCATAATGAAAGTTCAGAGAAGTCTGAAAGATCCAAGATAAGTGACAAAAAGAACTCAAAGCAAAGAAGTGTCTCAAAGCAAAGAAAGTGTCAAATTTGTTTTTAGAACAAAGCTTTGTAAGTACTTCAAGTTGATTCAAGTATGCATTTTGAAGCTCTCATTAGGCAAAGAGACATAGAGACCTTAGTTTTTAAGACCTGGAACTTATTTTTCAAAGAAAACCAAATTGAGATTCTAAGTCCAAATAAACAAAAGAGAGAGAAATCAAAATTGTCTTAAAATGAGAAACAACCTCTTGACAGACGACTGTTTGTCAATGGACAAACGACTGACATATTAAAGGAATTAAATTAAGAAGACAGAAGCCTGACAGACGACTGTCAAGCTCTTGACAGACGATTGCCAGTGACAAATGAGACGTCTACGTGTGTTTTGCCAGCCAACTGCCACCATTCTGAATGTTTTTTTCTTTTTTTAAACTGAGTTACTCAATGACAAACGACTGTGACCCTGAGGACAGTTGACTACCACCTTTCTGTTTGTGAAAATTATATTTAAAATACATGGATATACAACTGCCAGAGATCCCACAGTCGTCTGGCTCGCGGCAAAATTCAAATTACTCAACAACCATATTTTTAAAATTTCAATTACTTGAAGTCCAAATTATTTTAAAACTTGGACCCTACTCCAAGTAAATTTGGGGAACAAGTACGAAACTTTTCTACATCTATAAATACCCTCAAGTTACATTAATTTAGACACCAAGATTTCAAATCAGCAATCAAATTCTCTCTCAAGCACACTGAAATTCTGAAAGCTCTTTATTGCTCTCAATATTCATGAAATTCTCTAAAGTTATGCTGATTGTCTCACTGATATTGCACTTCAATTGTTAATTCTTTCATCTATTGAAAGATTCCTACAGTGATAAAACTCTAGAGCTTCAATTTGAATTTCATATTATGAATTTTATTGAAGTACATAGTTTTTAATTTGTACTAATCAGCTCTTTGAGGAGCAATTCTTGTACACCTTGTTTTTAAATCTTTGCAGAAGATTGATAGACGGTTTGAGTGTTGAATCGTTGGACCAAACAAGGGGATATTGTTTGGAAAAGGTAGGCTCTAGCCTTAACCAAGGAGTGTTGTAATTAGTATTGTTCCGCCTGGTAAAGGAACGGTGATAGTGAATCCTTTGGTTTTTTTGCCAAGGGTGAGGACATAGGTTGTGTTGAAGCCAAACCTCATAAAACCTTGTGTTCTTCTTTCTTCCATACTCTTTACTTTTCAGAAAAATTTATAAATTGCGTGGATGTTTTATCAAACTTTAAATTCTAAGTGTTTGGTTGTTAAATAGACCAGAAGGTAATTTGTTTTGGTTTGATCAGCATTGATTGCGGAAACCAAAAGGGACTACGTTGGTTGATCATCCTTAACTTATTAAACTGAAAGTTTATTTAAAAGCTGAACATTGGGAAGAAGGTTGTTTGTGGATTTTAACAACGAGGCTTATACAAATTCAGAAAGCTTTACTCATTACTACATGGTTATTATTAAGTGATTGATTATTTTGTTTTGGTTGTGATTACTCTGATTCAATTTTGTGATTGTGGTTAAGCTTTGATTATTGTTATAACATAAAAGTATTAAAAAGGGGAGTAAATTTTTAAAAATCCCAATTCACCCCCTATTGGGAAAGCTATTCCAATTTCAATTGGTATCAGAGCCTAGTTATAGTAATTCCAAACAAGAAATTATGAAAAGATCAAATGGCAAATATAGGAGTAGCACCCTTCGGTGAGGGCCAATCCTCAACCCGTCCACCAATCTTTTGTGGACACAACTATACCTTTTGGAAAAAGAGAATGCAAATATATCTCTAACACATGGATTGGAAAGCTTGGGAAGTAGTTATGGATGGCGACCTAATCTTTACTAAGATAGTATATGGAAAAAAAATTCCCAAAGAGAAAAAAGATATGACCGATATAGAATATAAAATGCTCCAAATAAATTCAAGTGCTATAAATGCCCTATACTGTGCTTTAGATGCTAATGAGTTCAATAAAGTCATGGCCTGCAAGATGGCTAAAGAAATATGGGACAAACTAGAAGTAACATATGAAGGAACAATAAATGTTAGGGATAAACAGAATAGATATATTAACGAGTGAGTATGAAACATTCAAAATGAATTCAGATGAAACAATCTTTAGTATGTATACAAGATTTACTCACATAATCAATTCCTTAAGTGCCTTAGGAAAAACTTATACTACTTACAAAATGATTAGAAAAATTCTAAGAGGCCTTCCCTCCATATGGGAACCAAAGACTACTGCTATCATGGAAGGTAGAAACCTTAAGACCACCTCTCTAGATGAACTTATAGGTTCACTACTTACCTATAAAATGGCTTTAAAGGAAAGAAATCTTGAACCCAAGCATAAAAGGTCCATTGCATTAAAAGCTTATAGTAATAGCTCAAGTGAAGAAGAAAGTGAATCAAGCAACTTAGATCAGGATGAATTAGCATTCATCACTAAGAGACTAGACAAGTTCTATAAAAAGAACAAAATGTTTTCTAGAAAGTTTAATAAAAAGAAAATTGACAATGGAGAGACAAGTTGAAAAGAAAATAAAAGTAAAAATGAATCTCCTATATGCTATCATTGCAAGAAACCAGGGCACATCAAGTCGGACTGCCCATTACTCAAGAAAGACAAGAAGAAAAAGAAGGAAGCTATGAAGGCCATTCGGGATGATTCAAGCTCCAACGAGATGGAAAACGGGTCAAGTGGACAAAAGATGGCAAATATATGCTTCATAGCGAATGACGAAGAAGTAAATACCTACTACTCCTCAGCAGAATCTTACAGTGAGTCTTGTGATGAGTCTTGTGATAGCATGCCCTCCTATAAGGAATTACAAGCTGAGTTGTTTTCTTTACATAAAAGATTCATAACAATTTCCAAAAGAAACATAACTTTGAAAGATCAAAATAAAGAATTAATGAAGCAACTTGAGACATCTAAAACAAGTGAAAAGGAGAAAGATTCTTGTATTAAAAAATTAGAAGATGAAATAAAAGAAATTACTCAAGAGATAGGGAAAATTAAAGAAGATGATCTAAATAAAAAAGAGTTAGAGATAATCGAACTTAAAAAATCAGTAGAGGATAAAGAGAAAATTATATATAACTTTACCAAAGGAAAAGAAAATTTTGAAAAAATGATTAGGCAACAAAGACTACATGGAAGTAAATAAGGGAGAGGTTATAATGCAAAAACAAATAAAAGAAGTAAAAAATTATACATGAGATATTTTGTCAAAGAAGCCAAGCACTATGCTAGTACTTCTTCAAACAATAACATAAACACACCACTTGCTACATGTGCAAGACTAAAGGTTATGTAATGTTCAATTGCCCACTAAAAAAAAAATATGTTAAAGTACAAGGAGAATGGAAAGTAAATAATGGAACTAAAAACAATTCAAAGAAAGTCAAGAGAATTTGGGTTCCAAAAACTAACACAATGAATCCTTCATTGTAGGTATACTTTAGGACAACACCATCAACGGATAAATGGTACTTGGACAGCGGGTGTTCAAGGCACATGACCGGTGATAGGACCAAGTTCATCACATTAAAACAAAAAGATGGGGGATACGTCACCTTCGACGACAATGGCAAAGGTAAAATTATTGGCATTGGAAAAATAGGTAAAGAATCTTCTCTTACTATTGATAATGTGCTATTGGTAGAAGGATTAAAATACAATCTTTTAATTATTAGCCAATTAAGTGACAAAGGGTTCGAAATAATTTTTAAGAAAGAAAAATATGTTATTCAAAATCCCAAGAACAATAAAACCTTGTTTATAGCTCATAGGATAAATAATGTATATTGTATAAACCTTGAGAAATTAGTAAATCAAAATGTAACTTGTTTAGTTGCAATGAATGAAATGAGTTGGCTTTAGCATAGGAAATTAGGACATGCTAGTATGGATCTTTTATCCAAATAATCTAAGAAAAATCTTGTAAAATGATTACCAAATACTAAATTCATAAAAGACAATATGTCTGATGCATGCGAAAAAGGAAAGCAAGTCAAAACAAGTTTTAAAAAGAAAAAATACATATCTACTAAAAGACCCCTAGAACTCTTGCACCTAGACTTATTTGGTCTAACTAGAACCTTAAGCTTAGGAGGGAAACAATATGCTTTTGTAATTGTAGATGACTATTCAAGATTCAATTGGGTATTATTCTTAGCAAACAAAGACGAAGCTTGTGACATGCTAATCACTTTAAGCAAGAAATTAAAAAATGAAAAAGGATATAATATAACTAATTTTAGAAGTGATCAAGGTAGGGAATTTAAAAACAAAGATGTTGATAAATTTTGTAATGAACATGGAATAAACCATAATTTTTCAGCACCTAGGACTCCACAACAAAATGGAGTTGTAGAAAGAAAAAATAGAACCCTCCAAGAAATGGCTAGAACCATGATAAACAAAAATAATCTACCTAAATACTTTTGGGCAGAAGTTGTAAGTATAGCTTGTTATATTATAAATGGGGTATCCATAAGATCAAGTATAGACTAAATACCGTATGAACTATGGAAAGGTATAAAACCCAACATTTCCTACTTTCATGTATTTGGGTGCAAATGCTTTATTCTTAATACTAAAGATGATTTAGGAAAGTTCGATGCAAAATCTGATGAAGGTATCTTCTTAGATTATTCTACAAATAGTAAAGCTTATAGGGTTTATAATAAAAGGACTCTTACTATTATTGAATCAATACACATAACGTTTGATGAATCAAATAATTATGACAATAAAGTTAAGAATGATGACAAAGAAGACATCTCACAAAAAGAAGATCTTGAAATAAAAGAAGAAAATAATAATGAAGCTTCAAATGAAAACACCATAGAAAATCTAAAACTACCTAAAGAATGGAGATATGCTAAAAGTCACCCAAAAGATCAAATTCTTGGTGAATCGTCAAAAGGAATAACCTCTAGAGCCTCATTAAAAAATATTTGTAACCACTATGCCTTTTGTCTCAAGATGAACCCAAGAATATAGAAGACGCATTAAAAGATGATTCTTGGATCATAGCTATGCAGGAGTAACTAAATCAAATTGAAAGGAGTCAAGTATGGGAACTTATACCTAATCCCAAAGATAAATCAATCATAGGAACCAAATGGGTGTTTAGAAATAAAAAGGATGAAAATGGGGTAGTTGTAAGAAATAAAGTTAGGCTATTAGCACAGGCTATAATCAAGAAGAAGGTATCGATTATGAAGAAACCTTTGCTCTCGTAGCAAGAATGAAAGTTATAAGGATGCTTCTTGCCTATGCAGCCAATAAAAATTTTAAATTATACCAAATTGATGTAAAAAGTGCTTTCCTAAATGGTTATATAAATGAAGAAGTTTACGTTAAACAACCTCCAGGATTTGAAGACTCTAACAAGCCAAATCATGTATTCAAGTTAACTAAAGCCTTATATGGATTGAAACAAGCTCCTAGAGCTTGGTATGAAAGACTAAGCAAGTTCCTACTCCAAAACAAATTTTCAATAGGAGAGATAGATAGCACTCTATTTATTAAAACCAAAAATGATGATATGCTTATAGCACAAATTTATGTTGACGATGTCATATTTGGAGCAACTCATGAAGATTTATGTAACGAATTTGCTATAACTATGCAAAGAGAGTTTGAAATGAGCATGATGGGAGAATTAAATTACTTCCTAGGGTTACAAATTAAACAAGTTAAAAATGAAACATTCATAAATCAAACTAAAAATATCAAAGACATGTTAAAAAAATTTGATATGGAAGAAAACAAACCCATAGGAACTCCCATGAGCACTTCAACAAGTCTTGACAAAGATGAAAAAGGGAAACAAGTAGACACCAAACATTACTGAGGAATGATAGGAAGCCTACTATATTTAATAGCAAGTAGACCGGATATTATGTTTAGTGTATGTATGTGTGCTAGGTTTCAATCGGCTCCTAAGGAATCACATCAAATCGTAGTTAAACGAATCCTTTGATATTTACTAGGCACACTTGATCTAGGTTTATGGTATCCAAAAGAGAACTAATTTCTATGATAAGTTATTCAGATGCGGATTATGTAGGATGCAAAATAGATAGAAAGAGCACTAGTGGGACTTGTCACTTTCTAGGTCACTCACTAGTTTCTTGGTTTTCAAAGAAACAAAAATTTGTAGCATTATTTATAGCTAAAGCAGAATACATAGCAGTTAGGAGCTGTTGTGCTCAAACTTTATACATGAAACAACAATTAAGGGACTTCAAAATTCAATTTCAAACAATCCCTATAAAGTGTGATAATACAAGCGCTATAAATATTTCAAAGAATCCAGTATCACACTCAAGAATCAAACATATTGATATACGTCATCATTTCTTAAGAGATAATGTAGATAAAAAAGAAATAGTTCTTGAATTTGTTAACCCTCACAATCAATTAGCTGATATATTCACAAAACCACTAGCTGAAGATCAATTTGTGTTTATCCGATGAGAATTAGGAATGTTACATATAGGAGAGTTTAACTAAGAGAGAAAATAAATTTTCTTCAGGGCAAATGACTGCCAGATATCAGTCAGGTGCCTGACGAGCTACTGTCTATCTGGAAAGACAGTTGACAGCCGACGGTCAACTTGATGACAGACGACTATCTCGCAGCGATTCACGATCATTTAACATAAAAAACACTTTTTTTAAAGCCCCAAACATCTGTCCACTCGTCTACCCTTCACGAAACTAGCATTTCTTCATCTCTCCTCTAAGTTTCTCCTCTCCAAACCTCTTCCCAACATCACTCCATCAAAACCCTAAATCCTTCACATCTAGGGTTTCTCGAATTATCGCTTCATCATGCCAAGAACCAAATCAGTTGGGAAAAAGGACACAGCCTCCTCTTCAAGGTTTGTTAGCAATAACGAAATTGAAAAATGGTTAGTTTCATCTCACATAAAAGTTTTGTACCAAAATCACATCTCTACAATCAATCCAATGTTTTGTAAGGTGTTAGATGTCTCTTTCTTTGAAGAAAATTTCCCTGAGATTCTTGAGTTGTTCAAAAATATAGGATGGGATAAGTTTGTTCTTCACCAAGTTAAGGGATATTACCCTGATCAGATTAAACTTTTCTACTCAAACTTGGTAAAGAAAGATGTTGGATTTGATACCGAAATATTTGGCCAAAGGATCACACTTACTCTACATTCACTAAGGAAAATACTTCGTATTAAGCATGCTGATTTTGAGTGCAATCCAATCGAAAAACAATGGACAATGGAGCAGGGTTTTTCCCCACAAGAATTTCTTCCTCTTGTGATGAACGATCAATCTATTTTGGAAACGCTCCACAATACAAACATCTCAATTTGCAAGAACAAATTCTTCACAAGATCATTGCCAATAATATAATTCTTAGATCAGGAACCTTTGATCATATCTCCTTCTTTGATTGCTTCATCATGTGGCGCATACTAAAAGGAAATAAATTGGATTTAGCTAGCCTTGTACTCAAATGGATGGTCAAAAAGCTCAAATCTCCTAGAATTGGGCTTCCATATGGGGGCATTCTTTCCTTAGTTTTTGCTCACTTTCAAGTCCTCACTCCATCTTCCAAAATAGTGAAGCGAACCCATTACAACATATTCTCCTCCACTAATTTAAAGAGGATGGGTTACAAGAAGTATACCGAGGGATGGATGTTTAGGGGTAATAGACTTGCACGACCAGCACCAGAAGAACGTAATCCAGCTCCTGAAGAAGCTGATATGCCTACATGGTTTCTTCCTTTTTATTAGCATTATTTCAGCTTCAGTTATGATATGAGGGATGGTTTTTCTTCTCTTCAAGATAAGATCACAAATATTGATGATAAATACACTTTACTAGATAAACGTCTTGACAAAATCAAGCAACATGTCACAAAAAATGACATTGATTCAGATAAAGAAAGTGATGAAAATGATGATGTAGACTTTGAGGCACAATCAGATGAAGACTTTGCAGGATCACAGCAATTTAAAGGAAAAGGAATTGCTGCAGATAATGACACAACTTCTAATACTTGACTAAAGACTTTTGATGATTTTTGAACTTTTTGTTGTTTTTGTATGCTACACATGCTTAATTTATGGATGTATTATGCCTTTTTGTTGATGTCAAAAGGGGGAGTATATGTGTGCGCAAAAGTCCATGAGTCTATGTATGAGTCTATGTTTCTAGTTGATGAACTATGAGTTCTATAAACTATGAGTTCTATGTATTATAAGTTCTATGTATTTGTTTCAATGTTATATATGAAATTATGTCTTAAGGACTATGCTTATTAATAGGGGGAGTTTTATTATTTTTGTACCTTTGCTCTTTCTTTGTCATTATAAAAAATGGAGAGATTGTTGGCCTAACTAGGTTTACAACTCTTGATTTTGATGATAACAAAGTAAGGTTATCTAATGTGTTTCCAAGTGATACTATTTAATGCAAATATGATTTCAGTAATAAAAAGGAAAATTCTGAAAGCTCGGACAAACTTCAAATGCCATATCTTAAAAGCTCACAAGGATCAAGGAACAAGGAAAGCCTTACATAAATACAGGTGATCCATAATGAAAGTTCAAAGAAGTCTGAAAGATCCAAGATCAATGACAAAAAGAACTCAAAGCAAAGAAGTGTCTCAAAGCAAAAAAAGTGTCAAATTTTAGAACAAAGCTTTGTAAGTACCTCAAGTTAATTCAAATATGAATGTTCATTTTGAAGCTCTCATTAGGCAAAGAGACTTAGAGACCTTAATTTTTAAGACTTGGAACTTATTTTTCAAACAAAACCAAATTGAGATTCTAAGTCCAAATAAACAAAAGAGAGAGAAATCAAAATTGTCTTAAAATGAGAAACAACCTCTTAACAGACGACTGTTTGTCTATGGACAGACAACTGACATATTAAAGGACTTAAATTAAGACAACAAAAGCTTGACAGACGACTGCCAGTGAGAAATGAGACGTCTGCGTGTGTTTTGCTAGCTGACTACCACCATTCTGAATGTTTTTTAAAACTGAGTTATTCAATGACAAACGACTACCACCCTGAGGACAGCCGACTACCACATTTTTGTTTGTGAAAATTATATTTGAAATACATGGACAGATGATTGGCCGAGATCCTATAGTCGTCTGGCTCGAAGCAAAATTCAAATTACTCAACGGGCATATTTTTAAAATTTCAATTACTTAAAGCCCAAATTATTTTAAAACTTGGACCCTACTCTAAGTAAACTTGGGGAACAAGTAAGAAACTTTTCTACATCTATAAATACGTTCAAGTTACATTAATTTAGACACCAAGATTTCAAATCAGCAATCAAATTCTCTTTCAAGCACTCTAAAATTCTGAAAGCTCTTTATTGCTCTCAACATCCACAAAATTCTCTAAAGTTTTACTGATTGTCTCACTAATATTGCACTTCAATTGTTAATTCTTTCATCTATTGAAAGATTCCTACAGTGATAAAACTCTAGAGCTTCAATCTGAATTTCGTTATGTGAATTTTATTGAAGTACATAGTTTTTAATTTGTACTAATCAGCTCTTTGAGGAGCAATTCTCTTACACATTGTTTTTAAATCTTTTGTAGTAGATTGATAGACAGTTCGAGTGTTGAATTGTTGGACCAAATAAGGGGATATTGTTTGGAGAAGGTGGGCTCTTGCCTCAACCAAGGAGTGTTGTAATCGGTATTGTTCTGCTTGGTAAAAGAACGGTGATAGTGAATCCTTTGGTGTTTTTGCCAAGGGCGAGGACATAGGCTGTGTTGAAGCCGAACTTAGTAAAACCTTGTGTTCTTATTTTTTCCCTACTCTTTACTTTTCAGAAAAATTTATAATTTGCATGGATGTTTTATCAAAATATGAATTCTAAGTGTTTGGTTGTTAAATAGACCGGGAGGTAATTTGTTTTGGTTTGATCAGCATTGATTGCGGAAACCAAAAGGGACTACGTTGGTTGATCATCCTTAACTTACTAAACTGAAGGTTTATTTAAAAGCTAAACATTGGGAAGAAGGTTGTTTGTGGAATTTAACAACAGGGCTTATACAAATTTAGCAAGCTTTACACATTATTACAGGGTTATTATTAAGTGATTGATTATTTTGTTTTGGTTGTGATTACTCTGATTCATTTTTGTGATTGTGGTTGAGCATTGATTGTTGTTATAACATAAAAGTATTAAAAAAGGGAACAAATTTTTAAAAATCCCAATTCACCCCCCTCTTGGAAAGCTATTCCAATTTCAAATATGGTATCAGATATTTGTATCTATAGAAGCTCATACTCGGTTCAAGAATGACATCTAAAAAATAAACATTGTAAGTGACAGGATTGTAACCTTAAAATTTCTTCATGAAAATTTTCCCATGTTTATTGAGAAATTTAGGAATATAGGTTGGGATTTTATGATGTCAAGGGCTGGGCCCATTTATCCCGAATTTGTGAGGGATATTTATGTGAACTTTGTACCGTCCATGGTTAGGGGAACAATCATAAATTTGGATAATGCTACTCTAGTTGGAGTCTTATCGTGTAGAAGATACAACATCAGAAATCTTCCAAACAAGGTATGGACAATTTATAAGGAATGGTTCAATCCCTATGAGGTCCTTAAATTGGTGACAAAAAACCCAAACATCCCCGAGGTAACCAAACCAAAGGCCAAAGACCTTACCGTTCATTTTTTTGTGCTCCACCACATGATCAATTATAATTTCTTGCCAAGGCATGGTGGGAGGGACATTGTATCCCACAGAGACATTTTTGCCATGTACTATTTATGGCACAACCGCGACATCGACCTACCCTCCATCATATTCCAACAAAAGGAGGATAATCTAACATGGAAAAATGGGTGTTTGCCATTTGCTTGCCTGCTTATGAAGATTTTCTTACATTACCATGTGGTATTTGCGGGTAAGCCAGAAGAAAAGCTTATGAATAAAGATTTCTATTTAGAGGCAACCCTCAAAATGATGCACTCCGTTCAGGATGAGCTCTCACTCATCTAGCTGAACTGGATCCACCAGGAAGGGCTCCAATAGACAAGGTGGAATAGGCCATGGTAGAGGAGGCCACAGGAGCAGAATAGTTTGGCATCCACGATGAAGATATGGGTGCACCTGAGGCTACTAAACCACATGATGACTCCATTAGGCATCATCTTGATGGGATTGAGGCTCGTATAAGTTCTATGAAGCAAGGGATGGAGGTTCACATCAGTTTTATGAAGTAGAGGATTGAGGCACGCCTCAGCTCACTAGAGCAGGGCTTTACCACTCATTTTGACAGCATTGAATCCAGTCTAGATACGATATTTGTGTAAGAACCTGAACTGGGATGATGATTTTATATATATAAAGAGAGGGACATTTTGGTAAAAGAGCAGGTTCGTCGACGAAGCCGGATTTCATTTACAAAGCCTTTGTTCTTTTTTTCGATGAAATTCAGAGCCTCGTCGACAAGAAAAAGCCGAGAGGTTTGGAAAATTAGAAATATCAGGATTTGTTGATGAAATCGTTGTCTCGTCGACGAAATTTTTGAAGACCTCGTCAACGAAGGTACCATTTCGTTGACGAAATTGGCCGAGTCAAAGGGCTATAAAAGGGAATTCTCATTACTTCACCATTAAGAAATCTCAATTATATATATCTCTCTTTCTCTCTCTTAACCTCTCCCTACTTCTTCTCTCTAGAATTCTTCGCCAATCGTTTCTAGGATCAGGAAACTGAAGTTACCACGAGGATCGTGGAAGGATTCTCTACAACTTCTACGGATCAGAATATCCTTTCGAGCGTTTTTGAGTTTCAGGCTAAAATCGAGGTAAGGCTAGGTTTTCATTTCTGATTTAGTATATGTGTAAAAGTACGGATTGTAAGTATGTATTCTACTGTGGTTTGTAGGTTTTGGAGTCTCGATTCGTAGTTTTGGGGACCGTAAAGTTCGTAGTTGGAATTCGGGTTAAGGTAAGGGGATTCTATTTATATCAGTCCATTTTTGAAATCAGGATCGGTAAGCCTGTAGGCTACGATCATATGTATGTTTTGACTACTTATTTGAGAAAATCTATAGGATAAAATGCGGGATTTTCGGGTTACAGTTTTTCGGGAAAATTGGGGATTTCGGGTATCATCTCTATTTTGTTTGGAAATCTGTTGGTTGTGTTAAAACTGTATTATTGAGGTGACCGTAATCCATATTTGCATAAACTGTATACTTGAAATTGTAATTGATATGATTTGCTGTAAACCAAATAAGTGTGGTATGTATGGATGTATGTATTTGTTCTAGGTACTTGTAAAATAGCTATGTGGCGGCTAATTACCGTACGCTGATATGTATAGGGACGTGAGTTCCAAAATGATTCTAGGTTTTGTGAAATAGGTTAGGGGCGGCTAATTACCATACGTTGTGCCATGGATCGGTTAACTACCATAGGCAAAAGTGCTCGGCTCTATATCTGAGGGTGTGAAATATCACCAGTCTAATTCTGGTTGGTCACCAAAGTGGTGTGAGCTATATGCTACATCGTATGAAGCAATGGATTCACTATGTGCCTGAGTTGTCGCGACGTAGTTTTGCATATGGCAATTTAATCGTGGTGAGACTAGGTGGCCTTGTGTAGTTGCATATGTAACAATGGATTCACTATTGGGCCAAAGTCGTCACTTCGTAGTTGCGCGTGTAGTAATGTCATTGCTGTGAGACTAGGTGACCTTGTGTAGTTGCGTATGGAGCAATGTAATCACTATTGGGCCTTGATCATCGCAGCGTAGTTGTGTATGTAGCAATGTAATCGCTGTGAGACAAGGTGACCTTGTGTAGTTGCGAACTAGTGTGACAACACTGACCGTATGTATGTATGTATATATGTATGTATGTATGTTTTGGTATCGTATAACTGGAATGGTATTCTGAAAATACTGGAACTGTATGGAATATTATGAAATTGTACGAATTGTTTTAAACTGTATCGTATGTATAGTGTTATGAAGTATGTAAAATGACACTGGTATGCTACACACTGATATAAAATGTTTTCTTCCTTACTGAGAGGTGCCTCACCCTGAATGTATGTACAATATTTTCAGGGCCTTCAAGTAGCGGTAAGTAGCATCCTAGCATCAGGAAGCATGGGGTGTCGTAGCTACTGCTAGTACCTTTTAGGTATGAGTTTTGGTATCCAGGTTGTTGTGATGGTTTTTGTAGACACCTAGGGTATATTTGTATTATGGAAATGTACATCCTAGCTTGTGTAGACTCTGGTATGATACTGGTTATGTATAAAAGACCATTTTCAGCTGCATATGTTGGATGAGTATGGATGTTTGTATGTATGTGTGTGGGCGTCCGTTCACCCTACTAGCTCGGACTCTCTTTGGTATTGTATCATGTATGTTTTAAATTGATACATAGACAGGTTAGGTTACTTAAACTCACACTTGGGACCCACCTGCAGGTTCGTGGCGTGACAGCTTGGTATTAGAGCTAACCAGGTTGTTAGGTGTTGTAGACTTGGTTAGGAGTATTTATGTGTTCATACCAACGTATAGGATGTAGGAAATGGGTAGTATTGGTTCAGGGTTGTTCTATTGCTAGACCAAAATTTGTCGGTGGTATTTCGTGTTTTTCTTGGAATGACGATTCCAGTAAAGGCAGGGCAGACCATTGACAACTTTTGTGTTGGGGTGACGGGACTGGCTTAGACCGCTGAGAGTAATAATTGACATGATTAGGTCTATGATTGTATTAACTGCGTACGATATAGGAATTCTAACCGATTCCTATTCTGTTTTCAGAATGGAGCCCAAGAATAATAACTTGGAGAGTGGCTCCGAGGAGACGACAAGTGATGAGTCTCCTTCTGTGTCTCGTAGTTTAGGGAGACAGGTGATCTGAGAAATTGGGCGGAGTGTTAGGAGACGCAAGATCTCTCCTATTGATGCGGGGTGTACCATTGAGAGGTTCACACGCATGCACCCTTCGACATTTACGGGAGAATCGGATCCAATAATGGCGGAGGATTGTGTCGAGAAGACCAAGAGGATTTTGGAAGTTCTCCCCTACACTGAGAAGCAGAAGGTTTTGTACGCCACCTTCCAGCTGACTAGGGAGGCAGGGCAATGGTAGATAGTAGTGAGCCTGTTGGAGAGGCAGAGGGCTGGTCCATCTAGTATGACGTGGGGCCATTTTAAGGAGGTATTTTTCGAGAGATACTTTTCGGCTTCCACTTGGGATGCAAAGGCCGATGAGTTTTCGGGCCTGACGCAGGGAACTATGATGGTGCAGAGGTATGCTTCTAGATTTATCGAGTTGTCTCGTTTTGCGCCTTACTTAGTTCTGAATGAGCACGAGAAGACTCAGAGGTTCGAGACGGGTCTAAGGGAAGAGGCCAGCGTCTTCTTGTCCTCAGAGTGGTCCTCAGCAGGGACAGTGGAAGAAGAAGAAATGCCACAGTTCCAGTTATCGGCAGAACACCGAGCGGCCGAGTTCTCGGGGGGATCCATCCTCTGCACCATGTGCTAAGTGCTGTAAATGGCACGAGGGTGAATGTCCGCCATTTTTGGGAGTCTTCTACAACTGTGGCAAGTCAGGCCACATGGCAAAGAGCTGTCAGGAACCGAGAAAGATTATGCCTGCATAGAGCCAGAACTATAGAAGTAATCCGGTGCCTCGAGTGAATTACCAAGCAACCACTTACTCCAGCAGATGCAGAACACACTGGGAACGTGGAGATAGGTACCATGTTATTGCTTTCGAATAGAGTTTTTGTTTTGTTTGATTCGGGGGCAACCCATTCATTCATATCTGCTAGTTTTGTGAAGTTGTGTGAGGCGAAAACCTGTGTAATGAATGAAATGTTGTATGTGACTATGCCGACTGAGAGTGTAACAATGTGTAGTAAGATGTTAGGAAACTGCCTAGTTGTGATTCAAAAAAGACTGCTACTGGCGAATCTTGTAGTATACGACATGTCGGGTTTTGATGTCATACTGGGGATCGATTGGTTCTTCTCTAGCTATGCATTGATTGATTTTCGTAAGAAGGTAGTAGTGTTCAGACCTCCTGGGAAGCAAGAGTATGAGTTTGTGGGATCGTGTGTGTGTTCGACACCACAGATTCTTTCGGCACTACAGGCGAGAAGGTTACTCTTAGATGGTTGTCAGGGGTACCTAGCCTACGTGAAGGAACCGCCGCGGGATGAGTTTCCGGATGTGTTTCCAGAGGAATTACTCGGTTTACCTCCAAATCGTGAGGTGGAGTTTGCGATAGAGTTGCTGCCTAGCAAGACATCGATCTCTAAAGTTCCATACTGGACGGCTCGAGAAGAACTTCGGGAGTTGAAGGAGTAGTTATAGGAATTACTGGATAGGGGATTCATTCGACCTAGTGTTTCACCCTGGGGAACTCCAGTATTATTTGTGAAGAAGAAGGATGGATCGATGCGTATGTGCATTGACTACCGTGAGATCAACAAAGTGACGATAAAGAACCGTTATCCTTTGCCTCGTATAGATGATCTTTTTGACCAGTTGTAGGGAATTCAGGTCTTTTCAAAGATCAACCTACAGTCGGGGTATCATCAGGTGAGGGTTAGTGTGGAGGATGTAGTAAAGACTGCTTTCCGAACCAGATATGGTCACTATTAGTTTTTGGTCATGCCATTTGGGTTGACCAATGCGTCGGCAGTGTTCATGATCTGATGAACTTGGTTTTCCATGAGTACCTAGATCGATTCGTAGTGGTATTCATTGACGACATTCTGGTATACTCAAGGAGTATTGAAGAGCACGTGGAACATTTGAGGTTAGTATTACAGATTCTACGGGAAAAGAAGTTGTATGCTAAGTTGAAGAAATGTGAGTTCTGGTTGAATCAAGTTGCATTCTTAAGCCATGTGGTGTTTGAGGGCGGTATCTCCATTGATCCCAGTAAGATTGAAGCTGTGGTCAACTGGGCTAGACTGAAGAATGTGCAAGAGGTTCAGAGTTTTTTGGGACCAGACTATGTGTTCTGAAAGACGATGAGGTCAGAAAGAAGATTCTTGCGGAAGCGCATCATTTTTTATATATGGTACATCCGGGTAGTACGAAGATGTATCAAGATTTGCGCGAGTCCTTCTAGTGGAGTGGTATGAAGAGGAATATTTCCCAATTTGTGGAGCAGTGTCTGAGGTGTCAGCAGGTGAAAGCTGAACATCAGAGGCCGGCAGGGCCATTGCAGCCTTTGCTTATTTCGATGTGGAAATGGGAGCACATATCCATGGATTTTGTTACTGGATTACCGACAGCGCTTCACAGGCAGAATGCTATTTGGAAAATTGTGGACATGTTAACAAAATCTACTCACTTTGTACCGACGAAGGTTAGCTACCCTTTGAGTAGACTAGTTGATATGTACGTGCATGAGATTGTGAGAACGCACGGGGTACTGGTGTCCATCGTTTCATATCGGGATCCAAGGTTTACTTCTCGAGTTTGGAAAAGCTTGCAGGAAGTGTTGGGGATGAAGCTTACTTTTAGTACAGCGTTCCACCCCCAAACTAATGGACAGTCGAAGAGGACGATACAGATCTTGGAAGATATGTTACGGGCTTGTGTATTGGACTTCAGTGGTAGTTGGATTCAGTTTCTACCATTAGTGGAGTTTGCTTATAACAATAGCTTCCAGGCTAGTATAGGGATGGCACCATTCAAGGCTTTGTATGGTCAGAGGTGTCGATCTCCTTTGTATTGGGATGAGGTCGGTGAACGTCAGGTTTTAGGATTCGAACTCATGCTGCAGGCATCTAAGAAAGTGGGATTGATCTGAGAGAGGATTAGATCAGCTCAAATTCGGCAGAAGAGTTACGCGGATGTTCCGAGAATCAAAAACAGAAAAGGGAGAGTCAAGCATAAGGAAGCAAAAGGATGATCCTCCTATATGCAATAACTACGAAGAAGTTTGGCACATCAAGCTGAATTTTCCCCAACTGAAGAAAATGTCCAAAAAGAAGAAGAAGGCACTAAAGGTCGGTTAGGACACTCACAGCACCAGCAGTTCAGACTCAGAATCTAGCGACGACTAGATTGCAAATCTATGTCTAATGGCTCACGAAGACCACGAGGTACAATATTTTTGTTCAACTTCATCATATTATTCTAGTTATTCTGATAATGATGATAGTATGATTTCGTATGATGAATTGCAATAGGAATATCTGTATACTCTTAAAATGTTTGAGAAAATGACTAAGAAAAACTCTGATATGAAATTAAAATTAAAGGAGTTTTCAATGTTTTTGGAAAGAAAAAATGAATCTAATGCATCTTTAATAAAAGACAAGGATTTGAAAATTGAGGAGTTAGAAAGAAATTTGGAAGTTAAATCTAAAATTATTTATAAATTCACAGAGGGTCAAAATAATTTTGAAATACTTCTTGGAGCTCAAATAAATTCCCTAGATAAGGAAGATCTTGGTTTTAATGGAAAGGAAAACCTCAAATAGAAACATCTTTTCATGGGATACTTTGTGAGAGAATCGAAATCTTATGTTCCAACTAAAGATTCTTATAGATATACTACATGCTTTAAATGTAAGAGGTTAGGTCACATACAATTTGATTGTCCTCATAAGAACAAAGACGTTAAAATTAAGAAAGTCTGGAAAGTCAAAGGAGAGTCTAGCACTAATCCCCATGGACCCAAGAAAAGATAGGTACCAAAATTAGTCAATTGAATGTCCATTGCAGATGTGCTTAAGATCATCCTCTTCAAATGATAAATGGTATATGGATAGTGGATGCTCTCGACACATGACCAGAGATAAAGCAAAATTCGCATCCATCACACCTAAGGATGGGGGGTTCGTCACCTTCGACGACAATGCAAAAGGTAGAATCATTGGAGTTAGTAAGGTTCGTAAGGAACCTTCCCTTATTATTGATAATGTGTTATTAGTTGATGGTCTAAAACATAACTTGCTAAGTATAAGTCAATTGTGTGATAAAGGTTATTGAGTTTCCTTTGAACATGACAAATGCACTGTAGAGAATAAATCTAAAAATAAAATATTATTTATTGTTGATCGTCATGAAAATGTCTACACCACTACTTTGATAATCATACATCTCAATATGTAACTTGATTTTCTGTTATAAATGAAGTTAGTTGGCTCTAGCATTGGAGATTAGGACATGCAAATATGGACTTATTATCTAAACTAGTTAGAGGAGAATTAGTTAAGGGATTACCTAAGACAAAATTTGTGAAAGATAAAATATGTGATGCATGTCAACTAGGAAAACAAATAATATCTAGCTTTAAGAAGAAGAAGGTTATCTCCACTAGCCCACTTCAAATGTTGCACTTAGATTTATTTGGTCCTAATCCAACTCAAAGTCTAGGTGGTAAATTATATGCGTTCGTCATTATTGACGACTATTCTAGATTCACATGGGTACTGTTTCTTGCACATGAAGATGAAGCATGTGAAAATTTTATTAAATTGTGTAGAAGAATTTAGAATGAAAAAGGCTATACGATCACACACATACGAAGTGATAGGGGTAGAGAATTTCAAAACAAAGGTATGGAAGAATACTGTGACTCACTAGGAATATCACATAATTTTTTAGCATCTAGGACTCCACAACAAAACGGGATAGTTGAAAGAAAGAATAGATCTTTATAGGAAATGACTAGAACCATTCTTAATGAACATAAGCCACCTAAGTACTTCTGAGTCAAGGCAGTGAACACCACCTGCTATGTTTTGAATAGAGTTTTGATTAAACCAACTCTGAATAAAACTCCTTATGAATTATGAAATGACCATAGACCAAATATTTCATATTTTCATGCCTTTGGCTACAAATATTTTATTCTTAGAGATAATGAACACCTAGGAAAATTTGATTCCAAATTAGATGAGGGTATCTTTCTAGGATATGCCTTAGATAGTAAAGCTTACAAGGTGTATAACAAAAGAACGTTGACTGTAATTGAATCCATCCATGTACTGTTTGATGAGTCAAATCCCTTCTCCAAAAAGCCCGATGAGGATGAAATTAAGATAAGTAAGGGATTAGAAAAACTATCTATTGAAAATAATTTAGATAAGAGAAATTAAGTTAAGGAAACATCTTGTGAAGATAATCGAGTAGAAAGAGAGGTTAACGAGCTACCTAGGGAATGGAAATATGTAAGGAATCACCCCATTGATCAAATCATAGGTGAACCATCACGTGGAGTAGCTACACGATCTTCACTTAGAAATATGGTTAGCCACTTTGCATTCTTATCACAATAAGAACCTAAGAATGTGAGTGGGGCAATTGAGGATAAATCATGGGTGATATCTATGGAAAAGGAATTAAATCAATTTGAGAAAAATAAAGTATGGACATTAGTTTCTAAACCTGATAATCATACAGTCATTGGAACAAAATGGATATATAAGAACAAGAAAGATGAAAATGGAATAGTAGTGAGAAACAAAGTTAGACTAGTAGCTCAAGGATACAAATAGGAGGAAGACATAGATTTTGAGGAAACGTTTGCTCCTATGGCTTGAATGGAAGCCATAAGAATGTTGCTAGCATATGCTACTTTTAGGAACTCCGATTGATGCAAAATTGCAAGTGCACAGTATCGTAGTTTTATAGTAAAGTGATAAGAAAAGTATCGTCTTCAAGGATTGGGGACTTACTTTTGCCAAGTACCAAAATTATACTAATCTTGACTTTATTTAGAAAAGAAATTAAGATTTTTGTAAATGCAAATTGAAATAAAATCACTTTAAAGAAACTATTCAATGGAAAATAAAATTGTTTGCCAAGTATCAAATTAATGAGAAAGAAAACTTCTAGGAAATCGATTTCACCTAGTTTCTCACTATGCTTTATTAATCTAACTAATAAGATTTCATTTTCTCTATTAGTTGGCAAATCTCTAATTCTTCCCAAAAGCCTATTTTGATAGTCAATTGGAAACTATTCTTATTTATTATTTAACATAAGAGTATGCAAATTAATAAAGCAAGAATACCATAAAACCCATGATTTTAATACTACAGAGGTTCATACAAGTCTTTTAATCTCTATCTTTACCTATGCTGAAATATCCAATATCTATCCTGTAATTTTCCTTTTCAGTAGCAAATCATAAGATCAAAATCATCAAATTAATGGCTAGTTAATTAAAAGAAATAAGCTCATAATAAATCAGACAAATATAGAAAAAATTACTTCATATTAGCATAGAAAAGCAAGCATAATTTAAAACTAGATTACATTGTTTTCCTAGAATAAAGAAAATTAGTTCATGCTGAAAATTAAATTCCACATAAACGAATTCACCATCTTGTCTTTTTCCGAATAATAGAAGAAAAATCACACACAACCATTTTAATTGAACCCTGACCGCCTCAAAGAAAACCCTACTAAATCCTTTTTCAAAAGAAACAAAAACAAAACCATTTTCTCCAAAATGTCCCCAGGCATTTTAATTGAACCTTGGCCGCCTCCTTAACCAGCACCTCTTCTTCCCTTGCATGGTTGAGTCACATCAAGATCCGGCCTCCCCTTTTTTTTTTTCTTTTTTTTTTTTTTCAATTTTTGCTCCAGCGCCTACCATTATTGACTATTCAAAATTTTGATTCAATGTCCACACACATGGGTCTCTTCATGTGCACCCACAACCCCTTCTTATTTCTCTTTCAATGCCAGCACCTAGGCCCAGCTCACGTGATTCTCTTCATGCATGGATATGTTTGGATGCCTCCAATACCAAGCCCAGCTCACGAACAGGCCTACTCCAAGATGAGTCCAGCTTCCCATTTCAATTTAAAAGCCTAGCATGCCTCATCTTGCATGGAGCCCGACTCACTTGAATGGCCAAATTCATCTTTAACATTCTTCAAATCTGCCATAAAATTAAATGACTGCAGTGAGACCTAAAATCGAAAAAAAATAAATAAAATTAGGCCAAAGTTTAAAGTTAAGAAGTGATAAATTATTCTAATTTATGCCACTCATCAAATACCCCAAAACTTAAAACTTTATTTGTCCTTAAACAAAAGAAAACAAAATAAAAGACCACTATAGACAATATCAACTAGACCCCATAGAGAAGTATCATCACTCACCAAACCATGATCTGAATTTAGATTTCATCTCTAGTATCTTACTCTTTTAACATCAAAGATGGAAGTAAAATCAATCCAAATTAAGCAATTTGTCAAGCAAGAGTTAGGTGTTAACTTCAACCTAAAGCTAAGACTTTGAGTGTGTGCGCGCTAAAGTCAATTTAACTCCAAACCACCAGTGAATTCAGATAACAGTAGAACACTGAAACCAGAAGATTTCTCTCCAAATTCGACCCCATAAGCCTAATTTTTAGAAATCCTCTCCACTAATGTAATCAAACACCAAAATTAGAGATCAAAAGGTCTTAAATCAAGGTTGTAATGACAGACCACTGGGTGAGGACTATGAAAGAAAGAGATAAGGAAAATTATAAAATCACAAGTAAAAAAAATCATAAGAAAAATAAACATAACCCACAACCAAGAAGACCAAATTACACCCCTAAACTTAAACTAAACAATGTCCTCATTGTAATTCAAAGGTGAGAAAGATTGAAGAAAAGAAAGGAGCTTCCTTGGTTTCTTGGTGAATCAGTCACAGAATTAAATTTTCAACTCTTTATTCATGCTAAATAAACCTGCATAAAAAATCCAAATTATTTAAAAATTAATAAATAAATAAATAAATAAAGTAATAAAAATAAAAGAATAAATGAAAAAAAAATTCTTTGGGTTGCCTTCCATAAGCACTTGTTTTAACATCTCAAACCAAACTTTTCAATCTTCATCAATTAGGATCTCCAAGAGGAATAAATGCACAGTTCCTCTCTACTTGTTCTCCATAATAGTGCTTAATCTCTGATCATTAACTCTGAATATATTCCCTGTCTTTTCCTTCAAGTCTATTACTCCAAAAGGGAAAACTTTGTCAATTGTATAAGGACCTATCCATCTTGACTTTAACTTGCCCGCGAAGAGTTTTAATCTTGAGTTAAAGAGTAAAACCTATTGTCTTGGAGCAAACTCACACCTAAGAATTTGTTTTTCATGCCACTTCTTCATCCGTTCTTTGTAGATTTTCGCATTTTCATACACATCATTTCGCACCTCATCCATCTCATTCAATTGAAGAAATCACTTTTCCCTTGCTGCCTTTAGATCAAAATTAAGTTTCTTTAAAGCCTAATAGGCTTTATGCTCCAACTCAATAGAGAGATGACATGCTTTTCGAAACACTAATTGGTAAGGGGGCATCCCGATAGGTGTTTTAAAAGCAGTGCGCTATGCCCACAAAGCATCATCAAGCTTCTTTGCCCAATCCTTTCTATTGGATTTAACCGTCTTTTCAAGGATGTTCTTGATTTTTTGATTTGAAATTTCAGCTTGGCCATTAGTTTGAGGATGATAGATAAGTGCTATTTTATGCTTTAGACCATATTTAGAAAGAAGGTTGTCAAATAACTCTTTGCAAAAGTGGGTCCCTTCATCACTAATAATAGCTCATGGAGTGCCAAATTTGTGAATATATTCTTATGCAGAAATTTGAGCGCTGCCTTTGCATCATTTGTTGTTGCAGTAATTGCTTCCGCCCATTTTGACACAAAATCAAGCACTAACAAGATATAAACATAGCCAAAAGAAGGAGGGAAAGGACCCATAAAATCTATTCCCCAAATGTCAAATAACTCAACCTCTAAGATATTTTTCAAAGGTAGCTCCTGATGTCTTGAAATATTTCTTATACATTGGCACTGGTCACAAGTTTTCACCAAAGTATAACTATCACGAAAAAATGGAAGGCCAAAACAAGCCACTTTGAAGTACCTTAGCTACTGTTCGTGTTGCTCCAAAGTGTCCTTTATGTGATAAGGAATGTCAATGATGAAGAATGGCTTGCATCTCTTCTTCTAGCACACATCTTCGGATGATTTGATCAGGGCATATTTTGAATAGCCAATGCTCATCCCAAAGATAATATTTCAGATCATGCAAAAGCTTCTTGTGTTGATGGTAAGTGAGATCTGGTGGCAACACTTTGCAAGCTAGGTAGTTTACAATATCAGTGTACCAAGGAAGCTTGATTTCACATGCACACAACTGCTCATCAGGGAATGCTTCTTGGATCACTGAATCTGGTCTTACTTCCTCATGCTCCAACCGAAATAGATGATCATTACAGAATTATCGCTTCCTTTCTTATCGCGCACCTGCAAATCAAATTCTTGTAGAATTAGGATCCAACGAATCAACCTAGGCTTAGCATCCTTCTTGTTAAACAAATAGCAAAGTGCTGCATGATCAATGAACACTATCACCTTTGTACCAATGAGGTAAGATCGAAATTTTTCACAAGCAAATACAACAGCAAGCATCGCCTTCTCAGTTGTTGTATAATTTAATTGATCTTTATTCAATGTCCAACTTGCATAATATATGGCCCTAAAGATTTTTTCTTGCCTTTGTCCTAGCATTGCTCCAATTGCAAAGTCACTTGCATCACACATGACTTCAAAAGGTTGACTCCAATCAGGTACAGTCATAACTGGTGCTGAAATCTGTTTCTCCTTGATTGCATTAAAGGCCTGCAATTAAACATCATTAAAGTCAAATGTAGAATTTTTTCAAGAAGATTACATAAAGGTTTAGAGATTTTAGAAAAATCCTTTATAAATCTTTTGTAAAATCCCACATGTCCCAAAAAGCTTCTAATTCCCTTCACATTCTTTTGGGGTGGTAGTTTTTCTATGGTTGCAATTTTAGCTCGATCAACTTCAATTCCTTTAGATGACACTCTATGGCCAAGCACGATCCGTTTTTGAACCATGAAATGACACTTCTCCCAGTTTAGGACTAGATTTTTATCTTCATATCTCTGCAAAACAAGAGCCAAGTTATGCAAACAATGATCAAAAGATGTACCAAAAACTGAAAAGTCATCCATGAAAATTTCCATTTTCTCTTCCACCATGTCAGAAAAGATAGCCATCATGCAACGTTGAAATGTCGCTGGGGCATTGCACAATCTGAAAGACATCCTCCTAAAAGAAAATGTTCCGTAGGGGCATGTGAATGTAGTTTTCTCTTGATCTTTGGGGGCTATGACAATCTGGTTATACCCCGAATAACCATCTAAGAAGCAATAATAGGAATATTTGGTCAATCGATCTAGCATTTGATCAATGAAGGGAAGTGGAAAATGATCCTTCCTTGTCGCTTTATTCAACTTGCGGTAATCCATACATAAGTGCCACCCCGTGACTACTCTTGTAGGAATAAACTCATAGTTGTCATTTTTCACCACCGTCATTCCACCTTTCTTTGGTACAACCTGCATTGGACTTACCCATGAGCTATCTGAAATAACATAAATAATTCCAGCATTGAGGAGTTTTAAAATTTTAGCTTTTACAACTTTCTTTATTACTGGATTTAATCTTCTTTGGTGCTCGATCGACGGTTTGTAAAGTTCCTCCATTAAAATCTTGTGCATGCAAATTGAAGGACTTATACCTTTTATGCCAAAAATAATCTATCCCAAGGCTGTTCTATGCTCACTTAACAGCAGCAACTTTTCCTCTTCTTCGGATGTGAGTGATGTCGCGACAATCATTGGAAAGGTGTCAATATTCCCTAAGAATGCATAGCAAAGATGCTCAGGTAATTGCTTCAACTCTGGAGTTGTAGTTTGTTGCATCTTTTCTTTAGAAACTACATAATCCGTCTTTGCTACCATAGGTTCTATCCTCCCCACTTCATTACTAAGTGTTGTAATTTGCTGCAAGGCTCCCAAGGCAAATACATAGTGGAGAAATTTCTCACTAACAAAAGGTAAATAATATTCACAAACAGCAGAGTTATTAAAATCATAAGCATGAGATAAAGTGGTGATACATTATTCTAGAAGATCGACTGGTACATCTTCTTGAAAGGCTTCTTCTATACATTGCTGAGTGACATTTACCCGGAAGCAAGTGCTTGGATCTTCTGGGAATCTCATGGCTTGGTAGATGTTGAACAGGACTTCTTCCTTGTTTACTCTTAATGTTAGCTCACCCTTTTGAACATCAATTAAAGCCCTTCCAGTGGCCAAGAATGGTTGGCCAAGAATTAGTGGGACTTCTTGGTCTTCCTCCATATCTAACACCACAAAATTAGCAGGAAAAATGAATTTGCCCACCTTTACCAATACGCCTTCTATGATTCCACGTGGATACTTGATGGATCGGTCTACTAGTTGCAAAGAAATGGTTGTTTGTTTCATCTCTCCAAGTCTCAATTTCCTACAAATAGAAAGTGGCATAAGATTAACACTAGCTCCACGATCATATAAAACTTTATCAAAAAATGAATTTCCAATAGTGCAAGGAAAAATGAAACTCCCTAGATCTTTTAATTTTTGAGGTAATTTCTTTTGAAGAATGACACTGCATTCTTCAGTAAACTTCACTGTTTCGAACCCCTCCAACCTTCTTTTCTAGAAAATAATGTCCTTTAGGAATTTGACATAGTTTGGCATTTGTTCCAAGGCATCTGCAAAATGAATGTTTATGTGAATTTTCTTAAAAAGATCCAAAAACTTAGAAAATTTCTTATCTAAGTTTTGTTTTTGAAAACTTTGAGGATAAGGAAGTGGATTAGAGAAAATAAGAGGATTTCCAGGAAATGAAATTGCTGGAGGCTTGTCCTTCTCTCTTGGTGTATCATCCACAATCTCCTCTTCTTCCACTTTATTCTTGCTTTGGCCATTATTTTCAACTATAGGTGTGGACATGGTTTCCTTTGATGGTTATCTCTCAATTTATTTTCCAATCCTAAGTGTGATGGCCTTACATTGTTCCTTTGGATTCACTTTTGTGTTGCTAGGAAAAGTTCCTCTTTGTTGGGCATTTATGGTCGTGGCTTGTTGCCCAATTTGCATTTCAAGATTCTTCATAATGGCTACCATATTACTACAATGAGTCTCAATGTTATCCAACCATGAATTGGTCTTTTTAAACCTTACTTTTGTCTCCGCAACAAATGATACCATGGCATCCTCAAGTGACATCTTCTTCACGCTTTGTTGACCATCAAGTCTTGGAGGAGGTTGCAACACATTCTTTGTATTTCCATAAGAAAAATTCTCATGATTTCAAAGCCCTAGATGGTAATATTGTGGCATAGGATTATCATGATAGTTGTAGTTCCGATTATTGATGTATTGAACTTGTTTTTGACTCGCTTCATTGCTTGGATCTGTCCTACATGTAGCTGCTACATATTCTACACTTTGTGGTATCTTTTGGGTTTTCAAAGCTGAAATCTGATGGGATAGAGAAGCAACTTGAGCTCAAAGGGCAGCAAACGGCTCCAAGTCATAAATACCAGAAACTCTCTTAGCCATTGTTCAGTCAGTTGGCCATTGATAGTTATTTAAGGCCATTTCTTCCAAAAGAGAAGTAGCACCCTCAGCAGTCTTTGACATCAATGTTCACTTTATGAGTCCAATCTTGTTTTGATAGTTACAAGTCACTTGGTATTTGATATGTGGATTGAGAGTGTGAACAAGAACATTATTTAGCATGCACAGAAGTTGAGGAAGTCATGGAAGCCATAAGGATTAAAGAATATACAACCAGGCACAATCCATGGAACTAAAAGAGTAGAAAAATGGAGATGCAAGCGTCAAATTCAAGATAGTCATGGGAATGGGTGTTTAGATTTCATTGTATTTACATAATTTATATGATATGGCTAGAAGCTCAAAATCATACCCTAGACTAACTTTAGGACACATGCATATCATGAAATATTTATTTACAATGTCCTAACTTAAAAAGAATTATAGAGGCAAATTTTTAGAGGCCTCGTGAACGAACCCTATGGCGTCGTCAACGAACTTATGAAGGCCACTCAGCGACGAACACTTTGTTCTCGTCGATGAGAAAATATCGAGACCTTAAAAATTTCAGATAGGTCTCTCGTCGACGAACTCATGTTTATGTTGACAAACGAGTGTAGAACACTCGTCGGTGTCCTCTTGTCGACGAATGTCGAGCGCAGAACTGCGATTCAGCGGGGATATGTGTAGACACCCTATTTTTTTCCTGGCCAAATACAACAAAATTATTATTACTTTAAATATTATTATTATTACTTTATTAATATGATTATTTTACAATTATTATTATCACTATTAGTATTATTATTATATTTACTATTATTATTATTATTTTACTATTATTATTATTTTTATTTTTAAATATTATTATAATTACTTTATTATTATTATTATTATTATTATTTTTAAATTATTATTATTATTATTATTATTATTATTATTATTATTATTATTATTATTATTACAACAAGAATAATAAAAATAAAAATAAAAATAAAAGATAAGAAGCAAAGGGATGGAAACCCTAGGAATCCTCTGCTCCCCCTCCTTCCTCTATAAAAAACACCACTCTCCCATCCGTAGTACACAGCCTGGGGGCGGGGAGAAAAAAACACAAAGGTCGCAGCCCTCCACGCACACAGCTCTCTCTCTCTCTCTCTCTCTCTCTCTCTCTCTCTCTCTCTCTCGTTTTCTTGCTCTCCCAGCTGTCGTCTCTCTCTGGCACTAACACCGTCATCTTCTTTCCTCTCCCCTCACGACTCCCTTGTGCGCGCCTCTGCAGCCCACGACCAAGCCACCAACCGAGCACCACTATCACCTGCCACAGCTACCACTGCCCTTCAACCCAACTAACAACCATCCCTCTCCATCACCCTCTGTCTCTCACATCAGCTCTACCCTCATCCCCACGACACCACTCTCCAACCACAGCCCTTCACGGCCAAACCATCCCTCCTTGAAGCAACCCCTCACCGCGGCTATAAGGTCTTCATGACACCATTCCCCTGTAGCAACTCATCTCCAGCAACCTCAAGTCACACAGCAGGTAGCTGCCTCTGCTCCACCCAGCATCTCACGGCAACACCCTCTTCACCGCCTGCTCCAGCCACGGCTAGCCCAAAGCCACATGCACACACACAGGAGGCAGTCACACGCAGAGGAAGGAGGCACCACAGCAACCACACGGCTGTGAGTAGCAGCCAAGGCACAAGTAGCTGGCAGCAAAGAAGGCACAGTCGTGAACAGCCAAGGAAGGGGCTGCAGGGTGAGAAGAAAAGAAAGGAAGGAAAGGAGCCTCAGGGTTGCCTGCAACCCAGCAAGCTCACGGCCACCTCCATCCCCTCACTGCACACACACTTTTACACACACTAACTCACACATCAAAACACACATAAACACACACCGCACACGCACATAAATACACACTGCACACACAGAAAAATACACACCTTTACACGTACTAACTCACGCACCAGCACACCCCCCCCCCCCCCCCAACACACACACACCCCTGTTACACACACTAACTCACGCACACAGCACACACTAACGCACACACCCACACTAATACACATACTCTAACACACACTAAAACACTCATTTACACACACTCTTACACATACCCTAAGTATTATATGTTTATTGTGGTGTTTCTTGTTATAGTACTTTTAGTATTTTAATATATATAGAGTATTACGGTATTAAATTACTTATCATGGTTCTCTTTTTAGTATTTTAGTATATATGATATTACATATTATTGTATTCTTAGTATTATATATTATATTATATATTTGGTATGTTAATATGGTAGTATTTATTAGGGTATTTTTTTTATATATGATATTATAGCATTTTATTATTATTTATATTTTAGTATATATGATATTACTTATTACGGTATAAATACTTATTATTAGTATTATCATTATTATTATTTTGGTTTATATCATATGTTGTGTGTTCTTAGTATCATATATTTGTATTAACTTAATTATTATTTTATTATGTTTATTAAGTATTTTCTTGATTTTTATCCCTATGATTGCAATAAAAAGGGTACAAGCTTTTTAAATTTCAAGTATCTCAGTTCTGAGGGAATATATATATATATTACGTATATTTTTGTATGATTTATTTATTTTGCATGTGTATTTGTAAATTTACAAAAGGAGTAACCTAAAAGACTTTTTAAATTTACTTTGGGATAATTTCGTAATTAATTAGATACCGTTCGTAAGAACGGACGCGTAGGGGGTGCTCGTACCTTCGCTTCACGTAACCGAACTTCCGATCCCGACTTTGGTAACGCAGACCGATTCTATCATTAATTGGGTAGTAATGAAGTGTTCAAACAACACTAAAAAGTTCGTGGCGACTTCATTCCTATTTGTTCTTGAAAATATAAAATAATTTTTATTTCGCCACCCCGGGGCACCCGCGCTGCGAGACGTCGTGATAGCTTGGCAATTCCGCTGGGGATATTAGAGAATCGAGTCAGTAATTAATTAGAAATTATCCTGAGTTCAAATTTAATAAATCTTTTAGTTGCTCCTTACTTTGTGAATATTTTTTGCAAATATTTTATTTCCAATTTTTTTAGATAAGCATATTAATTGCAAATATTTTCTTTCCAAATTTTTTTAGATAAGAATGTTAATTGTAAGTATTTATTTCCAAAATTTTAAAATAAGCATAGTAATTGCAAATATTTTATTTCCAAATTTTTTAAATAAGCATAGTAATTACAAATATTTTATTTTCAAAATTTTTAGATAAGCATATTAATTGAAAATATTTTCTTTCCAATTTCTTAAATAAGAATATTAATTGTAAATATTTTATTTCCAAATTTTAAAAATAAGCATAGTAATTGAAAATATTTTATTTCCAATTTTTTTTAATTGCAAATATTTTCTTTCCAAATATTTTTAGATAAGAATATTAATTGTAAATATTTTATTTCCAATTTTTTTAAATAAGCATAGTAATTGGAAATATTTTATTTCCAATTTTTTTTAGATAAGCATATTAATTGCAAATATTTTCTTTCCAAATTTTTTAAAATCAGCATAGTAATTGTAAATATTTTATTCCCAAATTTTTTAGATAAGCAAATTTTAATTGCAAATATTTTGTTTTCAAATTTTTTAAATAAAGCATTTTATTTGTACAGATTTTGTTTCCAAATTTTAATTGTAAATATTTTGTTTCCAAATCTTTTTTATAAATTGCAAATATTTTATTTCCAAATTTTTAGAATAAGCGTGTAAATTGTAAATATCTTGTTTTCATATTTTGAATAAAAATGTGATTGATTGTAAACACTTTATTTCCTTTGTTATTTGAATAAACATGTGATTAAGTGTGAATATTTTGTTTCCTTTGTTATTGAATAAGCATGTGATTACTTGTTAATATCTTATTTGAATAAGCATGTAATAAATGTGAGGGTAGCGAGATTAGGCTAAACTAGGATTCACACAATCCTATGTGCTTTGTACCCGGGCTTTACCGGTTAGGGTTAGATATGGGTGTAATAGCGTTTGTCCTTTCGTAGCTTAAGCTTGATAGAACCCGCGAACCACCCCGCTCAGTGCGAGTTTTGTCCGAACCCCTACGGGGGAAGATGGAATGTCAAACAGGGGACTTGTATTTATAGGGAATAGAGTCTACTCACATGTACTCGTCTATAGTTTTCCCTAACTAGGATAGAGCCATGAAGAAACCCTATAAAATAGGTGTATTTACCGTAGGTTGGTATAGAAGCCACATCCTTCTTCACATTATGTAATCGAGTCTTTTGTATATATGCTTTTAGATACTTTGTAATATGTCTTGCATTTTGCATCCATTCTAGGCATCCATACTACTTAGCCAATATTCTAGAAAAGTCCGACAGTAAGACAATGACCCATTCTTTCACAAAATAAAACATTTGGTCTAAACATTTTAAAAGATGGGTCGGTCCAATCCTTTTCAAATAACTCGGACCCAACTTTTTAAAAAAAATATAGGCTTCAGCCAAAAAGGGTTTTCTAAACTCGACCTTCAAACCCATATTTCAAAAAGGGGCTTTGACCCTATTGCTTAAAAATCCAGGCCAATATTTTTAAAGCAATCTTACCCCAAATCTCTTTAAACTCGGGTCTCGACCCATTATAAAATAGTTTGAAGCCCATATTTTGAAACACCTGAGGTCCAAGTGCACATCAAAGTCCACAAGCCTGCGTTGAACAAATCCAATGGGTTGACTTACCCGAGTTTACCTCAAACCCAAATCATAACCTAATCCTTCGTAGGATCTAGGGTACATGGACCATAGGGAAAGGAATGGTTGAGAGAGAAATTGAATTGAAATGGTTGTCCATCAATGGTCGGCTTAGTCTTGAAGTCTTCTATTAGTTGAAAAAGTTTTTCTTCAGAATTTTGGCAATGTGGTTATTGCATTCATACACTTCACGCATAATTTCACGCATAGTCATGCACGATAGGCTGCATACATGTTCATATCCCTATTTGTATGTATTTTTGCACTAATGCATAAAAACCCATTGCATAACATAATCATGCTTTCCATGCTCAATTCCATAACCATGCATGCATAGTCATCTTCAATAAGTCGGTAATCACATCCCAATTTTTCATAAAACCAGTGTGCCAAGGTGGTGAGATCAAGATCCGGTATTCCAAAAGTAGGCGGAGCAGAACAGTCTCTGTACATCCTTTTAAATTCCCGACGAAGGGTTAGAGTCATGTGGGAGCATCTAGAAGGTCATAAGAGATCTTTTGAAAAAAATCATGAAAATGTCCATCAAGATGTTCAAAAGATTAAGGATCAAATGGAGGAGATAGCCCCCTCGTGGAGCAAAACTACACAACATCCAGAGCAAGCAGTTGAAAACAAGCCTTTATTCCCACCACGACTGATGGAGTCGTTAGCTGACCTAGGCCTAAGACTACACGCATTTATCCTATCAACTTAGGACCTAAGATCCCAACTAGAAAGAAATGTCCAAGCACAAACCTTTATCAATCGTGATATTCAAAGAGAGAGAATATGTGACGACCTGCTTAATTTCCACATATATATATATATATATATTTATATTACAAAATCACAACCCTCAACTCAGCAGATCATAATCCACTTGGACCCATGGTACCACGGATACATCAGAACACATAACGGAAGCCTAAGCAGCAGAAAACATACAATCACAATATTATAAATATGAAAACATCCATCACTATACTATAAATACCAGAGTCACTATATCCACTGTATTTCAGTATATACATCTAAAAAACAAGATCTAGGGACATTTCCTACAAAATCCAACTATCCCTACTAAAACTTACCCTTCAAAAAGGACAGACAAACAACATTAGATCAGCGGGGCTTTTCCCGCTCTCCTATCTAAGGCTCCTAAAAAGTTTATAAAATTTTGGAGTGAGACACCTCTCAGTAAGGGAAACAAACTAATACTAATGTGTGGCAACATGAGTATTCTGAGTTATACGTATACCATACAGAACAGAACATATTCAGTAACTGTTTTGTCAAATCTGGGAAAACATATATATCATCAAAACATGGAAGAACATACTGCATTTTCAAAAACATATTTATCTCATATAATAATAATAATAATAATAATAATAATAATAATAATAATAATAATAATAATAATAATAATAATAATAATAATAATAAAAACATTCCTGATAGGTTAGATGATTGTTTTCATGTATCACTCCCACATGACTGGGTTGTGTGGCCCGAAGGCGAAACCTGACAATGGTTGGCCAACTACTTCCAAGTCAAAAGTACAGTCTGTAAGTCTGATGGGTCTGCTAGACCTGGTCCATACACCAGGGGCGCTCACTCACTTCTTAAAACCACATCGACCATCCAATCTCGCACCACTCTGTATAGCGGCGTTAACACAGATATCATGATCATGATGACCATGGACACATAGCAACGGTACCATGCAAGTGCTAGCCTAGACCAAGCCAACCAGGTTCTGATACCATATAACATATACTGAAACTGTGATACATGGATATTTCATATCATTAATTTTCAAATCAATCATATCATTTTGCATATATACGTATATCATAGAAAATCATCGGCCCGTACGTCGGTATTTCACATTTTACCATAGTTTGGCCCGTACGTCGACAAATCATAGCACAGCATATACGCTGGCAAATCATTTCCATAGCTCGGTCTATATGTCGGCAAACATATCCATAGCTTAGCCCGTACGCTGGCAAATCATACACATAGCTCAGCTCGTACGCTGGCAAATCATACACATAGCTCGGCCCGTACGCCGGCAAATCATACACATAGCTAGGCCCGTACGCCAGAAAATATATCAAAATCTCAGCTCATAAGCCGGTTTTCCATTATAAAAACCCATGTCATTAACACATTCCCAGAAAACAGTATTTTATTACAATTTCTACTCATGCCACACTAGTAGGTTTTTTGCATATTCAACATACTATCATTTTCAACAGTATTTTCCCAAATATAAATCATATATAAATATATTTATTTCTTGAAATCAAATGCTATAACAATATACATATTTTTATAAAATACTAGTTTAGTTTATCCCCTTAGCTGATTCTTGAAAAGCCCCTAAGAAAATTTGTCCTGCACCCGCAGGGTTCCCAACTCAACACCCAGGAAACAGCATTCCCTAGAACCAAAGTTCAGTATTTCTATGTGTATAACAATTCCTACAACTGTCAAATACTGAGTAGAAAGCCTTATCCTGGATTTGGGATGGTTTCCAACTCAACCCCAACGACGATCTGTTCCAGCAGACTTGCAGAGAACTTTCCCAAGAGCGTCGTGGTGGCTTCACGTTGTCGAACCGGCGAAAATTCGGCCCAAAATCTTAGTGAGAAGGAGGAGAAACCGTATGAGGAGAGAGAGAAAGATTCGGCACAAGAAAATGACTGAAAATTCTCGTTTAACCCTATTTATACTGCGGGATTCGTCGACGATCTTATAGAAAGTTCGTCGACAAACTTCAACCCTCATCGACGAACTTCAGGTTTCCAAAAATTCTTTCTTAGTATCTTCTCGTTGACGAATACTGTCCTCGTCGACGAGCTTCTCCTATACCCTTGTAGACGAGTCCCCTGTGTTCGTCGATGAGGGGCTGAAAAATTCATCGGGATTATCCTTTCCAAAATGCAACGTCGTCGAAGCGTTCATCGACGAAGTCGAACGCCACCTTCTATTTTCGGTTTCCATTTCATTTTCTTTTTATTATTTAAATACCATTATTCTTCGGGTCGTTACAGAATAGCTAAAGAAATGAGAAAATAACAAATACCTTGTGTAGAAATGTATCAGGAAAATGAAGTATGGAAGGAACAGTTGCAAGCTATGCAGAAAGCAAACATGTTTGGCTCGTCGGATGCTTTTAATCCTTGTTTGATGCCGAATTTGATCTTACTTCCAAAGCTTAAAGTCCCAAATTTTGAGAAATTTAGTGGGTCCAAATGTCCGCTAGCTCACTTGGGGGTGTATTTACAGAAGATGGTTGCACATTGTGGTGATGATAATCTTCTTATCCAGTATTTCCAAGATAGCTTGACTGGGGAAGCCCTAAGGTGGTATAATCGATTAAAGGTTTGCACATGGGAGGACTTAACTCGCGCTTTTTTCACTCAATGAAAACAATGATATAGCTTCAAACAAGTAGACTTTAAGAAATATGGAGAAGAATGTGAGCAATTACTCTTATGATCAAGAAGACAATATGACAGCACAGAGATATTATCGGGAGGAAAAAGGAAAAGCAATTTATTCATCCAATAACTTTTTCAAAGATCTATGTGTTGACCACCATATTAGAGGTACTTCTCAGAAGTTAGTTGATTTGGGAATCGCCAAAAAGTAGGTTAAGAAAGCAGTCAAAACAAGAGACGTGCAATATACAAGGCCAGAACAAAGTTCTTCGAAATGGGTTGAAAAAAAGAAAGAAAAGTGGACAAATAAGGTAACACAAGGGCGCGCACGACCAAATGTGGATTCCTCTAGTCCTTTACGAACAATAGAGCAACGTAATTTACAGATGATGAGAATACCTTTAGTGGAAAATAAAAGAAAGGAAATTCAGCCTATCCTCATGACCTATGTAGAATTATTTCCACAGTTGGTTGAAAAGCATTTAGTTGCGCCTACACTGAGAGTGTTGATACAACCTCCTTACCCAAGGTGGTATAACCCAAATGCTCGATGTGAATATCACACTGGGACAACAGACCATTTAATTGAAAATGTTGAACCTTTAAACATAAAGTGCAATCATTAAGAGATGCTGGATGGTTAGCCTTCGAGGATAAGCAATCAGGAGTCCAGGGGTATCTTCTACCCAATCATGGGGAAGGAAATGGTTAGTATGTTGTAAAAGGATTTGGAAACCAAGGACAAGCAAAAGAATATATCAGTTACGGATCTTGGAGTTCTCGTAAGAAGCTTGAATGGATGGATTTACTCTTTGACCGCAGGAGCGAAAGTACACAAGGGGCAAGCTTTTGATTATCTAGTTTATTTCATGTAATAATGTCATTTTAATTTCCTTTCTTTTTATAGTCTGTCGATGGTGTTGTCTCGGACAATTTCCCTTTCAACAATAAAATGAATTATGCATTTCCTCACATCACTTGAGTCATGAGTTCAGTTGCCAAAAATTTGTTTGCTGATGTTTCGTGCAAAGATAAGGAAAATGATAATACCAATATTCATAAGCCAAAAGGTGATGTTAATTTTGAAAACCAAACATAGGAGGCGGAAGGAGAGGAAGATGAAACAAATTCCCTCACCCTATGAATTCAGATGTTGCGAAGAAGTAAAGAATCTTGAAGGAATTCAGTAAAATATTTATGGTGTGCTAAGAATTTCACATCAATTCATTACTCATGTTTTGATCAAATGATAGATGGTCATCCTTGGCCGACCAATATCCCTAAAAAGAACCAAATATTGATTTGCCATTTGTTAACCCATTTGAGCCTGATTGTTAAACTCATTTTTCTTAAAAGTCAGTTCATAAAAAATTTAACCTGGGTTGGGTCTCCTAGCATTTGGCAAGTTATATAAGACCACAATAGGCTATCGAAATGATGGCAGACCATTTTTATACTACCCAAAATAAAGTAAAAAAAAGAAATCCCTTGTAAGCCTTTTTTAGCCTAGAAAATTCAGTTCTTAATTAACCCGTCAAAGGATCACACCCCACACTGGGGCAGTTTTAAAAGGATCAGTCCCAAATGAGGTCCAAATAAAATGCTAAAAGTATTTCATGAAAGGAAAAGCAAAAAGTGTAGTAAAAGTAGAAGGTGCAGGAAAAAAAAAAAGAAAAAAAAGTTAGAAAGAAATAAGGGACATACTCCATACATGATCTTTGGCCAAATTACCCTTGATAAAATCAATAATTTTGAGTCTTATTTAACCCTTTTCTTCTTTAACTTATACCCCAGCCTATATTACGGTCCAAATGAAAGTCTTGACCAGGTTGGTATATATTGTTGTCTCTAATGATTTTTCAGACTCAATCTTGAGTCTGAACTACGTAATGACCTGATCTTGAAAAGGCACGTAGGTAGCTTGTTCAAATAACAAGTTCGGTCGATATCTTGCAAAGAGCCTCAACTCAAACTGGGGCAGAAAATGTTATTATGTGAGGAGATTTTTGAGCCTTAGTTTCGCTTTTCTTCTGAAAACCTATATCCTTAAGCCTATGTTTCGTCCCAAGTCTTAAAGACCATCTTGAGATCAAAACATGGACTGAACCTGACTAAACTAAAGGTAACAATTAAATGAGAAATTTCTAGTGGTTTCACAGCAGAATGAGACAAAACGGGGAGAAGTGGCCGTCGATAAAGCTGAGGCAGTCGAAGAGACGATCAACCATTCAGTCTAGTAAATTAACATCAATGTCATATGGTTTTTGAATACTAGTATGAATTTTCCTTGTAATAGCATTGGAACATGGTAAATCATTTATTTTGTGTGGGTGACCTTTTGATTTAACAAGTTGATGTCATAATTGCATAATCACTCCTCATTTCTAAAAAACCAAAAAAAGAAAAACCTTCTTACTCTTCCAAGCTTGAAAAGAGGACAGATAGTTGAAGAGTTTCAGAATCATGAGTATGCTTCTTGTAGAGAAGGTCCCCATTGGGAATATACGATACGGGTAGAATCAGTCAATCTAACTAGGGCAAATGTCATCATAAGTTTCACGCAAGCTAATTCAGAGATTTGCTTATTCAAGAGGAATTTAACAACATGGTAGTTATAGATGTATTTAACTTGGGCCAATTCCATGTTCAGGTACCCTCATATCAGAGTGAAGGTTGAAAACATGCCCAAGATCAGCGTTAAATAAATGCAACAAGGGCAAATCCCATGTCAAGTTCCAGTGGGGCCAATTTAGAGGCTTTCCTATCAGAAGTAAAAATTGAAAACATGACAAATAAAAGTGATTGGGGCAGACTGAGTTTCAAGAGAGCCAAGTCAGGGGCATTAATATTGGATTTGGAATTCGAAAATTTGGTCAAGGTCAGAGATTGGGTTATTGATTGTAGACACGTTGGATAAAGAAAGTTCACGCATCATCATACATTTCATGCATTGAAAAAAAAATGCATACTTGTCATATCATGCAACATGCGTACATATCCCCATGTTCCGGCATCACATCAAACAACATGCATGCACCCTTGCATTCTAGCATCACTGATAGCAACATTCATGCATCATATACCATAATTCAGTCATACTGGTCTTGTCGTACATCTCATTTCATCATTGTCCAAGCAACCTTTGTCTAACAAATGCTTGAGTCATTATTGTGTGCTTCGACACTGGGGCTCTTACACCTAGTGCAAGTCACCATCCGGGAACTATATGGCTCGGGTTCCTACATTGGGTGCAAGTTACCCTCCATGAACTATAGCTCGAGTTCCTACACCTGATGCAAGTCACTCTCCGGGAACTATAGCTCGCGTTCCTACACCCGGTGCAAGTCACCCTCCGAGAACTATAGCTCGAGTTCTTACACCTGCTGCAAGTCACTCTTTGTGAACTATAGCTCGGGTTCCTACACCCAGTGCAAGTCACCCTCTGTGAACTATAGCTCGAGTTCCTACACCCAGTACAAGTCACCTTCTGTGAACTATAGCTCGGGTTCCTATACCCAATGCGAGTCACCCTCGATGAACTATAGATCAAGTTCCTACACTCGGTGCTAGTTACCCTCCATGAACTACAGCTCAGGTTCCTACACCTGATGCAAGTCACCCTCTGTGAACTATAGCTAGGGTTCCTACACACAGTGCAAGTCACTCTCCGTGAACCATAGCTTGGGTTCCTACACCTGGTGCAAGTCACTCTCCGTGAACTATAGCTCGGGTTACCACACCTGGTGCTAGTCACCCTCTATGAACTATAGCTCGGGTTCCTACACAAGGTTTAAGTTACCCTCGATGAACTAGAGCTTTGGTTCCCACACTCGGTGCAAGTTACTCTCCGTGAACTGTAGCTCGAGTTCCTACAACCCGTGCAAGTCACCCTCCATGAGCTATAGCTCGAGTTCTTAAACCCGGGGCAAGTCACCCTTCGTGAACTGCTGCTCGGGTTCCTACACCTGGTGCAAGTCACTCTTCGTGAACTATAGCTCGGGTTCCTACACATGGTGCAAGTAAGCCTCCATGAACTATAGCTCGAGTTCCTACACTCGGTACAAGTCACCCTCCGTGAACTATAGCTCGGGTTCCTACACCGGGTGCAAGTCACCCATCGTAAACTACAGCTCGGGTTCCTACACCCAGTGTAAGTCACCCTTCACAAACTATAGCTCGAGTTCCTACGCTCGGTGCAAGTCACCCTCTGTGAACTATAGCTCGAGTTCCTACACCCTGTCCTTTCACCCTCCTTGAAAAATGGCTCGGGTTCCTACACCCGTTGCAAGTCACCCTCTGTGACCTATACCTCGGGTTCCTACACACGGTGCAGGTCACCCCGCTGTGAACTATAGCTCTAGTTCCTATACCCAGTGCAAGTCACCTTCTATAAACTATAGCTCGGGTTCCTATACCCAGTGCAATTCACCCTAGATGAACTATGGCTCGGGTTCCTACACCCAGTGCAAATCACCCACTATGAACTATAACTCGGGTTCCTATACCCTGTGCAAGTCACATTCTGTAAACTATAGCTCGGGTTCCTACACCCAGTGCAAGTCACCCTCCGTGAACTATAGCTTAGGTTCCTACACCCGGTGCAAGTCACCCTCCCTGAACTATAGTTTAGGTTCCTACACCAGGTGCAAGTCACCCTCTGTGAACTATAGGTCGGGTTCCTACACCCAGTGCAAGTCACCCTCTGTGAACTATAGCCCGGGTTCCTACACCCAGTGCAAGTCTCCCTCAATGAACTATAGCTCGGGTTCCTACATCCGTAGCAGGTCACCCTCCATGAACTATAGCTCGGGTTCCTGCACCCAGTGCAAGTCACCCTCAATGAACTATAACTCGGGTTCCTACACCCTGCTCAAGTCACCCTCCATGAACTGTAGCTCGGGCTCCTACACCCAGTGCAAATCACCCTCCGTGAACTATAGCTCGAGTTTTTATACCCAGTTCAAGTCACCTTCCGTGAACTATAGCTCGGGGTCCGACACCCGGAGCAAGTCACCCTCTGATAACTATAGCTCAGGTTCCTACACCCGGTGCAAGTTACCCTCCGTGAACTATAGCTCGGGTTCCTACACCCAGTGCAAGTCACCCTTCGTGAACTATAGTTTGGGTTCCTTCACCCGGTGCAAGTCACCCTCCATGAAGTATAGCTCAGGTTTCTACACCCGATGCAAGTCACCCTTTATGAACAATAGCTAGGGTTCCTACACCCGATGCAAATCTTCCTCGATAAACTATAGATTAGATTCCTACACCCAGTGCATATCACCCTCCGCCAACTATAGCTCGGGTTCCTACACACTGTACAAGTCACCTTCCGTGAACTATAGCTCGGGTTCCTACACTCGGTGGAAGTCACCTTCCTTAAACCATAGCTCGGGTTCCTACACCTCGTGCAAGTCACCCTTTGTGAACTATAGCTTGGGTTCCTACACCCAGTGCAAGTCACCCTTCGTTAACTATAAGTTGGGTTCCTACACCCAGTGTAAGTCACCCTCCGTGAACTATAGCTAGGGTTCCTACACTCGGTGCAAGTCACCCTTCATGAACTATAGCTCGGGTTCCCACACTTGGTGCAAGTCACCCTCCATGAACTATAGCTTGGGTTCATACACTCGGAGCAAGTCACCCTGAGTGAACTATAGCTCAGGTTCCTACACCCCGTGCAAGTCACCCTCCATGAACTATAGCTTGGGGTATTACACCCAATTTAAGTCACCCTCCGTGAACTATAGCTCGGGTTCCTACACACGGTGTAAGTCACCCTCCATGAACTATAGCTCGGGTTCCTACACCCAGTGCAAATTACCTTATGTGAACGCTCAGGTTCTTATATGCAGTGCAAGTCACCCTCTGTGAACTATAGCTTTGCTTCCTACACCCAGTGCAAGTCACCCTCCGTGAACTATGGCTCGGGTTCCTAACCAAGTGCAAGTCACCCTCTGTGAACTATAACTTGAGTTTCTACCCCCGGTACAAGTCACCCTCCTTGAACTATAGCTTGGGTTCCTCGATGCAAGTCACCCTTCGTGAACTATAATTTGGGTTCCTACACCCGGTGCAAGTCACCTTCCGTGAACTATAGCTCGGGTTCCTATACTCGGTGCAAGTCACCCTCTGTAAACTATAGCTCAAGTTCGTACATCCGGTGCAAGTCATTTTAACGGATCATTTTTGTCTTTTTTTTAAACATTTGGTCTAGTCTAAAATTCGCGTCTTTTATCTTTGCAGACTTATTGTTACTAAAACATAGGAGAATTCTTACCGTTACATTGAAGCAACATAGCCTATAAAAAGGGGCAGCTATAGACACCTTATTTTTACGCAAGCCAAATACAACACAATTATTATTATTATTATTATTATTATTATTATTATTATTATTATTATTATTATTATTATTATTATTATTATTATTATGATTATTTAAATATTATTATTATTATTATTATTATTATTATTACATTTACTATTATTATTATTATTATTATTATTATTATTATTATTACTACTACTATTATTGTTATTATCATTATCATTATTTTTAAATATTATTATTATTATTATTATTATTATTATTACATTTACTATTATTATTATTATTATTATTATTATTATTATTACTACTACTATTATTGTTATTATCGTTATCATTATTTTTAAATATTATTATTATTATTATTATTATTATTATTATTATTATTATTACAACAAGAACAATAAAAATAAAAATAAAAATAAAAAAAGATAAGAAGCAAGGGGCCGGAAAACCTAGGGTTCCTCTGCTCCTTCTCCTTCCTCTATAAAAAACACAACTCTCCCACCCGTAGTACACAGCCCTCCACGCACATGGCTCTCTCTCTCATTCTCTCCCTCTCGTTTTCTTGCTCTCCCAGCTGTCATCTCTTGCTGGCCCTGAAACTGTCATCTTCTTCCCTCTCCCCTCACGACTCATTTGTGCGCGCCTCTGCAGCCCCACGGCCAAGCCACCAACCGAGCACCACTATCACCTGCCACAGCCACCACTGCCCTTCAACCCAACTAACAGCCATCCCTCTCCAACACCCTCTCTCTCTCACATCTGCTCTACCCTCATCCCCACGACACCACTCTCCAGCCACAGCCCTTCACGGCCAAACCGTCCCTCCTTGAAGCAACCCCTCACCGCGGCCATAAGGTCTTCACGACACCGTTCCCCTGCAGCAACTCATCTCCAACATCCTCACGCCACGCAGCAGGTAGCCGCCTCTGCTCCAGCTAGCATCTCACGGCAACACCCTCTTCACCGCCTGCTCTAGCCACGGCTAGCCTAAAGCCACATGCACACACAAAGGAGGTAGTCACACGCAGAGGAAGGAGGCACCACAGCAACCACACGGCTGTGAGTAGCAGCCAAGGCACAACCGTGAATAGCCAAGGAAAGGGCCGCAGGGTGAGAAGAAAAGAAAGGATGGAAGGGAGCCTCAGGGCTGCCTGCAACCCAGCAAGCTCACGGCCACCTTCAGCCCCTCACTGTACACACACTTTTACACACACTAACTAACACATAAACACACACCAGACACACAAATAAATACACACTGCACACAAAGAAAAACACACACCTTTACACACACTAACTCACGCACACAGCACACACTGCACACACAGAAAAACACACACCTTTACACACACTAATTCATGCACACAGCACACACTAAAACACACACCTTTACACACACTGAAACACACACCAGCACACCCCCACCCCCTCACACACCTGTTACACACACTAACTCATGCACACCGCACACACTAACACACACACACACACCCACACTGATGCACATACTCTAACACACACTAAAACACTCATTTACACGCACTTAAGTTTGTGGTGTTTCTTATTATAGTATTTTTAGTATTTTAATATATAATTATAGTATTACGGTATTATATTACTTATCATGGTTTTCTTTTTAGTATTTTAGTATATATGATATTACTTATTATGAAATTCTTAGATATATTATATTATATATGTGGTATGTTAATATGGTAGTTTTTATTAGGGTATTTTTTTATATATGATATTATAGGATTTTATTATTATTGATATTTTAGCATATATGATATTACTTATTACGGTATAAATACTTATTATTAGTATTATCATTATTATTATTTTGGTTTATATCTTATGTTGTGTCATTCTTAGTATCATATATTTAAATTTACTGTGGGATAATTTCATAATTAATTAGGTATCGTTCGTAAGAACGGGCGCGTAGGGGATGCTCGTACCTTCCCCTTGCATAACTAAACTCTCGATCTCAGTTTTAGTAACGCAAACCGATTCTACCCTTAATTGAGTAATAATCAAGTGTTTTAACCATACTAAAAGGTTAGTGGTGACTCCATTCATATTTGTTCCTAAAAATATAAAATAATTTTTATTTTGCCACCCCAGGCTACCCACGCTCCGGGACGTCACAACAATACGCGTGGAATTTCGTCCAATTAAATTGATCCAATGGTTGAGATTAAACCTAGGGTCGAAAACTCATATAAAATTAACCTAAGAATCCTAGTGCCTCACTTTTTGAACATATCTTGAGAGCGTTAAACGAAAATTCTCTACGGGCCTGCATTCCAACTTCTATAGATCAAGTTTTGGGCATTCTCATTCAAAAGTCAAGAGCTTTCACTCATACCTTACTACGACGTTTCATACATCTTGAGGTTTGAGGTTTGGTAAAAGTATTTTACACATTTAATCTTATTTTTGCTATTCCCATTGCTCATTAAATTTATATATTTATATATATATATATATATATATATATATTACTTGGGAACAAAAATAACAATTTGGATAGTTTATTCATTGATTGAATATACATACTTGAGAAAATTTTGTTTGAACTAAACTATTTGAGATATTCTTGAATATATTTTTTGTTCTAAGATTGACTACTACAAAAACTATTTGATTGCAAAATTTGAGAGTGTTAAATACATGCTTGTGAGAAATATTTACAATATTTCAAGTCATATTTTTATTCAACGAGTTAATCTTGCAAATTACTTGATAGCTAGAACCTAGATCTGAGTGTTACTAAAGATTATTTTTACAAGGATCATATCTTGATTTTCCTGCATCAAGTGGATTGGCTTGAAACCCTAAAATCTCCAAAGCGTTTATTTATAAGAAATTAATTTTTTGGATATATTATCTTGAAGGTAATTTTTCGGATCATATCATACATATAACGATTTTATCGTTACATACATACTGAGCTTCAAGTTGTATCATATGAGTATGTGTTAAGGATTTCTATTGTACTCATCAGCTTGTGTAGAAGTGTTATTGAGTTTTTGCAGAGTTGTTATATTGTAATCACAGTTTGGGCTATGAACCGGGTTTGAGGAGAAAGTTGTATCTCTTGTAAGCAGCGGATTAGGAGGAAGTTGTACCTCTTGTATGCAGCAGATTGTAAGGGAAGATCCGTCCCAATTAAAGGAGCAGGGTTTTCAGTGGAATCCTTGAGTAGGTTGCTCAAGGCGAGGACGTAGGTTGGTTTGGCTGAACCTCGTAAAAACTGTATTTGCTTTCTCTCTTCCCTTACTCCTTTTAATTTCTGCGATGCATTTCATTACCTATCTTACATGTGTGTATGTTGAATACCCTTACAAGCACTTGGTAAATAATTGGGTATATTTGAATAAAAAATTATTGGATTTAATCAATTTCAAGCCCTGGTGATTGTCCATGTTATATCTTAAAATAAGGACTGATTAATAAAGTAAAATTAAATATTTTCAAAATACCCAATTCACCCCCCATCTTGAGATTACACTCAAATTCACATTTGGTATCAAACTGAGGTCTACATAGACTTAATCATTATTTTTGTAAAACGATTGCATGGCACACATCGGTGTAACTCCATTTGGTGAGGGACACTCCTCCACTAGACTATCAATTTTCTGTGGTGTGAATTACACTTACTAGAAACATAAGATGAGTATATACCTATTAAATGTAGATTGGAAAGTATGGAAAATAGTTTCAAAGGGAAACTATGTTCCCATGAAAGTAGTTGATAAGGTAAATGTTCCTAAGACTAAAGATGAATATAAAGAGGAAGACTGGAAATCTATGCAAATAAATGCTACTACAATGAACTTACTATTCTGTGCACTAGATGTAGATGAGTTTAACAGGCTGATGGCATGTAACACTACTAAAGAGATCAGGGAAAAGTTAGAAGTCACATATGAAAGTACTAAGGAAGTGAAAGATAGTAGGATAGACATGCTTACTAGTGAATATGAGGCATTTAAAATGACTACTGATGAATCTATTCAATCCATGTACACTAGATTCACACACATCACGAATTCTTTAAATGCTCTGGGTAAATCTTACCCTATTTATGAGTTGATTAGGAAGATACTTAAGGGACTACCACCAGTTTGGGAACCAAGGCCACTGCAATAGCATAAGGAAGGAATCTGAAGGAGATATCAATTGATGAATTGATCGGTTCACTTATTACTTATGAACTAGCAATAAATGAAAGGAAGAATGAGAAAAACAAAACTAAGAAAGCTATAGCGCTTAAGGCATCATCCAACAGCTCCAGTGAGGGAAGTGATTTAGATCCGGATGATAACATTATGCTTATCACTAAGAAATTCGGAGAGTTCATGAGAACGAACAAAAAATATATCAGGAAATTCAAGGGCTCAAAAATAGAAAAGGGAGAGTCAAGCAGAAGGAAGCAAAAGGATGATCTTACCATATGCTATAACTGTAAAGAAGTTGGACATATCAAGTCAGATTGTCCACAGTTCAAGAAAGTGTCTAAGAAAAAGAAAAGGAAGGCACTAAAGGTTGGCTGGGATACTTACAATACTAGTAGTTCAAAATCTGAATCCAGTGACAACGAGATTACAAATCTATGTCTGCTGGCTCACGAAGACCACAAGGTATAATCTTTTTGTTCTTCTTTTTCTTATTATTCCAGTGATTCAGAAAATGAAAATAGCATGCTTTCTTATGATGAATTGCGTTAGGAATATCTTTATACCCTTAAAATGCTTGAGAAAACAAATAAGAAAAATTCTGGGTTGAAATTAAAATTGAAAGAATTCTCGAAGTTAGTAGAAAGTCAAAATGAATCTCATGTATCCCTCATGAAAGACGAGGATTTGAAAATTGAAGAGTTAGAAAGGGATTCAAAAGATAAATCTAAGATTATCTGTAAATTTACAGAAGGACAAACTAATTTTGAAAAACTCCTTAGAATTCAGAGAAACTCCCTAGAAAAGGAAGGTCTTGGTTATAATGGAAATGACAACTTAAAATAGAGACATCTTTACATAGGATATTTTCTAAAAGAGTCAAAATCTTATGTTCTAACTAAAGACTATTATAAAAATATTACATGTTTTAAATGTAAGAAGTTGAGTCACATAAAATTTGACTGTCCTTTTAAAAATAAAGATGTCAAAAATAGAAAAGTCTTGAAAGTCAAAGGAGAATCTAGTACTAACCCCAATGGACCCAAGAAAATCTGGGTACCAAAAGTAGTTATCTGATTATGTCTTGCAGATGTACTTAAGATTGTCCTCCTCGAAGGAGAAGTGGTATATGGATAGCGGATTCTCGCGATATATGACAGGAGATAAAGTTAAATATGCATCTATCATATCCAAAGATGAAGGATTCGTTACATTTGGTGATAACTCAAAAGGTAAAATCATTGGAGTTGGTAAGGTTGGTAAGGAACCCTCCCTTATCATTGATAACATGTTATTAGTTAACGGATTAAAGCATAATCTATTGAGTATAAGTCAACTGTGTGATAAAGGTTATAAAGTATCATTTGAACATAACAAATGCACTGTAGAAAACAAATCTGAAAACAAAATATTATTTACTTCTGATCGCCATGAAAATGTCTACACCACTAGCCTTGACAATCTTGCTTCTCAACATGTTACTTGTTTTTCTGCTATGAATGATATTAGTTGGATGTGACATAAGAGACTAGGACACGCAAACATGGACTTAATATCTAAACTGGTTAAGGGAGATTTAGTTAAGGGATTGCCTAAGGAAAAATTCGTAAAAGATAAAATCTGTGATGCATGTCAACTAGGAAAACAATCAAGATCTAGCTTTAAGAAGAAGAAAGTTATCTCTACTACTAGGTCACTTCAAATGCTACACTTAGACTTATTTGGTTCTAACCCAAATCAGAGTTTAGGAGGAAAATCATACGCATTCATCATAGTTGATGATTATTCAAGATATACATGGGTACTATTTTAAGGTCACAAAGATAAAGCATGCGAACAATTCATAAATCTTTGCAAAAAAATTCAAAATGAAAATGGATATACTATCAGGAAAATACGAAGTGATAGGGGTAGAGAATTTAAAAATCAAGGCATAGAAGACTACTGCAATTCATTAGGAATAGCTCATAACCTTTCTGCTCATAGAACACCACAATAGAATGGTGTAGTTGAAAGAAAGAATAGGTCTATACAAGAAATTGCCAGAACTATGCTTAACGAATATAAACTACCCAAGTACTTATGGGCTGAGGCAGTAAATACTGTCTGCTATGTTCTAAATAGAGTTTTGATTAGACCATCTCTAAATAAGACTCCTTACAAATTGTGGAATGACCATACACCAAACATATCGCATTTTCAAGTCTTTGGCTGTAAATGTTTTGTACTTAGAGACAATGAACACTTAGGAAAGTTTGATGTGAAATCAGATGAAGCTATCTTTCTAGGGTATGCCTTAGATAGTAAAGCCTACATGGTATATAATAAATGAACATTAGCTGTTGTAGAATCTATCCATGTAGTATGTGATGAGTCAAATCCCTTCTCCAAAAAGACTAATGAGGATGAAATTGAAATAAATAAGGAATTTGAAAAACTATCTATTGAAAATGAGTTAGATAAGAGAAGTGAAATTAAGAAACCATCTGCTAAAAATAATCAAATTAAAAATGAGGTAAATGAACTACCTAGGGAATGGAAGTACATAAAGAATCATCCCATTGATCAAGTAATAGGTGAACCATCATGTGGAGTAGCTACACGATCCTCACTTAGAAATATGGTTAGTCAATGTGCATTCCTATCTCAAGAAGAACCTAAGAACGTGAGTGAAGCAATCAAGGATGAATCTTGGGTGGTGTCCATGCAAGAAGAGTTAAACTAGTTTGAGAGAAATAAAGTATGGACATTAGTTCCTAGACCTAAAGATAAGACAGTTATTAGAACAAAATGGATACATAAGAACAAGAAAGATAAACATGGGATAGTTGTTAGAAATAAGGCAATACTAGTAGCTCAGGAATATAACTAGGAAGAAGGAATAGACTTTGAGGAAACCTTTGCACCTGTAGCTAGAATAGAAGTCATTCGAATATTGTTAGCTTATGTTACTTTTAAGGATTTCAAACTATATCGAATGGATGTAAAAAGAACATTTTTAAATGGCTACGTAAGTGAAGGGTATATGTAGAACAACCCTTAGGTTTTGAAAACCATAAATATCTAAAACATGTTTACAGACTAACTAATGTCTTGTATGGTTTAAAGGAAGCTCCTAGAGCTTGGTATGAAAGGCTAAGCGATTTTCTACTAGATAATGGATTTATCAGGGGAAAGATAGACACAACACTATTAATAAAGTCTAAGAATGATAACATGCTCCTAGTTCAAGTATACCTAGATGATATCATATTTGGAGCAACAAAAGAAGAGTTGTGCAATAAATTTGCAAGTATTATGCAAAATGAATTTGAGATGAGCATGATGGGTGAACTAAATTTCTTCTTAGGACTTCAGATCAAACAAGTAAAACATGGAATTTTCATAAATCAATCGAAGTACATTAGAGATCTGCTCAAAAGGTTTAATATGGAAAATGGAAAACTACTAGGGATACCTACGAACTCTTCTTTGAAATTAGACAAAGACGAACAAGGAATACCAGTAGATGTAAAGCTCTACTGCGGGATGATTGGTAGTTTACTATATTTGACTGCCAGCAGACCTGACATAATGTTCAGTGTATGTTTGTGCGCAAGATTTCAAGCTATACCTAAAGAGTCACATTTATTAGCTGTCAAACGAATACTTAGATATCTGATAGGAACCATTGAACTAGGATTATGGTATCCTAAGTATACATCCTTTGAGATTATTAGCTATTTAGATGCTGATTTTGCTGATAGTAAAGTGGATAGAAAGAGCACGAGTGGCACATGTCATTTCCTAGAACATTCCTTAGTATTTTGGTTTTCAAAGAAGCAAAATTCAGTTGCTCTTTCCATAGCCGAGGCAGAATATATAGCAGTAGGAAGTTGTTGTGCTCAAACGCTGTACATGAAACAACGACTTATGGATTTTGGATTAGACTATGAAATGGTTTCAATAAGATGCAACAATACGAGTGCAATCAACATCTCAAAGAATCCTATATTACATTCGCAAACTAAACACATAAAAATTAGACATCATTTTCTTCGTGATCATGTGCGAAAAGGAGATGTGACACTCGAGTTTATATGCACAGATGAACAATAGGCAGACATATTCATGAAACCACTTCCGAAGGATAGGTTTATCCAGATTAAACGTGAGTTAGGTCTTATGCATAGTCGAGAAGTTGTCTAAAATTATATTAGACTACATAATTAAGGGGGAACAAAATTAATAATTGGTTAAATTTATCATATTTGGTATCACAATTTTTTTTTTCAAAATCTTCTGATATCTGGTATTGAACTCAAGACATGGTTATCGCTTGGTTAAATTTTTCGATTTTGATGTATGATTTTCTTATACAGGCCTATGTAAATTGAAATATTGTGTATGTACACATTGAAATTTGATTTTAAAACATAGATATACATTAGAAAGGTAGAGAAGTAAGTTGAACAACATAGGGGGAGAAGTTGAGATTTGTTTTGCAGAAATGAGATTTTTAAGTAAGAACATTTGGATACATACTTTTTTGTTGATGTCAAAAGGGGGAGAAGTTTTTGTGCAAAAATAGTTTATAGTAAGTGTAAGTTTGCAAAAAGGGGGAGAAACATATAAGTTTTTTTAGCAAGGAGAGAAGAGCACATGAGTACATGAGTTATACGTGCAAAATTGTTGTCTGCTTTTACATTGTATATGAGCATATTTCATATTTTTGAATTTTATATTGTGCATTATTTAAGGGGGAGCCATGTTAGGCATAACCCATTTTCTATTATTCCTCATGCATTTGTCATCATAAAAAAGGAGGAGATAGTTGACTCTATGAGTCCAATCTTATTTTAAAAATGACAAATCACTTAGTATTTGATATGTGCATTAAAAGTGTGAACATGAACATTATTTAGCATGCACGAAAGTTTAGGAAGTTATGGAAGCCATGAGGATTAAAGAATATACAACCAGGCACAATCCATGGAACTAAAAGAGTATAAGAATGGAGATGTAAGCGTCAAGTTCAAGATAGTCATGGGAATGGGTATTTAGATTTTATTGTATTTATATAATTTGTATGATATAACTAAAAGCTCAAAATCATACCCTAGACTAACTTTAGGACACATGCATATCATGAAATATTTATTTACAATATCCTAAGTTAAAAATAATTTTAGAAGCAAATTTTTAGAGGCCTTGTTGACGAACCCTATGGCCTCATCTACAAGCTCATGAAGGCCACTCGACGACGAACACTTTATTCTTGTCAATGAGAAAATACCGAGAACACAAAAATTTCAGATAGGTCTCTTGTCAACAAACTCATGTTCATGTCAACAAACAAGTGTAGAACAATCGTCGACGAAGGTGTCTTCTCGTCGACAAATGTCGGGTGTAGAACTGCTATTCAGTGGGGATACGCGTGGAATTTCGTCCATTTAAATTGATCCAATGGCTGAAATTAAACCTAGGGTCAAGAAATCATATAAAATTAACCTAAGAACCCTAGTGCCTCACTTTCTGAACATATCTTTAGAGCGTTAAATGAAAATTCTCTACAGGCCTGCATTCCAACTTCTATACATAAAGTTTTGGGCATTCTCATTCAAAAGTCAAGAGCTTTCACTCATATTTTACTACAACGTTTCATACATCTTGAGGTTTGAGGTTTGGTAAAAGTATTTTACACATTTAAATCTTATTTTTGTTATTCCCATTGTTCATTAAATTTATATATATATATATATATATATATTACTTGGGAATAAAAATAACAATCTGAATAGTATATTCACTGATTGAATAACATACTTGAGAAAAATTTGTTTGAACTAAACTCTTTGAGATATTCTTGAATATATTTTTTGTTCTAAGATTGACTACTACAAAAACTATTTGATTGCAAAATTTGAGAGTGTTTAAATACGTGCTAGTGAGAAATTTTTACAATATTTCAAGTCATATTTTTATTCAACGAGTTAATCTTGCAAATTACTTGATAGCTATAACCTAGATCTGAGTGTTACTAAAGATTATTTTTACAAGGATCATATCTTGGCTTTTCCGCATCAAGTGGATTGGTTTGAAATCCTAAAATCTCGAAAGTGTTTATTTATAAGAAATTAATTTTTCAAAGATATTATCTTGAAGGTAATTTTGTGGAGTATATCATACATATAATGATTTTATCGTTATATACATACTGAGTTTTAAGTTTTATCATATGAATATATGTTAGGGATTTCTATTGTATTCATCAGTTTGTGTAGAAGTGTTATTGAGTTTTTGTAGAGTTGTTATATTGTAATCATGGTTTGGGCTGTGAACCGGGTTTGAGTAGAAAGTTGTATCTTTTGTAAGCAGCATATTATGAGGAAGTTGTACCTCTTGTAAGCAGCAGATTGTAAAGGAAGCTCCGTCCCAGTTAAAGGAACAGGGTTTTTAATGGAATCCTTGAGTGGGTTGCTCAAGGCGAGGACGTAGGGCGGGTTGGCTGAACCGCGTAAAAACTGTGTTTGTTTTCTCTCTTCCCTTACTCCTTTTAATTTTCACAACGCATTTCATTACCTATCTTGCATGTGTGTATGTTGAATAACCTTACAAGAACTTGGTAAGTAATTAGGTATATTTGAATATAAAATTATTGGATTGAATCAATTTCAAGCTCTGGTGATTGTCTTTGTTAAATCTTAAAATATGGACTGATTAATGAAGTAAAATTAAATATTTTCAAAATACCCAATTCACCCCCCCCCCCCCCTTCTTGGGATTATGCCTGAATTCACAATCAAAGTTCCCCCAGACGCAACATCAACTAAAGCCGAAGTTTGCCTATTTAACCCATTATAGAACATCTGAATTTGCAACCAATCCGAAAATCCATGTTGTGGGCAGCATCAGATCAAATCTTTATACCTTTCCTAAGCTTCATAGAGTGATTCAAAATCATTTTGCTTGAATTGACCAATCTCACTCCTGAGTTGGGCTATTTTTGTAGGTGGAAAGAACTTAGCCAGAAACTTTTCTGTCATGTCCTACAACTAGTGATACTTCCCGATTGTAGAGATTGTAGCCAACCTCTTACATTGTCCTTGAAAGAAAAAGGAAACAATTTCAGTCTAATGGTGTCTTCAGCAACCCCATTGATCTTTATAGTGTCGCAAATCTCCACAAATATCGCCAAATGAATATTAGGATCATCAAGTGGCGATCCGCTAAATTGGGTTTGTTGCACTATGCTGAACAAGGCGGGTTTGAGCTCAAAGTTGTTCGCGTTAATGGTCTGGTGTCTAATACCCGAGTAGTTGTCATTCACAACCGGTCATACATAATCCTTCAAGGTGTGTGGCTGCGCTGCGCATTTTGTTGTCTATTCTACATGGCTAGTACCTTCTTCTTTCTTAGTGCTCTGAGAGTTCTTTCAATCTCCGGATCAAAAGGAGTAATGTCAAGGGTTCTAGCACGGCGCATCCAACCTCAAAAGCACACCTGGAATAAAAATAAAATTAAAATTAAAATTAAAATTAAAATTAAATAAATTAAAATAAAAAAATAAAATTCTAAATTAAAACCAAGATTACTTTGTGTTGATATTGGAAAAAATAAGAAGAAATGAATCCCTGACAACGGCACCAAAAACGTGATCAATGCAAAACTGCAAGTGTACAATATCGTAGTTTTATAGTTTAGTGATGAGACGAGCATCATCCTCAGGGAATTGTGACTTACTTTTGCTAAGTACCAAAATTATACTAATCTTGACTTTTTTTAGAAAAGAAATTAAGATTTTTGTAAGTGCAAATTGAAATAAAATCACTTTAAAGAAACTATTCAAAGGAAAATAAAATTGTTTGCCAAGTATCAAATTAATGAGAAAGAAAACTTCTAGAAAATCGATTTCACCTAATTTCTCACTATGTGTTACTAACCTAACTAATAAGATTTCATTTTCTCTGTTTACTAGAAAATCTTCAATTCTTCCCAAAAGCCTATTTCGATAGTCAATTGGAAACTATTCTTATTCATTATTTAACATAAGAGTATGCAAATTAATAAAACAAGAATGTCATAAGACCCACGATTTTAATACTACATAGGTCCATATAAGTCTTTCGATATCTATATTTACCTATGCTGAAATATCCAATATCTATCCTATAATTTTCTATTTCGGTAGCAAATCATAAGATCAAAATCATCTAATTAATGGACCGTTAATTAAAAGCAATAAGCCTAAAATAAATCAAACAAACATAGAAAAAAATTACTTCAGATTAGCATAAAAAAGCAAACATAGTTTAAAACTAGATTACATCATTTTCCTTAAATAAAGATAATTAGTTCAAAATAAAAATTAAATTCCACATAAACGAATTCACCATCTTTTCTTTTCTCCAAAGAATAGAAGAAAAATCACACACAACCCAGCTGTCGTATGCAGCGCCTTCCTCCCTGCGGCACTTGTCTCTAGAAAAAAAGACCCTCCTTGGACCCTCGAAGTTCGCTGGAGAAGATGACCACAGTTACTGCCGTACTGGTTTCTCCTAGTCGAAGCCTGCTGCGCCTTGCTGCAAAAAACCCACCAAGAACTGCTGTGTGTGTCCCTCTTTAGCGCTGGCCGGCAAAAGGCTCCCTATGCGGCCTCCACTTTTTTTTTTTTCAAAGAAAACCCTACTAGACCCTTTTTCAAAAGAAACAAAAACAAAACCCTTTTCCCCAAAAATGTCTCCAACCATTTTAATTGAACCCTGGCCGCCTCCTTTACCCAGCACCTCTTCTTCCTTTGCATGGCCGGGTCACATCAAGGCTCGGCCTCCTTTTTTATTTTTTTAGTTTTTCCTCCAGCACCTACAATTGTTGACTATTCAAAATTTTGTTTCAATGCCCACACACATGGGTCTCTTCACGTGCACCCACAACCCCTTCTTATTTCTCTTTCAAAGCCAGCACCTAAGCCCAGCTCACGTGAATCTCTTCTTGCATGGATATGTTCGGATGCCTCCAATACCAAGCCCATCTCACGCATAGGCCTGCTCCAAGGTGAGTCCAGCTCCCCATTTTAATTTAAAAGCCCAGCATGCCTCATTCTTGCATGGAGCCCGACTCACTTGAATGACCAAATTCATCTTTAACATTCTTCAAATCTATAATAAAAATAAATGACCGCAGTGAGACCTAAAATCAGTAAAAAAAATAAATAAAATTATGTCAAAATTTAAATTTAAGAAGTGATAAATTATTCTAATTTATGTCACTCATCAAACTTCAAATTATATCAAATGGACGTGAAAAGCGCATTTCTAAATGGTTATATTAATAAGGAAGTCTATGTAGAACAACCCCCAGGATTTGAAAATCACAAATTTCCAAATCACGTCTATAAATTGAATAAAGCTTTGTATGGGTTGAAACAAGATCCTAGAGCTTGGTATGAATGACTTAGTGGTTTTCTCCTAGATAATAGATTTACTAGAGGGAAGATTGACACAACACTCTTCATAAAGACTAAAAATGGTAATTTGCTCCTAGTACAAATATACGTAGATGATATCGTTTTTGGAGTAACAAACGAAGAGTTGTGTAATGAGTTTGCCATCTATATGTAAATTGAATTTGAAATAAGCATAATGGATGAACTTAACTTCTTTCTAGGACTTCAGATCAAACAGGAAAAACATGAGATTTTTATAACCAATCAAAATATATTAGAGACTTGCTCAAAAGGTTTAACATGGAAGATGGTAAAATTTTAGGAACACCTGTGAGCTCTTCCATAAAATTAGATAAAGATGAGCAAGGTATACTGGTGGATGTTTAGCGTATGCTTATGCACAAGATTTTAGACTGCACCTAAAGAGTCACATCTATGAGCAGTTAAAAGATCACTTAGATACCTTATTGGAACTATTGAACTTGGATTATGGTATCCTAAGTACACTTCTTTTGAGATTGTTAGTTATTTTGATGCTGGCTTTATTGGTAGCAAAGTGGATAGAAAAAGCAAAAGCGGCACTTGTCACTTTTTAGGACAATCCTTAGTTTCTTGGTTTTCCAAGAAAAAGAATTCAGTTGCATTATCCACAATCGAAGCTAAATACATAGTGGTTGGAAGTTGTTGTGCTCAAACGCTATACATGAAGCAACAACTAATGGACTATGGATTGCACTATAAATTTGTTCCTATAAAGTGTGACAATACGAGTGTAATAAACATCTCAAAGAACCCCATATCACATTCTTGAACTAAGCACATACAAATTAGACATCACTTTCAACATGACCATGTGCAAAAGGGGGATGTTGCACTTGAGTTTTTGTGCACGAATGAACAATGGGCAGGTATATTCATGAAACCACTTTCGAAGGATAGGTTTATCCAAATTAGACGTGAATTAAGCCTCATGCACAATAGAGAAGTTGCCTAGAGATATATTAGAATACATAACTGAGGGGGAGCAACTTAAATAAAAATTTGGTAAAGACTACTGCATGTTAAATATTTTATGGATATATGATACATGTTGATACGCACATGATCTTTGAACTTAAATGAACTGAATTGCTTACCTATATCAATATCGATTGAAATGATGTCGTATGTTAAACATGAAATTTGACTTCAAAAAACAATTATATCTTTAGAAAAGGGGAGAGATAAATTTTCTTTTAACAAAGGGGAGAAATATTTAACTTTGTATATTTTTGTATACCTTTTTGATTGATGTCAAAAAGGGGAGAGGATATTTATTAGAGTAAAAAAAACAATTGTAATATTTTCTGGATTACATTGCCATATTATAAGACTTAACCTATTTTTGCTCGTGTATTTGTCAACATCAAAAAAGGGGGAGATTGTTGACTCTATAAGTATAATCCCATTTTGATAATGACAAATCACATAGTATCTTACCTGTATATTGAGATCGTGAACATGATCATTACTTAGCATGCACAGAAGGTAAGGATGTCATGAAATTCGTGAGGAACTTAAAGCGTATACAACCTGGCACAATCCATGAAATTAGAAGAGCAAAAGAATGAAGAAGCTCAAAGTTTTCAATTGTAATGGGTATTTAGTATTACTTGTATTTACATATCTCATATGATGTAGTTGGAAGCTCAAAAAGACCCTAGACTAACCTTAGGACTCTTGCATTTCATGAAAAATCAATTTACATTAGTTCTAAGTTGGATGAACATTTTAGAGGCAAATAATTCTGAAAAATAGAGGCCTCGTTGACAAACCTCCTAGCCTCATCGACGAATTCATAAAGGCCACTTGGTAACGAATGCTTTGCTCTTGTCAACGAGAAAATACCGACAGCTCAAAAATCTCAGAAATTCCATCCGTCGACGAACCAATGTTCTCGTTAACGAACAAGTGTTGAGCACTCTTTGACGAAAGTGTGCACTCGTCAATGAGTCTATCGGGCAGAGTGACACTTCAGTGCTCAACGAGCAAAATTTTCTTAACTAAAATATATCTTGATATATCCAAGGGTCAAGATGCACCCATCTGCCGACCATGCTTATAAATATTAAACCTAAAAACCCTAAAATGAGTTTTAGCACAACTCATGAACACTTTTCCCTACACTCTATCAGAATAAAACTTCTTTGGGGCATTTTTTACGTTGATTTTAAAGACCAAAGGGCATTCATTCATATTGTTACAATCAAGATCATGTTCTTGGAGGTTTGGTAAATAAAGTATTGTGTTTTGATATTCAATCTTATTCTCAAAGTTTTATTCTCTCACAAACTGATTTTGAAATATTATTTGAGAGTCAGATCTTGAGTTCTTATATATATATATTGAGAAAAGGATTTGCTAAAGTTTTGAATCTTTGAAAACTATCACATTTATTCTTTATTCAAAGATTTCATCTCAGCTTTGTTAATCGTTAAATATATTTGATCTTTAGAGAAAACTAATTGTTTAAATATTTTTATAAAGGTCATATATTTGATTTAGATCTTCGGAGAAAACTTATTGTCAAAATATTTTTATAAAGATCATAAATTTGACTTGGATCTTTGAAGCATATTTATCATACATACTCTTTATACAAAGATCATATAGTTGTTATAGAAAAAGACTTTATTGATCATATTACATTCACTCCATTAAGCTTCAAGTTATATCATTTGAGTATGTACTAGGATTTGATTGCACTCATTAGCTTGTTGAGGAGCATTCGAGTTTGTAGAAAATTGTAATCATATTATTGTATTGGCCGTTCGAGTTGTGAACTGGGCTGAGGAAGAAGCTACGCCTCTTGTAAGTAGCGGACTGTAAAGGGAAGATTCGTCCCAGTTAAAGGAGTGTATTAGTGGAATCCTTAAGTTGGTTGTTCAAGGGGAGGACGTAGGCCGGGTTAGGCCGAACCTCATAAAAATATGTGTTTGCATCTCTCTTTCCCTTAACTCTTTTTATTTCCGCTTGCTTTTAATTAATTGTTTATTATGTATACTTTATATAATTGCTACACTTAAAATTGATTGGGTAATACTGAATTACTTAAGATAATATTAACTTGAATTTAGTAAATTGATCAATACTGAAATTTAAATTTCTCCAGGCTAGCATTTGTAGTTGCAATTTTAAAATTAGGGCTTAAAGGCCTAGAATTTTAAAAATACCCAATTCACCCCCCCCCCCCTCTTGGGATTACACGTAAATTAACACAGGATATAAGTATATAGGATATCACCAAATTTTTAGAACAAAACTTAATGAGTTTTCAAAGAATAAAACAAAGAGTTTTACATAAATATCCTATACTTACTACGTTTTCGTAAGGGACAAGTTTTAAATCATCCTAATATTGTAAATCTTTTATATACTTGGTCGTGGTTGGGCTAAAACCAAAACCATGCACCTAAGTAAACAAGAATATCAAGTTTGTAAAGAAACAGGGCAAACCATCGATGGTTTGGCCCGGGTGCATCGACGGTTTCAAGCAATAAGCTAAATTGAATTTATGCATGAGGAAACAGTCGACGGTTTGGGGTAAACCATTGATGATTTGCATCGAGGTTCTACACCCAATAGCCATAAAAAGGCTAGTTGCTCGTTTTGCCTATAAATACAAGTCCAAAAGCTTGTTTAAGAATTAATCAACATGGTCATATATCATTGGTAAGCACACTTCAATTAGTTAATCATATTTGTGCTCAATTTTTCTCTTGCTCCTTAATCTTGGTGATACTGTTGGAATTGGTGTGGTCCCAAGAGAGGCAGGGGGTGAATTAGATATTTAAAAACTTTTTCGCTAATTTAAACAATTACATCGATTCACCACATCTTATATCCCATTTTAATTATGGTCTTGTATGTAAAAACTGAAGAAGCAATATGTGCAGACATACACGTGTATCTCATTTAAAATAATGTGTGCATGCAATTTGTTATAACCATAAATAAACAAGCATACACATGTTGAATTTAAAGTGCATAAATTAAATGAGATAAGGAGAGAGCGACACATGATATTTGTTATCAAGGGCCAACGAAACCAGTCTATGTCCCCGCCTTGGGCATACCCCCCAAGGATTCCACTATCACTGCTTACTTAAACAGGCGGAGCAAAAGCCGCTACAATCTTTTCTTATAAGGTAAGGTAAACCCCAGCTCAATTACAAGGTTGAGCCCAACTTGTCTCACTTATGGGGCTGAGACTCCCTAGTTCAAATTTTGGACTGAACCCAACCGGTCTCACTTACGGAACTGAGACTCCCCAGTTCAATTAATGCGATGAACCCAACCGATACATTAAATACCATTTTTATACATGATAAAATACTTCTAAATACAAACAGATATGTACAACGTTTAAGCTCTAAATACATGCACTCTAATATGATATAAAATATGCTCAGTAGAGTTTATTTTGCACAAATAAAATATATGAAAAATGAGTATTATTGTTCTCCTATAAATATTTTTGTAAATAAAAAATATTTTAAAAATCTAAGAATTTAGGCTCAAGAAAATATTTGTGCTGTAAATAATTTTTCTCCTAAAAAATATTTATCAAAGAAATAACCGCGAGAAACCCAACCAATACCCTCAAAATGATTTTTTTCAGAAAATAAATAACAAGTGAGAGTATGTGCATGTGAATACAAATGAAATGCCCAAAATAAATACACTCTCTTCCAAAGTGATTTTGAAATAAGTGAATGGAAAGAGAGTTGAAGAGTTTTTGTTTAAAAACATTTGCCCCAAAGGAATGATTTTTTCAATAAAAATGATTTGGGGGAACTTTGATTAACAAAGGATTAGAGAGAAATTTAGAATTAATCAAAATTACCAATTTGGAGTTATGAGGGGGTATTTATAGATTTTACGAAAATTATGACCATTAGGGACACGCTCAGAATTTTGAAAAATTTTAATTAAAAGATAATAACATTTTAGCGCTTTTAAAAAGTTCCAGCCCGAGAGTTTCGGTTAACCGTATTAAAGGTTTGGACGACCATATCACTGAGTTTGGTCGACCGTGGATAATTTGAACTACAAGTTTGGTCGACCATATCAAGGCGATTTTGAACCCCCTTTTAGGTTTAGTCGACCAAGGCAAGGTTCGATTGACCATTCCTCTGGTTTCAATCGACTGTGGCAAAAATGAACTACAAGGTTCGGTCAACCAAGTAGTTGGGTGTCAAACATGTATTGGTTCAATCAATCGAGGAAGATAAGTTCAAAACAGAATGGTCGACCGAGCAAAGTCAAAATGTTGACTTCCAAACGGTTCGATCGACCGTGGCATTTACATTGCCAAGGGTTTAGTCGACCAAGACAGTCAAACTTTGACTCAGGGCCAGTTTGGTTGACCAAGCTGATTTGTACTAAAGGGTTCGGTCGATCGAGACTTTTGAATTAAGCCTAAAAACTCGACGTCAGTTGACTGAAGTTACATAAATTTGTTCTAGAACCTTTTGTTTGAATTTAGTTTTTTTTAAAAGGGTTTTTGGTTAAAATCTAGGTGCCCTAAGGTCAGTCTATGATTATCTGAGCATTCAAGCCATATCATGCAGATGCATGCATTATTACAGACCAAATAATAAAAAAAAAATGCAATACAATTACAAAACAAATGTCTTCTTCTATGCTCTTCTGTCTTTCATGAAAACCGCCAGTTGATGTGAGCTTTCTGGCTTCCATCTTCCTCTTTTGTGTGTGTGTGCATTTGTAATTGTAAACCTGCTCAAAACACTAAGTACACACATAAGATACATGTGCTTTGTTAGCATCAAAACAGGGATCAAACTGAAAAAATCAATAGATACACTACTTTGAGAGAGTTGTGTGAGGATTTTATTGCATCAAATATCAGTTCATTCAAGGAGCATTTGTATTTGTAATCATTTTATTTCATTTGGTGTAAAAGGGTTCTTGGTGAACATAGGGTTCTTGGTAAACCAAAATTGCAAAGGTTCTTGGTGAACCTTGCTGATAGGCCCTTGGTGAGCGAAAAGGATTTGTTCCCGTTGTGTAAAGGCTTCTATGCCGGTGAAGGAGGTCTGTTAGTGGATTATGGAAACCTTGGGTGTGAATCAAGGCGTGGACGTAGGCAAGGGTGTAGAGACTAAAAATAGAAATGATAGAAAAATAGAAGAAAAGAGGAAAATGGTTTGGTGAGAAGAAAATCGGCGACGGTTTTCTGGAATTCTAATAAAACCATTGATGGTTTTTTATTTACCGTGGGCCGGTTACAAGTGAAACGGTAAAAAGGGACGGGTTAAAACCCAAACCATCGACGATTTTTTGAGGAGTGCAGAAAATCGTTGATAGTTTTCTAGGCAGAGCTGATTTTAAAGAAGAACCGCGGGCCATTTTATTTAATCAAGCCAAAACTCTCTCTCTCTCTCTATAAAACCCTACGGCCCCAACTCATTCTCTCTTCGATTTCAGCTTAGTTATAGCTTGTTTTGACGATCTGAAGCTACCACGAGGTTCGTTGGATGATTCTCTACAAATTAACCAGAGCATATCGTTGAATTGGAGTTCCGGGGCACCACTCCAAAACAAGGGTAAGTATGATATTTTAGGATTTAATTGTTAATTTGGAGTATATGAGGCCTAAGAAATGCTAAATGAGAAATATTTTGGGGGTTAAGTTGATTAATTTGGGGAAAATGTAATTTTAGGATTTTGCACTTCGAACGCCATGGGGTGTGGAATTGGGTTTCCAACAGGCTTCTTAGTAAGCCAGGTAAGGGAATGAATTAAGTCATGTATTTTTAGAAAATTTATTATTGAATATAAAGTATTTGATTCAGAAATTTATATATGATTTAGTTTAGTTTTTGGGGATACTGATGTTGAATTGAGAAAAACCCTAGAAACAGATCTAATAATATTTTTTAGTAAAATACGCTTTTCCCAGACAAATTGTATGTTATATAGTAGCACTCACTCGTGTGGCATAAGTATATATTTTACAGCAATAATAGCATGTCGGAATATTTTATGATTCCACAGAACAAGCATGATTTGACAATAGTTTATTTTTAGAGAAACTGTAATAATATAGAAATTATATTTTCAGTATATTATGATTATTCAACAAGCGCAGATGCCGTGATTATTTAGTCGGCCCAGATGCCATGATATTTCAATTGGCCTAGATGACGTGATATTTCAGCCGGTCCAGATGCCATGATATTTCAGCCGGCCCAGATGTCATGAACATATATATATATATATATATATATATATATATATATAACAGTTTATTCAGAAATATTATCATATCAGATTATACACAGAATCATGAAATAGTTAAAATGTAGTTATTTATGAAATTTACTATATGATAGCAGAACCCTGATGGCTTAGTTAAGTTTCAGAGCACGGTACCATAGCTATTCAGATCAAGTAGTGCTACCACACGTCTCAGATATAGTGTGGGAGATAGATAGTCGATTGAGCGTAGAGAAGAGTAGTGTGCCCCCCTGGCCTACAGGCCGCACAACCCAGTCATGTGGGGTAATACATGACATCAGCTAACTATCCATCCAGGGTATGATTTCATTAATATACAGATGTAGCGTATGATTTATATGAATATAAAGTTATAGTATGACACAGTATGTTATATTGAAATATGATTTATGTATAACAGTTTTACCTGATTGTTAAATGCAGTTAAAGTATGTACAGATTTTCCTTACTTATCAAATACAGTTTATTATGTATAGTATATGTTTATAACATAATAATACTTATATTGGCACACACTGATATTAGTCTATCTCCCTTACTGAGAAGTGTCTCACCCTAGCAATACAAACATTTCAGGAAACCTAGACAGATGAGTGAAGCGAGCTCCGAGATAGAGAAGGCTATTAGTGCTACCTTGGTTGAAGGGTAAGTAGTTGGGTTGAGATTAGGATGGATTTTTGGGTATGACCCTACGGTATTTATGGTTCATTTGGGATGTATATATGTATTTATGGATGCAGTAAAACTCTAGTATTGTATAGAAGGTTAAGTACATCATGGTTTCCGCTGCATAGTTGGTATGTATGTATGGGCAAGTTTATCCCCGGTACCCCTTTGGGTCCGAGCTGACTCAGATTATGTATTATGGTATCAGAGATATCATTATCATATATATTATTGAGTAGAGAGTATTATATGCTACCTACAGACTAACCGAGGAGGTTGAACGTTGGTGGTCTGCTGTGAGAATTCTGGAGGAGCAGAGGCTGGTACCTGTAGCTCTGACTTGAAGCCGATTTAAAGAGATATTTTACAACCGATAATTTCTTCCCACCACTAGTGAAGCAAAATTGGAGGAACTCTTGAACCTAAATCGAGGCCATCGAACGGTCCAACAGTACACAGTAAAATTTATTGAACTGTCCTGCTTTACCTTGTACATCGTTCTTGATGAGGCAAAGAAGGCAAGAAAATTTGAGAGAGGCTTTAGGCAAGAAATTTATGAACAGTGGTGGTGTTGAAAGTATATGAATTCGCAGAGCTGGTAGATAGGGTTGCCGTGGTGGAAGCGAGCAAACAGAGGGGTGCTGAGGTGCAGGGCCATAGGAATGGATCCACACCTCCTAGATCTCAGGAGGGTTCTATTCGAGGCCCATGGAGGAGAGGTGGATACAGTGGAGTACAGAGGCAGGAGACAGAGATCCGTGAGATGCAAGGCGAGCAGACTTATCCCGTTTGTCTTAGTTGCAGTAAAAGACACATGGGAGAGTGTTGAGTGGGGAGAAATGTCTACTATCAGTGTGGGGGACCGGGTCACCTGGCACGAGACTGTTGTGCACCATAGAATAATGCTCCCACTCTCAGATTATTCTGAGGAAATATCTAGGTGCCCCGAGGAGGCCAGCAGAGGAACACAGCCCCGACAAAGGTTTATGTGCTGACACTAGGAGATGCTGAGGTAGATGGCAATGTGGTGACAGGTACATTTAATATGCTTTCAATTAAATCTATTGTTCTATTTGATTTAGGAGCCATACACTCGTTCGTGTCTATAGGGTACGTTAAATTATGTGGGGATAGAAACTCATCTATTGAACACCGAGTTATTAGTAACTACACCGATAGGATCAGTAGTGGGATGTCAAAGGGTACTTAGAGGCTATCTAGTTGATATTTAGGGAAGAATATTATCAGCTGACTAAGTAGTGTTAAACATACATGGATTTGATATAATTTTGAGAATGGACTGGTTAGCATCTAATTATGCCAGCATCGACTGTCAACAGAGAGAGGTGATATTTATACCTCCTAAGGAGTAGGAGTTTAAATTTGTGGGGTCACGCATGCGCTCCTCACCACAATTAGTGTCAGTCATTCAAGCGAGGAAACTACTCTAAGATGGATGTCAAGGATATATTTATATATCCTCATTTCAACATTTCTCAATAAAACAATTCTTATATCAGTATATTTAAATTCATCTCAATAAAAATATTCTCATCATTTTCTGTGCACATTCCATCATTTCATAATAGTATATATCATGTTTCACATATTTCAACATTTCTCAGAAAATACTCATTAGTATTTATCACTTTTCATCACCTCTTATATTTCAAATACCAAAACACCACAATTCAATATAAGTTATATGCCACACAATCATATCATAATAATTTCAGGAAAAATAATATATTCTCATTTTCACGTATTTATTAAATCAGTAATTCTAAAAAATTACTGTAATAATTTATTCCCATTACCTAACTTACTGAGATCTCGCTAAAAATACACAATTCCTATGCCAAAAATACACAATTCCTACGCCCCTCTGTGTTCACAACCCAAAAAGTTGAAATTCACATTTATCCCAAATTATTCAACTCAACTCCGAGAATAACTTTCGTTTATCACTTTCTAAATTTCGTATACTCCAAATTAACATTAAAATTCTAAAATACTCCACTTACCCTGATTTTACTTAATTACGCCTGTAGGGATCCCAAAATTATACCCACGACACTCACGAATCTTGAATTCAATAACCCAAGTTCAACCTCAGAATGCCCAATATTCTAACATTTCAAATCTACGATAATTAAAAAATAATTAATCCCTTAATGACCCCCTTATCCTAATTTTGGGGTTATGTCTACGACGACCCCATAAGAAATTCGCTCTACTAGACTTGTAATGAATCATCCCTAGATTCTCGTGGTGGTGTTCGATCGTTAATTAGGCTTAGGATTTAAGGAAAATTGAGGTAAGAGTGTAAATTTACCTTACCCCAGGGGATATGCCTACGTTTCTCCCACAAGAAATTCGTACTGGTAGAAATGTCGGTGGCGGAGAATGGAGTCCAATAGTATTTTTTTATTTCGATCAAGCGAATATTAGCCAAAAAATTGAAGATAGTGGGAGAGAGAGACGGAGGGGATATGAGAGAGACTTAGAGTGGGGGGGGGGGGGGCATAACTTCTGCGTGAATTTTGATTTCCTCCTGAAGCTTCTGCTTCAGGAGGTGATATATATTCATATAATAATAATAATAATAATAATAATAATAATAATAATAATAATAATAATAATAATAATAATAAATTTAATTAATAAAAAAATAAAATAAAATTTTAATTATTATTTTTTCTTTCTTTTTTTTTTTAAATTAAATTAAATTAAATAATTAATTACTCTCTTTTTTTTCTTTTTGAAATCACCCCACTAATCTTGTATAACCGTTTGTGGGGTTATTACAAGAAGAACTATGCAAATACTCGCCGGCGAGAGATTGGAGTTTGATGTAAGAGATCATGTATTCTTGAAAATGGCACCAATGAAAGGGGTTATGAGATTTGGGAGGAAGAGTAAGCTGAATCCTAGGTTTATTAAACCATTCGAGATTCTTAAAAGAGTGGGTCCAGTTGCCTACAGGTTGGCATTACCACTGGTCAAGTCCAAAATCCATGACGTATTTCACGTTTCCATGTTAAGGAAATACGTCTCAAATCCCTCCCATGTGATCAGTTATGAGGCACTGGAGCTTGGTAATGGCTTGTCTTAGGAAGAAGTGCTAGCTCAAATTTTGGATCAGAAAGAACAAGAACTACGCACAAAGAAGATTCTATTGGTAAAAGTTCTATGGCGCAATCATGCAGTTGAAGAAGTTTCATGGGAATTAAAGGAACGGATGCGCCAGAGATATCCACATCTATTCAGTGGAGCTCAGAGCTAAGCTAGTAAGTAAAAGTAAATAACAAGGTATGCATTTTGATTTGTACAGTGTAGGGTAGGATATATAGTGTTTTGGTTCTAAGATATGAATAGTTTTGGGAGAATTTTCTATGTATGATTGTAATCTCCTAGAACCCTCCCTTGTAACCACGATATTCCTCTGCCATAAGTGAGGGTAATTAATAAAATTAGAATGTTTTTTTTAAGAAGAAAAAAGTGATGAATAACAAATTTTGAGAACGAAATTTATATAAGGAAAGGAGAATGTAATGTCTTGAAAAATTTAAATAATAAAAAAATAAGGAAAAGGAGGAAATTCGGTTTGGTGAAGACCAAACCATCGACGGTTTGGTGAGGGGCATAGAAAACGGTCAAAGATTTTGTATTTACTACGAGTCGGTTACAGGTAAAACGGTAAAAAGGGCGGTTAAAGACCCAAATTGTTGACAGTTTCGTGAGGGGTGCAGAAAATCGTCGACGGTTTTGTTTGCAATGCTGATTTTAAAGGGCATCCACGAGCTTCATTTGTTGAACAAAAATCAAATTCCCTCTCTCTCTCTCTCTCTCTCTCTCTCTCTCTCTCTCTCTCTCTCAACCCTACGAAGCTCTCTTCCTTCTCTCTTCAATTCTCGCTCCATTTAAGCTCGTTTTTACGATCAGAAGCTACCACAAAGTTCGTGGGGTGATTCTCTGCAAATTAATCTAAGCAGATCATTGAGTTGGGGTTCCGAGGCACCACTCCAAAACCAGGGTAAGTAAGGTATTTTAGGGTTTAATTGTTAATTTTGAGTATATGAGGCCTAGGAAATGCTAAATGAGAAATATTCTAGGGGTTGAGTTGATTAATTTTAGGAAAATGTGAATTTCAAGGTTTTGAATTTCGAAGGCCGCGGGCGTAGGATTTGGGATTTAGCAGGTCTCTAAGTAAGTCAGGTGAGGGGAATAAATTATAATAGTTATTTTTGAAAATTATTGGTTGAGTAAATATGTGAAAATGAAAATATGATATGTTCACGGTGGTTACTATATTATGAATATCAGGTCAAAAATTTTGTGGCATGAGGAAATATGAAATGATTGTATAATACTAGGAATGTGATTAAAATTGAAATATGCGAATTGTACTGAGAAATGAGATTATGATATGATTATATCGAAATATTTTGTACAGATATGAAGAAATGGAAACCTAGTAATATTTGCATTTATATATAAGTATGATTATACGAGGTTTATTTACTAAATCGATGAAATGTGAAACATAGATATATTTTTAGCAGGAAATGATGGAATATGTTATACAGATGTATTTTTACAGTGATATGATAAAATATGCAATACAAATGTGTTTTCATTGAAAGAATGATATATGTGATAGAAAGATATGTTGGTATATAAATGTTTTATACAGGAGTATTGAATTGAGTTTTGTACTGATATGAGATGAAATGTGTATTGAAATGATGAAAATAAAATAGAAAATTATGAGAATATTTCTAATGTGATGAAATGTACCAACATATTGAAATGTGAATATTGAAATGTGGATATTGAATTGTGAATACTGGAATGTAAATACTAAAATGCGAATACTGGAATGTAGAAATGAGAACCCTAATGGATTGGAGTTGAATAAAGAGCACGGTACTATTGCTAGCGAGGTGTTAGTGCAACCACATGGTCTCATGGAGAGTGTGGCGTGGCAATAAATTGACCCAGTGAGAACGGTAGTTTTGCCACCTAGCATCCGAACCGGGAGTGGGCAGGCCAGTCGTACTACCAACAGGCAGTTTCATTGTTTTTATCTAACCATGTAGGTCAACCGCGTTTAGGTTCAATCTTCAGGCCACACAACCTGGTCATCGGGGGAAGCATGATGATCTGATTATCCTCAGGGTAACCATGAGTTTTAGATAGAATATGTATGAGTTACCATGGACACTCTTGAGTTTGATTGTAAAATGAAAGTGTATTTAATGGTATAAATAATTAAGGCGAAGTAAAACTCTCCGCTTGAGGGTTTACTGAGTAAGGTGAGTGCCCTGATAAGTATACGTTGTAGCCGCACCCGAGTTAATCGGGTAAGGTTACAAATGAAATCAAAGCAGAGAGGCATTACATATATGGGTGTGTAAACTCTCCCTCTCGCTAATAAATATTGGTTACAATTGTGTGAGTATGAGAAATGATATCAAAGCTTATGAAATTATGTTTTATAACTATATGATTATAAGTACATATCTGTATATTTTCTCAAAAGATATAATCATTAAAATAAGTATATTACGATATAGCTAAACTCATGTGCCACACACTGTAAATAATTTATTTTGTCTCATTAAGAGGTATCTCACCCAAATATTTAAATATTTCAGGAAACAATGACAGATCAGTAGATAGAGCTCTGAGATAGAGGAGAGTTGGTACTTCGGTAGACAAGGTAAGTGTTTTGTGTTGGGGATATGTTTGTGAAATCCCCTAGGCTATATTATGGATTTTTGGGATGTGTATGGATGTATAGAACTTTGGTTATTTGTATTCTATTAAGTATGTTTGTATAAGATAGACTGATTGCCTGGTACCCCATTTCGGGTCGACTTATATTGATATGGTATCAGAATTTAAGATGTGACAGATGTTTGATTAATATTTATTATTTATTGTAGATGAAAAAAAATGGTATGAAAAATTGGGGCATCAAAGTAGCTCTCTAACCGTCGTCAGTTTGGAGCAGTGTCTGAGAGATTTTACTCTCTACTTAAAATCGTCGATGGAACCGTCAACAGTTTGGCTCGAAAAACGTAGCGCAGATTTCAAATTTTGAATAAAGGGACATTAAGTTGGTTGGGGTTTTGAGGGAAACCTCCAGGAACTTTATGTATATGTTGATTGTGATGTATTTGTAATTATTGATGTATTGTTCATGTCCTTTGGATAAGAAGATAGTGAAATTATTGTCATTTGCTCCCGTGGATGTAGGCATTACCGAACCATGTAATTCCTCATATATTTGTTGTTATTGCTTTCATATAATTGTTGTGGATGGTTTCTATATAGTTTACCATTGAGTGTTTCATTTGTATGATCATATATTCCGTCGTGCAAATTGTTTTTCACAACAAATTGGTATCAGAACATTATTGTAATAGCCTCTGAAGTTTCATCTGCAAAATTTGACGTTGTCAAGTTTGATGGAACCAAAAATTTCAGTTTGTGGTAGAAAAGAGTGAAGGATATGTTAGTGCAGTAAGAAATGGTGAAGGCCTTATACGAAGTTCAACCGGAAGGCATGGAGGAAGCAAGTTGGAGTGAATTGGGGGCAAAGGCAGTGTCAATCATCCGACTTTGTTTGGCTGATGATGTGTTATATCACGTTATGGATAAGGATTCTCTGGTAGTAGTTTGACGAAAACTAAAAAGCCAGTATATGTCTAAGTCTTTATCAAACAAATTGTTTCTTAAGCAAAGATTGTATTGACTTAAGATGGTGGCGGGTTTGAATTTGGACTAACACATCAACGCAATCAATTAGATTGTAAGTGATTTGATACGTGTTGATGTGAAGTTCGAGGAGGAAGACAAGGCGTTGATGCTATTGAATCCCCTACATGGGTCTCACACGTATGAGAATTTGGTTACTACTCTAACATGGGGCAAAGAAAGCCTAAATTTGGAAGAGGTAATAGGCACATTGCTCGGTTTTCATCAAAGGAAAATGACCAGCGATGAAATTTCACACGGTGAATGGCTTGTGGTAAAGAGTAACCATGAACGTAGGAGAGGAAAATTCACGAATGGGTCGAGTGATAATAAGTCTCGTTTGCAGTCTGGGAAGAAAAAAGACAAAGTGTTTTAAGTGGGAAAAAATTAGGCACATAAAATCGGAATGTTCAGAGTAGAAGAAAGGGAATGCTGAAAAATTAAGAGGGTTCATCACAATCTACAATGTAGTGCAAGGAGTATCTGAAAGCAATGATGGCAATATGCTATTTATTTCATCAGGTTTAGAATGCATCACGGATTCTTGGATCTTAAATTCTGGATGTTTTTATTAGATGACACTAAATAGAAATTGGTTAAGCACCTACAAGTTAGTAAATTTTGGTTCTATTCTAATGGGAAATGATGTTGCATGCAAAGTAATTAGAATAGTAAATATCATAATTAATATGCATGATGGTGTTGTGAGAAATTTATGTGATGTAAGGCATGTACTGGATCTAAGGAAGAATGTGATTTCATTGGGCACTTTAGATTGTAATGAATATAGTTACAAGTTTGAAAGTGAGATAATGAAAGTGTGTGAAGGCGACTTGATGGTGATGAAGGGGCATAAATCAGCGGGTAATATTTATGCACTATAGGGTACAACAATTGTAGATGGAGCTACAATAGTAAAATATGAATCAGATGTTCAGTGGCATATGCGGTTAAGGCATATAAGTAACTACATGTATTCAGATGTTTGGGGACCGGTGAGGATAGCATCACGGGGTGGACATATGTTTTCATTGGTTTATCACGAAGGGTCTTGGTGTATCTCATGCGGCACAAATCAGAGGTGTTTCCCAGGTTTAACTTGTGGCTGAGATGGAAAATCAAACTGGCAGAGAAATCCTCAAGTCAGACATTGGTATTGAATACACTAGTTCAGTTCAAAGAGTTTTGTAAGCAGGGTAGGTTGTATGCAAAACTTGCAGGGAACTTCTTGGTGAAGTCAGTGAGTATGACGTGTTTCTCATTTAACCGATCGCCAAAAGTATCACTAGATGGGAGATTTGGAGGATAATTGTGGGCAGGTTTTGTGGTAGACTACTATGGTTTGAATGGATGTCCACAGGCGCACGTTTCTAGTGAGATGAGATCTAGGCTTGGTGTAATGTCTGAATAGTACATCTTTCTGGGGTATAGAAAATGTGGGTTCAAGCTGGGTGATCTAGACAAACAAGGTGGTGATCAGTGGAGACATGGTTTTTAGTGTAAAAGTCATGGTGCAGCTTATCCAAGTAAAGAAAAAGAAAGAGATGCCAGAAAACTACAGCAACAATGAACATATGATGCAGGTAAAGTTATAGAATCAGGGCATAGATGACATGGTTCATATTATAGGGAGTTTTAACTCGGGAGACCAGTAAGAAAACAACAGGTCCGAATGCACTATCAGGTCATCACTCAAGCATAAATTTGATGTTTTGGTGTTTTATGCATTCATTACTACTAGTAGTAAGGTTCCTACTATTTTTCAAGTTGCAATGCACAACAAAGGGAAAAATAAATGGATGAGTGTTATGGTGGAGGAGATGAAGTTACTGCATAATAATCAGATGTGGGAGTTGGTGGAGCTTCCAGTAGGGAAGCGGGTGATAGGATGCAAGGGGTGATGTTTCTGTTGTTTATGTTTACTGTTGTGGGAAGAACTTGTTGGAAGTTCAGAGCGCAGTCTCAGGTCGTTATATCTACAACTAAGTCGGGGTTGTTGGCAGAAATCAAAGCTGCTACAGGCAAGTTCAAGCATTGCTTGGACTTGGTTTTTGTCTCCAGTTGCGAGACAGGAGGCGGTCCCAACCTAATGTCCCAAGGTCAAGGTGGAGTAACGGGTTTATGTTTTCAGGTTTCTCCTAAGGGGCATATGTTCACCAAGGTGGAGATTGTTGTGATATGTGGCTCGCATACTCAGTGGACAACATGCACAAAGGGAAAACATGAAGAAAAATTAAGTAGCAGCAGGGGAAACCGTCGATGATAGTTCTCTAACCATCGATAGTTTGGAGCAATGTCTAAGAGATTTTACTCTCTGCCTGAAACCGTCAACGGTTTGACTTGGGAAATCCAAGGTAGATTTCAAATTTTGAATAAAGGGACGTTAAGTTGGTTGGGATTTGGAGGAAAACCCTCCAAGAACTTTATATATACGTTGATTGTGATGTATTTGTAATGGTTGACATATTGTTCATGTCATTTGGACAAGAAGATAATGAAATTGTCGTCATTTGCTCACGTCAATGTAGGCATTGTCGAATCACGTAATTATTTGTGTATTTGTTGTTGTTACTTTCATAAAATTGCTGGGAATGATTTCTGTATAGTTTAGCATTGAGTGCAGCGTTCGTATGAACATATAATCCACTGTGCAATTCGTTTTTCGCATTGATATGGCTAGTCAAGGTGCTAAGAGAGTATTGCGTCAATCATAAGAGATAACTGTTGCAAGTTGAACAACTTTAAAACAAAACCCCGCTAGGGTGTGACTTAGTGATTAGGATGGAGGAAGGATTGAAAGGATCCGTTGTTGGACTTCCATCCGAATCACCTTGACTTGCCTAGCGTTGCCTATTACACGCACAGTTAGTTCACCTTAAAATTTTGGCGATCAGGAGAGGGACCAAAGGAACCTGGCTAGTAGCTACCACTATTCCCAGTCATAAAATAAATAAATAAATAAAAATAAAACAATATGTAGAATAATTACATAAAATATTACATATTACTAAATAACGACCACTTAAAAATTTACCCAATGTATGGGAGTCGACGCGAGGATGGAAGTGATGTGACGATGGGCCTGTCGGCTCCCACTAGAGTACTTAACGCTTGGACAGACAGGAACTCCCCACCCCCCTATACCTCTAAATTCATACCCTAAGCTACCATCACCCAGGACCCACTTCCCTTTCTCTGGCCCTGTTCTCAGGCCAGGCCGAACACTTGCTTTGCAATCCTCATTTGGGCTTCTCACCCACATGCCCACCCGCATTCCAATTCCACCTGCACTCCCTATTTGATTTCACCTTTAAACTAGGAACAAGTTATGCCAAACTACCAAACATTTCATCCAATTCTATCTTATTTCTTGAAGTTTTAATTGTAACAATTTAGCAGTTCAAAATTGAATTTGCACTTGTCTGAATGTGAAACTTCAACAATTAATTTGTTATGCTCAAAACATTTAAAGAAAGAAAATCGTGGCAGATGGATGTACACAACTACAGATGTATTTAATCGAATGAAAACTTTCTGCTATTCTCACATGTTCTTCATTTAGTTCTTCTGGCCTCGAAACGAGGCTAGGGGCTTAAAACCAGAAAGGGTTTCGCAACGTAGCCAACTACCAGTATTTAAGAGCACACGGACAACACTCAGATTGAAGTTTATCCTACTCAAAATATATTTACAGCAGGGTGGTGGCGTTGTGGGGGTAGGGGCTGGGGGAAATTCCTACCTAAACAATGTCTATGGAGGCAACTGATCTGATGGAACTGGACCTGGTGGTGGAGACCTCCTTCTCTGTGTAATGTGAAATTAAAGCCTTCACAATCTGGCGATATCTCCTTCTGTACGTGGGAAATTTCGTCATGCTTCGAGTCATCCCCATCATCCTGCCGTAACAATCAATTTTCTTTAATTAGTACATTGCTAGGGGAACTTTAAATGTTGATATGGCCATGAGAAAAAGTATAGGGAAAGCTAACTTCTAGTGAATATGAGATTATCTAACAAAAAAGGGTCCTAGTCGTGGTAGGAAACCAATCCAAAAGAAAAGCTATTTAATAAAAGTTGTATGCTTGTGTCGAGTAGAAAGTTTAAAACCAGCTTGAACATTCTGTGCAAGTGAAAGCATTGCACTTTGTTTCAGATATTGTTTGAAATGAATCAATTTTGTCAAGCCTTGAAATTCATGGGAGTCTTGACTGATTACTTGTGCAAAAATTTACAGGATTTAATTTTTTTTTTTTTTTTTGACAGTTTTATTTCCAAAGGATATATAAGCACACAATATAAATGATAACTCTGGTTTTTATGCTGCATGGCCCAACTATAACAGGATTCCCCTGATCCTCCCTGAAGGGAAGCTAGGTTCAAAAAAGAACTTCAGAAACAGAAAAGAGAACTACAAAGTTTTTTCACCTTAGATCATTTGAGTAATAACGTATAGCATTCATACCTTCTGCTGATGCCTTGGATTTGAGCAGCTCGGACAGCGTCTTGAGGTGCAAAGCTTCCATTTTCCCAAGCCTCCATGCGCTGCGTATTGCTTCCAAGGAGAACTAGTTTTTCCAGGTGTCTAACTTCACCCTCAGTCAATTTCAAGACCTTAATCTGTTCCTTCAACACCATTATGGGTTGGAAGAACCAATCTAACAATCTGTCCTGGGGTCTATTCATATGTGTAATTTCAAAGTCATCGAACAGCAGTATGCCACCCGATCCAGCTTTAATGGAGTGGAGAAGACTCTGCAGGAATGAATAACAGGGCAAACCAACACCAACTATGGCCCCCTCATTGCCATTCTTGGCCTTCAGCCATTCATGGAGGTCGGCTGGTGTTATTACATTAGCATCCAATAGCTCCTTGGCCCTTATCTCACAGGACCTCATCATGTTTCCCCATACCTGTGGCATTTTGAGTTAAACGCAAGAAACTGTTTCATTCACCTCTAAACAGAACAAGTGATGACAAGGGATTACTTGGTAATTATGAGACATTCAAAAAGGCTCATTCATTAGGTTTCAAGAATTTTATTGTTTCTTCAATACAGAGTTCAATTTCCGATCTTGTTATAAGTAGCTCACCAGAAGAAAAAATTGGTTATAACAGCTAAGAAAAGAATTACATAAGTTCATATTGAACTCTTGGGCAAAAATTATTTTTATGTTTTTTCATATCTGCATAAGAGAGAGAGTGAGTTTTTCAGTCCCTTGTTTGTGACCAGGCTATTTTGTAGTTGAATAATTTATTCTAGAAGAGATGGAATTACACTATTATAAAGAAAATTTATTCTCTTCAGTCTTCTATGTACAGGTCATCCAAATGATTTATTTCATTGATCACATTATCAAATCTCTTCATTCTGTTCTGTGTGCACAATAAGGATGGCTTTTGTCACTTAGACCGCAACCTTAAGACTCCATATCCCCAGGCAAAATATATGTTCTGCTCTGCCCTCTTTGTTGTTGAGTGAATCTGCTTGGTGAATTATTTTCTTTGTGAGTTTTTTTTTTTCTCTTTTTCCAGTGTTGATGAGAGTTTTTTAATTTTTTATTCTTTTTAGCTATGGCTATGACTGCTGTTGGGTTCTGTTGGGGAGCTTTCGGTTCTTTTTTCTCTTTGCCCTAGTCCCCAGTTCTGTTGGAGCCATGGTGTAATTCTTTTTCTTTCTACTTCATCTTCTCTTTTTATTTTCTATTCGTTCAGTTTCTTTGCTGATAAAAAACATTACTCCAAGATCATTTCCCCAGTAACAGCTTATAGCAGACAATGGATATATTATATGTGAAGAGAATGCCATCTCACAGGTTATAATACAGCAGAGAAATGCTTACAGATTATACAATGGTGAAATTGAAGATGTATACATAAAGTTATAGTAGGTTGGGTAAAATGGAAAGGTGCTTCAAGTGTGCTGTGTGATTGTGGAATATCTTTAAAATTAAAAGGAAAGTTCTATAGGAAGACTATAAGACCAGCCATGCAACATTGGTTAGAATGTTGCGTTACTAAGAAACAACAAAGTCAAAAGGGTAAAAATTGCCAAAATGAGTAACAGTCATAGCCATTGCTGGACATTACATAATGGGAAAAGGACAGTGTGTCCATGAATTCGTCTTTTGCATTAGCAAACTTATTAAAAACATATAGACTCACATGCTTTGATATTACAATCATAAAAAACACACAAATTTTAAATGTTCTTTTACTAATTTCAATCAATTTAAATATAACATACACTACAAGTATTGAATGTTATCTTGGTTGCTTGAGTTGCTATTGGCAAGAAGAAGCATGCATTTGCTACTTTTCACTACTTTATTTATTCTAAGTGAAGTTTAAACTGATAAATCATAAATATGACTATTATAAAGAAATATAAAGTATAGGATCTTCACAAATAAAACAAGAACAAAAAATGCATAGCAATATAATGTATTTTTATCTCCAAATTGGGGTAAGAAAACACAAAAAATTAAAAATTAAAGAACTTACAATATGAAAATGTGTAATTTTAATGAGAGAAAAAGTTAGGTAACTTGATTGTTAGTTATTTAAAGAAATACATACTAAATACCAAAGAAAAGAAAACCAAAATAAAAAATTACTAACTAAAATAAACCAACTTAAAATTGAGTTCCTAAGCTTAAATAAAGGGACAAGAATGAAAAAAACAAAGGACTCCAAAACCTATTTTAATCATTCACAACCAGTTTGATAATGTAATGGCCTGAAGCGGTTGATATCGCTCAAGTTAAAGCACTAGATGAAAATCTTAAAGATGATTCTTGTATCTCGAAAATGCCTCATAAACTAGGCAGCTAAAAGTCAGTATCTGAGGAGAGAATTGAAGATGTTCTGCAAGGCTGTCAAATGCAGCTATCCGCATAGACCTTGGCTTTCTCGCTGCTTGGTATGTGGATAATGTACAATTAGGCTAGAGGGTTTTTAACTTTCTTTTTTTTTTTGGGCTTTTAGTTGGCTTTTCATAGCTGTATGCTCTGGTTGTGAGATTGCAGTGCTCTCTGCTTTTAGTTTTTTTCCCATGGCTTTCTACTAGCTATTTTGTTCTGCTTTATTCTTTGGGCTCTCCTTTATCATCTTGTTAAATAAAAAATTACATTTTCCTCAAAGGAAAATGATGAGGACTCTATTTGTCTCAGTACATGAAATAACATACCTGCACTACTTTCACTTCCTGTATTGCTTCCCTCACTGATCTTGAAGGAACTAATGTTGGCACAAGCATTGAAGGTGCTTCAGTAGGAACAGAACTGAATTTGCCACCAGCTGCATAATTTCCTCCCACAGAAATCTCAGATGAGTTCTTAACTTTCCTCTTTCTATATCGGGGCCTGGCTGTGGGCAACACAATTTCTACTGTTAAATATTGTTGCAGCCAAGCAACAATTAATATACTTATGTGAGAATATAAGAGGGGTAAAATGACAGAAAAAAATGATTACTTAGGGAGGATAGACCCCTCGCGAAGATAGAGCCAGTCATTTGTGTACTCATCAAATTCTGCAACCATTGCAATCACATAAGCAATACCTCTTCGGAAAGACCTTTCCTGCATCCATATGAAGGTTAACCTTGAAAGCATAAGTTCAATCAGTATTTTCCATGCCAGCGAAGTAAACAAAATAAAAGATTTACACTAAACAAACCTGATATACTACTATGGATCCATATAATCCTACAAAGAAGCTTGAGAAAATAGCCATTAAGATGCTCCCTATTACAACCAGTGGCCACAAAAGGATTGTCAAACCGGCAACTGGGATACAAGCAGTTTCAAGAAATGGGCCCTCTCGACTAATAAGATCATGTGTCAGTCGCTGCCAACCCTTGAAGAGCAAGAATGGACTCTTTACTATGGCAATGGCTGTGTAGAGAGGTACCTCCACAATCAGCCCTATAAGCCCCACAGCAATGCATCCAGGCACATGTATCAACCTGTGTTCAGATGGGAAAAAAAAAAAAAAAAATTGAGTTGAGAAAGAAAAGCTTGCATTCACAGGGCATGAGCAACCCAATAACCCAGCATCGAGTACCTCTATCGGCATATAGTTTCCGGTCAATTTTATGACTGAGAAAAATGCATGTTTTTCCGCATGCTCTCTCATTGTCAAACAAGAATGGACAACCCAACAACCCAATATTTTGGTATATAAAATTTCTGGTCAATTTTATGACCAAGAAAAGTCCACGAGTCTACGTCCACCCCAATAGTTAAAGTTCAGAAAAATTTGGGACTTGTCTGGGGTTCGAATTGTGGCCCAGATCTCTAATCAACCCGAAAAAGAAGGAAAGAAAAAACGAGTCTGGGACTTACATGGAGGTCTCAGTTCAAAGGTTGAAAGGGTGTGGGAAGAAGCTATATGAGATGAAAGATGGGCTATGTCTAAGTCTCTGACCCAAGAAAAAAAAGTGAATAATTTAAATCATAGGAAAATGCATGATTCTATTGATGCTTTCTCATTTGAAAAACACGAAGGTTACATTTTACATCACCGCTTAAAGCAACATTACCTAAGAGTTTGAAGCTCATCGGAAGCAGGGGATTGGCGCAACTCCTTTAAATAGGCTGGGTACGAATGGAAGCAAATATCTGCGAAATCTCGAACTACCGTGCAACTTCCTTTAATAGTTCCCCGTGTTCCATCCTGAGTTTACATCCAAGCAAAACGAATGCCCAACTTTTTATCATTATCAATTGGGGAAAAAACTAGAGAGGGGGCAACAGAATCCAACTGAAAATTTACCACAATGCAATGCAAGAATTTCTTAAATTCATTTTCTTGTCTGAAGGCCTCGAAAGTTGAAACCCAGGGAGTGAAGAACCCATACCCCACACCCACAAGAACACTCCCAGCTATGCTCAGACCCAACCAAATACCAAATAAAGCAGGCAAAGCAAATAGCAAAGCAACTTTAAGTGGCGCATCAAACCTATTAGTCCTGCAGCAATTAAAAAACATATATAACATGCAAAAAACATATATAACATGCAAACAGAGAAACGGAGAAACCCAAATGAAAATCAACGTCCCAAATCACTTACTTAACAAGGGTGTAGATTGTCCAGACAACATGCGCCGGAAGGAGCCCCAGAATCACCCCTATGTTCCCCGTAATCAGTATTAGAGCAGCGAAAGGGCCCACCACCAAACCTGAGAATGATCAAACAGAATAAATATCAAGAATCCGCCATCAATTCATCATGTTAGCATGAACAATCAGCTTTAAAAAAAAATAAAATAAAAAAGCACTAGCAGCTTTAAGAAAAAGAACCCATTATCAAATACGATAAACTAAAAGAAAAAAAAAAAAAAAAACAGAAGAGAAATAAGAACGAGACCTTTGAGAGCGCCCAGAAACAGAGCAGAAAGGAATGCAAAAACCACATAGAGACCTCTGAGAGTGTCCGGTATGTCCATTCAGAAAATTTTCATAGAAACAAGAATAATCACAATAAAAGAGGTCTGCCCAATATTAGATTTGCAGATTTCTTCTATACCATGAGAGAGAGAGAGAGAGAGAGAGAGAGAGAGAGAGAGAGAGAGAGAGAGAGAGAAACGTGAGCAGCAAGAAGACGACAGTAAGGGAGAACAAGAACCGTAACCCAATAATCAATGAAATATCAAATAAGGAAATCAATAAGAATGCTTCGCAAGGGGCAAAAAGGAAATATTTCAAATAAATGCGGAGAGTTCAACCGAGAGAGAGAGAGAGAGAGAGAATGGGAATTGGTCTCACAAGGCTTTGTTTGCTTTTTGTCATTTCTCCTCTCCGCAGTTTATTTCCGTTGACCCGTTAACAATTTTTAAAAAAAAAATTTGATGGGCATATCCCGCGTCAAATAAAATAAAATAGAATAATAAATAAAGAAATAAATGGGCCGTGGGAACAGGAGTAGGCCCAGAAGTCCAGACTTGGTTCTCAAGCACATCTGCAACTGGAAGAGGATTGTACAGTCCCCATTAATTTTGTTTGAGAACATTTGTCATTGGCTCAAAGTATCCCGTTGTTGTGTGTTTGAGGAGAAAAGAGCCTTGCTAATGCGTCAGAGTTTAAGATCAAGGGACACCCGACTCAATTCGCATACGTAATAAATAATATTAATTAAGAAGGGGGGGCAAGGCAAACGTAGCCTTCTAGAAGGGAAGATATTTGACGTAGGGCTTTAGAATTAAAGGCTTCCAACATTTGTTGGGCCATCCCTCACAAGCTCCTGAAAAAAAATCAAAAATGGATAGCCCAGGAAGACGTATACCGCATCATCATCATCATCATCATCATCATCAATTCTATGTTTGTCATCGGATTGCCGCTTGAAATGAGTTTATCATAGTCCAGATTAACAGTGGATCAAAATCTCCATAAGAGAGAAATGGGGAGATTTGAAGATTGAGGTGCGGGATGACGACGGAAGCAGAGAAAATTCCGTAGCCGTAGCTTCGCCGGCGGCGGCGGAGTTGTCAAACTGGACGCCATCGGCAAAGCCGCATCCACGAATGACGGCCACTACAAAATTTTATATAATTTTTTTCAAAAGTCAAAGAGAAGAATGAAATAATTTCATACGTTGAGTCCTTATACTGCCCTGCACATGATTGCATTAAAAACAATATTATGTAAATTTTTTTATAATTTTTAATATAATAATAGTGAACAAAGAATATATTATAATAATTCAATTTACAAATACTAAAATATAAATATTTTAAAATTTATTAATAAAAATTTATATATTTTTTAAATATGAAATACTCACACCCAAATTTCCTGACCTCCGGTTAATTTTATATATTTATTCATTTATTTGTTTGCTTATTTTAAAAGGAATCAATTGAGAGGTTATTAAATTCAATTTGAGGATAATTCTTAATTAATTAGGTACTATTCGTAAAATAGTTGTGTAAAGAATGCGAATACCTTCCACTTGCATAATCGAACTCTCGATCCCAATCTTGGTATAGGCAGACTGAGATTACTGGTTCCTTAACTTAGGTTTAGTTTAGTGACCAATTAAATGGGCAGTAATTAGGTATTCTAACCGCATCAAGGAAAAATACGCTAGTGACGACCCCAAAATCAAAATTTTCAAATATCATATATCATATATTTTATTCCCCAGCCTCACATATACATTAGATACCATTATAATTAATTAAACTACTTATAAAAGTACAAAAGCTAAAATTTAGTAGTCCTAGGTGACAAAAATTAAAATCTTAAATTTATCCTTATGTTTAATTAATAAAAAAATTAAAATTTCACTTATGCCCCACATCTTAGAATGCAACAACACTTTCGTCTTCCTCGTACGACCATTGATGACCTCCTGACTCCCACACCTTTTCAACTGAATTTGATAATTATGGAGTTGGATATCTAAAAATCTCACTTTCAAAATCTCAAACATCCTATCCTTAAGGAGAAACTAAAAAATTTATATAAAAATTTATAAAATTTTTAACTATTAGAACTTTTGTTTTGCATCATCATAATGTTTGTTTCACTTTTATATTATAGCTCCCAAAGAACTAATTAGGGAAATCCTGGAAAGAAACACATGATGGGGAATTTGTTGGTTCAGCTTTATTTCATAGTTGGATAATGGATCTATATTTTTGTTTCAACGGACTTATTTCAATTTCAAATTTTATGAATGATTATTCAATTTTTTTCATTGTAGTAAAAAATCTTCATTTTCTTTTATAGAAAGATGTGTGAGTCTGAATGCTGAAAATTTTCAATGTATGCTAAAATTTCATATCTTATAGGTCATTAAATTGTGACCTTGTAATTAAGGAGTGTTAGCTTTGGTGCAATCCCAAGAGGGGGCTAAATTGGTATTTTAAAAATTGGTTCCCTAGGTCAATCCACTAATCTAGCAACAGTATTACGCAACATTGCAAAGATGATATATTAACCAAATTAAGTACATGCACTATAATTTAAGTATTTCTCAACAAGATACAATATTATGTCAATCAAATACGCAGTATATTCAGCAGGGAAAATAAATCAAGCACAAAGTAGAATATAAAGTAGGAAACGTAAATGTGACACCGAATGTGATATTGGGGTTCGATCAATCCTACCTACATCCCCGCCTCTAATTCACAAGCTCGAAAATTCCACTAAACCTCACTTAACGGGTGGAGCGGCACCAGTTACAATCAGGTCAATTAGCGGGGCTAACCTCAACCTACACCTTACAAGGATTGTGCACCTAGCTTTCCTAACTAGGTATAAGCTAATCCGAGACTATTCAACAGAGCTAGTCTCCCTCTTCAAGCCCACGCCTGGAATACAACAGATATAAAAATTGCGTACAAACAGATGCTTCTTACACAAGCAAATATATACCAATTCAGTACAAATTAATCAATGCACATCAATATGTATGAACTATAAGCTCGGTGCTCTACATGTGCAATCAACACTCAATAAGATGCATAATCTCAAATATGCGCAGAGTGTTCTAACATGCTACTCTTTGAAAGCAAAGTATATGTTGACCTTATTGGTCATATTTCGTTTTGATTATAACAAATACTATGATATTTAATGGTTAATGAGTTTGCGTGCAGGACCAATCGAAGGTATCACATGGTGCCCGTACATGGACTTGAAGAAGACAAAGACCCTAAAACTGTTTTGTGTTGTAATTTATATTTATCATTTTAGGTCTATAATATTTAAGTAGGATATGGTCTATAATATTTAATGCATTTCATGCATGTAAGAACTACAAAACTCAAAGACCATAGAACGACTCTAGGTCCCTACACATCTCTTGAAAATCTCAAGACCATAGATAGACCTTAGGGAACACCTTTCGGTCAACCGAGACCGGATTTTTTCAGTGCACTCAAAAAGACCTAGAAATGACCCTAGGATACTTAATCACACAGTTGCATGTGTTAAACTTTTGAATAGAGTGATTCTTGCATGAAACAAGACCGAAATGCACAAAATGTGCACCTTCGGTCGACCGGAACCTCACGTTCATTTTGCCCCCAGTTGACTAAACTTGGTCCGGGTCAACTAGTTGATCACGGCCCAGTCGACCGAACTTCTGTAGTTCAATTGGCCCATGTCGACCGAACCCCCTAGAAGTCAACATTTTGACTTCCTAGTCGACCGAGAGAAAATTGTACTACACCAACCTGGTCGACCGAATTCCCATGTGTGGGAACTCAACGGTTTGGTCGACCGACAGGCCCAGTTCAAATCGGCCTGGTCAATCGAACCTCGCAAGAATTGGAAAAGCACCCTTGGACATACATGTCTGATCGACCAAACGAGAAGTTCATTATTGGCACGGTCGACCGAACCCCAAAAAGTTGGGTCGACCGAACTTGTCTTGGTCGATCGGTGCTCTCGGGTTGGACTTATTTTTTACCATGGTTTAATTTTTTAAATGGGGTTAATGGGGTTAAAATATTTTAAAATAATAATAATAATACCCTACATGTCCTAACGGCTATAATTTTTCCTATCTCTATATATAGGGCTTCATTTGCAATAATTAGTATGAGATTAGCCAAAATAATTAGTAAAAATCCTCTCAATCTCAGAAACCTATTTTTTCCTATTCCACTCCATATACTCTCAAACATTCATTCCTTTGATACATTCTATCCTTGTGAGAGTGTTATATTGTGTTATTGATTATGTAATATTTGATATTGATTTTGGGGAGTTTGGCATAATTTATCCCACCGATTTAATTTGATAAATCTTGTGTATGGATAAATTAAGTAAGCTTAGGATATTTGTATCTTGTTGCAAGTGTCCCATAGCTTGGTTTTTGTTGTGCAAAGATTTTTTCAAACAAGCAAATATTTTCAAACTAGTATTGTGCATATTACATTGAAGAAAACCCTTTTGAACTAATTTGATATCTGATTCGTATCTTTGGAATATTGATTTGCTATTGAAGTACTTTGCTTAGATTCCAAGATATTTCTTATATTGAACACTCTTGAGCATCATACTGATTATATTATATTGAGTGTAGATTGCACATATACACCACTGAGCTTATAGTTCCTACATGTTTGGTGTGAATTGATTATTATTTGCACATATTAGATACATATCTATTTTACATGAAAGCATAATCATTGTACCACTTTTTTTATTAAGAAAATTATTGTATTTCCAGGCGTGGTCCGAGGGGACGGTAATCTAGTCTGTTAAGGATTGTGTAGGTTGAGGTCAGCTCTATGTTAACTGACCTAGTTGTAAAGGTTGAGGTCAGTTCTGTGCTAATTGACCTGGTTGTTTAGGTGCCGCTCCACCCGTTAAGTGAGCCTATAGTGGTAATCATTGTGCTTGTTAGCCAAGGCGGGGACATAGGCAATTTGGCCAAACCTCGATAATATTTCTGGGTGTCGTCTCCTTTACTGCTTTATTGTGCATGTTTGATTAAATTTATATTGCAGTTTAAATTTCATTATATATTTGCATTGATTTATTTTACATGCACTAGATTGATTTGAGGCTTGTGTAATACTATTGATTAGTGGATTGAATTAGGGGATAAATTTTTTAAATACCAATTCACCCCTCTCTTGGAATTGCACCAAAGCTAACAGTATAACAAATCTCAATATCAAATTAGTGTTTCAAAGATGTTAGCAATAATATTCAAACAAACAAACTCAAAAATATTTTCTCAAATGTATTTAGTATAAGAGTTGTTGGAAATCTATCTTTGTAAAATATTTTTGCACACAAAAGTATAAGCCCAAATAAATATTGCAATGATAATGCAAACTCACTTAACTATATGATTTTTCTCAACCAAATATTTATCAAATAAAATCGGGGGAAAAAATCTAGCTCAACTCACAATATGAAAATCAAATATGTAATATATAAGTGAGGTTTTCTAGCACAATATAACAAACAATAAACACTCACAAGGCAATATTTTTCAAAGGAATGAAGGTATTTGAGTATTATGAGGTTGGAATAAACAAATAGGATTTAGGAAATTTGAGAGAGTTTTTTGCTAATCCTATTTGTTAATCACCACTAATTTTTGCAAATGACCCCCTATATATAGAGAATGGGTAAATTATGACCGTTAGGGACATATAGGGTATTATTAAAAAAAGATTAAAAATCAGTTTAAAGTTTTAACCCTGTTTAAGTATTTTAACCATGGTAAAATACTAAGCAACCCAAGAGGTTTCGAGTGGCTAAACTATAGTTCGGTCGCCAGAATAGACTCAGCTTTAAAAAGCATTCTAAAAAGTTCGGTTGCCCAAGTCTAGGTTCGGTTGGTTGAACAAAAGTCAGAAACATTTTGTCCGCAGCTCGAGTGCCTGAAGTTAAGTTCGGTTGACCGAACTAACAAGTTCAATCGCCCGAGACCTTTTTGAACGCGAAGGTTCGGTCACCGGGTTGGTGAAAAGTGCTTTGACACTAGTTCGGTCGCCCGGAGACGATACACTTATTTCTGGTTCGGTCACCCGAAACCAAGTCAACCCGCTGACTTCCTAGCGGTTTGGGCGCTTAAGGGTATTGAACATCATAGGTTCAGTCGCCTGACCTCTCACAAAATTTTCAATTAAGTCCAATTTTGGTTTAGTTAATTCTCCTGATATTTTATGTGATATTGGGGTCTATCCAAGGTATAAGTGCAAGTGCTGGGACCTAGGGTCTTTTTTTAAGGCATTTTTAAATATGCCTTAAAACTTGGCGTTGGTCGACCAAAATCAGCCCTAAAGTCATTTGATTAACTTATGGTCTGTTTGCGACATTTTTGAACTTACAGATCCTACATGCATGATATGCAGTGATTATTACAGACCTTTGAAATGAAATTATTACAGACCCAAAATATATTAAAACAAGTAATGAATATGTTGAGTCTTCACTTCTTTCTAGGTTGTCGCATGCCATTATATGAACTTACCAATAAGAACCTGCACACAATCTTGGTAACCATTAAATAGTAGAGTATTTGTCATTATCAAAACTGAGAATGACCCATAGGGTCAACAAGGAGTGTAACCATAAGAATGAATCCATGCAACGGTCTAAAATTGGTGAGATGAAGCTTTTGAGTCAATTTTTTATATATTAGTCAAATAAATTTTTTTTCTTTGATTTAAATTATTTTACTAATAACTATTTAAGATTTTTTTGTAGATTTATTTGCCCATAGTGCAAATTCTTAATTACATTGTTCATTTAGACATAGAAACTACTGCTTGAAAAATATTCAGTTCATTATATTTCTATTTTATAACTAACACTTGGAATTTGAAATCATGTTCTAAAGAATATGCATTCAAATTCTAAGAAATAATATTTATGATCTATTTGAATATTAAAGACATCATCATTTCTTCCTTCATTGCATATAAATATGTGGTGACTTTTGGATTTGAACATTAATCTTAGGGATTGTTCAATTGGTTCATACGCATGTGCATGTATTGTGTAGCTCATCATTTCAAGTTTATTTTTATTAAATGAGACTATTCCTTTAATTTATATTTTGAATTCTCGCCTTTCAACTTGAAATCAAATTCCAATTCTTGAGAGTTTATGCTACCTTATTCACTACAATGCGCGCGCGCGCACACACACACATACAGATGATGTGCATGGTATATTTCCAAAAGGGGGGTGAATTGGATATTTAAAAAATTCTTAGGTCAATTATGTCCTAATTTCATATCACAAATAATATCACACAATCTAGGGTCTTTCTAAACAATCTCAATATCCCATAAATGTTTAAAGCATGTACGTAAAACAATTAATACAATGAATAATTAAGCATACATGTGCAGAAATTAAAGTGCGGAAATTAAATAGATGAAGGAGAAAAAAAGTAGACACAATATTTGTTATCGGGGTTTAGCCAATCCTGTCTATGTCCCCGCCTCAAGCTTCAACTCAAAGATTTCACTATTTGTTCACTTAATCAGGTGGAGCAACGCCGTTTACAATACTCCTTACGAGGTAGATTCTCCTTGGCTCACTTACAGGCAAAGTCAAACCAGTTATCCTTATGAGGCAGAGTCTCCTTGACTGGCTCTCCTTACGAGACAGAGTCTCCTCAATTCACTTATCGGGCGAAACCAAACCTCTCCTTACAGGGCGGAATCTCCCCAGTTCACCTAACCAGGCTAGAGCCAAACTAGTACACCTTACAAAACGGTGTATTCCTCTTCTGACGATAACACACGCCAGGAATACAAAGATAATAAAATTTTGTGCACAAACAAAGTGTTTCTCAAATAAGCAGATGTGTACAAATTGAAGCTCTAAACTGCACTCTCAGATGATATGATTTATGCTCACTAGAGTAAGGATATTTTACTCAAGATGATTTTTCCAATCGTTGAATGTAATGTATATGATAAAAAATACTTCAAAAATTTAACCCAAAAAATATTTCTGTAGAAATTATTTTTCAATGAAGTGTAGGAGAACCTAAGGTTTTACTTTCAAGTAGTTTTTGCCCAAGTGGTAGTATATAATCTTTGATGAAATATAAAATATGAAAATATATGCTTTTTCAATGATCTTGAAATTCCAAGTGCTTTCTTCTAAAAATAATATTCAAAAATATTTGTTCAAGAAAGTTAGAGTTTTTGCTCAAAAGGATTTTTGCAATGAAGAATATGGGCTTTTGAATCTTACAATGAATGTGTAAAGAACCACAAGTTATAACAGATTTCCCCAAAAATATTTATCAAAAAAATATGTGGGAAAAACTTTAAGCTTACTCTCAAGGATGATTTAAAAAATAAAAACTTATGTGAGAGTAAATGCTTTTGATATTGTAGACACCCTAATTTTAACTTGGTCTTTCTGAGGAGACGTTGTGTAATAAAATGCTAACTTTATATCCCGAGAATGGGAGGATCTGATCGAGTCCTAGTTTATTTCAAAATTGAGTCTTTTTATTCAAGTTCCGAGTCTTAAAAAAAATGAGTTCCAATTTATTTCAAAATTGAGTCATGTTTTATTGAGTTTTGAATATTTTAATTGAATCCTTTTATTTGAGTCTTGGTTATTTTTAATTGAATTATTTTCAAAATTGAGTTCTTAAAATGAGTCACAGTATTTTTAAACTGAATTTAGATATTTTTAGTTGGGTCCCGATATTTTTAAATTGAGTCTAGGTATTTTTAAAATTTGAATCTTTTAAATTTCAAAATTGAGTTCTTTCAATTAAGTATTCTATTGAGTCCCTAAAAATCGAGTCCCTTTTATTTTTGAGTCGTTTTATTAAATTGAGTTCAGGTCCGTTTGTCTCTGAGAATCAAGTACTTTTTATCGGGCCTTTATGTTATTGGGTATTTAAATTAAATGGACTTTTGCAAATGAAGGCCCATCCATGCAAAGAAAGGGGCAGCACTCTCAAAAGGGTTTTAGGGTTTTATTTTAGGTTTACAAAAACTGCCGCTGGGGGAAAATACTCCACGCCCACGGTCATACACACACCCGCACTGCCACTCCGACCTCTTCCCCGCTTCTCTCTCACGACCACTCCCTGCTCACCACAGCTCCGATCACCGCCTGCTCCAGCCATGGCCAGCCCAGCCCCCACACACACACCAGAAATCTTCTGCAGATTAAGAGGCTGCCCAAGGATTCATCTCCTAGTACTTGTGTGATATCTCTTGGTGTAATGAGTTATATTCTTTTTTTTTTTTTTTTTTTTAAAAAAAATTCCTTTTCTTGGCTTGAATTTTGTGTAGGTGGCTCTTAACTATTTCAACTAATGTTTGGAACCTTTTGGGGTTCTTTTGTTGACTCTTTTTTTTTTTTTTAAGCTTCTGGTAGGCGCAAGGATACATGCAGTCAGAAAGAATTATCACCATATATACATAGGTGGTTGTTGGAGTTTTTTTCCGTTTTATTATTAAAAATATATAAAATATTAAATAATACTCTGATTGGGAAAAAATTTTCCAAACTAATACTTACGTAATCTCGCAACTTGATACTGCGAGATTTAAACTGATAAACCATTAGGAAGGTGACGCGTGGCACGAAGGAAAGAAAATCTCGCAGCTTGGTGCTGCGAGATTTAAATTGAACAGCCAGTGAGAAGGTGACACGTGGCTGAGGAGAGCAAATCTCGCAACTCCAAGTTGCGAGATTTAAAGGAGCCGAGCCTTGCTGTCACCAACGCCGTCAGTTCAAGCCTCTGCCACTCCGACGACAACCCACACCTCTCGGCAACTTGCAGAAACAATAGCCGCCGTTGCCGCTCTCTGCTCCACAACCCCCTGCTCCAGTCGCCCAATCTCCCTTGCGGCAACTTCACCACCTCACCCAACGAACCAACAGATCCGGCCATGACGGCAAACAACTTCGGCAACCATCGTCACCGTCATTGTCGTCGTTATCAAATCCGGATCGCACCAGAAAACCGACACAACCACCGCGCATCTCCACCTCAGGCAACCTCCCTGTCCTTACCCTGCAACACCTCTTGAAGCAGAACCAGTCCTCGCAGCCACCGTCGCCAACACCCCTTGCCGCCGTCGTCGCTCACCATCCTTGCCGGCGCCGTTGCCCACGCTGCTCGTATCCTCTTTCGTCACCGTCGAATTCCAGCCTTCTCCCCCTCGCAGCAACCTGATCTGACTACCCACCTCCGGTAGCATCCAAGTAATTTCCCTGCATAACTCGGGAAGGTGACGCTGGCTTGCCTTTTAAATCTCGCAGCCTAGAGCTGCGAGATTTTCTCCCTTTACGCGACACGCATCGATTTCTAATTGGCTGCTCTCTTTAAATCTCGCAGCTTGGAGCTACGAGATTTGGTTCCCTCCTTCACACGTGCCGTCTTTGCAGCGACTATCGGTTTAAATCTCGCAGCATCAAGTTGCGAGATTACGTGAGCATTACTTTGGGAAATTTTTTCCCAATCAGAGTATTATTTGATATTTTATATATTTTTAATAATAAAACTGGAAAAAACTCGTGGTTGTTGTATGTTTTAGATTGGTTGTGAAATATTATTGTTAAAGTTTTTTTTATTGTCATGTATTATTATTTTATTGTATTTTTTTTTTGGTTTTGGAGATATTGTCATTATTTATATATTTAGGATTTTTGACTGTGACATTATTGAAGTTTTTTTTTTTATGTTGTTATATATTCCTTATATTATTTAGTGTGTTCATATTATCATGTTTATTGTTTAAATATTATTTGGAATTTTTTATTTATTTAGGATATTTATCATGTTTATTGTTTATATGGTATTTGGGGATTTTGATATTATTATTTATTATTTAGGATTGTAATATTTATGCGGGTCCAGGGTTTTTGATTATTTACATTATTTTCATTATATTATTATTTAGGGTTTTGATTATTGTTTTATTTTAGGCTTTTGATTATTTCACGTTATTAGGGTTTTGAGTAGTGTTTTATTTGATTTGTTTATATATTTATTACGTGTCAATCTTAGGGGCTAATTGCTTTTATATAGCTTGTGTAGTAATTTTAGGGTTTTGAGCATCTCTGTAATATTATCACAAGTTTCATTATTGTTACACATTGATTTTTTTTTTTTTTTTAGGCTTTGATTGCTTCCATATTATTGTATGTTATTGTTTATGATCGGATTGGCATTGTATAGGGCTTGTCTTATTTTAATTTTATGATTTTGGTCTTATTTGTTTCCTTTATTGTTAATATTAGGATTTTATTATTGAGGGTTTGATTATTTATTATTAAAGTGTTTTTTTAGATATATTATACGATATTGTTATTAATATTATGTTATATATGTATTATTATTCTAGGAGTATTATTATTAGTATTTATGTGTTATGATATATATATATATATATATATATATATTGTTATTATTATTATTATAGTGGTATTATAATATGGTATTAGTATTCTATTATTTTTTATTTATTTTTCATATTATATTATCCATTTAAATTTTGAGAAAACTATAGGAAAATTATAAAAAATCAGAAAAAATCAGGAAAATTTCAGAAAAATATTTTTGAGGCCAAAAAATAATGTTTGAACATTCTTCACTTAAAAAAAAAAAAATAGAAACGAGTTCCAAAAATCTCCTAGAAAATTTTAGAAATATTGTAAATTATTTAGGAAAATTTTATAAATTTTGAATCAAATCTAGGAGCTGTTTTCATAAAATATTTTCTCAATTTTTATCCCTATGATTTCAAAAAAAGGGTATGGGCTTTTTAAACCTTACGTGCCTTAGTTATGAGGGATTACTTATACTATATATGTTACGTGAATATTTGTATAGTATATTTATTTGTATTTAGTTTTTTCAAAGGGAGAAAAATAGAAGGCTATTAAATTTAATTAGGTATAATTTTTAATTAATTAGGTACCGTTTGTAGAACGAATGTGTAAGGGATACTAGTACCTTCCCCTCACATAACCGAACTCTTGAATCCTACTTTGGTATATGTAGACTGATTCTACCCTTAATTGAGTGGTAATTATGTATTCTAACCACACTTAAAAAGGTTAGTGGTGACTCTATTACACCATGTTTTCCACGAAAATTAAAATCATTTTTCATTCACCCACCTCGGGGCACCATTCGCTCCCAGGACGTCGCGATATATATAATAGAAATAAATGGCCAAATGAATCTTTCTTTCAATCAACCCTCAAATGCAATCAATGTGCAAATGAAAGAAGTGAAAGAAAATATTAAACCTCTCTTAGAAATGATTTTTCAAAGGAAAAATAAAGAAAGTATGAAATTAAAGCACTAAAAAATTGAGAAAATTTTTGTGCTAATCAATCTTATGACAGGGGAATATATAGAGTTTCCCAAAAACCTAACCGTTAGGGACATGGAGGGTATATTTAATTAAAAATTTAATTACATTTAACAGCTGAAAATAGCAAAACCCGAGAGGGTCGACCGACTGAGCAAGGTGTCGGTCAACTAACCTTGGGTGATTTTCCAAACCTTCGTAAGTTCGGTCAGCTGGCCTAAAGGTTCGATTGGTTGGGCCTTGAAGGCCAGTCGACTAAGCATGTTTTGTTCTTCCATGGCCGGTCGACTGAGCTTTTAAATATGGCCAAGAAATGGAGTCCGGTCGATTGGTGAATGCACCGGTTGACTGGCCATAAAGCATAATTCAAATTTCACAAGGTTCAGTCGACTGAGGAAACTTAATTAAAAAAATGGCCGGTCAACTGAGCTTTGTAAAACTTTGACTTCTGACCTAAGGCATGGTCGATCAATTGAGCCAGATAAAGCAGTTAGGGGCTGGTCGACCGGGGTCACTCAAAAAAAAAAATTTTGGCCCAATTTTGACCTTCAAGTTATTCCAGAAACCTTTATATGATTTTAATTTTCATCAAAAATATTTTTGATGAAAGTGTTGGTCCCCTAAGGTCAGTTTATGGTCCGTTGAGCTTCTTCATCGTATCATACAGATCATGCATTTTTACAGATAAACCTAAATGTAGTTACAAATAAAATACATGTCTTCTTCTTCTTCTTCTTCTTCTTCTTCTTCTTCTTCTTCTTTTGCTCTCCTGATTTTTCATGGAATACGCCAAGTGCATAAGCTTGAAGTCCTTTATGGCCTCCATTTATTTCCCTTATGTGTGTGCTGAAATGTAAACCTACTCAAGCACTTAAAAACACACATAAGATACTTGTGCTTAGTCAATATCAAAATAGGGATCAAACTCAAAAAGTCAACAATCTTCCCCTTTTTGATGATGACAAACACATAAGAGTAAAATGAGTTAAACTTGAAAAGGATCCTTAACAATATGCATAACTTAAAAGATAAGCAGTGTAACTCAAGCATATCAAAAGACAAAAGACATTTCAAATAACCATGCATTTAGTTTTAGCATTAAAGCACATTGAAGCTTAGATATGTACCCTATTTAAAAAAAAAAAAAAATTTTGTCTTATAAAAAATTGTCTCCTTTTGGCATAAAGTCATTTATCATTTTGCTCATAAAATTCTCTCCCTTTTGGCATCAGCAAAAGGGCTAGCTCAGTATAAAAACAATTTGAGTATTAAAAAATAGCTTAAAAGAGATCTCCCCCTATTTAATACAAATATTGGGCATATAATTTTTGCACACAAAAACATTATAACTAGTCATTAAAAGATTAAAAAAAAACATTTTAAACATGGTTAGACCAGAGATATCTTCAAATCATTTCAATTTAAACACTACATAAGACCCCTAAAAGATTTGAGTTTAAAACATACGTCATATGATAGTAAGTGTAAGTTTGATCATATGACCCGTCTAACTAGTTAGCATGCATTTTTAAATATGAATGAACCAGTCATGCAATTAAATATATATATATATATATATATATAAACAATAAGGCAAGATATAAAGAATTTTGGTTTTGAAAATAGTTCTTGCCCCAAAAGCATTTCATTTAAAAATAATTTCCCCCTTTTGAAAGTATATAAAAAAAAAAAACTAGGGATGATGCTTGCTGAAAAAGAATCTTTAAAATAAAGAACAAGCAAGCAATATTTTTTTGGCTTAGCGTTAAAGGGCACTCCAAAATATAGCTAGAAAAATCAACCATACAAATCTAAAAGATATATAGAAATATTAAAACAAGATCATATGGCAAAATAGATGATTGTGGTTAAACAACATATTTCAAATTAAGATTTTCAATAAAATCATCACACTTTAGCATATGCCACAATGAATTCAAAATAGATCTAAGCCAAAAATGTTGGTGAGTATAACAAGATGAAAATTTAATTTTTAGATGCTCCCCCTTTCAATTTGAATCCTAACTTAGATGTAATGAACTGCTTATACTACCCAACGATTAATTTCATTTAGAATACTAGTCAGTATAAGCTATCATCTTAAATCTCTTAAACCAACTATATGAAATATTTATCAGCTATATTTATCACCTAATTAGTATAGTTGTCCCTATAGGCGACAAATACATCAAAAATATAGATATTAATGCATACATTGCACATCATCGAGAACAATCCATATCTAATCATAAAGCTTTAAGGGCTGGATATAATGTTCAAGGTTTTCAGAAAAGTTTCAATATTTTAAAAGTTAAACATAATGCATATGAGTCTTTTATACTCTTTCTCCGAGGATGGAGCTCAGCTCCCTTATATATGTCCTTATGCATGCATTATCAAACAAGGATGAAGATCAGATATCCATTCACTACATAGTCATCCTTTAAAATAAATTCTAACATGCAATATATTATGATCATTTGACACATAGTTACTGTATATTGCATTTTATTTAGCACTTGATAGCCAACAAGGCTATACTCAGATTATTATGCAATAATCATATAGTTTACACACGTATGCACCAAAATCATAATCATTTAAGCACATGGTCTATTGACCTTATAGGTCATATCCCATTTTAATTATGAAAAATACCTTGGTATTTATGTTTGCCTTGAATTTGTGTGTAGGTTCAATTAGCAGTATCATATGGTGCACATGAACTTGAAAGAAAATGAAGACCCAACATGTTTATTCTTGTAATTTATATTTCATTCTGGGCCTGTAATATTATTAACTCCAAAGGTAAGTAATAATTGGTGCATATCATGCATGTAGGATCTATAAGCTCAAACTGACCTTAGAATGACCCTAGGTCCTTACACAAGCACTTAAGATTATCCCTTCTATCAAATATGCAATCAGGGGTATCTTATGGTCTAAAAATATGACGTAGGTTTTAATTTGACCTGACTTTGGGCTACCGAAGCTTGGTGTTGCAAATGCCTCGATCGACTGAAAGTAGGGAAATTCAAATAGTTGACCTAACTTCAAGCGACCAAACCGAAATGAACTAAGTGTTCGCGGTCGGCCAAACTCAAAATCACTACAAAAAATAAGGTTATTAGTGACGATTTTCAATTAGTCGCTATATCTACCGTTACTAATACTTATTAGTGACGAATTTTTCAAACCGTCACTAATAATTGAGTATTAGTGACGGATTAAAACCGTCACTAAAAACCTAAGCCCGTCACTATAGAATTTACACCGACACGACCAAGAATCATCACCAAAGCCATAGTATTAGTGACGGTTTTAAATTCGTCACTAATGCTCTATTATTAGTAATGGTTTTAAAACCGTCACTAATTCTCTATTATTAGTGACGGTTTTAGAACCGTCACTAATGCTCTATTATTAGTGACGGTTTTAGAACCGTCACTAATGCTCTATTATTAGTGACGATTTTAAAACCGTTACTAATAATAGAGTATTAGTGATGAATTTAAAACTGTCACTAATACTATGACTTTAGTGACGATTTTTGGTCGAGCTGGTTTAGAATCTATAGTAAAGGGCTTAGGTTTTTAGTGATGGTTTTAATCCGTCACTAATACTCAATTATTAGTGACGGTTTGAAAAATTCGTCACTAATAAGTATTAGTAACGGTAGATATATCGACTAATTGAAAATCGTCACTAATAACCTTATTTTTTCGTCCCCAGTGCCTCCTGTAAACTCGTCTAGAATCAAGAAGTAAACCTCGGATCTCGATATGACACAATGGACACCGGTACTTCGTGCATTCTCACAATCTTATGCACATACAACTCTGCTAGCCTACTTAAGGGATAGCCAACTTTCATTAGTATGAAATGAGCAGATTTAGTTAATCTATCCATGATCACCCAAATAGCATTCTGCCCGTGAAGTGCTGGTGGCAAACCGGTCACAAAATCCATGGAAATATGCTCCCATTTCTACACCAGAATAGGCAAAGGCTACAACGGCCCTACCGGTATCTGATGTTCAGCTTTCACTTGCTGACATGTCAGACACTGCTCCATGAACTGAGCAATCTGTCTCTTCATACCAAACCACCAGAAGGTCTCGTGCAAGTCCCGATACATCTTCGTACTACCAGGATGTACCGTATACATAGAACGATGCGCCTCCTCTAGAATCGTTCTTCTAATCTCATCATTGTTCGGAACACATAGTCTGGTCCCAAACCTTAACGCACCTCCCTCAGAGATGTTAAACTCTGTAACCAGTCCCTATTGTACCTTTTCCATAACCTCTGCCAACTCTGCATCACTAGCTTGCGGGGCTTTTATACGCTCAAACAAGGTCGGTTGGATCACCAAACTAGCGATGAAAGCCTGATAATCACCAGACACCAACTCTATACTTGAGCTCTCCAAATCCCATTTGATGTGACACTGAGTTACAACCGCAGATACAACTATAGGCCCTGACTTCCGACTCAATGCATCAGCTACCACATTAGCCTTCTCCGAGTGATAACTGATCGTGCAATCGTAATCCTTAATCAACTCTAGCCACCGCCTCTGCCTCATATTCAACTCCTTCTGTGTGAAGAAATATCTAAGGCTCTTATGGTCAGTGAAAATCTCATATTGCACCCCGTACAGATAGTGTCGCCAGATCTTCAATGCATACGCAATAGCAGCCAATTCCAAATCATGCGTAGGGTAGTTCTTCTCATATTCCTTCAGTTGCCGAGAGGCATACGCTACAACCTTACCTTGCTGCATAAGCACACATCCCAAGCCCTTCAGAGACGTGTCGCTATAAATCACAAACCCACCATCCCCCAAAGGAATGGTCAACATTGGAGCAGTAACCAGTCGGTGCTTCAACTCCTGAAAGCACTGCTCGCAATCACTAGTCCACTTAAACTGAACTCCCTTCCTAGTCAATCGTGTAATAGGTCCAGACAGTTTAGAGAAACCCTCTACAAACTGACAATAGTAACCCGCCAGTCCTAGAAAACTCCGAACCTCCTGCATATTCTTTGGCCTTACCCAGTCGACCACCGCTTCAATCTTACTAGGATTAACTGATATACGATCCCCAGTAACCACATGACCTAAGAATGCAATTTGACTCAACCAAAATTCACACTTCTCCAGCTTAGCATACAACTTCTTCTCCTGCAGAATCTGTAACACAAACCTCAAATGTTCCACGTGCTCTTTCGTACTCCTCGAGTATACCAAAATGTCGTCAATGAACACCACCACGAACCGATCCGGGTACTCATGGAAAACCCTGTTCATCAAATTCATGAACACCGCCAGAGCATTCGTCAACCCAAATGGCATGGAAAAGAACTCATAGTGGCCATATCTAGTTCAGAAAGCAATCTTCGCTACATCCTCCGCTTTAACCCTCACCTGATGGTATCCTGACCGCAAGTCGATCTTTGAAAAGACTCGCGTCCACTGCAACTGGTCAAAGAGATCATCAATACGAGGTAAAGGATAGTGATTCTTTACAATTACCTTGTTAATCTCATGGTAATCAATGCACATCCGCATCGACCTATCCTTCTTCTTCACAAACAATACTAGAGCTCCCCAGGGCAAAACACTAGGTCGAATGAATCCCCCGTCCAGTAATTCTTATAACTGCTCCTTCAACTCCCGAAGTTCTACTGAAACCATCCGGTACGGAGCTTTAGAGATCGGTGCCTTACCGGGCAGCAACTCTATTGCAAACTCCACCTCATGATCCGGAGGTAAACCGGGTAAATCATCTGGAAACACATCCGAGAACTCACCTAGTACTCGAATGTCCTCGAGTCTCTACTCATCCCGCGGCGGTTCCTTTATACAAGCTAGATAAACCTGACATTCATCCAAGAGTAGCCTCCTCGCCTGTAGTGCCGATAGAATCTGTGGTGCTGGACGCACACACGATCCCACAAATTCGTACTCCTGCTCCCCAGGAGGTCTAAAAACTACCACCTTCCTATTACAGTCAATCACAGCATAACTGGAGAACAACCAATCCATCCCACGACATGTCGTATATCACAAGATTCGCCTGTAGCAGCTTTCCCTGAATTTTCACTGGGCAGTCTACCAACATCTTCCTACAAAAAGATACACTCCCAGATGGCATAGTAACAGATAACACCTCATTCATGTCTCGGGTCTCAACTCCACATCATCCCACAAAATTCACAGACACAAAGGAATGGGTTGGACCCGAATCAAACAAAACGGAAGCTTTATTCGAAAGCAATAATAAGGTATTTGTCACCATGTTACCTGCATGCTTAGCATTCGCTAGAGTAAGAGAGTATACTCTAGCCGGAGCTATATTCGTCTGAGCGGTTCCCTGAGGTATCTGATTGCTCCCTCGGTCCCCACTGAATGTAGGCACGTCTCGCCTCGGTGCACGACAATCACGAGCCATGTGACTAGGTCGACCACAGTTATAGCAGTTACCATCAAAAGACCGACACTCACCCTCATACCGTCTGAAACACCTAGTATAATGACCACTAGTCTGGCTCCCCTGAGAACCTGGCACTCGGTATTCTGACGATAACCCGAGCCCTTGATCCTTTTCTTCCACGATCCTTGACAAGATCCTGTTTGAGAACCAGAAGGTACTGTCCTCTTCCTCGATTCCTAATCCACTTCATCCTCTCGGATACCAGTCTCAATCACTGTGGCTTTATCCACCAACACTAAGAACTCACAGATCTGAAGCATACCCATTAATCTGCGAATATCCTTCCTCAAGCCCTTCTTGAACTTCTAAGTCTTTTCATACTCGCTCGAGATCAAACATGGTGCAAAGCGGGACAGCTCTATATACCGAGCCGCATACCCCTGCACCGTCAAACTCCCTTGCGTCAGAGCAGAAAACTCATCTGCCTTCGCATCACGTACAGAAGCCAGGACGTATCTATCAAAGAACACCTCCTTGAAACGGCTCCACGTCATCTCCTCAGGACCGGCTCTCTGCTTCTCCAGCAGACTCACCGCAATCCACCATCGACCCGCCTCCCTAGACAGCTGGAAAATGGCATAAAGGACTCGCTGCATATCCGTACAGTGTAGGACCTCCAAAATCCTTTTAGTCTTCTCCACCTAGTACTTTGCTATCATCGGGTTAGGTCCTCTAGAGAACGTCAGAGGATGCATGCGTGTGATCCTCTCAATGGTGCACCCCGCAGCAACTGGAGAGCGCTCGCGTATCCTCACACTCTGCCCGATCTCCCGTAATAACTGCCTCGTCAAACCTCGAGGCACAAAAAGAGACTCATCACTTTTAGTATCCTCGGAGCCACTTCCTAGGTTATTATCTTTGGGCTCCATGCTGCAATACAATAGGAATCTATCAGTATCCCTACAACACATACAGTTAACACAATTATCTACACTAATTGTGTTAACTACTCCCTACCAGGTCTAGGTTTGTCCTATCACACCGACACGAAAGTCATCAATGATCTGCCCTGCTTTTACTGAAATTGTCATTCTAGGAAAAACACGGAATACCGTTGACAAATCCCGGTCTAGTAACCGAACAACCCTCAACCAACTTTACCCATATCCACATCTTATACTCTCGTACGTACTCATAACTAAGCTTAACCAAGTCTACAAGATCTAGTAACCTGGTTAGCTCTGATACCAAGCTGTCACGCCCCGAACCCCCAAATGGGACCCAAGGGTGAAAATGTAATCTAACCTATCCCTATATCCGATCAAACATCCAAAGATACAGTACAATGGATGAGGGTCCGACCCTGTGGGGTTCCCAGGCACCCTAAACACATCCAATCACAATCATATACGCAGCGAAAAAAGGTCATTCCATAACACATATACAGTACCATACCAGAGTCTAGATAAAAGCAGAACGTGACTCTATCAAAACATACAACTGGGTGCCCAAATACATCTCAAAATGGCAACCCACCAAAAATACAGTTCTAGCACTTACCCAAGCGCTAAACGCAGTACACCGGCCAATACGCTCCTTACACCAGGATGCTAGTTTCGGTTACTCAAAGAACCTGTAAAAATGTACGTACAGCAGGGGTGAGATGCCTCTCAGTAAGGAAGAACACAGGTTATATCGGTGTGTGGCATTTGAGTGTTATCATGATACAACATACACGCAGTTAAATGCATTCTAGTACTAATTTTCACAGTGCATACACGCACACATACACATACACATGATTAGTAATCCTCGGTGTCGTCACACCCTTCGACCCGAAGCCGGTCCGCTTCAATTCGATGTTGGCCTGACCAACCCGCGAAGCACGGCGCCACTGGCACATGGCTAGTCCCCGACTCTCATGGCATCGTACCGGCGCATAACTGGTGGATCCACACCCTTTGGCATGATCTGCCGGTATAGGCTCATGGCCTCGGATATAGAGTCAGACACTCTTGCTTACGTGACAGGTGATAAACACACGCCCTTGGATATAGAGCCGGACACTCTTAGTACCTGGAACAATTTCGGAACCCAGTTCCTACTAGCATTTCAACATATCACACACACATGCATGCTCATATAACCAAACAAACCACACCCATTTAGTAATCTAAATCATGTTTTTCAAACAAATATAGTTTCAAGTCAAGGCACGGTCATTCCAATATCACAGTATAAATCAACATATACCCACGGTTTTCAACAAAACTAGGGATGCAGCCCGTCGCCCCCTTTTTTCCAAAGCAATAATAATAAAAAAACCATAGTTTTCCCCATTAGATTCCCCCAAATGAGTAGCCAAAACACACATAAGACCGTGGACCACAGTTCCATCGAGTTCGATTTCAAAAATAACCAATATAAACATAGTTCCCCTTACCTTTTCCCCGGATAACAAATCCTGAACTCCAAGGTCCCTAAACAGTGAACCGAGTTCCAAAACCTACAAATCACAGTACAGAATATACTCATGACACAGTTTCCTACAAAACTACATGATAATAATTGAAAACCGAGCCTTACTTTGATTTTTCGCCAAAACCAGAAAATCTTTCAAACGAGATTCTGATCCGTAGAAGTTGTAAAGAATCCTTCCACGATCCTCATGGTAACTTCAGATTTCTAATTCCGTCAACGATCGACGAAGAAATCTAGAGAGAGAGAGAGTAGGGAGAGTTTTAGAGAGAGAGAGAGAGAGAGAGAGAGAGAGAGAGAGAGAGATGAGATTGAGTTTTCTTAATGAAGAAGAAATGAAACTTGCCTTTTATAACCCTTTGACCCAGCCTAATTTCGTCGACTGTCGATGAATCTTTCATTGACTTCGTCGACGAATCGGTGGCCTCGTCAACGAATCTGAGATTGCGGTTTTTTCGAGACTCCTCGGCTTCTCCTCGTCGACGAGTCTCTGAATTTCGTCGAAGAGGAGAACACAAGCTTTGTCGACGAATCTTGCTCTTTTACCAAAATGTCCTTCTCTTTAGAATTAAACCCATTTATCACGGTTCAGGTTCTTACATTGAAACTAAAAACCTGTTTGGTTAATTGTTTTTAGTTTTTTCTCTTGTGAAATTATAAGAAATATGTTGTTCATCACCAAAAATTGAGGAAAAAAAGGAAAAAAATCATGTTGAAACACGGGAGAAAAGAAATATGTGGAAGAACAGAGCAAGTGGGGGGGGGCAACTTTGCGAAATTTCTGGAAAAGGAGTAACTCCAATGGTCCCCACACAATTCAAACACAACAAGTAGAAATTTCAGCCATGATTTGGATGAAAGACTTCAAACTATCAGGAAATCAACCCAAATGCACTAAACCCAAAATAAGCTCCAACCTTTCAAGAACAAAGGGAGAAAACCCTCACATAAAAAATGTTTCGCTCGCTCGCTGTTGTCCACAAATCAACATTGAGAACTAAATTGCAAGATGATTTTACCTTCATCTTCCAAAAAGACACAACATGAGACCCTCAGCTGCATGAACGGACAGCATACCAGCCGCTGCTATGTGAAGGGGCGGGGACTAGGAGTGTGAAATTGAAGAAAAAAACCAACAAAAATGTATGATGAAAATGCATGGATGGGAATAGAAGTGGAGAACCCCAGGCATAAATTTTATAAACAGCACCTCTCCTTTGTTGCCCAACTAAGTGAAAATCACTAAAAGTGGGTTTTTATTTTTAAGGAAACTAGAGAAACGGTTTCTTTTGGAACTTCCAAAAAACACACAACCAAACTTGTACACATTTTTGTCTAGTCGAAGAAAACACAAGAGAAAAACAATAGAAGGAAACAATTCAAACACCCTTAAAAAAAAAAAACCTCTAATTGTTGGCAATTGTCAAAAGCTAATAAAATCCGAAAATCAATTGTTAGCAAAAGTTCTGAATTGTAGTGTACCTTTTTTCAACCACAACCTTCAATCACAGTAGTATGCAAATTGCAACAATAGCAACTGCCACCTGCAGCTGAAACAGCCAGCTGGAACCATAATACCAAACAAGCCCTAAGCCATTATCCCAACTATTAGGCTTTAGCTACATGGATCATTCCTCCATTGAACTTGTTTAAGCATATCCTATTTGTTAAGTTAAAATTTATTAAATCTTTTTAAACTGCTCAGCCCGCTTCCATCTGTCTTCCTATTATCTTAATACAACCCTCCACTTCAATCAAAATACTTCCTTTACCAGTGAGTTAAGAGCCATTGCACATGTCCAAACCATCTCAAATAGTCCATGGCATTTCTAATAGCTTTTAAAGCATGTAAAATAAAACGACTGCCTTTCAAAATCAATGAATTCACCCTTAATTTCCTAAATAAATTTGGCTTGAAAATAATTTCCATTTTCCACATACAACACTAATATGCTATGCTTATTCAATCAATAGTTAGGGGACTAAAAAATGGATTGTCATGACTCCCAGATAGCCCATAGTGCATAGGTAAATAAACAAATAAATGAAATGTAAAAGTAGGTAGAAAGTAATAAAAACGAAACAATATTAAAAAAATTATACAACTTCTTACCATCAGCCCAAGAAGTTTGAGTTTAGCATTTGCCTTGGGGAAGTTCAATTTATTTTTCCACAATAGCTTCTAAACATCTTTGCTCAGTCCATTCATTTATGAGCTTATCTTCTAACCATTCAAAGCTCCATTACAAATATCATCTTTATGTGTACCTGAAAATCTACATGCCAACCCATATGGGCAAGCCACTTCGGCACTCATGAAAGGACAATTTCCCTTCAGGATCAACTGGTTTATGCATTTAAGAACGCCATGCCCATTACAAGAGTTGAATGATACAATTATTTCAGAAAATTGATTTGGAAGAGAACTGAGAATTTCAGAAAAGCAACTGTTCACTACCTGCGTTTTAAAGGCTTCTAAGTCATTGTTGAAACAACATTTATCATTGTAAGGGCATGAACTAATGTTTCTTGTCTTCGCTATCTCAGGAAAGATATGCAGCACAGATTTTTGTTCCTGAGGTTTGAAAACATCTCTTGTGATTAAATAACAACAGAGAAAAAGTTCAGATTAGTAAACAATACATATATATTTTCAAAAATGAAAAATCAAAGGATTTTCTATGTTGAAATCAAAACAGAGAGAGTACCATGAGCACTATCATACAATACATAATTGTTACGAATAGTTTACACATCAAATAAATAAACAGGAATATTATATCAAATTCCTACCTCAAATAGTTTACGCTCAAACAAATTATACTTGTATCATAAAGGAGTTGAACACGAACAAGCTTGGGCTTGATTCACTCAATTGATGAACCTTGCTTGGGCTTGATTTTGAATCTCACTTATAAAATGAGCCAATCCTGGACATGTTAAAGCTCGGATGCCCCCTAATATCCCTGTAAACCCAAAAGGTAGGGAAAACACTAGAAAAGAAAAACCAATGAAAGTTTTGAGGAAGCAAACATACTCCTTGTCCGCAATGTGTATTGTTGAAACCAAATCAACCTGCACAATCAATCAAAGCACAAAATCTCACTAGCTCCCAACAGTGCTTTTGACAGGGAAAAAAAATCACCCAATTTAAGAAATTAAATTTTAAGCCAAATCTGAAGAAAGGGTTGGAGAAGAGACCAGGGGAACTTCTTTTTGTAAGTAACAACGACAGTCTGCAAATTGCCAATGCCTCCATCATTCCCTTGTTTGAATCTCATGAAATCAGTGATGCAATTCTTTCGCAAGAGCTGTTCCGTGGAGCCATCCTCTACGTGCTGTCTTCTGGCAGAAGCTTTGATTCTCAAAATTAGAGGAGATGAAGAGTGTGGGCATCTAGGGCTTCACGTGGAGTGCTTACAGGATCTAGGTATGGAAGGAATCGATGCCCTCGACAAGTCACGGGTAGAACTGGAAGGAAATGAAGATTGGCAAAGGAGGGGCGCGCGGAAACGAATTTAGATTAGGTTAAAGTATCAGTGACGGTTTCCAAACCGTCACTAATAACCTATTATTAGTGACGGTTCTCACAAACAGTCACTAATACCCTTAACTAATTTTTTTTATATTTTTTAAATAAAAACACTAATAGTGACGGTTTCAAAACCATCACTAATACCTTATTATTAATGACGGTTCTCCCAAACTGTCACTAATATCCTTAACTAATTTTTTTTATATTTTTAAATAAAACACTAGTAGTGACGGTTTTAAAACCGTCACTAATACCCTATTATTAGTGACGGTTCTTCCAAACCGTCACTACTACCCTCAACTAATTTTTTTTTTAATATTTTTAAATAAAAACACTAGTAGTGACGGTTTTAAAACCGTTACTAATACCCTATTATTAGTGACGGTCGTGCCAAACCGTCACTAATACCCTTAACTAAATTTTTTTTATATTTTTAAATAAAAATACTAGTAGTGACGGTTTCAAAACCGTCACTAATACCTTATTATTACTAACGGTTCTCCCAAACTGTCACTAATACCCTTAACTAATTTTTTTTTTAATATTTTCTAAATAAAAATACTAGTAGTGACGGTTTTAAAATTGTCACTAATACTCTATTAGTAGTGACGGTTGTGCCAAACCGTCACTAATACCCTTAACTAATTTTTTTTAATATTTTCTAAATAAAAACACTAGTAGTGATGGTTTTAAAACCGTCACTAATACCTTATTATTAGTTACGGTTCTCCCAAACCGTCACTAATACCCTCACTAATTTTTTTTTCTTTAAATGAAAACACTAATAGTGACGGTTTCAAAACTGTCACTAATACCCTATTATTAGTGACGGTTCTTTCAAACCGTCACTAATACCCTTAACTAAATTTTTTTTATATTTTTAAATAAAAATACTAGTAGTGACAGTTTCAAAACCGTCACTAATACCTTATTATTAGTGACGGTTCTCCCAAACCGTCACTAATATTCTTAACTAATTTTTTTTTTTATATTTTCTAAATAAAAACACTAGTAATGACGGTTTTAAAATCGTCACTAATACCCTATTATTAGTGACGGTTGTCCCAGACCGTCACTAATACCCTTAACTAATTTTTTTTTTTAAATAAAAACACTAGTAGTGACGGTTTTAAAACCGTCACTAATACCCTATTATTAGTGACGGTCGTGCCAAATCGTCACTAATACCTTTAACTAATTTTTTTAAAAAATATTTTTAAATAAAAATACTAGTAGTGACGGTTTCAAAACCGTCACTAATACCTTATTATTAGTGACAGTTCTCCCAAACCGTCACTAATACCCTTAACTAATTTTTTTTTATATTTTCTAAGTAAAAACACTAGTAGTGACGGTTTTAAAACCGTCACTAATACCCTATTAGTAGTGACGGTTGTGCCAAACCGTCACTAATACCCTTAACTAATTTTTTTTATATTTTTTTAAATAAAAACACTAGTAGTGATGTTTTTAAAACTGTTACTAATACCCTTAACTAATTTTTTTTTTATATTTTTTAAATGAAAATACTAATAGTGACAGTTTCAAAACTGTCACTAATACCCTATTATTAGTGACGGTTCTTCTAAACAGTCCCTAATACCCTTAACTAAATTTTTTTTTTATATTTTTAAATAAAAATAGTAGTAGTGACGGTTCTCCCAAACCGTCACTAATACCCTTAACTAATTTTTTTTTTTTTATATTTTCTAAATAAAAACGATAGTAGTGACGGTTTTAAAATCGTCACTAATACTCTATTATTAGTGACAGTTGTCCCAAATCGTCACTAATACCCTTAACTAATTTTTTTTTATATTTTTTTAAATAAAAACACTAGTAGTGACAGTTTCAAAATCGTCACTAATACCTTTAACTAATTTTATTTATTTATTCATAAATATTAATAGTGACGGTTAGTTAATTGTCACTAATAAGTGACTTTTAGTGACGAATTTAATCCGTCACTAATACCCTAGAAGCGTCACTAATATTTTCCCAAAAAAATTTTCGCCGAAAATTGTTTATTGCACTGTTTTTAGTGACGAAAGTATTAGTGACGGTTTTAAAACTGTCACTAATAGTGTCATATTAGTGACGGCTGCTAAAACCATTACTAATGCTTAAACTATTAGTGACGGTTTTTAAGAATCGTCACTAATACCAACTTTTAGTGACGAAATTGAATTCGTCACTAATACTTTCGTCACTAAAACCTATTTTTTTGGTAGTGAAAAAGGACTTTTCCACCGGCCCCGGGCGCCCCGGACTTCATGTTCATTTTCAACTCGGGTGACCGAAACTGCAAGTTTGGCAGATAGAATTTAAGACTAGACGACTGAACCTCGAGCAGATTGAAAAATCCCCCAAACCAGCAAACCCAACCATTTTACGGGCACCTAAACACATAAAGTTTACTTTTCTTCATGTGTCTGTTCGAGCGACCAAACGCAGGTTCAGTTGATCGAAACTCTTGGGTTGGCCAAAATTTTACCGCGGGTTAATAAGGGTTAGTTGGCTTAAACATGTTTTAAACAATTCTAATAATTCCTCTTATGTCCCCAACGGTCAAAATTTTGGACATCTCTATATATATGGGTTCATTTGCATGATTGAAGGATGATTAGCAACTTGATTAATAGAAAAATCTTCTGAATTTTTGAGAGCATATTCTTCCAATACCAAGCCTATACACTTACCCATTATTATTCCATTGTTAAATCAAGCTTGGTGAGAGTGTCTTTGAGTGATTCTATATTGTTCTCACTTGCTAAAACTCTCATTGATTGTGATTGTGTGATTGTTTTCGGATTGAGAGTTTAGCATAAAGTTTTCCCCTCATATTTAATTAATAAATCCATTGTGTGGGGAAACTTTGTAGCTTATGAGTCTTGGCACTTGTATTGCAAGACTTGTAAGCTTGTATTGTGATTGTGCAAAAATCATTTTCATAAGCTTATTTTTCAAATATCTCTTGTGCTAGAATTTTGAGAAAATCATTTTAGAGATATTTTGATTACATTTGATGGAAATCTATGAAACCCTAAGTGTGGTTGTTAAATATTGATACGTTGTTTCAAAGATAAATTGACTATACACTCTTGCACTTGATTCATCATTGCAATTATATTGAGGGTTATTGTAACGACCCAGAAAAATTTTAACTATTTAAAATTTAAAAAAAAATGAAAAAGGGAAATAGAATAAAGGGAAAAGAAATTTTAAAGGGTAATAAGCAGGTGCTCATCGATGAGCTTGATTTTCTCGTCGACGAGTGATCTTTTGAGCCTTGTCGCCGAGTATGCATGTCTCATTGACAAGGAGTTACCAAGAGAGTTCTCATATATCTGAATTTCATTGACAAGCACCCAGTTTCATCCACGAGCGGTGTTCTTAGGCTCGTTGACGAGTCCTGATGTCTCGTCGACGAGGCCATGTGGCAAGTTGCCTATAAATAGGCAAAAATCAGAATTTCAGTGAAAATAATCATTTTCTCTTTTGTTTCTCTCTCTATAAAAATGGCCTCTCTGCCTTCTCTCTTCGAATTCAACCGAGATTTAGCCTCGTTTGACAATCGGAAGCTACCATGAGACTCCTAGGTTCTCTGCAACATAAGCAGAGCAAAATTTTGATTTGAGAAGTTTGGGAAACATCCCAAAATCAGGGTAAGTGAGTTATTTTGAAGTTTTCTTAACAAATATAATTATTTGGAGCCTAGGAAGTATTAAATGAGTTTTTTTTTTCTGAGATTTGAGTTAGTTGGGATTTTTGGAACACAAGGTCTCGTGTTTGTTCGATTTTAGGTTGAACCCCGAGGAGCAGGTAAGGGGAAATACTTTATAACAGCATTTTTATTAATTTTTAAACCAGCTAAATTTTGGGTATAAAATTCTATATATTTATGTATAATTTTATAAACAGTGCAGGCATTGAAAATATTATTTTTGATCATATAATATATTGGGAAAAATCGTGTGGCATGAAAACAATTTTGATAATTAAATGGTTGCGGGTGCTGCTTGATTTTGATTAATGTTTGCTTGTGGATACTGTGTGGATTGTGAGTACTGTTTGGTTGCAATTCTATTTGGATGATGAAATTCTGTGAATAGAAATGTGTTGATGTGTTTTCCTGTACTGGATGTGTATTGTGCTGTGGTTCATGTAAAAGTGCCATATAATGTTGGCAGTGGTATGAGGCAGTCGTTATATCGTACTTGATATAAATTGTGATATAACGTTGGTAGTGGTATAAGGAGGTCATTATATCTTACCTAATATAAATAGCCATATAACGTTGGCAGTGATATGAGAAGGTCATTATATAGGAATTTATATTGGGGGGGGGGGGGGGGGAGGGGGTTAAAACATTGGCTGTGGTATGAGGAGTTTGTTTTACCTATTTACCTTGAATAGGGTTATGTGTGTGTGGGTGTGAAGGAAGATTGTGCGAGTAATTCTGTGTAGGTTGTGATACTTGCATGGTTATAGGCCCCTTTGTGGGTGTGATTGAGAAGCTTGTGTTATAACCTCTGTGGTTAAGAAGATTATGTGTATGTCCTGTGTGGATTGGTTGTGGTATGTGTACATGTGGAACTTGTGAAATGATTGGCGTTGGTAGCGTGTAACTTTAATTGCATACGTATTTATGGTAAAGTAGATTACTTCACCCAAGGGCTTGCTAAGAAAGGCGAGTGCTCTAGTAATTATCTGTGGATACCAGAGCAGAGGAAAGTTACTTGTATGGGGGGGTGACCTTCCCTATTCTCAGAGACTTTACTTGGATACATAACCCGAGGGTTTACTGAGAAAGGTGAGTGCCCTGGTGTTAGCACTAGAGTAGAGGGAATATACTTGTATTAGTGGGTAGACTTCCCTATTTTTAGAAATTATTAGTAAAAACAATTATGTATGGGTGTATGTGATTGGGTGATAGAGAAGTTGACAATGGTGTGATTATGAATGCATTTTCTTGGTTGCTATAGATAGTGAAATGCAATTATATGTATATTTTGTAATTATATATTAAATACTTCAGCCACACACTGTTGTAACTTATTTTTTCCTTACTGAGAGGTGTCTCACCTTGTCGATTATTTAATCTTTTCAAGTCTTGCAGGTGATCAAGCTTAGATAGCTCCAGGGCAGGGTTAGTTTTTTGTGAGTGGTTGTCAGAACAGATATGTGTTTAGTTTTATGCTTAATATATATTTTGACCTAGTTATGTAATACAGTATATGGATGTACCTTTTTATGGGTTGGCATATGTAAATATAGAACTCTAGTATTTTGTATGAGGTTATTTAATTAATTAAGCTGTGTGAATGATATCAGAGACGTATGATTGGTCTTATAACACTCCGAGCTCCCATGTAGCGGTCTGGGGCGTTATAATTGGTATCAGAGCATAACGGTCTTGTAG